>NW_027184083.1:685841-1371682 GCF_041296385.1 Aphelocoma coerulescens | reverse complement strand
ACGCTGAGACCAACTGACCACACATTCAGATGAAACAAAAATAGCAGCCAGGTCTTTTGTTCTTCTTAAGCACCTGGCCATTTGTTCCCCTAGCAACATGTATGGGGGAAAAATTCCTTTAACAGAAAAAAACCAAAAAAAACAGGGGAGCTCCTAAAACCCCAACAAGAAGTTAAAAGCTGTGTTGTTCAGGGGGGTGAAACCCCTCAAAACAGACAGAGAAATATTCTCTGCACTCTGGGTTCCTACAATACCATGCTCCACAAAACCCCATTCTGCTATAATAGGATTGTGGGGGTGTACTGGACCCAGTGATTGATATGTTTTTCATTCCAGTATTAGGGTTTTGACTACCTCCTCATATTCTGAGTTCTACTCCCACCGTTGTCCTTTTCATGAAAGTGAATACAGAGGATGAGCAATAATAGAAAATCCAGGCATGTTTTCTCCAGTATCCTAAAGTTCCCATTAACTGTTGTAATTCTTAGATTGGGGCATCTGTATTTGTTCTATTTCCTTGTCTTGGGGTGACTTTATGATGTGTATCCCATATTGCTGCCCTGCCTCATGTAAGCACAAGTTAACTATTGGGAGACAGCAAATGTTAGTTCAGACAGAAGATGTTAATTACAAAGCCTAAGAAGCCAAATTCACCCTAATCTTGTCAAGATAGAGGGGACAAGGATCATCTCAGAGATTGCTGAATCATCCCTCAAAGGACTACGCATGCCCAGGGAGAAAGGTGAAAAGTTCACTGAGAGGATGACTACTGGTTTTCATCAGAAAGACCCCTGAGGAAGAGGAGAGGTCTTCCTCAGTGCGACCACCAGGACACACAGCGCATGCGTGACCCATATGCTAATGACTTCCGAGAAATAATTTGTATAACCACACCTGTCCCAAGGAATGTGATGAATATTCATAATTTAACCCTTAATACTGTGTTGTAGAGAGCACCAGGTGTGTTTGGAGGAGCGATCCCCACACACCCGTCGCGCCGAATAAAGCAAATACCCACTTCTCTGACTCTGTGTCTGAAGTGTCTCCTGGCCCGGTTGAGGCGTGATTCAGCCCTATGACCAAAAATTATTCATGTGCCTTTCTATGCCTTTAAACTGAGCCTGAGAGGGGGAAGGAAAAAAACCTGAGCAAAACTTTTTCAAAGCAGTTTTCAGCTTATTCAAGGTCACACAGAGATAGCGACTTCTTTTTCCCAGCCAGCTTTCAGCCAGTTTTTTTCTTCTGGTTTCTTCTTCTCCAGAGAGACTGAGAGTTGAACTTTTTTTTCCCTTCCCTGGAATTTCAGATTTTTTCCCTTTTTCCGTGGACTGTTTCAATATCAGAACACATTGGGAGGACTTTCCACTGGGCACAGAGGGCCTGGCCCTGGGCCAAGCCCCAGCTCCGAGGAGACCAAAGGGAGGACTCTAACATTTTCCCAGGTTTTTTCTTCACAGCAAAAGATTTTATTATTTAGCATTATTATCCTTTTCCCATGTGTTTGTTAAATAAATAGTTTTTATCTCTTTCACTTTCCTTTGAGGAAATTTTTATTTTTTCCCCGAACCTGGTGGGGGGAGGGGTGGTTGTGCCTTCTCTCAGAGGATATATTTCTAAATTTGACCAAACCAGAACATTCCTTTAAAGTGTTTGGAGGAACTACTGAGCTGCCTCATATCCACCAAGTACCCAAAAATTTTACTTGTTTACTTGGTCCTTGACATTTTTCAGGTGGAATTTTGATTTCTGCTTCATGTAATGCTTCCTATATGGCAGCTACTGCTGCTTCCCCCACCTTTTCATGGGAATCTCCTCCAATTAGAATGTCACCTATATATTGGTGCAATTTCACATCTGGGGGGAGTGAGACTCTTTTACCATTCAGCAAGTGCAGCATGAGCAATCATGGGTGAATGTTTATACCCCTGAGAGAGCCTATTAAAGGTACACTGTACACCTTCCCAGGTAAAAGCAAATTTCTCTTTATCCTCATCTTGCAAGGGAACCATTAAAAAACATATCTTTTACATCTGTTACTGCCATCCATGGGTGTGCAGCTGCTTGTAGTGTAGCTGTTAGATTTGCAATATTGGGAACTGCAGCTGTTAATGGGTCTGTGTTGGCATTTATATGCTGGTAGTCAACTATAAAACGCCACTGCCTAGTCAGCTTTTTTACTGACCACAGCGGTGAATTATACACAGAGTGCACTCAGGAAATGATTTGCCGTTTCTCCAAATGGGCTATAGTCCCAGAAACTCCTTTTCATACTGCATCAGGAATTGGGCATTGTGATACATTAGCAATTTTTGAATTAGGGAGTACAGGTGCTGTGCGGAGTACACACAGTGTAAATTCTGAATTCCCAACCGGGTAAGGGTTGATATTAGAACTGAAGGACCACATGCTGCTGTCCGGCAGACACCAGGTTTGACTGTTCAAAACATCCAAACACAGAATGTTTTCATTGTGATCTTTAACTGCAAAGTGAGTAGAAGACGTGCTTCTCCCTCAGTAGCCATAAATTAACCTGAATAGTTTTACACACAGAATTCATTCCATTCACTCCAGTGACATTAACTCTGCTGTCTGAGTTGCACACCCAGCTTTTTGGCATCATGCTGTGTTGCTATAGAAATTTGTGCTCCCGTATCTATTAGAAATTTTGTTAATTGACAATGAGGATCAACTAGAGTGAGGATATATGGGCCATTGTTATCTATCCATTGATAAGATACTACTTGCCACTGGCAGGCCCAGTTGCCATCCAAGTGTTATTCATTTTTTGATTTCTGGTTTTGGGAAGTAAAAGGTTTACTATTCCTCCCTGGAGCTAATGCTGACACAGATGTTGGTGTCTCTGTGTTCGGAGTATTTTCTCCCTGATTGTTGTCATCATGTTTCAGAAATTGTCTTGGTTTAAGACAATTTAAGGGGGACATCTTAAAGGAGTTACCTCCCCTTTAGTTTTAACCAATCCCTTTCCACCAATAAGGAGAGATGAATATGAGTAGATATAAGTGAAAAATAGCATTTTCCTAACAAGTGAAACAGCACCAGGCAAAAAATAACAGTAAATAATCACTAGATACAAAATTGCTAAATCTCATGGAATCTCCAGGAACAAAGTGATGCCCAAAACTAGGCAAGAAAATAAAACTCCATAGTCAGATGGCTATAGAACAGGTATTTGTTTATTCAGCGCCAGGAGTGAAGGGGATCGATCGCTCCACCACAAATTCACTCACTCTTCTTTAGCCTACGGTTACATTTTAAAGGTCATTCCCCCCAACGTCACTATTACAACCTATCATTAGCATACTCATATTTGCATAAAGCTGCATCATGGTTATATAACAGTTTGTTGCTTTTGCACATGCGTCAGTTCCTTCTGTGGTGGTTGTCAGTCTTCTGGTGGTCTTTGATGAAGACTTTTGTAGTCTTCCTCACATTTGAACTTTTTACCTTTGTCTTCAACGGGTGCTCTGTCCTCTTGTTTTTCAGTCTGTTTTTAGCTAACTTTGCAGTTTTCAAGTTCCATTAAAACTTGCTAGCTTTGCTTGCACATTTACAATATCTTGTTACAATATTACTTGTGGTTAACCTTTTGTTACATATACACTGGCTTATCACCTAGGTTTCAAAGAGAAACTCAAAATAGTGGAGTGACCCCTTCCCCAAGATGGTGCCTGCCATGGGCAACTGCGTGTAGGGACACAAAGGGAAAAGATGGCCCGAGCCCTCCCCCCTCTTATCTCTCGGGTGGTGGCAGCTCCCATGAGAAAGGTGGCTGGCACACTCCAGTGGCTGGTACTCTGTCAAGTGCTAGAACTCGTGAAGGGACTTTGCCTCCCCCTCAGCAGAAGACGGCAAGGCAAGGCAGCTGGCCGGAGCAACTTGGACTCTGTGCCTTCTCACCTCAGCTGGACACTGCTGGGGGGCTGAGATTACCCTGTGGAGCTGGGCCACTCTGCTTCTCTTGGCACAATGCCGCAGCTGCAGACGGGTGTTGCAAAATTCACTATGAAACAGTTTTTGATTGCAAACTGCAGCTTCTCAGGTTGCTGCTGTTGGGAGCCCAGAAAACCTGCCCAAAACAAACCCCTCTGGAGGTCAGAGAGAAACAGAAAAACAAAGTGAAACCGAGCCTCTGCCTTGAGCAAAAACCACCACGCAAAAGAGACAGCTCTCCTTGCACACTCTGACTTTAAAAATCCTGGGTACCTTCCTCCCTGCAGTTCTATTTTCCAGCAGCAGAGTCTTAAAGCAACAGTAACAATTTTTGGGCACAGATAGATATGGAATACAATAACATTTTGGGTTACCCAGGACAGAAATGCATCAGTTAGGCTCTGAATAGTGCTAATAGACTGTCTCTAAATTGCAATGTTCAGAATGCCTAATGATACTGCTTGGTTATATAACTCTGTCCACCTCTGATTTCTGGGCAGATGATCTGTAAATCCTGGTTCCCAGGAATGGTTAATTTTTCTGACATTACGGCTAGTATTCTTGGTATCACCACAGAAATCACTCCATCCCATCTCTCGTGCATCATTTATGATATTATGCATTAGTGCTGCCCAGGTGGGGATTTTCCTGTGTTCTGAAGTTGCAGCAACACTCCTAGACAATTGTGCATTAAAAGCTGGGTCTCTTCTGATTTCATCTTGTTTTGCAATAAGGTAGGGTTTGAGTACAGCAGGGACCCCTTTAATTAGGGCTTTAACATATTATGGTCTACAGATGCTGTAATAAGAGCATCAATAGGGTGACACTCATGCATGGCTTGGATGCAGGCAGCTTTTGTAACAGCAGTGGAGAGCTCGTTCAAATAATTAATAGGTATTACCAGAGGCTCTCCTCTCTCCTGCATGTCCATTCCGCTGTCCTAGGATGCCACCCCGCTTGTTATTGAATGGAGGTCACTTTTGTTTCCCTTTCTGCTCCTCCTGTAACTGTGGGAGTAGGAAGCGATGCAGAGTCCTCAGGCAGGTGCAAAAGGGTTCTCTTTATTGCCAAAATCAGGCCTTTTAAAGCAATTAGGCCTTTATCAGTTGCATATTTTCAAAGGACAGCAAATATAATTCAAACAACCACCATAAACCACGATGTGAGCATGTGACGATTATATAACTTGTTTTTTACAGCTACATAATTTGTTTTCTACCTCTAGTCCAGCTGAGTCATTCCCAGAATCCTTTTCTACTTAGCCAAAGTACAAGGAGTCAGCCGTGATTTTACAAAGGCATCAAGGCCCTTGTTCTGTAAGGCTTTGCTTATCTGTAACATCTCCCCCTTCTTTGTTTATGTGTTCTCTTGCTAAAACAATCTGTACTGGTAAAGCTATCATCTTGTTAAGGCTGCTATTGATCATTTGTTGCAGACAAGATAAAATACATGGGATGCATATCACAATCAATAAAAACACACCAAAGATAACTATGCCATACATTACTAAAAGTTTAAGCCATACCCCAAAGCCGAGGTTGTTGAGCCATGAAAACATCCCACACCAATCACCCTCATCATGCTGCTGTAGCTGCTTAGTAAACTGCTTAAGATTACTGATACTTTTGTGAATGGATTCTGAATGATCACTTAAGTTCATGCAGCACATGCCATCAAATTCTTCACATCTGTGGCCCTGAGCCAACAGCAAGAAGTCAATCGCTTCCCTGTTCTGCAGTGTTGCATGTCGCACCGAGTTAACATCGGTTAGTGTTGCTGATAGACATGCACTAGTAGTGATGCCTTAGGTTTTAACTTTTACATTTTTCAAATCCTGTACTGCCTAGTGTGTAACTCTGAAGTTTCTTGTGGCCTGTTAGCTACTGTTCTCTCATGCTAGTTAGACATAACAAGCCACGCTAGGTTTGCTCTCCAAGGACACCTAGATTGTCCCAGGCCCCAAAATATGTAAACTAAGGCCTCTGAAGAGGAGGGCAAACTTGGGGTAGTTACATCATTAACTGGGGTTGTAAATGGAGAATTGATCCTGATATGGAAATGGACCAAACTTATAAAAGTGTGAAGAACTCATGACCCAGGGTCCATCTTGGGTGTAGCCTTTTGACTGCCCAGGGTGTACCTTTGAAGGCCCTTCAAATAAATACCTACCTTTATTCCCTTATTCTTGTCTAGTCTCTGTTTTTAGGTGCCCATCTCAGGCATCAGTAGCATTAGCTTCCTTTGCAAGCCAGCAGCCAAGCTTGTTTAAGGAAGACAAAGCATGAGTAGTACCAATTGATGCGCTCTACAGTGTTCCAAAAGGTTACCTTAGGATCTCATTTCTCGTTAAGAACATGTGTGCTGCACCTAACCTGATGTTGTGCTGCAATAATTAAAGCAGTCCAATTTGGATGAAACAAGGTTAGTTGGCCAATGGTACATGGTCCGCCGATAGCTTTGCCTGGTAGGCCTTTCCAGACATGCTCTCCACATATTAGGAACAAGTCTGAAGGGAGAGCAATAGCACTCATGCCAGATGCCAGTTGACTTTTCAAGGTCCAGTTACACCATGGGGAGGCATTGCTAGAAATGCCTTTAGGAGACACATCAAAGTTAATACTGTTCGTATAAATGTCAGGTGTACAATCAATGTAGAAGCATAGCAAAGCATGCAAGGTCCCTAGTGTATTTAGTTCTTGTGGCTGCGAGGGCAAAGCTGGAAAGTCATTCATCCTTCTCAGATCTTTGTACCATGTTTCATCCCATCCTGCAGTCTTTTGCCAGGTGTCCTGGCACCAACACCTGGGCTGCAATATACCTGGGGCCATGCTGTTTTGCTGCACGCTTTCATTATACAGCTTACCAAAGCGTTTCTTGCCAATGGGTACCCCTACCAAGCACGTGCAGAAAGGATCACTGGGGGTTGTCATAGAAATGCACATAGTATCAGCGTGCATAGCATTGGCAAGGGTGATCCATACATTTGCGCCATCTAGTGTAGGGGGTAAGATACTTGCAGTGCTTTCACCAATCAGGATGATGCAACAAATGGTCGCACACACCACAAAGGAACTCATTTCACGTGGTGACCTGTGGAGACACAAGCAAAACCTCTACCCCACATTAACAAATCTACAGGTCCTGCCCACTGCCCTGTGAACAGGTCCTTTACCATCACTGGAGGCCTAGGAAGAGCCCTTGTATCGAAAGAATATTGCCTTTCACATGCCGTTTGGCCAGCTTCATCTCGATTCAGGAAACTGAGAACATGCAGGGCTTTTGCTAGCCTGTCACGTGGACACTCCAATTCCCCCTTCTTTTGTTTTTCAAGCATGGTTTTCAATGTTCTGTGGGCACATTCAACGATAGCCTGCCCAGTGGGAGAGTGGGGGATACCTGTGCTGTGGGAGACACCCCACTGCTGTAAGAATTGGCGAGTCCATTCAGAAGCATAAGCAGGCCCATTGTCCATTTTAATAGTGTCAGGAAGGCCTAAAGTAGCAAAGCACGTGAGCCAGTGGCAAGTGACATCACGAGTCTTCTCTCCTGTATATATATATCAAATAGGGGATGCAAAAGCTCTGTGGATAAACCTGGAACAGGACGTAACCAATTCAGGGAACCTAGTAATTTCTGCAAATCATTTCAGGTCAAGTTATCTTTAATGCAAAGCTTTGGTGGCTGAGGGCAGATAGTCTGCTGAGTAATTTTCCGCCTTAGGTAATGCCACGGGGCCTGCTGCTGCACTTTCTTGGGTGCAACGATCAATCTGTCTGCTTGAACTGCCTGAACGACAGCCACCTGTATGGAACACAAAACAGAATGGTCTTTAGCTGCAAGTAAAATATTGTCCATGTAGTGGTATATGGTTGTCTCAGGAAATTGGCGGTGCACAGGTTGCAGAGTAAGGTCGACCACTCTTTGGCATATAGTCGGGCTATTGCACATGCCTTGCAGCAAAACTGTCCAGTGAAACCTTTTCATCAGCTTTGCATGATTTAGGGTAGGCAGTGAAAAGGCAAAACAAGGTGCATTATTAGGGTGCAAGGGAATGGTAAAGAAGCAGTCTTTTAAGTCTGTGACTATGAGGGGCCATTCAAGAGGAATCATTGCTGGAGAGGGAAGCCCAGGTTGTAAAGCACCCATTGGCTCAATGACCACATTTACCACCTGCAAGTCATGTAACAGTCTCCATTTACCACTTTTCTTGGGGATGCAGAATACAAGAGTGTTTCAAGGGCTAGAGGATGGCTGAAAAGGCCCAAGAGACAGTTGTTTGTCTACGAGTTGCTGTAGGTTTTGTAGCCATTCCTGACGTTGAGGCCATTGAGAGACCCAGACAGGGTAATTTGTTTTCCATGTGAGTTTACATATGCTCAGTATCTGTGCTCAGAAGGGCTGATCAATGGCCCCTATGAAAAAGAACTTTATGTGAATCTGAGTCAATGCGTACAGTGGTTCCAAATTGGCCCAAGACATCCCATCCTCACAGTGTGCATGGTACTGGAGCAATTAATGGTGCAATGGGGGCAGTTTGTCCATCAGGGCTGAGAACAAGGCGAAGGTGAGCACTTTGTCTAGGGCATTGCAGCCCTCCTACCCCAATCAGAGTCGAGGCAGGGTCAACTGTGGGCCAGTCACTGGGCCAGTCACTGCTTTTAATAATTGAGACGTCAGTTCCGGTATCAACAAGTCCTTTGAATTTTTTCCCATCTATAGTACATACCATGGTCGGCTGAGCTGCTGTGATAGCACTTGTACAAAAAATTTGAGGTTTGCCAGTACTGCTGAAGCCACTAGTGCCACGCTTACCTTTCCCACCTGGGGTTGTGCTGGAGAATGGAATAAGCTGTGCCAAACACTGGCCTGCGGGTATAGAGCAAGGTGGCATGGGCATCCAGAGCATAATTGGTATCTCACCTTCAAAGTCAGAATCAATGACACCAGGTAGAACAAAAAGTCCTAGTTTAGTGGTAGAAGAATGTCCAATTAGCAAAGCATGCATATTTTTGCCAATAGGTCCCCAGACCCCTGTAGGAACTAAATGGACCGAGGTTGTCTCAGGAGTCACTGATTGGCTGGTGGCCAGGTCCAATCCTGCACTTCTGGAGGTGGTGGGGACGAGCTGGTTTGCCAGACTCCTTGCGTAGCATCTTTGATTCTGCAGGGTGCGCGAGCACACCCCTTGCTGTCGGTTTACCAACATTACTGGCTGACCTTCTGCAATAGGGCAAGAATGGCATTCCTTAGCCCAATGACTTCCTTTTTTTGCATCAGGGACAAACAGTAGGAGGAATCCTAGCAGAAGGAGATTTAGATTTATGCAGAAGTAGAGGGCACTGTTTCCTAAAGTGATTAATAGAACTACAGTGATAACAGCTCCCTTCCTGTGGCCCCCATAAATGAGTAGTGTATGCTTCAGCAAAGGAGGCATGGGACAGGGAAGCCACGTTCTGACAGGCTCTAACCATCTCTACTAGATCACAAGTACACCGATTATGAACAGTTAAAAGTGCCTTCTTACAATCATCATTTGCATTTTTGTACACGAGTTGTCACAACAGAAAACCCCAGGCATCATCGTTATCAACCTGTTGAGAGAGTGCAGCCTGCAGCCTATCCAGAAACTACATATATGGTTCCGTCGGACCCTGTAGGATTTTAGTATGAGGTGTTAGAATCCCTGCCTGTTCCTGGCAGGTGTCAGATTGCTCTCATAGTGATCTTGGCAATAAGGTCATAAATATCGAGAGGATAGTTCGTCTGTGTTCTGGAATTTGAGTACGCATTGTCACCTGTTAGCTGAATAACAAGGACAGGGGGTTCCTGCTGCTGCAGAGCTCCAGCCTGAGCCATGCAAGCATCACAGTAATCTGAGAACCAAACCATATATTGTGTTATGGTTAAGATCATTTTCATCATGTTTTTCCAATCATTAGGTGTAAGTACATACATATTACTTATGGAGTCTAAGTAACCTGCAACATGATGGGAAGACACACCACCCTCCTGTACCAATCTGCACAATTCTCTGATGATAGTATAGTCTAAGTCTTTGCAATAGGGGACCCGATTTTGTTCCTAAATAATTGGGTATGTTTTAACAACTGGAAGGTTTTCGTGTTTGACTGCAGCCTCCTAGCAATTCTGACTGGGAAGTACCATAGCATCATCATTCCATGTAGGGTATAAATCTGTCACGTAGTCACAATTAATGGGCCCAGGGTGGGAAAGGGAGGGCGAACTGGGATAGCTATCAGAGGGTAATATCTCCTCAGGAGGGGGGCTGATCACAGAGGCAGCTGACTTGTCAGGAGGCAGCTCTTGGTGAGGGGGGGCCATGTAGCCCACAGAGTCTGGGGGCCCCAGAAGGGGTGAGGGGCCTGTTGCAGTAGGGCGGCCTACCGGCGCCAGGGGTCCTATTGGGGCAGGGGGGCCTATCGGAGCCAGAATGCCTATTGGTGTTGGGAGGCCTGTTGTGGCCAGGGCAGCCAGGGTGGCCACTGCTGGTGGAGCAGTTGAGGGGGAGGTAGCCATCGAGGGAGCTAGTGTGGGGGGAGCTCGCAACAGAGGGGACATTTGTGTAGGAGCTGGCGCCAAAGAAACCACAGCAGGAGAGACACCCTGCGGAGCGGGCAATGGGGAGGGGAGGAAAAAGGCCGCTTCGGGGGAAGCCAGTGCCGAAGGGGCCGACGGCCCGGGGGAGTCAGGTTGTAAAGGCAACTGAGAGGGCAATTTGGTGTGAGTTTCTCTTAGGGTTGCCATAATTATCCCCCAAGTCACAATGTGCTTAGAAGGATCGGCATCGCCTATGCTTGCAACATTGAAAAGTTTCTGTCCTACTACACACCAGGTGTCCAGCTGAAGCATACCAGCTGTGGGGAAGTCTTTTACATGAGTGGACATCCAGTCCAGCAAGGCAAGTAATTTAGCATCAGAAATGTCTCTGTTCTGCCGATGTAAGAGCCGTTGTAAATTCTCTAGGCTCTGTTATTGCTCAAGTGACATTTTCACTCCCATGATTAACCCTGGTGCTCACCTTAAGGTGATGAATGCATACATGTTTTGAGTTCGTTGTTTGAAGTTGAGGATCGATCCGTTCCCTGGATTTGCTGCCTGGGTCTGCTGTCTGGATCCGCGGGGTCTCAGTGCCGACCATAGTCCACTTCTTCTCTGTATTCCAATATCTGTCGTTTGGGCACCAGTTGTGGGAGTAGGAAGCGATGCAGAGTCCTCAGGCAGGAGCAGAAGGGTGCTCTTTATTGCCAAAAATCAGGCCTTTTAAAGCAACTAGGCCCTTATCAGTTGCATATTTTCAAAGGACAACAAATATAATTCAACCAACCACCATAAACCATGATGTGAGCATGTGACAGTTATATAACTTGGTTTTTATGGTTATGTAACTTGTTTTCTACCTCTATACCAGCTGAGTCAGTCCCAGAATCCTTTTCTACTTAGCTGAAATACAAGGAATCAGCCATGATTGTACAAAGGCAACAAAGCCCTTATTCTGTAAGGCTTTGCCTATCTGTAACTGTCTCTGCAGCTGTTCTATTTTCAAGGAAAACAATAACTCAGTCCCTTTCCTAGTTTCCAGTTCAGTTTTCAGTTCTTGTTTCTCTTTAATATTATCTTTTCTGTACTGGCAGGCAGCTTCTAGACAGGTGCCTAGCATTTTGGAAAAAATTCCTTTCTCTTTCACAGCCTTTAAACAGCCCCTAGCAACTTTTAGATGTTCCTCCACCACTTCCTAGTCATGCTAGTTATCCTGAGCCCATTTGTCTGAGAACTTAGGGCTTGGACTTATTCCATGCTTTTGTAAGTAAGCAGTGATATTGCTTGCCATCCATGTCCAATAAAGAATGGAGGTTTTCCTTTCCCCTCCTTTTGTTAATAATGTGTTTATAAAAACACTTTTTATTATCCTTTACAGAAGTAGACAGACTAAGTTCTAAATGAGTTTTCACCCCTCTAATTTTCTTTCTGCATGACCTAATGACATCCCTAAACACTTCTTTCCCCCCTTTTCCAAAGATGATACATCCTCTTTTTCTCCCTGAGTTCCCACGAATGCCCCCTGCTCAGCCAGGCTTATCTTCTTCCCTTCTGGGTCATCTTTCAGTATATAGGGATGGGCTCCTATTACCGCAGGCCTGGGCCCTAGGGTATATCACCGTGTCCCGCAGCCATAGGGAGGAGGAGGAGAGAAGATCCAGCAGGCAGGAATTGTGCAGCAAGATTGATTTATTTAATTATTTTACAAACTCTTTTATAGACGTTTTTCTTCATAGTCTAATTGGACAAAGGATCAGCCACCCTTGGGGGTGATTGGCTAAAATCCTAAAACATCCATTGTCAAAATATTTTTCTACTATACCATAAACAAGACTTTTCAAGGTTGCAGGGGGCTTGGTTGTTTGCGTTCCCTGCTACCTCTTCTGCATGAGAGAAAAGTCTCTCACGGACTTAGAAAATAGCAAGAAAATCCTTGCTAGCAGCATTTTTTGTATCTACAGGCTCCTCCTGAACCTTCAACATTCCTTTCCTAATATATGTGCAGGCTTCCTGGGCCCCTTTGTTTTTAAGGGCTGCTTCCCAAGGGACTCTTCAAACCAGGGTCCTGAATAGGCCGAAGTCTGCCCTTTGGAAGTTCAGGGTAGAGGTTGTGCTGATGTCCCTCCTTACTTCAA
This sequence comes from Aphelocoma coerulescens, assembly GCF_041296385.1. NCBI lineage: Eukaryota > Metazoa > Chordata > Aves > Passeriformes > Corvidae > Aphelocoma > Aphelocoma coerulescens. The sequence goes on along the minus strand of NW_027184083.1, from coordinate 1,359,038 downwards.
GTATTGAAAACTTTATCATTTCATGGCCACTGTGCCCAAGACAGCCTCTGACCACCATATCTCCCACCAGCCCATCACAGTTTGTAAACAGCAGGTCCAGCAGGGCTCCACCCCTGGTAAGCTCCCTTACCAGCTGTGTCAGGAGGTTCTCTTCCACACACTCTAGGAACCTCCTAGACTGCCTCCTCTCTGCTGTGTTGAGTTTCCAGCAGACATCTAGCAGGTTACAGTCTCCCACAAGAACAAGGGCCAGCAATTGTGAAACATCAGCCAACCACTTATAGAATAATTCATCTTTCTCTTCATGCTGGTTGGCTGATCTATAAGACTCCCACCAGGATGTCTGCCTTGTTGGCCTTCCCCCTGATTCTCACCCATAGGCATTCAACATTATCATCATTATCGTTGAGCTCTAGCCAGTCGAAACACTCTCTAATGTACAGAGATACTCCCCCACCTCTCCTTCCTTACCAATCCCTTCTGAAGAGCTTGGAGCCACCCATTGTAGCACTCCAGTCATACAAGTCATCCCACCAAGTTTCCGTGATGGCGACTATGTCAGAGCTTTTCTGTGGCATTATGGTATCCAGCTCCTCCTGTTTGTTACCCTGTTGTGACAGGACCTTTCACCCCTGATACAGCAAAAGTTTATCTGTTTTCTCCCCATGGCTAAGTCAGGCCAGAATAGCTTGCCTTGTGGTGAATTATCTCAGCTGAAAAACATCCCTAGCCAGCTATTACCGTATCCCGCAGCCGTAGGGAGGAGAGGAGAGATCCAACAGGCAGGAATTGTGCAGCAAGATTGATTTATTTAATTATTTTATAAACTCTTTTATAGACTTTTTTCTTTATAATCTAATTGGACCAAGGATCAGCCACCCCTTGGGGTGATTGGCTAAAATCCTAAAACATCCATTATCAAAATATTTTTCTACTGTACCATAAACAAAGCTCTGCAAGGTCGCAGGTGTTCATAGTTTATAGAACTCTGCTAATATCTTCCGTGAGAGAGAAAAGTATCTCATGGGACTGGAAAGAAGCAAGAAAAATTCTTGCTAGCAGCAATATTGTATCCACAGGCAGCAATAAACATCCTGCCTTGAATGCATGGGGAAGGATAAGCAAAAATTCATGACTGACAGACACAGCACTTTTACAAACTGTAAGGCCACTATAATTTTCATAAAATCAGAAATCTCTTACACACTCTGAGTGTGTGGGGAGCTCTCCTTGAAGTCAAGAAGTCAGCATCGAGTTACTCTTCTAGAAGTTGAGGGAAAGGAGACTTCTGTACATCACTATCATTTGTTGGTATGTGACATTGGCTCCTAATCTCTACTATTTCTTCGCTAGCTGTAATATAGGTACCTTTATTATCATGCACTGTCTTATGAACCTACTAGTTGTGTTTCTTTTGTTTATCCTGTGTAGTAAGAAGCCTGTTAAAGTCTTATGTCTGCTTTTCCTTGTGTCTATTCAATAAATAATTCATGTTTTAATAGACCTGATCAGTCATTATTAAGAACTTGCAAGCGAGAGTGGGTTTTGGGGTGCTGGCCGCCTCAATAAAGCTGCTGCCTACTGTCAGAAACCTGGGAAAAGGCAGGGACTTGTCTAAACTCTCCCCTCTCATTCTTAACACCTGTCTTAGTTTAAGAAAATTATACAGGGCAGAGATTCCAAAACTAGTTACTTCCCCTTTAGATTTTTTTCCTGGGACAGCTCCCGCCCTAAGGTGTCAGACTCCCTGCTCCCTTTTGGCCCAGCTGGACCCAGTTGGTGTTGGCGCTGCAGTTCTAAGTTGCTGCTGCATTGCAGCAGGGAAGAAATGGTTCTGCAGAGCACTGAAAAGATGTGGGCCCCAGGCTGGACAGTCTCAAGTGGTGGTGGTGAAAAAAAAAAGGTATTGCAAAATTCCTCTGGAGCAGTTTAGGATTGTGAAATGTGGCTTTTCGGGTTTCGACTTGGAAACCTGCCCCAGGAAACCCTCTTGGGAGCCTAGAGAGAAACAAAAGGGAACTCACATGTTCGTTCCCTTTTTTTAAAGGGACCCAGCCCCCTTCCTTTCTGTGAATTGGGTTGTCCTAGGTTACAATGTAAGATGCAACCAAAAGTATGTATTCTATTATCATCTTCACAAGCTGTTAAAGCAGGTGGGGCAGTGTTCGTTATCTCCTACCATGACTCATCCCTGATAACTCCCTCCAGGAGCTATCTCTGTTTAATGGGTTCTCAAGGACCCACCACATGACTCATAGAATTACATCATTCCATTGTGAGTTGCTCCGCCCAGGGGGAAGAACCAAGCATTCCCACCTGGATATAATCTGGGGTTTGGAAAAGCATGAGCAGTCCTTGCCTACTGGATTCCCAGAGGACAAGAGCTACATAATCACCACTGGACCGGCAGAGGAGGACCAGACATTTCTATAGGATCACTGCTTCAACAGAACCACTTCAAAGAGGACTGCAGCCACCACTTAATTGGACTGCTACCACCACCCTGCCTGGCAGGGTGTCAGGTCGTATCCTGACTGTCAGGTTAAGCCAGTATTTCCGTATTATTGCCTTGTTATATATACTAGTAAAGAACTGTTATTCCTATTTCTCATATAATTGCCTGAAAGCCCCTTAATTTCAAAATTATAATAAATCGGAGGGAAGGAGGTTACAGTTTTCATTCCAAGGGAGAGGCTCCTGTCTTCCTTAACAGACACCTGTCTTTCAAACCAAGACAGTGGTAAAACACTCCAGCTCTGCTTCTGGCCCCTTCATCTTAAAGGGATAGTAATAATCTTGGGCAGGTTGGTTTACAGAAGATATGGAATACATGAGTCACCTAGGACATACCCACACTGCTGCATTGGTGTAGATACATTAAGCTGGGCTCTCAGTTTCACCCTCACCACTGGCCTGCTGCCCGGACGCTCATCTCTAGTGAGCCTGATCTCATCCCCATCCCCCTTCAAACCTATTTTAAAGCCCTTTCAATCAGCCCTGCCAACTCACAGGCTGGAATTCTTTCCCCCTTTTAGACAGGCAAACCCCAGCTGTCCCCAGCAGGCCTGGTGCTGCATCAATTCCATAAGGGCACCTGGGAAGGCGAGGGATGCCAGAAGAGGATTCTTCTACCTCTCCAAGCAGGGACCTGTTTCCATTCCCCCTCATCTTTTATGTTTCCTCCTTCTGCCTGATGGCAAAAATCACATCCAAGTAATGTTTTTTTTCCTTCCATTTTAGCAAGATATACACCAGTTTGAATTTCAAAATCAGCTTATGTATGCACTTTTCTAATAATGTTATATAAGTTTATATCCTAATTTATTTATTTATCTTTTAATATACCAGGATCTTTGGACATGAGCTGACACAACTTTAACACAGCATCTGGTAGCATACAGCCCTCAACAGTACAGTGGCACTAAATTTTTTCTATTGGCAGCGTTGTTTGCTTGATATAAGCTTTGTCCAGAAGACAGCTGTGTTCAGTGACATAGGATCCTTCTCTCTGCATTTAATTCTGCAAGAGATGAAGGGCAGTCACAGTTAGCAGGGTCCCCACTCCTGCACACGGGGCTGGCGGAGGAGCTGCGAGTGGAACTAGTAACTGCAAAGAGGGAACAGGTGTCATTCAGCTGCATTTGGGGAAACCTACCTGCCAAGAGACCCTACAAGCTTTGCATCATTCTCCCAGTTTTAATAATGATCCTAAATGTAAAGCTGTGTTTAATGGAAGCATACCTGGAAAGTATAAGCAAGAACGCTTTCACTCAGTATCCTGGTTCCAGCCAGGACAGGGTTAATTTTTGTAGCAGCTGAGAGGGACATGGTGAAGATCCAGAGGTTATTCTATACCACCTCACTCGTTGCTGGGGAAAAGGGACTCTCTTCCAGAGAGAAGGGGTTTCTTCCAGTTGATTAAGCATGACGGAGGAAGTGGTCGGGTATTGTCTGTTGTCAGGGGGTTTCTGTGTGAATCGTTTGCCTATCTTGTACACTTTGTTATTGATATTGTTACCGTTCATTTTTTTATCTCATTGCTGCTTCCAATAAATTGTTCTTATCTTAACCTGGGATCTTTGCCTCTTGTGCCTCCAATTCTCCTCTCCAGCTCGACACGAGGAGGGGAGGGGGAAGGGGGAGTGAGTGAGCAACACATAGGTTTCAGTAGGAACACTAAATTGGGGAATACCATTCCTAAACCACAACACTCAGCCTATAGTATTCTCTTCCATTGCTGCTAAAGACCTTTCTGCATTGTCCTTCAAAGATTTTTGTATGAATTACTCTTCCTCTAGTCTCATCAGTAATGACATCAGAGCTATGAGAAGAAAAACATGAAAAATCATTAAGACAGAGAAATAGCAAAGGAGGTGAAAACTTCAGAGCCATTATAACTGAATGTTGTATCTGCCAATTAAGATTATAAAATGATTTGCCCAAAAAAGGGGATTTCTACATATAGACTTCTATACCTACAGAACTGCAGTGTGCATAGCATATTACAATATGGGAAGCAAAATGTTGTTCTTGATTTTTCAACAAAAATGAACACACCAATATCTGTTTACATTATGGCATCCATATATATATATCACAACTGATTTAATTTTTATTGTTCCAGCAATTAATGTAATACAGAAACAATAGGGCATCCATTAAAAAATGGTTTTGTATTTTAGCTGAATTATATCACATACCAAGTAATACAACTATGCTAAAGAAACTTAAAACTATTAGTTTGATGGGTTGCAGATGAGATGTATAAACAGAAACCCATATGAATCCACAGTACTAAATGCAACAGCAATGAACAAAAAGAATGAGTATTGCTTACTCATTTTTTCCCGTGCTGATGATTATGTGTTATTAGTTTACATTTGCTGTCACATCTTATAAGGTATTTTTAAATAACAGGAACAAAAGATACAAAGCGTTATTCTGTGCTTCAAATCAAAGAGCCTGTACATCCCGGATGCACTGAGCCACTGGTATGATGGAGGCAGTTGTCCTGAACACTTTTGCATATGGGACATTTTACTATAGGCACATGAAGCCTGTCTGTACAGCCAGAACTTGCAAATACAACAAAAATGTAAATCCATTTGGCACCAGTACTACTGATTCTGACACAGAACATTACCTTGTTCTTGTAAGTTCTGAATTTGGAGGTATTTTATCAATATCATGTAGTCATCTTCACATCGATCTTCATCTGCACCATCTTCCTCACAATCCTGATTGCCATTGTGCACAAGAGTTCTGCTAATGCACCAACCTAAATCAGAACAAAAATGTACAGGGAAAGAGAAATGTTTGTTGGTTTGAAAATAAATCACCTAAAATCAAAGCAAGTGGCCCATTTATCTATTACATTAATTAGCTCGTTCACTCCTGTGGTGAACAGTTTGTGCCCAGGAGGGCTTGTGAAACAACAGTATATGTAGACATAAATAAATAGTGTCCAGTACACTTGAGGGAACCACAGTCATTCAAGGCTTATGATATATTAATAAAACATTTTACTTCTCAATTTATTTCTGGAGCTTTCATCCTTTGACCCTATAACTTGCAATTAGCTGTGAATATTTTTCTGGTAGCACCAAAGCATGATTATTATATTCCTCTGCAATAAATTTCTACCTACTGAGGTAACAGCCTGAAGCTGTGTCAGGGGAGGTTTAGGCTGGATATTAGGAAAAGGTTCTTCACTGTGGGAACGGTGCCAAACAGCTGGCATCTTAACCAAGATTAGAACAAGAGAATATTGACCCTAGAGGCTCTGCTAATCTGTGTGTGTGATTGAAGGTGCTATGGGAAAACTATTTTGGTGGAAAATCCACCATGAGTGTGTGACTTAATGTGATTGAAAACAATCACATGCATGGAATGCTTGAGACGTGTTTTGTGTGCTACAAAATTAGCAGAGGCCCTAGGAAGCAATCAGAAGGCAGTGGTTTATCTGTAATGAAATTAAAATAAAAGGGAGCTCGCATGGGATAAAGGAAAAGGAGAGAAAACCCAACAACTGCAGAGCTAAAAGCTATGACACTGCATCAGTGTGGCTTTTCTCCATTGTCAAAGTAGTTATTTTTTACATTTAGATTTTTCATTGCATTTGGTCTCATCCCCAACACTTCACCCAGAGGGTGGTTGGGGACTGGAACAGGCTTTGCCAGAGAAGTTGTCAGAGCACCAAGCCTGACAGAATTCCAGAAGTGTTTGCTGAGAACATAGTGGGATTTCTGGGCCTGTCTTATGCAGGGCCAGGAGTTGGACTCGATGATCCTTGTGGGTCCCTTCCAACTCAAGGCATTCCATGATTCTATGATTCTATCATTGTTTTACAATAAATACTTTGCTTTTAAAACTTTCTATTGCATTTTGCTTTTTTGAGGCAAAACAAAATGTTAATGTTCTACTGTAGTGGGTTGATCCTGGCTGGATGCCAGGCACCCACCAAAGCCTCTCTATCACTCCCCTCCGCAGCTGGACAGGGGAGAGAATATATAACGAAGGGTTCATGGGTTGAGATAAGGACAGGGAGAAATCACCCACAAAATACTGTCACAGGCAAAGCAGACTTGAATTAGAGGTATGAAGTGAATTTATTACTAACAAAATCAGAGCAGGATGATGAGAAGTAAAATAAGCCCTTAAAAACACCTTCCCTCCATCCCTCCCTCCTCAGCTCTACCTCCTCCTCCCAGTGGTGCAGGGAGACAGGGAATGGGGGTTATGGTCAGTTCATCACACTTGTTTCTTCCACTGCTCAGTGAGAGGAGTCCTTCCCCTGCTGCAGTGTGGGGTGCCTCCCATGGGAGACAGTTCTCCATGAACTTCTTCAATGTGAGTCCATCCCACAGGCAAGACTCCTCCCTGAACTGCTGCAGCGTGGGTCACTCTTCCACGGGGTGCAGTCCTTAAAAGACAGGGTGCTCCAGCATGGACTCCTCTCTCCATGGGCCTCCTACAGGATCACAGCCTCCTTTCAGGCATCCACTCGCTCTGGTATGGGTGTTAGGGTTTTACGACTTCCCCTTCTGTTTTCTTTTTCTGTTAAAGAATTTTTCCCACATACATGTTGCCAGGGGGACACATTACTGGGTGCATAAGAAAAACAAAAGATTTGGTCACAAGGGGAGGGGTCCATCGGGCTACTCTCTTTCACCTGGGCTTGTGAGCTGTTAGTTCCCGGCATTTGGACGGAGAGGGAGGCTGGAAGGAATTCGTCAGCACTGGAGACTTCTGCTTTTTTGGCTGCCTTCCCTCCTTCTACCGGAGAAACCCCAGGATTCCCAAGCCTGCCTTCCCTGCCCCGCTGGGAGCTGGGCTGCTGCCCTGCCCCCACCGTTGCTTTGAGCCTTCGCTACTCTGTAGCCCCGCCACGCCCTGCCTGCCCAGACCTCCGGGGGGTTCCCACTGCAGCTCTGCAGTTTGGATACACCTCGTCTGCCACCCGGGATTTGTGCTCGTCCCTGCCGTTCCAGCCTGCTGTTCCCGAGGGTCCGGCCGGACACCGGGATCGGCTGCCCAGGGGGTTTGTGAAGCCTTTGTTCCATCTCTTCCTGGGATCCCAGGCCGCCATTGCCGCATGCTCCCTGAGCTCGCTCCGGAGCATCCCCTGCAGCCGCGGGGGAACCATCGCACCTGCCCTTCTCACCGGGAGCCGCCAGTGTCCCTGCTGGCTGCAACAGTAACTGCACCCGAGGGGAAAGGGCCTGACAGCTGAGAAGGCTGGGACTGGGTTTGTAATTATTTGCTGTTACTGCCATAGTTATTGTTGCTTGTTTGCCTTGTTATACACACATATATATATAATAGTAAAGAACTGTTACTCCTGTTCCTCATATCTTTGCCTGAAAGCCCCTTAATTTCAAAATTATAATAATTCGGAGGGAAGGGGGTTGCAATTTTTTTTTCTCTTCCATTTCAAGGGAGACTCCTGCCCTCCTCGGCAGACACCTGTCTTTCAAACCAAGACAGTGGGTCTCCTCCACAGGCTGCAGATGGATCTCTGCCTCCCCATGGACCTGCATGGGCTGCAGGACCACATCTTCTTCACCATGGTCTTCACCACGGTCTTTACCACGGTCTTCACCACGGGCTGCAGGGGAATCTCAGCCCTGGTGCCTGGAGCACCTCCTGCCCCTCCTTCTCCACTCATCTTGGTGTCTGCAAAGTTGTTCCTCTCACATATTCTCACTCCACTCTTCTCTGGCTTCAATTACATCTGCACTAGAACTTTTTTCTTCTTTTTAAATATGTTATCAGAGAGGTGTTACCACCATTTCTCTTTGGCCCAGCCTTGGCCAGTGGCCCATGCATCTTGGAGCTGCCAGGGATTGCCTCTGCTGGACATGGAAGAAGCTTCCAGCCGCTTCTCACAGAAGCCCCCCCTGTAGCCCCCCTGTTACCAAAACTTGGCCATGCAAACCCAATACATCTACCATAATAGCTTATCAAATTTAGTGTTATTTCAATCTCATAACGAGGAGGAAAGGCTTTTGCATTTTTCAATGAATAAATAGTTTTTCTGGAAAATATTTGTCAATTTTGCTAAGCATTATTCCTTCCAAAAGATTGTCTATAATCTCCTGCCTCATCAAATAAAGGTTGACTACTTGAGTGGCTATCTGTTCTGTCTTCTGCTGTTTCTATAAAATTCAGATAAACTTTGAATAGAGATTGTAGTTTAGACAGGCTAGTCAAAACTAAGAACAATAAAAAGCTGAAGGAAGGATTCACTGCAGCAAAGCACTTATGCAAAGAGTGTTATAGGCACATTAAAATTATTTGGTTATGGGGTAATAGATCAAGGCTGTTTACACTTAAGGTTCTATTCCTTGACATATATAGGAAGAACTTTTTCATGCTTTTATTCTTATTCGCAGAAAATAAATTTGAGAATACATTTAAGAAATTGATGCCTTAGGTTTTAACTTTCATATTTTTCAAATTCTGTACTTCCTAGTGTGTAACTCTTAAGTTTCTTGTAGCCTGTTAACTTCTGCTCTCTCATGCTCGGTCGACATAACAAAGCCTCTCCAGGCCTGCTCTCCAAGGACATACAGACCATCCTAGGCCCAAAATGTGTAAACTAACATCTTAAGAGGGGGGTGAGCTTGGGGAAGCTACATCATTAACTGAAGCTTTAATTGGAGAATTAACCCTGATATGCAAAAGAGCCAAACTTATAAAAGTGTGAAGAACTCGTGACCTGTCGTCCATCTTGGGGTCCACCTTGGCAATAGCCTCTGGCTCCCCAGGGTGTGCCTTTGAAGGCTGTCTTGGGGTGACTTTATGTATCCCATGTCGCTGCCCTATGCCCAGAAATTAACTTTGTGCCTTTCTATGCCTCTAAACTGAGCCTGAGAGGGGGAAGGAAAAACTGAGCAAAACTTTTTCAAAGCAGTTTGCAGCTTGTTCAAGGTCACACAGAGATAGCAGGTTTTTTTTCCCCAGCTGTGGCAGGGGAGGGAGGAAGCACCCGGCTTGCTGCTTCCCAGTCAGCTTTTGGCCAGTTTTTTCAGTTTCTTTTTCTCCGGGGAGAGACTGAGAGTTGAAGTTTGCTTTTCCTTCCCTGGAATTCGGGATTTTCTCCCTTTTCTACTGGACTGCTTCAACCCAGAGCACATCAGGAGGACTTTCCACCAGGCACAGAGGGCCTGGCCCTGGGCCAAGCCCCAGCTCCAAAGAGACCAAAGGGAGGACTCTAACACTTTCCCAGGTTTTTTCTCCACAGCGAGAGATTTTATTATTTAGCATTATTTTCCTTTTCCTGTGTGTTTGTTAAATAAATAGTTTTATCTCCTTCACTTTCCTTCGAGGAAAATTTATTTTTTCCTGAACCTGGTGGGGGAGGGGTGGTTGTGCCTTCTCTCAGAGGACATATTTCTAAATTTGGCCAAACCGGAACAAAGGCCTTTCAAATAAATGCCTACCTTTATTCCCTTATTCCTGTCTACTCTCTGTTTTTAGGTGGCCTCTCAAGGCATCACAATGAAGAGCAATAGCAGATCTTATTTGTCATGTGTTCACAGATACTAGTTGTTTAGCATAAATAATTTTAAGCAGAATGAATTACATTGAGTTGTGTCAGGACTTAATGCAGCTAAATTCTCTCAAACACTGTCAAAGGAGGAGGGTCCCATAAGATTAGCTACCACAAGAGGAACTTAAGACAGACACAGATTGGCAAACAGGAAGATGTTAATTTCAGGCCTACACAGAGGTAAAAGGTTTGGAATTAGCACAGTGGACAAAATTCCACTGTGCAGACTGTGCGAAAACTACAGATGGCAATAACAGGAAGATGCTAGACCTAGTGAGGCAGATCTGGGTAACTTATCTGGACAAAAATTCCCACCATGGCAAACTGTGGAAAGGAAACGGCTGCTTGCACACATGCCATCCCAAGTTGTGGGAACGGCATGTGTGCCTCATGGATACCCGACTCTTGAACTGTATAAAAGTGGTACCTTCAGAAGAACACTTGGGGATCCCCACTACTGAGAAGACCAGAAGAAGGCCTAGCGCAACACTGCAGGTACCCATGTGGTGGTGACTATAATCTCTTTCTCTTACTCCTCCCCTCCCCTATTTCTCTCTCTCTTTACCTCACATTTACTGTTAAATAAAATTCGTACTATTGACTTTGGCATATGGTCTCATTTGCACCTTAATTTGAGCAAAAACATCTTTAGTAATTGGACGCTAATGTTATTTCAGAAGTGGGATCCTAACAAGTTGTCATACTGTGTGATTTAGGAGGGTGCTGTGAAAATCACCACAGCTGATGAGACTTTGCATTGGGTCTTTGTTGCTGCCTGCCCCTGATGTGCAGCACTGCCCGGGGACTGGCCAGACAAGTCCAGACTTGTTTTAACCATGTGCTTTGATTCCCCTATGTTCTAAGCGCGGGTAAAACTTGGAAGTAGCACAGACTCCCCCGAAACAGAGTCAGATTGGCTGGTTATCCCAGGTCCACCCCTAGCTCTCCCCTTTCCCTTCCCCAGAATAAAAGGCAAGCAGAGCGGGCTCCGCCCCCTCTTGCCCTGGCCCCCCTTCTGTAAACAGCTGCTCCTGTCTCTCTCTCAGGACAGGAGGAATAAACAAAAAGGATTGAAGCACAGAGTTTGGGCTGTATTTCTACCTCTTTGCTTCTGCTTTTGACATTAGCTTTACAGCTATCACTTGCTGTATTTCGGAGCCACCGAGTCGCTGGATTGCCTGTGCCGTCTCTCTAGGTAGCTCGGGGCTTTCTAAGGCACAGAACGGTGAGCTGAACAACTGAGCAAGCTGAGAACATCTCCATATTTCGTGCTCAACGTGCTATCTCTGAACCTCGGTTCTACAGGGACTTTTGGGGTGTCCCGGCTAGTCCTGTGTCAGCTGGTGTAAACCCTGTGCGTGCAGTGCCAGCACTCTGCAGCCTGCTGGTGCTTTTTGTGCAGTAGCGCGCTCAGAGCTTCAGCTACTCCCCCTCCACGCCACGTGGCATGGGGACAGCTGAAAAAGTGGGAGATCCATTTAGCTGATTTCTTTTCTCCGGACCTGCTTTCCTGTGGTGAATCCAGAATTCTGGTATTTCCCCCCTGGTTTGGGGGCTCATGTCTTAAGCTGGTTTCAGTGTAAATTTTTTATCTTTTTTTTTCCCTTTTCTCGTGATTTGGGGCTGAGGAATTGTGGTGTTGCTTTCATAATGGGATCTGAAGTTTCTGCACACCATAGAGAAATATATTACCAAGTTCAAAGCTACCTTTCTTGTACTGGGCACAAATACCCTAAAAGTTTAGTTCAATCTTTTGTGCACTGGCTTTTTCAGTACTTTCCTCATCTGACCTCCGAGGACATGAGATCTGAATTTTGGGATAGTGTCAGGAAAAAGCTCTCCTCTCTCAGACGATCAGGAGATGAAACAGTTTCAAAATTTTTTCCTCTCCTGTTACTAAGTTATACTTTGCCAGAGAAGAATGCAGTACAGGAAAAGCCACTGCAAAACCCCCGTTAACTCCCTTATACACTCTTCCAACCCCTGTGTCCCTGTACCTTCTTCCCCTACACTAGAAAACACAGCTAGAGCAGACTGCTTTCTAGCACAGGAGACCTATCCACCTCCTGGCCCACCCGTGTCTCCTCAGCACCCGGCCTTGGACGGGAATCCGGAGCCCATCCCACGACCTTTCCAACCCCTTTTCTCCACTCCTTTATCCCCAGTTTCTAGTCCACATGTTGTAAGCGCGCAAAAAAAACCCTTCTCCCCTTATATCTTTGTTCCCTGGGACAGCAATAGCAATGAGCTTGTAGCCCGGGAAAAAAACCCATCCCCCAACCCCTTTTCTCCGAGTCAATTTCTTTCCAATTATGGCGGATGCCACGTGTCCTCATCCCCGAACTACACCTCCCACAATCCCTTTCTCCTCCATCCCACAAATCCCTTCTTGTCCCCTGTTGCAAAATGATTAGAGGATCAGGGACATGGATCATTGATAGAATTATGGGATCAATAAAAGAATTGTACAAGCAATAGGCCTGCAAGCAAAGGTTAGTGTGAGAAATTGTCTGCATGGGAAAATCCCTATGTGAGAAACAGGCCTGAGAAACAAAAAGGGAGTTTTGAAAAGATGCAGCTGTGCAGATAAGATGTACTGACCGGGAGAAGGGAGGGTGGACTCTGAATTCTTTTAATCATAACATAACTAGTAGAAGCTTGCCAATGTAGTCTAATTATGTAGAAGCAGAAATGCGCTTTGATAGGTTTTAAGCCACTTAAGAGTTAACAAGCTGGTATACTATATAAGTGCCTCTGGATTGCTAATAAACGGAGCTTGCTTTTATCAACCATATTGGCTGGGTCAGCAATTTCTCCCCCCGCCGCAGTCCTCGGACCTTTTCCAACAGTCCCCATCCCCTCCCACGCCTGCGTCGGAACCTACCCCTGCCCTCTACCCTGCCACCACAGTGTCGAGTTTCACCCCTCCCTCTGTTCCCGCCCAGGAGGCCGGCACTGCTCCCTCCCCTGAGGGTAGAACCGCCCCCTCTGCCCACAACCCCGCCCCCAATCCCTCCCCTCCTCCTGCTTCCTCTGCCCCTCCACTCCCCGCCCCTGCTCCCCACTGTCCAGCCCCATGTTCCCACAGTCATGTGACTACCCCTTTAGATCTGGGAACCCATGCCTACCAGGAAGTCTCTCCAGTTGTTACTACTCTTCCCCTGTAGCAGCACCGGAGCGAATCCTGGCTGGAGCCCTTTCCCATATTCCAATATCAAAGATTTGTGCAAGGCAATTAAGGAGTTTGGGATGCATAGTAACTATTTTAAAAGCCTTTTAAGTGCTACCTTTTCTACACATCTGTAAGTGCCTCATGATTTGATTACAATAATGCAAACTCTTCTCACACCTGGTGAATTTGTGTTGTGGAAACAACTGTGGAAGCTAATTTTATCTGATTTATTGCGAATTCTGTGGCAAACTCCAGATAATTATCTGGATTTTGATAACAATTATATCACAGTAGACCACTTATCTGGTGACAATAATATTGCAAATCCTCAAAAACAAGCAAAGCTTATTCCACGTCCTGTTCTTATTGAAATAACACATGCTGCTGAAAAGGCCTTAACATTACTACCATCTCAAACTCCTGAATCTCATTATACAAATATTAAACAATTGCCAACTGAAAATATTATACAGTTTTATAACTGTTTGCGTGAAGCAATCTTTTCCCAGGTCCGTAATCCTGACCTGTAACAAGCATTCCTCCTTGAACTGCTCCAAGTCAATACAAATGATGCTTGCAAGCAAGTGATCCTGAATCTTCCCTTGTGTCCACCCCCAACTGTTGAAACCATCCTCGAAGTTTGTACAAAGAAGGTGCAGCTGAACACAGCTGTTCCTTTTTCAAAAAAGTGGGGATGGTGGGGGAGGTTGTGGAGGAACGCGATGGGTACAGGGGAAACTCAATCTCGAGGTAACCTTGTATGCTACCGTTGTCAGAAAAAGGGACATGTGGCTCGGAATTGCAGAGTAATTATAACTGCTGATAAAAACTCTTCAAAGACTGTTTCCCCAGGTCAACAGCAGGGAAACTAACGACCCAACGCGTCACAGTTCCGCGTACCGACATAAATAGAGCTGCAGACAAAAGAACATGGACTCCTTGACTTAGATCTAAGGTAACCTGTGACGTAACACACCATTTCAACAACAACAAACAGACTGTAATACCCATCTCATTCCAGATTGTGGACCACATACCAGACTTTACATACCTTTTTGTTATTGGGGACACTCAGGAAACACCTGCTGGGATAGAGGTTACACCCACACTCATGAAAGTGGATCAGAAGGGGGGTTCTAGCCTAATGGTACACTGTATACGTCCACCATACTTTATACCAAAGGGTCAAGTCATTGCACAGGCCATCCCACTGCCCAAATACCTGCCCATAGATGGTCATATCCCAGCCATCTGTTGGACTGAGGTTTTGGGAAATGATAAACCTGTAGTGGAATGTAAGCTCTGTCATGGATCTCATAAAATCAGTATCATGGGAATGATAGACACAGGTGCTGATGTGTCTGTCGTTCCATTTGATAAGTGGCCTGCACAATGGGAATTGCAGTCTCAGGGTATCGCACCCAGATTGCGAAGCAATCCAATAACATCATTCAAATTAAAGGTCCTGAAGGACAAATAGCGACACTTCGTACATATGTCCTAGACACCAAATTCACACTGTGGGGAAGAGATGCCATGTCTCAGTGGGGAGCAAAAATTGATATCACCCCTAGACATCAAAATTTTCCCTTGCGGCCACTGGAGTAGAGTGCCATCCACAGAAATTAACTTGCAAAACTGATGAACCAGTGTGGATTGACCAGGGGTCACTAAAAGAAAAAAACTTAGAGGCACTCCAAACATTAGTAGCTGAACAATTGGCTAAAGGGAACATCGCACCAACTAACAGCCCCTGGAACTCGCCCGTGTTGGTAATACAAAAACCAGGAAAGAACAGGTGGCGCCTTCTCCAAGATCTCAGAAAAATCAATGAAGTTATTGAAGACATGGGACCCCTTCAACCAGGTATGCCATCACCTTCAATGCTCCCACAACACTGAGATTTGGCTGTCCTTGATATTAAAGATTGCTTCTTTCATATTCCACTCCATTCTGCCGATGCCCCTCCATTTGCATTTTTCGTGCCCTCTATTAATCGTAAGGCCACCATGAAATGTTACCATTGGCTCGTGCTTCCCCAAGGTATGAAGAATTTACCAAGTCTCTGTCAAGAGTATATTGCCAAAGTTCTATCTCCCACCCGTGCCAAGGCAGAGAAAGCCATTATCCTACATTACATGGATGATGTGCTGATATGTGCTCCCAATAATCAATATCTTGGCAGACACTTAACATGGTAATTGAGGCCCTAGAGGCCAAGGGCTTTGAATTACAACCTGAAAAAATGCAGAGAACAAGCCCTTGGAACTATCTCGGACTCAAAATCACAGAGACTTCTATCACCCCAACACCTGTCACCATTAATAATAACCCAAAAACATTAGTAGAATTGCAACAGCTCTGTGGGACATTGAATTACATAAGATCCTGGTTGGGACTCACCACAGAGGATGTGGCTCCTATTATGAACCTACTGTCAGGGGAAGGCAGTTTGGCATCCCCTAGATCCCTGACAGAAGAGGCAAGGCAGTCCCTCAAAAAGATACAAGAGATCATTTCCACCAGACAAGCACACAGGTATCAGCCCTCCCTACCCTTTAAGCTTGTCATTCTAGGGAAGGTACCACACTTTCACGGCCTCATTTCTCAGTGGGACAAAGAGCAGAAGGAACACCTCATCATAATTGAATGGGTGTTCCTCCCACTCCAACCTTCTAAGAGCATCCCCAAGCCACAAGAACTGATGGCAAAAATCATCATGAAGGGTAGAGCAAGGTTCCGCACCCTGGCAGGATGTGACTTTGCATGCATCTACTTACCTGTAACAACTGACACATTAGATCACCTTCTCCAAAATAATATGAACTTACAATTTGCATTAGACAGTTACTCAGGCCAAATATCAAATCATTGCCCAAAACATCAGTTGTTTAATCTGGCATTCTCTTTTGTCCCTTGAGAAATTCAAAATAGAAAACCCCTTGATGCTTGAACCATTTTTA
This sequence comes from Aphelocoma coerulescens, assembly GCF_041296385.1. Classification (NCBI taxonomy): domain Eukaryota; kingdom Metazoa; phylum Chordata; class Aves; order Passeriformes; family Corvidae; genus Aphelocoma; species Aphelocoma coerulescens. The sequence continues at coordinate 1,342,849 of NW_027184083.1, read as the reverse complement.
CAGATGGTTCGGGAAAATCTAAACGGTCAGTCCTGACGTGGAAAGATCCCAAGACGCAAAAGTGGGAATCTAAGGTCAAGGTAATACAAGGGTCACCCCAAGTAGCTGAACTATCAGCTGTCGTTAGCGCATTTGAGAGGTTCAAAGAACCCTTTAATTTGGTCACAGACTCAGCATATGTAGCTGGAGTAACTGTTAGAGCTGAGCATGCTCTCTTAAAAGAAATCTCAAACAAAAAAATTTATGATTTGCTCTAAAAGCTAATTTATCTGGTTTCCCACCGAGAGCATCCCTATTTTGTCATGCATGTGAGGTCACATACAAACCTGCCAGGATTTATTGCAGAGGGTAATCGTAGAGCTCATGCCCTGGCTATGCCAGTAGACCTAGTTCTATCAGCCGACTTACCAAAGCTCCCCCAAGTTTCTGAACAAGCAAAATTGATCCATGCCATGTACCATCAATATATTCCTGCTCTGCATGTTCCACCTATCACGGACACAGGCAAAGGCAATAGTGGCAACATGTCCCAGCTGCCAGAAGCTACAGCTTCCATCACTGAGCATGGAGGTTAATCCGAGGCATTAATAGCGGTGAAGTGTGGCAGATGGACATCACGCATTTCCCTGAATTTGGGAGATTAAAATACGTTCATGTTTCTATTGATACCTTCTCTGGTGCTATGTATGCCTCTGCACATGCAGGTGAAAAAGCTAAGGACGTTGAAAAACATCTTGTCCAAGCTTTCGCTGTGCTCGGTGTACTTGAGGAGATAAAAACTGATAATGGGCCTGCCTACACCTCTCAGGAGTTTAAAAACTTTTGTCAGCAGTGGGGATTTGGACATTGATGCCATGAAGATTTTTTGCCTTTTCTTTTATACCCCTGTTATACCTTTTTTACAACTTCTGTATTCTTAGTGCTTTTTGCCTACATTCTTGGACTTGTTTGTCAAGCTGAGGGACTAAACATTTTAGAAGCTTCATAGGCAGAGGATAGTGTGCCCCAGACCCCAAGGTCCTCTCCAGAACACATTCTGTAAACCAAGATAGAACCATCCAGGGGAAGGTTCCTTGGGGAGGGGGGCTCACTCAAGCCTCTCATTGGGGAATCTTTGATAGATATGCTAATTAGTAAAACCTATAATGTTATACCCGATCTTTTGGAAGGGGTATTTTGGCGGGGTGCATTTTGATGGATATGACTTGGACGTGTGCACCTAAGGATCCTTAAAATAAATACCAAGGTAAAATCCCTTTTCCCCTTCTAACCATGTATGACTCTTGATTTTAAGACCAGGAAAAGGCATCAACATGTCACAGGCATTCCTCACTCCCCAACTGGACAAAGTATTGTTGAACGTGCCCATCAAACTCTTAAACGAATGCTGCTGCAACAATCAGGAACCACCAAACTCAATTCACCTGTTCTCAGACTCAGCAAAGCATTGTTTACCATAAATTTACTGAACGGCTCCTTTGAGGATCCGAACCCTCTGATCTATCATCATTTCCCGAACACCAGAAGACAGAAGCTGAAGGAAAATCCAGAGGTCCTTATTACAGCTGGTGGTGGGGTCCGTGGCTCTGACCCAGGAAGAGGTGACTGGTCCAGAGAGATGGTCCCGAAAGGGATCGCCTTCCCAAGGCCCAGTGTCTTCCTCTCAGCTGCTGGCAGGAGAGCCCTTGCAGAAGCTATCAGCTCTTTAGTGATTGTCAGCTCGTGATTCCAGCTCAGCTCTGCAGGGCAGCCTCCAGGCCAAACCAGACCAGAGAGAGACGAGAAGGCCCGTGTGGCTGGTTCCGCACAGAGGTGGCTTTATTGTTGGTTCCCTCCGGCGAAGGGGAAAGCCAGGGACGAGCTCTCTCCCCCACAGAGCCAGGGGGCTCCCTTTTATAGGGATACAGGGGATCAGCAGGGGACCAATGGGTTACAGAGGGTCTGGGACAGACCAATGGGTTACAGAAAGATCTGCATAGTGTCTCTCAAAGGATTGTGGGTCCACTTTTCCTCGCCATGACCCAAGAAGTGGCTGCCTTTTCAGGGAGTCCTGCTGGGCAATTGCGAAATCTCTTGTCTCAGCAGAGATCCCTCCAGGGCAAGGGCTGGGCATATCCCACAACTCCCCCTTCTGTATTTATTAAAAAGGCATTCCCAGCAGCCTTTCTGCAGCAACGTAGGAGGCAAGAGAACATAAGTAACACAGTAATAATTACAATGAATACCCACAAAACTCCCTTAATCAAAGATGCAATCCATCCAGTTATTCCCCATCGTCCAAAAAGGTCATCACCTACTTTTAGGTCATAGAGGCTGTGGTGAGGATAGCATCAACGTAGATACATTTCATCTTTGGGCAGGGATGGGGCTTCTGAGAGGGAATATAAGCAAGATTTGTTAGCTCTGCGGTGGGAAGGGAGGTTTTGGGGTTTAGGGAGGTTTGACAAAGGTTGAGGGAAGGGGGTATTTTGGGGTAACAAGGGGTGACAACATATAAACTAAGAATCAGTTTTTTCAGGCTGTGTCTGGCCTACGGCCTGACTTTTTGCTGTAGCTTCTTGTTCAGCTTTCTGATTCGTCTGCTGCCGTGTGGTGGGACGATCTTTTTCCTGGTTGGTGGGCATCTGGCGACGTTTTCGTCTCCATGCCGAGCTGGTCTGGTTTTGGGGAGGTCCTGTATTTGTCTCAGGAGAGTTCTTTGTGTTTGTGGTAGCAGTGTTTGTAGGGCCTAAGTATGGTTTTATACTTTTTCCTGGGAACCACTTCGGGCTGGATGGTAGCTGGACACAGGCGTAGCCTCTCCCCCAGGTAATCAACTGGAAAGGCCCAGAGACCTGGTGTGATTCAGGGTCCTTTAACAGCACTGGAGGCTTTTCTGTGAGCTTAGCTTGGGTTGAGTTTGAGAAGTGGCGGAGTATTGGGGGGTCAGGCTCTGACGATGTACCATTTAGGAAGTTAATGACATAGAGAGCCTTACAGAGTCTTTCAACAGGAGACAAGATTTCTGTTTCTCTCCATTGCTGGTTGAGGACTCGTTTTAGGGTTTGGTGGGTCCTTTCTACGATGGATTGTCCTGTGGGATTGCTAGGTATGCCTGTCTTGTGTTTTATTCCCCATTGGTTGAAGAAATCTTTTAGCTTATGAGAGGTGTAGGCAGGCCCATTATCTGTTTTGATTTCTTCAGGGACTCCCAGGGTGGCGAAGGCAAGGAGGAAATGCTTGATGACGTGGACGGCACTTTCCCCTGCATGGGCTGATGCAAACACTGCCCCAGAAAATGTGTCAACTGACACGTGCACATATTTGGATCTCCCAAAGGATGGGAAGTGTGTTACATCAGTTTGCCACAATTGGCAGCTGTTCAGACCACGGGGGTTGACTCCGGTACCCATAGATGGTACTTGGTAGTTCTGGCAGTTCGGGCACGTTGCAATGATAGCTTTTGCTTGATCTTTTGAAAGCTTGAACATTCTGACGAGGGCAGGAATATTTTGGTGAAAAAATGCATGTGACAACTTCGCCTGGGCAAAGATGTCAGGGACGTTTGCAGTCTCTGCTGGCATGGCCAGTGCATCTGCTCTCCTGTTCCCTTCGGCAATGGGACCAGGGAGGTCGGTGTGTGACCTCACATGCATAATGTAGTAAGGCTGTTTTCTGTGTGAGATTAAATGGATTAATGTAGAAACCAATTGATATAATTTTTTGTTGGAGACCTCCTTTAGAAAAGCATGTTCAGCCCTCATAGCTATACCAGCGACATAAGCCGAATCAGTGACCAAATTAAAAGGTTCATCTTTAAACTTCTCAAAGGCTCTGACAACAGCTGCTAACTCAGCAATCTGTGGAGATCCCTCTACTATTTGGATATCAGATTCCCATTTTTGGGTATTGGGTTGTCTCCATGTCAGGACAGACCGATGTGACGAACCTGACCCATCGGTAAAGACGGTCAGAGCTTTAAGAGGTTTTCTACTTTGGATTAATTTTGGAATCAAATTAAAAGCTGCATCACGGTAGAAAAGTCTATGTTTTGGCATGTGAATGGAAATTTGGCCTGTGTAGCTATCTAGGGCTAACTGGAGGCTCTCATTAGTCTGGAGCAACAGCTTCAGATCCCCAGTGGTCAATGGCAAGTATATGCATGTGAACTCACACCCTGCAAGAGAGCGGAGACGAGTTCTGGCCTTTTTTATTAAATGTGCCATTACTTCTTGGAAGGTGGTTAATGTCTTTGTAGGTTGATGGCTTGTGAAGACCCATTCAAGTATCAGCAAAGGGTCTCTGAGTTTAGGGTCCCATTGGAAGATCAGTCCATGGAAACGGGGAGCTTTACCCAAAACTGCAAACTGAAGAGGCAGACTGGGTTCAACGCGATGGGCTTGGCGTGAAGACGGCTTCCTGGACTTTGGTGATGGTATCTCGGGCTTCAGGTGTGAGGGCGCATGGAGAGTCCAAATCTTTGCTGCCATGGAGGAGGTTGAAGAGAGGAGCAAGGTCTTCTGTTGTGACTCCCAGTAGGGGGCGTATCCAATTTATGGATCCGCACAGGCTGTGTAAGTCCCTTAGGGTTTTAGGGTCCTTTTTGATGGCGAGTTGCTGGGGTACGATGGTTCTCTCACGGATCTGGAGGCCGAGGTAAGTCCATGGGCTGGAGTACTGCACTTTGTCCTCACGAATCTCAAACCCTGCTTCTTCTATGGCCTCAATTGTCTTTTTAAGAGTTCTGTCCAAGTAAGTTTTTTCTGATGCACAGATTAGTATGTCATCCATGTAGTGGTAAATGATTGCCTCTGGGAACAGGCTCCTGATGGGGGACAGAATGTGGGCGACGTACCACTGGCAGATGGTCGGGCTGTTCTTCATGCCTTGTGGGAGGACGAGCCAATGGTATCTTCTGAGTGGGGCTTCATCGTTAAGAGAGGGGACGGAGAAGGCGAACCGTGGTGCGTCCTGAGGATGGAGCGGGATGTTAAAGAAACAGTCTTTAATGTCTATGATGGCCAGCATCCAGTCTCGGGGCAGCATCGATGGTGATGGCAGGCCGGGTTGGAGGGGGCCCATGTCTTCAATGACCTCATTGATCTTTCGTAGGTCATGGAGTAGTCTCCATTTGTTTGTACCGGGCTTTTTCAGCACAAAGACAGGGGAATTCCAAGGGCTGGTGGTCTCGGTGATATGACCTTTGGCAAGTTGCTCTTCCACCAGGGCTTCCAGCGCGCTGAGTTTTTCTTTTTCAAGGGGCCACTGCCTTGTCCATTTTGGGTTGTCAGTCTTCCAGGTGAGCGGGGGAGTAGATGGCAGCGCTCGTTTCTCAGTGGCCCCAGTCAGAAATCCTGGCTGGGAATGGTAAGAGTGGCACCCCATTGGGATAGAAGGTCTCTGCCCCATAGGGTGATGGGGGCTCTTACCACGAATGGTCGGGTGGTCGCTATCTTGCCCTCAGGTCCTTCAATGACAACATTTCGTTTGCTTCTCATGGACACTGCAACTCCACCAATCCCGGAGATCATACCTGCCACTGGCTGCAGTTCCCAATTCCCTGGCCACTCGGAGCGGGCAATGATGGTCACGTCTGCTCCGGTGTCCAGCATCCCTGGGCGGTAGACCCTCTCTCCTTTACAGAACAAGCTGCACTCGATGGTCGGTTTGTTTGAGCCCACAATCTCCATCCACATTGCCATAGGATTGAGAGGAAGCTGTTCTGGGGGGTTCTGTGGAAGTAAAAAGGCTTGGGCAATTGGTGTTCCCTGTGGGAGAAAGAAAGGTGTGTCCGTGCAGCAAAGCTGGACAAGAATCTCTCGTCCAGGTTGCACTGTTTGTATCTCAGGTAATACAAAGAGTTGTTCTGGACCATGGATGGTATCACTTAGGATAAGAATGTCCCATGGGCCGTCATGCGGTCCATACTTTCCTGTGGGAATACGATAAAAACGCTTGTCAACAAAGTTAAATGGCAGTGATGTTACCAGTTGGCGTCTGGTCCCGATCGGTAGCGCTCCGTGTGTTGGATCCTTCTCATGTGTTCTGGGATCGCCTGGGATGATGGTGCCGGGTGAGGTCCAGTTGTCTGCTCTCGGTGGTCCGATGTGGAGTTCACAGCCGGGGCAGGGTAGTATGGCCTTTGATTTATTGTCTGGGAGCGGGGCCTTGACACCGCACTCCGATAGAAGTTTTTTGGATGCTGCTGGTGCTGTTGCTGTCTCTGGTGCCTTTGGTAGGCAGCACGACGGTCCTGGGTGGGTGACCTTTGTGGGCAGTCCTTTATAAAGTGTCCAAGTTCACCACAATAGAAACAGCGGGTGTTCTCCTTAGAGACTGCTGCAGCAAATGCACCAGAAACTCCCTCTGTGATGCCCTTTACAACTGCTTGGGTCATTGTGTTCTCTGTGGATGTGTGTCTAGTACAGGTCTCTATCATTTGTCCTATTGTAGGTTCTGTGTCCATGGGTAGGGCCCTCAAGATATTCTTACATTGTTCATTAGCATTTACCATGGCAAGTTTGCCCAAAAGTTCCTTTCGTCCATCTGGACTTTCTATCTGTTTTTCTAAGCTAGCTTTTAAACGATCAACAAACTGAATGAAGCTTTCATTTGCTGACTGTTTGATGTTAGAGAAATATTGTGTAGGAACAGAATCATCAGGGGTAAGAAACAGTGATGTCTTAGCTGCAGTAGCTATGTCTTGTAATGCTACTTCAGGTAAGGTTGTAGCTTGATCTAGGGGTTTTTGGAGGTCACCTTCTCCAGCCAGTTGTTCTATTGTCCAATCTGTCTGATTTACATCTTTAGCATAAGTGTCAGACAATGTTTTTAAATGTCTTTTCCAATGCCTTTCCCATAACATATATTCAGCAGGGGAAAGGATGCAATTAATAAGGTTTTTAATATCATGTGGTACTAATGTATAGGCAGAGAAAGTGGCTTCCAATTGGTTTCTAAAGAAATGTGACCCTCTCCCATGTTCTTTTGCTGCCTTGCAAAGCTCTTTGATTTCTTTGTATGGGATAGGTTCCCATGTTTTTGTAGTTGGACCACCCCTCCTCCCTCTCCCTATAATGACTGGAAAGGCTGAAATTTTCTGAGCCAATTCCCAATCTCCCTCCCGGTTCGCTTCCCTGCGTGTCTGTGCCCATCGGTCCTCCGATTCAGAGTCAGAGCCACTGCTACTGTCATCTGAACAGGAGGAATAAGCTGTGGCAGGGCGGGGCTGGGATACAGGGGGCGTAGCGCGGCGTTTTTGAAATGCCGACTTTCCTTTACCTAGGTCGGGAATAGCGGGGGGTCGGGGGTGGTTTGAGGGGTGGGAAGGGGTCCCGTTATGGCAGCATGGGAGTGGAGAGGTTGTACAGCAGCAGGTCGTTTGGGGAGAGGTCGGGTTACAGGTAGTGCCGGTTTCGCAATTCCATGTGGAGTCGGGATGGGCGAAAGGAGGGTGTGGGGGGGCGGTGGGCTCTAGCGCAGCAGCGGGGGGAATGGGGATTGCGCAAGAACCCGTGGTAGGGGGAGGGGGGGGTGCAGGGAGAGGGGGAACATCAGCAGGAATTGCGCAAGATGCAGCTGGGGAGGGGAGCGGGTGTGCCGGCACCTGCCAGGGTCTATGGGCGATAGCCTGGGGCGATGCCGCGGATAGCTGGGTCCCGCCAGCGGCGAGAGGGGCAGATGCTGGCGGGGGGCGTGACGCCTGTTCCGGGCCCCACAGTGTGTGCGCGGGGCTCTGCGGGACCGGCCCCGTGTTGTACCATGGCTGCTCCGTGGGTGCAGGGGGGGGCAGCGGCGGCGGGGCGGCTCGCTGGGACGGGGCCGCCGTGCTGGGGTGGGGGGAGAACAGGGCCGCGTGTGGCAGGGATACGGCAGGAGGCTGGGACGCGGTGGGGTGGGGGGAGTCGGAGGCACCGCGGGCCGGTGCGAGAGGGGGAAGGGTGGTGCCGTGCGGGGAGGGCTGCGAGATACCAGGGGCACAGGGAGACGGGGCTGGGGCGGGGTCAGAGGCATCCATCCCGGGGAGCAGGGATGGGTCTGGGATGGATCCCGCGCGCGCTGCCTGGGGGGTGGCAGCGGAACCGAGGGGGCGAACGGAGGGGGGCGGGCACGGGAGGACCGCCGGGAACAGGGGGTCGGGGAAGGGAAGTGGGGGGGCTGGCGCCCCGGCCGGGCCAGGGTCGGGGCGGCTGGCCGAGTCCACGCTCTGGCTGGCCGTTCCCAGAGGCGGAGAGGGGGGGTGGGAGGGGGGAAGGGCAGAGAAGGGGTTTGGCTGAGGGGGGGGTTTCGCACGACACGTTTTAACCAGTAAATGAAATAAAGGAATGAATTTGGAAACGGAGAGGTTTCCCGAGGCTTGAGAAGAGTACAGTTTGTTTCCCACACTGTCCCAGAATGAATCAGAAAGAACAGAATCTGTAGTAGCATCAGGGAAATTTAGAGCTATCCAATTACTGAAAGATTTAAGGTTTTTCTTAGAAAGAATACCTTTAGAGAATTTAAAGTCAGATTTTAAGAGAAGGGTCAGAAGAAAGGGGTATAGGTCTCTCTCAGAATGGGAAAGGCTGGGTTTAGCTTGCCTTTGTCCCATCTTAGTCCCTCCCTCAGCAGAAAAAGAGAAAAAAACCAAACCAAAAGTAAAATGCACGCAAAAGAAGGAGAGCCCCAAACTTAAACTTACAAATCCTGTTTTCTGGTGGGGCTGGCTCCTGGAAAGGTCTGCTGGGGGGGTGGTCTGGCAGTTCGATCCTCAGGGACTTCAGTCCTTGGTGGGAGGTGAGGGTCTCGAACTGTCCTCGTCCAAAAGTCCTGCTAAAACGTAGGCCTATCTTCAGAGGGTCAGCACACGAACGGCTGGTTCTGTCTTGGTGATCAAGACGCAGCTCAGGCCAGGAGTCCAAGGTCCGGGGGTCCAAGGCTGTTCGGGCGCCAGTTATTACAGCTGGTGGTGGGGTCCGTGGCTCTGACCCAGGAAGAGGTGACTGGTCCAGAGAGATGGTCCCGAAAGGGATCGCCTTCCCAAGGCCCAGTGTCTTCCTCTCAGCTGCTGGCAGGAGAGCCCTTGCAGAAGCTATCAGCTCTTTAGTGATTGTCAGCTCGTGATTCCAGCTCAGCTCTGCAGGGCAGCCTCCAGGCCAAACCAGACCAGAGAGAGACGAGAAGGCCCGTGTGGCTGGTTCCGCACAGAGGTGGCTTTATTGTTGGTTCCCTCCGGCGAAGGGGAAAGCCAGGGACGAGCTCTCTCCCCCACAGAGCCAGGGGGCTCCCTTTTATAGGGATACAGGGGATCAGCAGGGGACCAATGGGTTACAGAGGGTCTGGGACAGACCAATGGGTTACAGAAAGATCTGCATAGTGTCTCTCAAAGGATTGTGGGTCCACTTTTCCTCGCCATGACCCAAGAAGTGGCTGCCTTTTCAGGGAGTCCTGCTGGGCAATTGCGAAATCTCTTGTCTCAGCAGAGATCCCTCCAGGGCAAGGGCTGGGCATATCCCACAGGTCCTGATCCGGCACCCAGAGACTCAAAAGATCCAGGGACCATACAAACTTATAACTTGGGGACATGGATACGCCAGTGCATCCACCCCTCAGGGATTGAGGTGGACACCCAGCAAATGGGTAAAACCCTATGTCACTTCCACAAAGGTCAAGGAGGTCAAAACTGCCTCCTGGAGGAGACACTGTAAGGAAAATCCTCATTTTGCACCTACATTTGAGCCCCTTGCACTGAATTTCAATGTTAATCCCATAAGTTAAATTATGCTGTTTTGCACTCACATTTTGTACTTTATTTTGTAGATCCTCGTCCTGATACCCCATACCATAGATGTCCTGACTAACCTCCTGAGTTTTCTAACTGGGGTAGTAGTTTAAAGACATCTTAGGTAGTGTCGGGTTGTAGGGACGATGGATTTCAATTATGTTTTGCACTGTTTTTTTATTACTGTTTTGTGCACTTTTAAGTTACTCAGGGTTTCAGCCCAGCTTTAAAGAAAAAAAAATTGGGAATTGTTGCTGCCTTCCCCCGATGTGCAGCACAGCCCCAGGACTGGCCAGACAAGTCCAGACTTGTTTTAACCATGTGCTTTGATTCCCCTATGTTCTAAGCATGGGTAAAACTTAAAGTAACATGGACTCCCCTGAAACAGAGTCCGATTGGGTGGTTATCCCGGGTCCACCCCTAGCTCTCCCCTTTCCCTTCCCCCGAATAAAAGGCGAGCAGAGCAGGCTCTGCCCCCTCTTGCCCTGGCCCCCCTTCTGTAAACAGCTGCTCCTGTCTCTCTCTCAGGACAGGAGGAATAAACAAAAAGGATTGAAGCACAGAGTTTGGGCTGTATTTCTACCTCTTTGCTTCTGCTTTTGACATTAGCTTTACAGCTATCGCTGCATTTTGGAGCCACCGAGTCACTGGATTGTCCGTGCCATCTCTCTAGGCAGCTCAGGGCTTTCTAAGGCACAGAACGGTGAGCTGAACGACTGAGCAAGCTGAGAACATCTCCACAGCTCTTGGCTCTGAATCATGGCTCAAGACTTTGTTAGGCAAAGCTGCACTTGCTGCTACTGCTCTTGCTTAGTCCATGCACTTAGAACTGGCAAATTTACTTCCCGTTTTCATCACAATTTTAAAAGTTTCTGAAGTGCAATTGCCAAAGTAGCATTTTTAGTGATGGATTGGTGTCTGATATTGTAAATAGATTTTTCTTAAAGTCACACAAACATGAATGCACTAATTAGATTTAGATTCCCCAATTCAGTGCTCCCACCGAGACTCTCTAAACCACTGTGGTGGTGCATTTCCCTCCCCCTTTTCAGGCTGCACTGCAATCTGAGAAATGCTTCGGTCTTGAAAAACAGCACCTGGGCTTGGCTTTTCCCCAGCTTATCAGAAAGACGGTCTGCTCCCAGGAACTGCTGTCTAATGAGCATTGTTTTCCCTATGAACAGCCTTGGAAAATATTTTTCTTCCTGTTCTCACACTTTCAAAGAAAGTGTCAACCCAAACTATGGCCAGGATGAAACATTGTTATGACTAAAGCACACTCTCTTGCGACCCTATAAACAGCGGTCCAAAATGAGACCCTGTGAGCTCTCCTGGACTGCAGTGGGCTGCAACCAGCAATCTCCCTCTGAGTGGGATGCCTCTCAGAGCCAGCGAACTCTCAGGTTTGCTATACTTGGAGGATCGCCGAACAATGACGAGTTCTGGGATGATACCCTTACTCCTCAAGGCCCAACCCTTTGCCCATTTGGAGATGCAAAGGCATCCAAAGTACTTCACTGACCTCTGAGGGGAATTTCTCACAGGTACCTTGCTTGCACTGACTCTCTCTCTGGGTACATAAACATGTGCATATGCTATAGCAAATCTGGGTGAAATGCTGCTTTCTTAGATGTTTAAGTACCTTGGATATCTAAGAAAGTTAGACCTGAAGTAAGGTTAAGCTATAAGCTAAGTTAAATGCTGCTAAGTGTTGTTCTTTTGTTAAGTTGCTAAGTTTGACTTCGAAGTTATAAGTTAGGTTAAGCGCTGTTAAGTGTCTGTCTTGGGGTGACTTTATGATGTGTATCCCCTATTGCTGCTCTATGCCCAGAAATAAACTTTGTGCCTTTCTATGCCTTTAAACTGAGCCTGAGAGGGGGGAGAGGAAACAAAACCGAGCAAACTTTCAAAGCAGTTTGTTCAAGGACACAGATATACATGCTCCTCTTGCTTCTAACAGCAGCAAGAGCAGAGGAAGCACCCTGCTTGCTTTTCAGCCAGTTTTTTTCAGCTCCTTTTTGTCCAGAGGGAGATGGTGAGTTGAACTTTGCTTTTCCTTGGACTTTGGTTTTTTCCCTTCGTCTTTTTTGGACTGTTTCAACATCAGAACACACTGGGAGAATTGTTCATCAAGGCCCCGGAGGTGGGCCCACGACCCAGCTCCAAGGAGGAGGAGAGAGACTACAGAAGGACTCTGAAATTTTCCCAGGTTTCTCTCCACAGCGAGAGGTATTATTATTTAGCCTAATTATCCTTTTCCTGTGTGTTTGTTAAATAAATAGTTTTTATCTCTTTCACTTTCCTCTGAGGAAAATTTCTCTTTTCCCGAACCTGGTGGGGGATGGTTGTAACCTACCTTCTATTAGAGGATATTTTTTCCTCCAAATTTGTCCAAACCGGCACAGTGTCATTCATTTGTTAAATTGTTAAGGGTAAGCTATAACTTAAGCTTAAGTTATAATTTAAGTTAGGTATAAACTAAGTGTTGTTCCTTTCTTAAATTGTTAGGCTTAAGGTATAAGTTAAGTTACTGTTAAGTGCTGTTAAGCTTTTAGGCTGCATTCCTTTTTATCCTTGCTCTCACTATCCTTTTGTCACACACACACACACCCCTAGATAGTTCTCAGTACATTTCTGGTTTTATTGCCTGGATTTTGTTTGGTTTTGTTGTTGCTTGTTTTCCCTTGGTGTGCCTTAGCTGTCCTGTAAGTAGTAGAGTGAATCTTGCCAATGAACTTTGTCATGCTGTGTCATAGGCTAGCAAGCATAGTCCCGGAAGGGATGTCCTTGCTAAGGGGTGCTTACAGTTTCCTCCGGGACCTGATAGAACCTATCAGCTGGCCAGTTTGAATATGGACAATTCTTTAAGCCACTTAAAGTTGTGACCGCCTCTGTGATACACACTTAAGAATAGAAAAACTCCCCCCCCAAGCTCTCTCTCGTTTCCGGTGCTGGGACAGGTGGCTGCGGGCCCCGTGCGAGGGCCAACGGGCCCGGCCAGGCCCTGCTTGGGCCAGGCCGGGCCGGGCCACGGCCATCCTGGAGTCGACGAACCTATTCCAGCCGTGGAACCCCCCCCCCCCCCCCCCCCCCCACTGCCTTGCCTTGGGCAGCCAGAGCGGCTTGGCTCTGCCCCCCTCTCCACTGCGATAAGAAAAATTCAACATTCCAGCTGCAAAGCTGCAAGGCCGAGGTGAGATTAACCCTTTTATTGCTGTGAAGAGCTGAAAACCTGAAGAAAGAGAAAGAGGAGATGCTTAAAGCTGAAATTCTGTTGTGAAGCTATGATATATCAGAGTATCCCATTGTAATTTCATGAAGATATGGGGGGTGGAGTGTTCAACTCGTAAGCAATAGGCAGATGCTGACGCAGCTGTAATTTCATGAGAAGTTTGGACAGGGAGAGATGAACCAGATGAGCACTTTTGCTCCAAATGGGAAAGGAGAAAACCTCAGTTCCTAGAGATGCTCCCAGAGATAGTCCTAAAGATGAAGATAAGGAACACCCTTTGCTCCCAGGGAAGGAGAAGGGCCTCTGTTTTTTGTTTCTGAACAGCTCAACCTTAAAATTGTACCCCAAAAAACTTCAAGAGTGGACCCTCGAAAGCAGTTGTGGGAAAAGCTGCAAGTCGGGGGAAGGGACTCACATCGCGAGCAGAGAGACTCCTCTTCCTAAATGGACTGAACAATATTTGGAAGTGGGCGGCTGTCTCATTGTGATAATGTTTTCATAGCACGAGCAAGAAGAGACTTCTCTTTCTAAATGGACTGAACAAGGTTATTATGGAAGTGGTAAACAGACTGAACATCTTAAGGGTTGTCTTTTTACATTGTCAGTGGGAGAAGGGAGGAAGGTGGGGGGAGGAGGAGCGTTCTGAAGGTGGTATAATTTTTTTTCCTTCTTTTAGGTCTGTTAATAAACTTCTTTATATTATTTCAAGGTTGGTGCCTGCTTTGCATTTCTCCTAATTCTTATCTCACAGAAGATAAACAGTAATGAGTATTTTGGACCAAACCACTACACTAAATCAGTTAATATTAAGTCTGGTTTTTGCTCATACCCTTGCTGGTGATTTTTTAAGCAATCTCAAACACTCGTTTTTAACAACCATGCACCATTTTCTCTCGCTCCCCCATTTTCCCTTCCTGCTGAAGGATGGAGAGGAGAATGGGAAGCACAAATGACAAAGTTCACGGGTTGAGATAAGAACAATTTACTGGAAACCGCAATGAGATAAGAAAACAAACAGTAACAGCAACAATACTAATGATAGAGCTTACAAGAAAAAAAAATTATTCACATGGGAAAAAAAGCCCATTAGTAGACAATGCCAGATGGTTCCCTCCACCCTGTTTCCTTGACCAGGCTGGAATCACTTCTCCCTGGAAGAGACTCCCTTTCCTCTGCCCCCAGCAATGATGTGAGGTGGTATAGAATAACCTCCATGTCCTGGACATGCCCCCTCCTGACAACTTCAAAAATTAACCCTGTCCTAGTCAGAACTAGGACAAGTAACTTCTTCCTATTCTGCCTTATTCAGTTGAGCAAATAGTATGCACAGCATTGAACCTGTCATTGAGCCTGAAGCTCTTAAAGGTCAAAGCAAAGTGCATTAATAGTAAAGCAAATTTAAAGGAATGAGAAGACTTCTATGCTTGCAGCTTCTCATACACAGATGTCATAGGTTCACCTGGGCTGGATGCCAGGCACCCACAAAAGCCACTCACTCACTCACTCCCCTCTGCAACTGGATATTAAAAATACCTTCCCCCCCACCCCTCCGGCCTTCCAGCTGTACCACTTATCCCAGCAGTGCAAGGAGACAGGGAATGGGGGTTATGGTCAGTTCATCATCTGTGGCTTCTCTTGCTGCTCAGGGAGAGGAGTCATTCCCCTGCTGCACTGTGGAGTCCCTCCCATGGGAGACAGTTCTCCATGAACTTCTCCAATGTGAGTCCATCTCACAAGCAACAGCTCTCTGGGAACTGCTACAATGTCAGTCCATCCCACGGGAAAACAGTTATAGATACAAAAATGCCGCTAGCAAGGATTTTCTTGCTATTTTCTAAGTCCGTGAGAGACTTTTCTCTCTCACAGAAGAGGTAGCAGGGAATGTAAACAACCAAGCCACCTGCAACCTTGAAAAGTCTTGTTTATGGTATAGTAGAAAAATATTTTGACAATGGATGTTTTAGGATTTTAGCCAATCACCCCAAGGGGTGGCTGATCCTTTGTCCAATTAGACTATGAAGAAAAAAGTCTATAAAAGAGTTTGTAAAATAATTAAATAAATCAATCTTGCTGCACAATTCCTGCCTGCTGGATCTTCTCCTCCTCCTCCTCCCTATGGCTGCGGGACACGGTGATATACCGTAGGAACCAGGCCTGCAGTAATATTTGGTGCTGCCCGACATGATTTGCACTCTCTGATGTGTCCTGCTGCTGCGAGCCAAGACGAATTCCTCTAGAGCTATGCTGTTCCCCTTCCTCCCCCGGGACCGGGAGGTCCGACAGAACTGAGAAATGGCAAACAGCGGCTCACAAACCGAAGCTGCGATGCTGGTCTGGAAAGGTGTGTTTAGCATATTGCGCACCTCCATTTCTGAAAACTCAGTTCGGGAATTATTAGACTGGGCTACCTTAAAAGGGATTTCCATGGACAGAGATACTGCCCTGGACTTTGCCTTACGTCAGGAACTTGGCTGTGCTGTCCGGCATGAACTCCCGTCTGGAGACCTAGCAGTGTTAGAATTATACAAAACCTGGTGTTCGTTATTTATTCTGCTGACAGACCTTGACTGTAGCAGCAGAGCTGGCTCGCCTATTTCGGTGATGAGTGACAGAGGAATGTCCGAGGGGGACCCCGCTGACCGGGCTTCCGGGGCAAATGATGGTGGATTCGGAAAAACCCCCCCGGCTCCACAGGCACAGCCTGTGCCGCCTCACCCTGCAGAGTCCCAGGACTCTGCGGCCCCCAGGGACCCCGCGCCGGCAGAGGCGGGGTGGTCAGGGCAGCGGGAGGGCGTGCAGTATGCCTTGCCACTCAGCTCGGCGGTGGCCACGGCTTATCCAGGGCCGCAAATTAGCTGCTTAGAAACTTGGACCCCCCAGAGCGGCTCCTAGCCCGTTTGTGTATGCACCGAGACTGCCTGGGTGTGGTCTGCTGCTCTCCTTGGCGCTGGACTGTTCTGCATCACAGCAGAACCAAGCCATTGGCCATTTAATACAGCATCTGCCTTTGCTGACAGAGTTACTGAACATATCCCGAAAGCTGGAGGACCTGCTCAGCTTGCTAGAGCAGCTGATGTGGATGCCAGAGGCACCCTGCCACGCAGGGTGCGCCTAGCCGGCGCCGCCAGCACCGCCCATGCTGCCCACATGAGACACGGCTCCAAACCAGGAAGCGACGAGGCCAGCGGCAAACCCGGAAGTAGCGCTGCAGTGGGAAAACCCGGAAGCGGCGGCAGCAGTGAACGCGGCCGGGGATAATGAAACAGCAGCGGTTGCGGCAGCAGCTGTTGCTCCAGAGACGGTTGCAGCAGCTGCAGTACCAGTTCGGTCAGGACTGGCTGAGACGGCATCCCGTAAAGAAGCTGCTGTTCAAACTACAGTGCAGCCAACTGCAGTCTGTGCTTTCTGTTCTGCCTCTAGCAAACTTAGCCAAAGTGCCCCTCTCCGTCCATCTCTGTTTGCTCCCAGCGTCTCTGAGTTGCCTTTGCCTGATGACTCATTGTCAGGCAGTGAGGCAGATGAGGTTCTCGCCCTAGGTTGTCAGGTGGCTGTAGCCGGGCGGCGAAGAAAAAGGCTGCGCCGGTCTCGGCCCTGGACCTTTCAGGACTGCACGGTAACAGTGCGTCCGACCCACTACAATCGCTTCTTAGAGTCAGTTAAGATGCGAGCATTGGAGGAGGGTGACTGGAGGTTATTAGAAACCCTTGGAATGCCAAATAGATCTGAGGATTCTGGGGGTAATCAGGAAGCTGTTACACTCCATCCACAGGCTGTGCCAGAAGTTCAGGATGGTAGTGACTCCCCAAAAGGGGAGATCCAAGCTTTCCCAGTGTATAAGGTTCTCCCTAATTCAGGCGAGCGTGATAAGCATGAGGTGATTGCTTGGAAAGTTGCCCAGGACCTGCAATCCAAGGTGGCACAACATGGGCTAGATTCTGCTGAGGTTATGCAGATAATAAGGGTGATAAATAGAGACTTGCTTGCTCCATTTGATATCAGACACTTAGGTCAAATTCTATTTCAATCTGTACAATTTACAGTTTTTGAGAAAACCTGGAGAAAGCTGGCCGGCAAGACTGCATTAGCAAATTTGCAGCTCCCTGCTGATGATCCTAGACGGACAGCAGGAATGGATGCTTTGATGGGGACTGGTCCCTTCTCTGATCCCAGCCTACAGGGTACTTTGTCCTCTAGCGTCCTGCAGCAAACTCAGCAGGTCAGCATGGCCGCCCTGTTGAAAACCATAGAGTTGTCTGCGCCTAGAAAGCGATATACTGAAATAGTTTAAGGGAAATCAGAGTCATTCCTCTCTTTTATAGAGAAAGTCGCTGTTTCTCTCGAGAAGCAGGTTGAGGATGACGGGTTAAGGCAGATGTTGTTGAAGCAGTTAGTGCAAGATAATGCAAACAAGGAGTGCAGAAAATTCATAGACGCCTTACCAGGGGACCCTGAGGTAACAGACATGGCCGAGGTCTGTGCTAAGGTGGGATCTGGGAACCAGAAAAGGTCTGCTTTGACTGCTCCCCTGCAGCCTGTTCACCCATCTTCTGGTCATGAGCTAAAGCAACCAAAACAGGTGAAGAAACGGAAGCAGCCTAAGCAGAGACAAAAAGAGAACACATCGATCCCCCAGTGCAAGAGGTGTGGCAGGCCAGGCCATTGCTAGGACTATTGTAGATCCCTGACTCATGCCGATGGTCGGCCGTTGTAGGGAAACATCTGCTGGGGTGCAAGGAGGGGGAATTGCTCTCCGATGCAGTCGCTCCCCCAGAGAGTAGCACAGGTACAGGCACAGGCCTACCCAGCCACCCCAGAGACAGCACCCAGGGATCAGATGGTTTTGACATCCACACCGCAGCCGCAGTCGTCTTAGACTCTAGCGGTATTTATAAGGTTCCCTTGGATGCATATGGACCCTTAGCCCAGGGATCCAGTGCGATGCTGGTGGGAAAACCTGATGTTGCCCATCAAGGAATCTTAGTGCACTCAGGAGTTATTGACGCTGACTTTAAAGACCAGATTCATGCTATGGTCTCCAAGCAAAAACCCCCTGTAACTATTCCTGAAGAGACCTGCCTTGCTAAATTAGTGCCTTTTAAGTCTTGTGTCCCCAGGGTAGAAAAAATTCAGGAAGATAACGGCAGTGGATCTATGGGACTTCTGCAGGCCTTCTGGACTGCAGACATCTCTGACCAAAGGACACAGATGACATGTACCCTGATCCTGCCGAACACCCATCCACCCCGGACTCAGCTTCGAGGTTTGATTGATACGGGTGCTGATGTAACTATCATCTCCTTCTCTGCGTGGCCTCCCTCATGGCCTTTGGCCCCTGTGGGATTGGCCATCGCAGGAGTAGGAGGAACCACACAGAGCTATTTAAGCAAACGGCCTGTGGTGGTGACGGACTCAGAGGGGCACCCAGCTATGATTAGGCCTTATGTTGCTACCACTTCCCTTAACCTTTGGGGACGGGACCTGTTGGCAGCTTGGGGGGTATGGATTGGGACAAATTTTTAGTAGGGGCACTGTGTGTAAGAGCACACAGTATCCGACACTGCCTTTGTGGTGGCTGACTAACACACCAATCCAAGTCAGACTCTGCTCAGGTAGTTGAATTAAGGGCTGTTATTATGGCTTTTCAGCGATTCTCACAGGAACCTTTGAATTTGGTTACTGACTCTGCTTATGTAGCAGATATCACCCAACGCTTAGATTGTTCCCTTCTGAAGGAGGTGAACAATGCGGCTCTGTTTTCGCTGTTGCAAACCTTGTGGTCTGCAATTCAAGCTCGAGTGCATCCGTATTACATTCTGCACATTCGAAGCCACACCAATTTACCAGGTTTTCTAACAGAAGGCAATGCCAGGGCTGACATGCTGGCCAACCCTGCGTGGGTAGGGCCTCAGCCTGACAAAATTGCACAAGCCAAGGCATCGCACGGTTTCTTCCATCAAAGTGCACATACCCTGCAGAAGCAGTTTCATTTAATGCCAACCGAGGCGCGTGACATTGTCAGCGCTTGTGCTGACTGTCACGGACTTGCTGCGCCTTTGCCAGCGGGGGTAAACCCCAGAGGGCTAAAAGCCTTGCAGATTTGGCAAACGGATGTAACTCACATCCCAGAATTTGGTGGGCTGAAATATGTGCACGTGTCTATTGACACTTTCTCCCCGGCTATGTGGGCTACTGCTCACACTGGAGAGAAGGGCCGTGATGTCATTGCCCATTGTAAATTGGCTTTCTCAGTCCTGGGCGTGCCAGCTTCTGTGAAAACCGATAATGGTCCTGCCTACGCCTCGGAGAAGACGCGGCAGTTTTTACACCTATGGGGTGTAGACCATACCTTTGGTATCCCACATTCTCCTACTGGCCAAGCCATTGTTGAACGCGCTCATGGTACCTTGAAGCGTGTTTTGGACAAACAGAAAAGGGGAATGCATGGAGAATCCCCACAGAGCCGACTAGCAAAAGCTTTGTATACAATTAATCACCTTACAGTACCACAAACTTGAAATAATCCTGTTATTCTGAATCATTTTCTCTCATTGCAGTCTGCAGGCGACAGACAACTGCCCCGGACAAAAGTCTGGGTGCGGAATTTACTCACTAACCAGTGGGAAGGCCCACATGAGCTTATCGTTTGGGGTCATGGGTATGCTTGTGTTTCCACAGATACCGGGGTACGGTGGCTACTTGCAAAATGTGTTCGCCCTGACCTACGGCACCAGAGGCAGAACAGGCAACCTCCAAATGATGACCAGAACGCCAACCATCCAAATGGCAACCAGAATGTAGATCATCAGCCTAATGACTCTTCTGATGATGACCAGGATGTCAACCATCAGGCAGATGGTCCTTCTACCAGCAGAGACTGGGATGGTCCTTCCACAAGCAGAGACTGAACTTTAAAATTCTTGTTATAGAGTCAGATAGTTAAAGCCTTAAGGACATATTTAGAATTAATAACTGATGTAGATTTCTATTTAGGATTAATAGTAGAGTTGTTATCTTATAAAACAAAAAGGGGGAATTGTAGATACAAAAATGCTGCTAGCAAGGATTTTCTTGCTATTTTCTAAGTCCGTGAGAGACTTTTCTCTCATGCAGAAGAGGTAGCAGGGAATGTAAACAACCAAGCCACCTGCAACCTTGAAAAGTCTTGTTTATGGTATAGTAGAAAACTATTTTGACAATGGATGTTTTAGGATTTTAGCCAATCACCCCCAAGGGGTGGCTGATCCTTTGTCCAATTAGACTATGAAGAAAAAAGTCTATAAAAGAGTTTGTAAAATAATTAAATAAATCAATCTTGCTGCACAATTCCTGCCTGCTGGATCTTCTCTCCTCCTCCTTCCTATGGCTGCGGGACACAGTGATATACCCTAGGGCCCAGGCCAGCAGTAATAAACAGTCCTTCGAAAACGGCTGCGCCATGGCTCTCTCTTTCCATGGGGTGCAGTCCTCCAAGGACAGGCTGTTCCAGCCTGGGAGCAGGGTCCTTTGCTCCATGGGTCTCCCACAGGTTCACAGCCTCCTCTAGACATCCACCTGCTCCAGCATGGGGGTCGTCCACAGGCTGCGGGTGGATCTCTGCCTTTCAGTGAACCTCCATGGGCTGCAGGGGGACAGCTGCTTCACCATGGTCATCACCACAGGCTGCAGAGGAATCTTGGCTCTGGCACCTGGAGCACCTCCTCCCCCTTCTTCTTCACTGACCTTGGTGTCTGCATAGTTGTTTGTCTCACATGTTCTCACTTCGCTCTTCTCTGACTGAAATCAAAACTGTGCCACAACTTTTGTTTGGATTTCTTCTTAAATATGTTATCACATTGGTGTTGCCACCATTTCTAATTGGCCCAGCCTTGGCAGTGGCATGTCCATCTCCAGAGCCATCAGTGATTGACTCTGCTGGATATGGTGGAAGCTTCTAGTAGCTTTTCACAGAAGCCACCTCTGTGGCCCTCCTGCTACCAAAACCCAGGCAATGCAAACCCAATACATTGGTTATACTAGTTGTTTTCAATTTTATTCTCTCCCCTGTCCCACTGGGAAAGTGAGTGATAGAGCAGCTTAGTGGGCACCTGGCACCCAGCTAGAGTCAAACCACTACAACAGAACCACTTCATGAAAAATTGCTGTTACATTTTCATAACTGTCACCATGAGCTACATTTTTAAGCACAGGTGGGTGCAATGCTTCTTTGCATAAACCCCATAATCAGATTGTAAAGCTCTGCTTTCCATGGTGCTGGCAATGAGGATTAAACCAGAACAAGAGAAGTGTGCTTTCCCTTGGAGACTCCCTCTCCTGGGGGAAGCTGTGTTGGAGGGCAAGGTTGCCACTGCACTGACTGAAAGGATTTCCTGACCTTTATGCTCTCTAGAACTTAATGATACTTCTTGGTTTTTGAGAATATTGTAAATTTTTGCAGAGAGATTATACAGGAAAACAAGTAAAATAAAAGCCAAATTAATTTAATCATCTATTTGCTCTGTATTATTTTCTCAGGAGTTGGGGGTTGTGGTCTGCCTGTTCACAAATCTGCAATGATGGCACACAGCCCAGGCACAGGTAGGGCCAAACTTTTCATGCTACTTTTTTGTTTCTGTTTTTCCCCTGAGAAAATACTACTTCTGGGGAGGGGGGACCCTATGTCTTAAGCTCCCACTTCCATAATATACTGAGGAAAAAAAAAAGTTGTCATATCCATGTGTTTATCAGATGAATAGATTGTATTTTAAAGGCAAGATTTAATTTTGCAAAATTATGTATATAGAGCATTACAGTGCATCCAGACAAGCCTATATCTGCCAACACACATACTGAGGAGAGAATAGCTGGGTCCTACAATGTCCTTGCCAACAGTATGCATTGAGCATCCAGCCCTTGTGAGCAAATGGGGCTGGTGCTCAGTGCCTCGCTCTGAGAGCTCTGCCCAATGTAAAGCAATGCGGTGTGAAGTGTGAGCTCTAGTGTGGCAAGACTACAGAAAGCTCCTCTCTTTACAATTAATTTTGTGACAACAGTTAAAGTCAAATGAAGTTTCAGCAGCACCAGATTAGATGCAATTCAGTGGTATACTCTGAACTTGTGAGAAACCTTCCCTTTCATTCCTGGCTCTTTCTGTAGCCATTCTCTGGGATATTTGAATCAGAAAGAAGTTTCTTGCTCTGTAAATTAAAGGTGTATTTGGATTTTTCTTTTAATCAACATTCCTCAACTTCCTATTATCACTTAATGTTTTTCCATTGGATTAAAATAATTTCCTTTATCAGCATTCAACCACAGTTACAGAATATTTAAAACCTGTCTATGCTTCTTCCCTAACATTATTTGTTCCATTTTCAGGCGAATAAGAATGGATAAATATTATATCCAAAACTTCTGTGACCAGCTGTGCATGAATTAGAAATCTCAAACGTAATCAGCAAACATGTTCCTCTGAACTGTCAGCTTTGGAGGCTTTGGTCCTTAGTCAGAATGTGGCCCATGCATTAAAAAACAAGTAGGTAGAAAATATGGGTTAAATGCAAGAAATTATGTTTAGAACTCTTCATTTCAGACATTCAACTTATGAAAATTGATCTGCAAAATGACAGTTAAAGCTTACAAGGGAAATAATAATCTTCTTTGCATAACTGCTGCATTATTAGATAATCAAAAGATGAGACACTGAAACAAATAAGGTTCAGATGGTCCAGATCTTGTATATTCCAAACAAATTTTCAGGGGAAAGGAGTAGGGAGAAAATTTTACTTAAAGATTTCATATATATATATATAGATAGGAGCTTATGTTTGCAGTTTCTTCTGTAACTAAAAGGAATCTGAGTGCAATCTCTAGCCTCAGTTGTCAGCATAACCATGATAGGTAGACAACAGCACTGTTTCAATAAGATTTCTTTGCGCAAATTCCTCAGGTACAAATATATCCGTAGTTTGTCTAAACAAAATCTTGAAGTATTTTTATTACATTTGTGCACCATTTTGATGCCTTAGGTTTTAACTTTCATATTTTTCAAATCCTGTACTGCCTAGTGTGTAACTCTGAAGTTTCTCGTAGCCTGTTAATTTCTGCTCGCTCATGCTAAGTAGATATAACAAAGCCTCTACAGGCCTGCTCTCCAAGGACACCCAGACTGTCCTAGGCCCAAAAAGTATAAACTGTTACAGTGGGGATTACTGTAACACGCATATATCAAACCAGGAGTCTCGTGGAAAAGAAATATATAAGGACGGATTCTTGGTAGATGTTTCAGAGAGATGTTTATTTCCCCAGCCGCTTGGCCGGAGCTCTGCTGAGGAACTCTCACAGTCTGGACTGAGGGTCCC
This sequence comes from Aphelocoma coerulescens, assembly GCF_041296385.1. Lineage (NCBI taxonomy): Eukaryota > Metazoa > Chordata > Aves > Passeriformes > Corvidae > Aphelocoma > Aphelocoma coerulescens. Next base: position 1,319,544 of record NW_027184083.1, on the reverse strand, counting down.
TGCCCACGCAGGGAAACACAAACCAACCAATGGGAACGAGGCTGACCAGGGGCAGGGAAACCCCGTGTGTCTGTCCCCTCAGGGCCCCTCTCCCAGGGCTACATGGCAGGGGAAGGGACCCCAACATTTCACCCATTTATTTTTAACAAAAGAGATGTAAAACTTAACATTGAAAACAACTGGATAAACATAACAAGAACAGTTTCAAAACAAAACAAGCCACCCGCCTGAGTCTTTGAATGTCCAAACAGATTCTCTGGAACATCTTAAGGCTGACAGAAGGGAGACAAAATTCTCTGAGCATGCTTTGTGGGGAAACTGAGGCAGGAGAGGGTTTAATTTCTTCCCTCCCCCTTTTCATCCCCCACTCGGCATTGGAAAGGGATTTTTGGGGAAACAATTGGCAAAGGTATGGTTTTGTGAGGGAAACCATGGATGAAAAAACGGATTGGGAATACACTGGGGGTAATAGGACATAGGGTAAAAGGGAAAGGTGGGATTAGGAAAGGGAGACTGTAGTGGGGGGTTATAATGGAGATACTGTCTAACATGACTACAATTTTTACCATATATACTGCCTTTTACAGGAACACCATCAGGCCCAGTGACCTGCGATGCTTGTAACCCTTTTCTAACTAGTACAATTTTGAATTCCACCACCTCTCCATCTCCCAAGCTTGGGATGCATTTTTCAGGGTTATTCATTTTAATAGCAGTTCTATGCACAAATATGTCTTGCTGGTTGTCACATCTTGTTATAAAACCATAATTTTGCTTAACATTATACCATTTTACTATCCCTAAGATCTTAGCTACTATGATCTTTTCCTTTTTCTGAGTGGCTGCTGTTTTCTGTCTCGCTGTGTCTTTGCTCTCTCTTTCAGTCGCTCCCATGCTGGAATTGTTGGGGCTGCTCGTGCCTGCGCGCTCTTCCCGAGGTTGCACTCGGGGCCGCGTGGGCTGGGCTGGGCGGCGCCACTCAGTTCTCCGTGTGTCGCCTCCTCTGCTCTCAGCTTTGCTGCCGATGCCAGGCGCTGCATCTCGGCTGGGCCCCCGAGTGGCGACCCCCCCGTGCCCTGCTCCAGCTCTCGTTTCGGCTGGGCATGGCTCCGCTCCGCTGACACCAGCTGCTGCCTGCACGCCGCCCCTCTCGGTCAGGCGTTCACGGGGCTCGCTCCACCATGCGTTGCGCGGGGCTCGGTGGGCACCGGCAAGTCCCGCCACTCCTGCCGCGCCTCGCTCCGCCACCGACACTGCGGCTCGCGTGTCTCCGCCGGCGCGCGGGAACTGCCTCTCTGCTGCTCGCAGAGGGCTCGGTGCACGTGGCCGAGGCCGCACGGTCCCTGAGCCAGGCTTGCCTTCGCCAGGACGCAGTTGACATTGCTCAACAGCCTTGGTAATTAATATTCACGAAAATATTCTTCCATCGGCATGTATTTTGACTCAAAAATAACTGTGTCCAAACGGTGTTCTAAAAGTCCTTGGTAAGAATTAAATCCCAAGAAACATAGAAAAAGTTCTTAAACAACCATGCCAGGAAGTGTTTCAGTTCTTTTTAAGCTTGAATTAAGCTAAAATTTACAAATCGTTTTTCAAGAATCTTTTCAAGTTGAAGATAAATGTCCATATGCGGCTCTGAAAGCCAAGAGTCTTCCCACGGTTCCTCCATAGTTTAGATATGGAATAGCAAAACAAAAACAAGAAGAGGAATCCAAAGTTTCTAGGGTTTACTCACACAAATCAGTCGCTTAGGGATCGGGGATCGTTCTGCTCTCATTACCCACCATTTGTTACAGTGGGGATACTGTAACACGCCTATATCAAACCAGGAGTCCCGTGGAAAAGAAATATATAAGGACGGATTCTTGGTAGATGTTTCAGAGATGTTTATTTCTCCAGCCGCATGGCCAGAGCTCTGCCGAGGAACTCTCACAGTCTGGACCGAGGGTCCCTGCCTGCGCAGGGAAACACAAACCAACCAATGGGGAACGAGGCTGACCAGGGGCAGGGAAACCCCGTGTGTCTGTCCCCTCAGGGCCCCTCTCTCAGGGCTACATGGCAGGGGGAGGAGATCCCAACAATAAACAAAAAGTCTCTAAAGGGAGGGGAAGCTGGGGAAATTACATCATTAACTGAAGCTTTAATTGGAGAGTTAACTCTGATATGCAAATGAACCAAACTTATAAAAGTGTGAAGAACTCGTGACCTGTCATCCATCTTGGGGTTCATATTGGCAATAGCCTCTGGCTCCCCAGGGTGTACCTTTGAAGGCCCTTCAAATAAATACCTACCTTTATTCCTTTATTCCCTTATTCCTGTCTAGTCTCTGTTTTTTAGGTGGCCACTTCAGGCATCATTTTGTAGGCATTTCTTGTTTGCTTCAATTTAAATATACCTGATTAGACTCAAAATAACTTTATCCACATATCCTTTTGCTAAACCTTAAATTAAGTCATTGCAGCTTCAAAGCAAGGCAATACTGGCAGAATTGAAACTTTTCCTTATTGGAACAATCTAGGCATTATACATACTGCATTGCTGTTAATTCCGGCATCAAGTTGACACCTTTACTAGGGAAAGATAAAGACTGCCCTTTTTTTCCATTAATACATGATGAATCTTTGCATAAAGTTGCTGCTGTGGTTTCTCTGGTGCAGGTTTGTATTGCAAAAACATTGGAATGCAGTGGAGAAAACAACTGTGGGTACACTTCTGATGAAAGAAATTGTGGGAGGAAAAGACAATGTGTAAAAAAGTATGAGAACATCCCAGATGTGCAGGTAATAGGCAGTGGATAAGCCGGCTTTTGCTTATTTTTCATAAACATGCAAGCTCATTAACTTACATAAACAAGATAATACCCAATTAAAGAATCAGAGAATCAGTTAGGTTGGAAAAGACCTCTGGGATCGAGTCCAACCTTTGACCAAACACCACCATGTCCAGTAGACCATGGCACTAAGTGCCATGTCCAGTTGTTTCTCAAACACCTCCAGGGATGGTGACTCCACCACCTGAGTGGTCCATTCCAATTTTAATCACCCATTCTGTGAAGAAATTCCTCCTGATGTCCAACCTGAACCTTCCCTGGTACAACTTGAGACTATGTCTTCTTGTCCTGTTACTAGTTGCCTGGGAGAAGAGACTGACCCCCATCTGGCTACAACCTCCTTTCAGGTAGTTGTAGAGAGTGATAAGGTCACCCCTGAGCCTTCTTTTCTCCAGGCTGAATAACTCCAACTCCCTCAGCTGCTCCTCATAGGACTTGTACTTCAGACCCTTCAACAGCTTCATTGCCCTTCTCTGGACTTGCTCCAACACCTCAATGTCCTTCCTGAATTGAGGAGCCCAGAACTGGACACAGCACTCGAGGTAAGGCCTCACCAGTGTTTTGCATATTGATGCCATTGGCGAAGGGTTCAGAAGAAAATAATGATTTATTTAAAGATAAACTTATTTATTACATGGATAATAAGCAAATAACAGAAATAAGCATAAAAAGGCAATGCGTCAGATCATTGCTACAGATTACAGTTCGTGATTAAGAAAAGGTCCATCATCAATTACCCTAATACATTACCATCATCCTGGTCCATATTTCAGCTGGGGAGCCTGTTGGGGTTCCTCCCCCCTGCCATGGGGTCCTGGGAGAGGGGACCTTGGGGTAGAGGCACGGGGTTTCCCTGCTCCTTGGTCACATGTACCCTAATCCTGCTCCCCATTGGTTCTTTGGTGTTCCCCTGCCCGGGAAGGACCCTGCTGTTCCTGTGATTGCTGGAATTCTTCAGCAGTCGTCTGGCCATGTGGCTGGAGAATAAACATCTCTGAAACATCTATCAAGAATCACTCCCTATTTCTTTTCCACGGGCCTCGCTGTCTATACATTTTGCAGAAATCCCCGCTGCAACAGGAGCCCCATTGCAGCAAAGGACCGAAGAAACTCTCTTGGTAATTGGGAAATCCTATGCAGTGTGTCCACTCGTAGGTGAGGTCTCCAACCCTGCTGCAAGTTGGTCCTGCTTTTATATTGTTACTTGTGTAAATGTACCAGATGTTTCCTGTAGAACTTTGTGGTCTGGCACACTGGTCTACTGGCCAGGCAACCAGGTGTGTCTGAGCACTCAGTTCCTGTTTTTCTAAAATTGCATATGTTGTTAATACTAAACTGTTCACCAAGAATACATATACTTGAGAGTTCACACAATGGCCAACTTTGGTTCAGGCTCCGTATAGGGCCTACCACATCAACCAGTGCCAAGTACAGAGGAACAATCCCTTCCTTAGTCCTGCTGGCCACACTATTTTTGATATAAGCCAGGATGCCATTGGCCTTCTTGGACACCTGGGCACATGCTGGCTCATGCTCAGCTGGCTGTTGACCAGCACCCCAGGTCCTTTTCTGCTGGGCAGCTTTCCACCCACTCTGCCCTGAGCTTGTAGCACTGCAGGGGGTTATTGTGGCCAAAGTGAAGGACCCAGCACTTGGTCCCGTTGAACTTCACACTTGGTCTTGGCCCATCAATTCAGCCTGTCCAGAACCCTCTGCACAACCTTCCTACCCTCCAGTAGATCAACACTCCTGCACAACTTGGTGTTTGGAATTTACTGAGGGTGCACTTGATCCCTTCATCCAGATCATCAATAAAGATATTGAACAGGACTGGGCCCAACACTGATCCCTGGGGAACACCACTAGTGACTGGAAACCAACTGAATGCAGCACCATTCACCACCAATCTCTGGGCCTGGCCATCCAGACAATTCTTAGCCCAGTGAAAAGTGCACCTGTCCAAGCTGTGGGCTGCCAGCTTGGCCTAGGTTACAATGTAAGATGTAACCAAAAGTATGTATTCTATTATCATCTTCACAAGCTGTTAAAACAGGTGGGGCATTATTTGTTATCTCCTACCATGACTCATCCCTGATAACGCCTGAGGAGGAGGCTACCTCTGTTTAATGGGCAATCAAGGACCCACTGCATGACTCATAGAATTACATCAGCCCATTGTGAGATGCTCTGCCCGGGGAGGAGGAGCCAAGCATTCCCACCTGGATATAATCTGGGGTTTGGAGCAGCATAAGTGGCCCTTCCTACTGGATTCCCAGAGGACAAGAGCTACCATTGGACCTTCAGGTGAAGATCAAACTGTTTCTACACGATCACCACTTCAACAGGACCACTTCATCTGGACTGCTACCACCACCTTGACTAACAGGATGTCAGATTGTATCCTGACTCTGTCAGTGTTCTTGTACTATTGCATTTATTTTAATTTTCCTATTAAATTATAATTCTGACTCGTGATCTCCCACTGCTTTGTTTTCAACCTAGTACACAGCTTTTCCAGGAGATGCCATGGGAGATGGTGTCAATGGCTTTGCTGAATTCCAGGTAGACAACATCCACAGCCCATGAACTAGACAGGTCACCTGGTCGTAGAAGGAGATCAAATTGTTCAGGCAGGACCTGCCTTTCTTAAACCCCTGCTGGCTGGGTCTGATCCCTTGGTTGACCTGTATGTGCTGTGTGATCATACTCAAGATAATCTGTTCCATAACCTTGCTGGGCACTGAGGTCAGGCTGACAGGCCTGTAGTTCCCTGGATCCTCCTTCCAGCCCTTCTTGTGTATAGGCATCACATTGGCCAACCTCAATAACCAAACAATTAGCATGTGGGAGTATACCATTAAAATACATAATCCCCAAAAATTAAATTCACAAGAAATTATAAGGATGTTATCAGTCAGGCTTGGATTTGCCCACTGAAGATGCCAGTCCTACTCTGCAGTGCTGCTATACAAGATAGAAGTGTCAGGGAGCACTATTGAGAGACCTTGCCTGTCCTCACTGTAACCAGAACATGAAGTTTTGGCAACTTTTAGCTTAGTACTTCAGAGAATTTATGATGTTCTTCTACAGATGTTTTGTACATGATGTTTGTACATGATACATCTCACATGATACCAGCAATCACCTCCTAAGCAGTGTAAGACTGTACTAGTTTGAAAACAAACCAGTGGGAGGCACCAAGTCAGAATAACAATTTAATAGGGAAATTAAAAAAACATAAAGGCAGAAAACACTGGTTTAAAGTGACAGAGTCAGGATACAACCTGACATCCTGTTAGTCAGGGTGGCGGTAGCAGTCTGATAAAATGGTGGCTGCAGTCCTCCTGAAGTGGTGGATGTGGTTCTGTTAAAGCAGTGATCCTGTAGAAAAGTCTACTCTTCCTCGGAAGGTCCAGTGGTGGCTATGCAGCTCCTGTCCTCTGGAAATCCAGTGGAAAGGGTGTCTGTGGTATTTGGAATCTCAGATTATATCCAGGATGGAATGCTTGGTTCCTCCCTCTGGGTGGAGCATCTCACAATGGGATGATGAGTCATGAGGCCAGACATTGATGGGCTCATTATCAGAAGATAGTCCGGAGGGAGGAGGCAAGGAAACACTGCCCCACCTGGTTTCAACAGCTCATGAGGATGGTAATAGAATACACTGCAACCCAGGTCAAAGACCTAAACATGGAATGCCTGCCCCAGGTTGCCTTGCATTTTTAAATGGACTTGCTGCACTCTGGTAATATAACTTATGGTAGAAATGGAGGTACTGGCTGTTACAAATGGGAGAGGGGAGAGCTTAGAGAAATTCCTGCCTTTGACAGGTTTTTGGCAGTAGACAGCAGCTTTACTGAAGTGGCCAGCACCCCAAAACCCACTCTCTCTCACAAGTTCTTAATAATGACCAATCAGGCCTACTACAACATGAATTGTTTCTTGAGGAGACCAAGGAAAACTGACATAAGACTTAAACAGACTTACTTACTACACAGGTGTCCTAGGTTAGCAAGCTGAGTCTCAGAAGTGATGTCCATGCCAAGGGGTGCTTACAGCTTCCCCCCCCCCCCATTGACCTATCAGATGGCCAGTTTGAATATGGACAATTCTTTAAGCCACTTAAAATTGTGACCACCTCTGTGATACACACTTAAGAATAGACAAACTCCCCCCCCCCAAGCTCTCTCTTGTTTCCAGTGCTGGGACAGGTGGCTGTGGGGCCCGAGCAGGGGCCAGTGGGCCCGGCCCCTGCTCGGGCCAGGCCGGGCTGGGCCACGGCTCCAGGATGACCCCCCCCAGCAGGGCTGTGGGCAGCCAGAGCGGTTCAGAACCCCCCCTCCCCTCCACTGCGGCCAAGATTTCAGCAAACGAAACACTGCTGTCTGGCAGAGGTCAGGTGACCAACAGCGATAAGACACACAGCTGCAAGGCTGAGGTGAGATTAACCCTTTTATTGCTGTGAAGAGCTGAAAACCCGAGGGAAGAGAAAGAGGAGATGCTTAAAGCTGAAAGTCTGTTGTGAAGCTATGATATATCAGAGTATCCCGGTGTAATTTCATGAAGATATGGGGGGTAGAGTGTTCAACTAGTAAGCAAAAGCACCTGCGCTGAGATAGGCAGATGCTGACGCAGCTGTAATTTCATGAGAAGTTTGGACAGGGAGAGATAGAAGCGATGAGGACTTTGGCTCCAAATGGGAAAGGAGAAACCTCAGTTCCTAGAGATGGTCCCAGAGATAGTCCTAAAGATGAAGATAAGGAACACCCTTTGCTCCCAGGGAAGGAGAAGGGCCTCTGTTTTTTGTTTCTGAACGGCTCAACCTTAAAATTGTGCCCCAAAAAACTTCACGAGTGGACCCTCGAAAGCAGTTGCAGGAAAAGCTGCAAGTCGGGGGAAGGGACTCACATCGCGAGCAGAGAGACTCCTCTTCCTAAATGGACTGAACAATATTTGGAAGTGGGCAGCTGTCTCGTTGTGATAATGTTTTCATAGCACGACCAAGAAGAGACTTCTCTTTCTAAAATGGACTGAACAAGGTTATTATGGAAGTGGTAAACAGACTGAACATCTTAAGGGTTGTCTTTTTACATTGTCAATGGGAGAAGGGAGGAAGGTGGGGGGAGGAGGAGCGTTCTGAAGGTGGTATAATTTTTTTTCCTTCTTTTAGGTCTGTTAATAAACTTCTTTATATTATTTCAAGTTTGGTGCCTGCTTTGCATTTCTCCTAATTCTTATCTCACAGAAGATAAACAGTAATGAGTATTTTAGACCAAACCACTACACTCAATTGGTGTTTCTGCCCGGTTACGAACCGAACCCACTACAACAGGATAAACAAAAGAAACACTACTAGTAGATAAAGATACAGTGCACAATAATAAAGGTACCTATGTTACAGCTAGCAAAGAAATAGTATAGATTAGGAGTTAATGTCACTTACCGACAAATGATAGTGGTGTGCAGAGCATCTCCTAATTTCTCTCAATCCCTGGGGAAGTAACTCGATGTGAACCTCTTCACATCGAGGAGAACTCTCTACACACTCTGAGAGTGTATAAGAGATTTCTAATTTCATGAAAATCATAGTGGTCGTTTATAGTTGTAAAAGTGCTTGCGTTCCACAGTCACAAGGTTTTTAGGTTTTCCTTCCTCACCATTCAAGAGGGGATGTGTATTGCTGGCTAAGGAGGTTTTCAGCCGAGATAATTCATCACGTGACAAACCATTCCAATCTGACTAAGCCATATGTGACGGGGTGTTGGGGTAACAGGTGTTGGTGTAAGGAAAGAGTTAAACAAAGACCAATGCCGGCAGCAGCAGCAGCCTCTCTCTGGACAGCATGTACCTGAGACAGAACTGGATGAACTAGTTTCTACTTCAACATAGAATGGCACACTCTTCGTGCTCTACTAGCCATGGCTTTGGAGAGAACAATAGAAGATGTCAAGAGGACAGATTTATTGTAGAACTATGATTAAGGCTGTAAGCTGTAGCCAAAAAAAAGCTCTTAGGAGTAGAGATATATATACTGATGCTTCCGAATAAAACCTTAGATTCGCTTGCATCTCTGCTGGTGGGTTGTGGATACTAAAAACCTAGGAGCAGAGGAATTTTCCAGCTGCTACAGCATCTTGTGAAGTTTTTCTTGCTCATGCAAGCTAGCTGAAAACAGTTTTAGGATTTTTGTAAACCAAGACTTTATCTTGCACCTGCAAACTTGTTTTCCATATTGTTTTGGTACACTGGAAAAAATATTTTGAATAGGCATTGTGGAACCTCCACCGATCATTCTAAGGGGTGGTTGGTCAAAGGACCAATGTCCTCCTATCACTCTTGCGAAACACGTTATATAAACCGGTTTATAATTAATTAAATCGAGCTATTCTCCTTGGACCTTTGTCGTGATTCTTGCCGTTTCTCGGTATAACAGCGACATCTGGTGGCCTACGACGTGTACTACAACTGCAACCGGACTTAGGAGGTACGTGCACTTCCCCATCCCGGGATTACGGGAACGGGACTCTAAACTAAAAGGATGGGGCATAAAAATTCAAAGGAAAGCATGATCCTTGCTGCTTGGAAAGCTGTTTTATCGGCCACAAATGCCGATACCTCTGATGACGCCCTGTGCAACGTATTACGTTGGGCTGCAGAACACGGCTTCTCAGCAGAGCCTGATACTGCGTTTTGCTTGGATACTTGGAGACACTTGGGATAGATTGCTCCATGAGTTCACATACGGAGATATTGATGTACAGGATCCACTTCGTGCATGGGGTTTCTTATTTGATGTGTTAAAAGAGTTTTGTGCGAAACAAGACGGAAAGGAACAGCCCAGTTCAGGGGGAGATACAATTTCCGAGGGGCTAGAGACATCTGAAAGTCTAGAGTTTCAGGGCAGCGTGGGTACCGAATCTACAGAACTGTCCCCGACGCCATCACCGGTCTTGTCCCCGGCACCGTCTGAAATGGAGGTCGCTTCCGCAGCTCCGGTACTGGCGGAACCAGAGACACACGCGGAAGCTGCGCGGGGGTCCTACCTTTCGCCCCAGAACTATGTTCCGCCTAAATATCCATCCCTGCGTGAGTTTGTGATGCCGAAATAACCCTCGCCTGCTGAGCAGTTAGCAAAGATAATCGAAAAACAAAAAGGGACGGAGCAACCCCCACCTTTCACCCCAGCGGCCACCCCTTCCTCTTCCGCAGCGCAGACGGCTGCACAGCCACCTACTTCAGTTGCGGCAGGGGGATCCATAATTCCTACAGCTCCCCCAATGCCGCGGCCGGTGGCGGCGGGAGGCATCCCGACGATCGCTCCATGGCCAGCCCTGGCGGCGCCGCCCGGAGTGCCCACGGCACCTCCGCCGCGGCCGCCTTTAACAACTGGAGCAGCGGCTTGGCCGTCTGGCCATGTCGCTTCCACAAGCGCCCGGTTATTCCGCGCATGCGCTATGGATGTCCTATCATTCTGGGCATGCGTCAGCGGCGCCCGGCGTCTCTGCGCAAGCGCCATCATCCGGGCATTTCCCTGCGCAAGCGCAAACAGGGCAGTCGCCAATGGTGGATGTTTCCGCGGCTCTCCAAGACATTTTGCGGCGGCTGGCAGTGCTGCCGGAGATGATGCAGCAACTCGCAGCACTGCCGGACGTGTTGCGGCAGGCAGTTGCTGCCCGGCCCGCGCCAGAGCGACCCGAGCTGGCTATGCTGAATCAGGGGGATGGAGAGCAGAAGAATTCGTTTGTCAGGAACAATGCATCTAGCTTGGTCAGCATACCAGAGCAGGAAGAAAAAGATAAGAGACTGCTGATAAGACCAGCGGGAGTCTCAGACAGACATCCTGCCTCATTCCAAAACCAGCTCAAACCAGTGCCAAAGCTTAAACCCAGGCCAAAGGTATAAAAGAGCATGCTCAGGAGAGAAAGGTGAAAAGTTCAGACGAAGAAGACTCTCCCTGACTTCATCACAAGACCCCCGGGAGACCCCTACCACAACCACGAAATAACACTGCGCAAGCGCTACGCGGATGTAAATGACTTTTGAGTTCATTATAATACGAAGCGAGGCTGGGTGGGGCTAAGTGATGAATAGGTATAAGTTTGTTAGGAAACTTAATGAATATGGAACTTGTAACCCGATAAATACCGAGCTGAATGCAGCTGTCAGCACGCATGATTTTGGAGGAGCGATCCCCCGTGCGTCCCAGCGCTAGAATAAAGCATACCTACTTTACTACTTATTCTAGTAGTGGAGTTCTGTCCGCTTTTCAATGCAAACCAACGTGGCGAACGCGGAAGTGACGAACGCGGAAGTCGCAGCGGCTCCGGCGGCGGCAGAGCCCGTAGAGGTACCGCTACACTCAACAACGTTTCAAGCTGCGCAGCCGCGACTAGTCACGTCACTACGCTCCACGCAACCATCTACAGCCCCCGCTGCTACGCCGTCCGCTGGCCTGGCAATTACTAACACGAGTACCACAACACTGTCCTTGGACACTCCCAGACTGTAGGGTGACTGTATGGCCAAGACATGTGAAAGAGTTCTGGGAGGCAGTTAAACTGCGTGCTCTAGAGGAAGGAGATTGGGATTTAATAGAAAAAGTGGGTATGCCTGGACAAACAGAGGGGCCTGTACAGTTACCTCAGGAGGAACCTATGCAGGTTGCTACAGTACCTCAGGAAGGTGCAACAGTAGTTCAAGACAATAGTGCACCTTCAGAGGGGATTATTCACGCATTTCCCGTAGAGAAAGCTCTTCCCAATTCAGGTCAGCCTGACAAACATGCGATTATTTCCTGGAAAGTAGTCCAGGATCTGCAATCCAAAGTAGCACAATACGGGCTTGGTTCTCCTGAAGTCCTGCAGGTTCTTAGAGTGTTGAATACTGAGCTACTTTCTCCGTTTGTGTTGGGGTTTTAGGAGCTCTCCTGTTTTGTTTTTTGGTTTTTTTTTTTTTTTTCTGTAAAGGAATTTCCCCCATACATGTTGCTAGGGGAACAAATTGCTGGGTATTTAAGAAAAACAAAAGAGCTGGCTACTTTTTTTGTTTCACCTGGGTGTGTGGGCAGTCGGATCTCCGGCATTTGGACAGAGAGGGAGGCTGCTTTCTTCGGCTGCTTTTCCTTCTGCTGGAGAAGCCCCGGGATCCCAAAGCCCACCTTCCCCACCCTGCTGGGAGCCGGGCTGTGGCTGCCCTGCCCCGCCGTTGCTTTGAGCCTTCGCTACGTTGTAGCCGTGCTCACCCTGCCTGCCTAGACCTCCGGGGAGTTCCCCGTTTGTATACATCCCGTCTGCCACCCGGGATTTGTGCTCGTCCCTGCTGTTCCATCCTGCTGTTCCAGCCTGCTGTTCCCGAGGGTCCGGCCGGACACTGGGATTGGCTGCCCAGCGGTTTGTGAAGCTTTTTTTGTTCCATCCCTCCCGGGATCCCAGGGCACCAGTGCCACATGCTCCCTGAGCTCGCTCCAGAGCGCCCCCTGCAGCCACGGGGGAACCATCGCACCTGCCCTGCTCACCGGGAGCCGCCAGCGCCCCTGCTGGCTGTGAGTGGAACTGCACCCAAGGGGAAAGGGCCTGACAGCCGAGAAGGCTGGGACTGGGTTTGTGATTGTTTGCTGTTACTGCCATAGTTATTGTTGTTTGTTTGACTGGTTATACGCATCTAGATATATAATAGTAAAGAACTGTTATTCCTATTTCCCACATCTTTGCCTAAAAGCCCCTTGATTTCAAAATTATAATAACTCGGAGGGAAGGGGGTTGCATCTGCCATTCCAAGGGAGGCTCCTGCCTTCCTTAGCAGACACGTGCCTTTCAAACCAAGACAGTTTGATATTAAGTATTTAGCTCAGGTGTTATTTCAACCTGTGCAATATACAGTTTTTGAAAACCACTGGAGAAGGCTGGTTGACAAGGCTGCAGCTCAGAATATGCTGTTGCCTCCAAATCATCCCAGAGTGGGGGTTGGAGTGGAAGCTCTTATGGGACTTGGTGTCTTTTCCAATCCCCAGCTCCAAGCTAATTGGGATCCTCTGGTCCTTGAACGGGCTCAAAATGTTGGCATGGGAGCTTTATTAAAAGCCATAGACATGGCTGCTCCTAAAACACGATATGTGAAAATTTCTCAGGGGCAGAAAGAGCATTTCTTATCTTTTGTGGAAAAGATTGCTGCAGCCCTTGAGAAGCAGGTCAAAGATGAGACCTTGAGGCAGATGTTGTGCAGACAACTAGCAAGAGATAATGCCAATGATGAGTGCAGAAGGATCATTGATGCTTTGCCAGGGGAACCCACACTAACAGACATGGTTGAAGCCTGCTCTAAGGTGGGATCTGGAGATCATAAATCTGCTCTGGCTGTAGTTCTGCAGCCTATTCAGTTAAATTGTGATCGTGGGACAAAAATGCAATCTAAGGTTGAGAGCAATCAGAAACAGATTAGAAAAAAGCAGAGAAATAAGGAGAACAGGCAAGTGGCTCAATGGAAGAGATGTGGTAGGCCAGGTCATTGTGCAGAATACTGTGAATCCATGTACCATGCCAATGGTCGACTTTTGACACGCTTGGGAAACTCGAACAGGAGCGCAAAGGGGAGCTGCGCTCAGGCACAAATGTTTCCCCAGGGCACAGCACGGACACAGGCCTACTCAGCCAGCTTAGAGGCAGCACCCAGGGATCAGCCAGGGTGGATGTGCACACCACAGCAACAGTCATTTTAGACTCCTGTTGTGTTTATAAGGTTCCCTTGGATGCATATGGACCCCTAGGTCAAGGCTTTAGCGCATTGTTTGTGGGCAGATCTAGTGTCACCATTCAAGGGATCTTTGTACACCCAGGAGTTATTGATGCTGATTTTACAGGCCAAATTTGTGCTATGGTTTCCACACCCACCCCCCTGTCACTATTCCTGAAAAGACGTGCATCACTCAACTTCTGCCTTTTAAGTCGTGTGTTTCCAGGGCAGAACAACGCAGTCGTGGAGATGGTGGCTTTGGATCTACGGGACTTCGGCAGATCTTCTGGACTGCAGACATCTCTGACCAAAGGCCACAGATGACACGTACCCTGATCCTGCTGAATGCCTGTCTGCCCCTCAGGTCCCGTGACTGTAAGAGTTCCTCGGCAGACCTCCGGCCATGCGGCTGGAGAAATAAACATCTCTCTTAAACATCTATCAAGAATCAGTCCATATATATTTCTTTTCCAGGTGCCTCCTTGTTTGATACACGTGTTGCAGCACCCCAACTGTAACAAATGGTGGGTAATGAGAGCAGAACAAGCCCCGATCCCTAAGCGACTGATTTCTGAGTAAACTCTACAAACTTTGGATTTCTCTTCTTGTTTTTGTTTTGCTATTCCATATCTAAACTATGGAGGAACTGTGGGAAGACTCTTGGCTCTCAGAGCCGCATATGACATTTATCTTAAACGTGAAAAGATTCTTGAACAATGATTTGTAAATTTTAGCTTAATTCAAGCTCAAAAGGAACTGAAACATTTCCTGGCATGGCTGTTTAAGAACTTTTTCTATGTTTCTTGGGATTTAATTCTTACCAAGGACTTTTAGAACACCGTTTGGACACAGTTAATTTTTGAGTCAAAATATATGCTGATGGAAGAATATTTTCGTGAATATTATTTAATTACCGAGACTGTTGAGCAATGTCAGCTGAGTCTTGGCGAAGGGAATCCTGGCTCAGGGACCGTGCGACCCAGGCCACATGGACTGAGCCCTCTGCGAGGAGTAGCGAGGCAATTCCCATGCCGCACGTGGTGGAGCGAGCCCCATGAACGCCTGACCGAGAGGGGCGGAGCGTGGGCAGCAGCTGGTGGCAGTGGCAGCAGAGCCGAGCTGCGCCTATCCGAAACACGTGGTGGAGCAGGGCGTGGGGGGGTCATCACTCGGGGGCCCGGCCGAGATGTGGGCACCCGGCCGTGCAGAGCCCAGACACACGCCGGAGCAGCGCCGCCTGGAGGGCACGGAGCAGCTGCAACACAGGGGCCCGGCCGAGACACTGGAGTCAGCGAGGCAGCAGCCACGCGGGACAAGCAGCCACGACAAACACGCAAGCACGTGATAGGAGAAGTTGTAGCAACGAAAGTCACAGGAACTGTGAAATGGTACAATGTAAAAAACAACTATGGATTTATAACACGAGATGATACAAGGGAAGATTTATTCATCCATAGAACTGCCATTAAAAGGAATAACCCTAAAAATTACCTGCAAAGTGTAGGAGATGGGGAAGTTGTACAATTTGATATAGTGCAAGGAAAGAAGGGTTTACAAGCAGCAAATGTTACTGGGCCTGTAGGTATTCCAGTCAAAGGCAGCCGTTATCCACAAAATTATAAACAATTTCCATCCCAGCAGCTTCCCTACCCACAACCTACTTTCCCCTTTTTCCCTATACCCAATATGAACCCTTTCCTATGTTTACCCCATCCCCAGTTTATTCCTAATCCTTTTTTCACCCCATGGCTTCCCTATACAATTCCCTTTCTCTGCAACTCCTCTCCAATGCCGAGGGGGGAATGAAAAGGGGGAGGGAAGAAATTAAACCCTCTCCTGCGTCAGTTTCCCCACAAAGCATGCCCGGAGAGTCCTGTCTCCCTTCTGTCAGCCTTAAGATGTTCCAGAGAATCTGTTTGGACATATAAAGACTCAGGAGGGTGGCTTGTTTTGTTTTGAAACTGTCCTTGTTGTTTTCAATGTTAAGTTTTAAATCTCTTTTTGTTTAAAATAAATAGGTGAAATGTTGGGTCCCTCCCCCCTGCTGTGGGGTCCTGGGAAAGGGGCCCTGGGGGGGAGACACAGGGTTTCCCTGCCCCTGGTCAGCCTCGTTTCCCATTGGTTGTTTTGTGTTCCTCTGCGTGGGCAAGGACCCTCGGGTCCCATGATTGTAACAGTTCCTCGGCAGAGCTCCGGCCATGCGGCTGGAGAAATAAACATCTCTGAAACATCTATCAAGAATCGGTCCATATATATTTCTTTTCCACGGGCCTCCTTGTTTGATACGTGTGTTGCAGCACCCCAACTGTAACAAACTGCCATCAGAAGACACATGCTACGCTCTTTTCACGGACAGTTTTTGTCGAATAGTAGGGATGAAATGAAAGTGGAAAGCAGCCGTATGGAGTCCCACACTGCAAGGTATGCCCAGCCTCTGCCCTGGAGGGAGGCCTGCTGAGATAAGGAGATTGCATAACCTCCCAGCAGAACTCCCCTGGAAAGACAACCACCTTTCAGTTACGGTGAGAAGAAGACAGGCCCAGAATCCTCTTGGAGACCCTATGCAGAAACTTTGTAACCCACTGGCCTTTACCGTCTGACACCCACCCCCTGTATCCCTATAAGATCTAGCCCTCTGCCCCTGAGAGGGCAGAGAGAGCTCGTCCCTAGCTTCCCCTTCCCGGGGTGCGGACTAATAAAGCTGCCCCATGTGGAACTGCTGTACGGGTCTCTCGTCTCTCTCCTCCGGGTCTGGCCTGGAGATTGCCCGCATAGCAAGAGCTGAAATCACAAGCTGAGAATCACTAAAGAGCTGATAGCCTCTCTGCAAGGGCATTGCAGCTACGACTGAGGGAAGACACCGGGCCGCAGGAAGACGGTTCCTCACGGGACCATCTCTCTGGACCAGTCACAGCTTCCTGGGTAAGAGCTACAGACCCCACACCAGCCGCATCACCACACGACGGGTTGCAGAAGCTACTGAAGGAGAAGGTGGATCGAGCCAACTCACTGAACTCAAAGCCATTCAACTAGCCCTGGACATTGCTGAGAGAGAGAAGTGGCCAAAGCTCTACCTCTACACTGACTCATGGATGGTAGCCAATGCTCTGTGGGGATGGCTGGAAAAGTGGGAAAAGGCTAATTGGCAGCGTAGGGGAAAACCAATCTGGGCTGCTGAGGAGTGGAAAGACATCGCTGCCCGAGTAAGAAAGCTGGTTGTGAAAGTCCGCCATGTAGATGCCCATGTCCCCAAGAGTAGGGGTTATGAGGAACACAGAAACAACGAAGAGGTAGATCAGGCTGCGAAAATAGAGGTGTCCCAGATAGACTTGGATTGGCAACATAAAGGAGAGTTGTTCCTGGCTCGATGGGCCCATGATGCCTCAGGCCATCAAGGCAGAGATGCCACCTATAAGTGGGCACGAGATTGAGGGGTGGATCTAACCATGGACAGTATCTCCAGAGTTATCCATGACTGTGAGACGTGCTGGGATCAAGCAGGCCAAGCAGGTGAAACCCCTGTGGTGTGGTGGGTGGTGGTCCAAATACAAGTATGAGGAGGCCTGGCAGATTGATTACATCACACTGTCTCAAACCCACCAAGACAAGCGCTATGTGCTCACAATGGTAGAAGCCACCACTGGATGGTTGGAGACCTTCCCTGTACCTCATGCTACTGCCCGTAACACCATCTTGGGTCTTGAAAAGCAAGTGCTTTGGAGGCATGGTACCCCTGAGAGAATTGAATCTGACAATGGGACTCATTTCAAGAACGGCCTTATCAACACCTGGGCTAGAGAACATGGCATTGAGTGGGTGTACCACATCCCTTACCATGCACCAGCTGCAGGCAAAGTGGAACGGTGCAATGGATTGTTGAAAACCACCCTGAAGGCACTGGGGGGGGGGGGGGGGGGGGGGGACGGACTTTCAAAAATAGGGAACAGCATCTAGCAAAGGCCACCTGGTTAGTTAACGCCCGAGGTTCCACCAATAGAGCTGGTCCAGCCCAATCTGAATCCCTGCATATAGTAAATGGAGATAAGGTCCCAGTAGTGCATGTCAGAGGTCTGTTAGGAAAGACTGTGTGGATGAATTCTGCCTCGAGTACAGACAAACCCACCCGTGGGGTTGTTTTTACTCAGGGACCTGGTTGCACATGGTGGGTAATGCAGAAAGATGGAACAACATGTTGTGTACCACAGGGAGATCTGATTGTTGTGTGAAAACCACCTGTAGTGCGAAATATCTGTATACCCCTGCTTGCTGATTGTCACTGTCGCTGTTTGTACATAGCTGTGTATATATATGTATTAATGTGTGTGTGTAGAATTAGAATATGTTAGTTTGGGCATTGAGCTGATGATATGGGATAAGGGGTGGAATGCCTTGGGGTGATGTGGAAGGTATCTTTTCAGCTTTATACCGGCTAGCGCTTGTATTTCAATGCCTTAGAAAGCCTCGAGCAGCCTAGAGAGGCAGCACGGGCGATCTAGCACTTTAGTAGCTCTAAAATCGGTACCTGTATCAGCTGCAAAGCAAATACCATCAGCAGAAGCAAAGAGGGAGAAATATAGCTCTCCGCCCACTCAATTTCCTGAAGTTAGAAGCTTTCAAAATGAGACAGACAACCAGAGATGTTCACAGGAAGATAGCTGAGCTGAGAGAGAGGGCGAAGCCTCCCCTCGACCATCTTTTATTCGGAGAAGGGGAAAGGGGAGGACTGGGGGCGGACCCAGGGTGACCGGCCAATCAGACACTGCTAAAGAGTCTGAGTTACATTTGGTTTTGCCCGCGCTTAGAACAAAGGAGCTCAGAGCACATGGGCAGGAGCACGTGTCTTTGGGAGGGGGAGGGGAAGCTCAGAACAGGCAGCAACAGGGTGACTTTATGATGTGTATCCCCTATCACTGCTCTATGCCCAGAAATTAATTTTGTACCTTTCTGTGCCTTTAAACTGAGCCTGAGAGGGGGGTGTCATGATCCACTAATACAAGCGAGGGTCATGATTGTTTGTTTATGGATCTTAAAGTGCAAAAGGACACAAGGGATTTCAGTTTTAATCAGAACAGTGCATCTTTATTAAGTGCCCACAACATGGTAATGCGATAGAGGAGAGGAAGAGAGAAAGAGATAAAGAAAACAAAGTAAAAGAGTAGAAAGGAAGAAGGGGGGGGGGGGGGGGGGGGGGAGAGGAATAGCTACCAATGGATGAGACGAAGTCCTTGTGGTCCTCCGCCAATAGATTCACCTTCTTTCCGTGGGGATATCTCGTCTCAGTTATTTCAGAAAGTCACTTTACAGTCCTTTTCAGAAGCGAGGGGCAACTGGCCAAGACCATATCTATGTTTCGTAATAATATTGCAAAACTAGAAGCTAGCACTATCACAGGTACATACCAAGCATGCCTTTCTCCTATGCTAACTCTTTCGTTATAGGCCGTACTGACTGCCATGGTTTGCAGCCTAGCAGCCTTAGCACGTCTACTTCTGACATGAGTTTAGCAGTGCTCTCACTTCTGCTTTCTATCTGTATCTCCACATCTCCCTCCTTTCCCCAAGAGGTGGGGAAATCTACAGCTGTTGTTATGAGGCCCATTCCTTTGGGAAACAGGTACAGGATAGGTGTACAGGACAGGTCATTCCTTTCCGCTTCAACGCAGTCCTTCCTGCCTGGGCAGCAAGAATGGCACAGTTCACCGTGACCTGCACTAATTTCCTCAGGAATGCATACCAGTTCCCAGCGGGCACACCTGCAGGCAACACTTGGCAGACACCCCACCTTATCCAGGCTGGAACTTCTGTGTTCAGTGTTCAGTCTCTGTCCTCGGCAATGATCGTGAGGCAGATGAGGGATCTTTGGACCGTCTTTTACAGGGGGAGAGGAAAATCCGAGCGAACTTTCAAAGCAGTTGTTCAAGGACACAGATACACACTCCTCTGCTTCTGCAGCAGCAAGAGCAGAGGAAGCACCCTTCTTGCTTTTCAGCCAGTTTTCGGCTCCTTTTCTCCAGAGGGAGATGGAGAGTTGAACTTTGTTTTCCTGGGACTTCGGTTTTTCCCTTCTTCTCTTCTGGACTGTTTCAACATCAGAACACATCAGGAGAATTTTCCACCATGGCCTCAGAGGTGGGCCCATGACCCAGCTCCAAGGAGGAGGAGAGAGACCACACCTACAGAAGGATTCTGAAATCTTCCCAGGTTTCTCTCCACAATGAGAGGTTTTATTATTTAGCATTATTATCCTTTTCCTGTGTGTTTGTTAAATAAATAGTTTTTTATCTCTTTCACTTTCCTCCAAGGAATTTTTTTTTTCCCAAACCTGGTGGGGAAGGGATGGTTGTAACCTGCCTTCTATCAGAGGATATTTTTCCTCCAAATTTGTCCAATCCGGCACACTACCCCACCAGCTTTCAAAGGGTTTAGATTTCCTCTAGATACTAACCAAGTGTTGCTGATAGGCCTACTCTATTTAGCATTCAGAGATAAGGTGAGATTGACTTGGATGACCACCCAGACACCCACCCCAGAGGCTAGGAGTGCTGCCCCAGAACCTGGCACAGACCCAGAGACTAGAGATCATGCCCCACAGCCTGACCCTGCCCCACAGTCTGACCCTGCCCCACAGCCTGACACTGCCCAACAGCCCACCTCAGAAATGAACCACCCAGATTTAGTGGGAGCACTGTTGAAGGAAATGCGCGAGATGTGCCAGGGGCTGAGGGAATACACCTCCCGAGCTAGTGGGAAACCCTCTCCCTGCCCCAAAGGAGAAGAGTCTGGTGGTGCAGCAGTGGAACCCACGGATGTTATAACCGTCCTGGTTCCAGCTGAACCACAAGGGCAATCACAACCAGCAGCAGTCGCCCCTGTGCAGAGGAGGAAGTATAAGACCAAATCAGTACACCCAGTTAATGATGATGGGGAACCAGGGCCCTCACAACCAGCAGGAGAGCCAGAGCTGGAAATCATCACTGAGTCCCTGTTGTACGACAGTCTCCGTAATATGTGAAAAGACATTGTGCTGGGGGGGGTGGGGGTGGGCGTGAGGCTTATACAACCTTGGGTTGGGACCTTATGGATACACGCGGGCAACTGGATATTGGTGAGGCAAGGTATCTGGGATCATTGACCGAGGACCCAGGTGTGGATCAGATATTCGTGAGGGAGCCAGGGCCCCTTTCTCTCTGGGAGCAGCTTTTAATGAGTGTAAGAGAAAGGTTTGTTCACAAAGAGAGAATGCAGGAGTACCATCAGAGAATGCAATGGAAGACACTTGAGGAAGGGATCAAACAGCTAAGAGAGGTGGCAGTATTAGAGGTACTCTTTGGGAGGGATGGACAGCATGATAATGACCCCGACAAAGTCAAGTGCACAGGACAGATGAGGTGGAACCTGGCAAAGCTAGGGCCACTGCAATACATGACCTTAATTGCAACGATTAATGCCGAGGACAACCAAGAAACAGTGGGTTCTGTTTCCAACAGGCTCAGAAATTTTGAGAGTATGGTCAATGGCCCACTGAAAACTCATGTCTCTGCTGTGGTTAAGTATTACCGCAGGCCAGGTTCCTATGGTATATCACCATGTCCCGCAGCCATAGGGAGGAGGAGGAGGAGAAGATCCAACAGGCAGGAATTGTGCAGCAAGATTGATTTCTTTAATTATTTTACAAACTCTTTTATAGACATTTTTCTTCATAGTCTAATTGGACAAAGGACCAGCCACCCCTTGGGGGTGATTGGCTAAAATCCTAAAACATCCATTGTCAAAATATTTTCCTACTATACCATAAACAAGACTTTTCAAGGTTGCAGGTGTCTTGGTTGTTTACATTCCCTGCCACCTCTTCTGTGAGAGAGAAAAGTCTCATGGACTTAGAAACTAGCAAGAAAATCCTTGCTAGCAGCATTTTTGTATCTACAATTCCCCCTTTTTGTTTTATAAGATAACAACTCTACTATAAATCCGAAATAGAAATCTACATCAGTTATTAATTCTAAATATGTCCTTAAGGCTTTAACTATCTGACTCTATAACAAGAAATTTAAAGCTCAGTCTCTGCTTGTGGAAGGACCATCCCAGTCTCTGCTTGTGGAAGGACCATCCCAGTCTCTGCTTGTAGAAGGACCATCTGCCTGATGGTTGACATCCTGGTCATCATCAGAAGAGTCATTAGGCTGATGATCTACATTCTGGTCGCCATTTGGATGATTGGCGTTCTGGTCATCATTTGGAGGTTGCCTGTTCTGCCTCTGGTGCCGTAGGTCAGGGCGAATGCATTTTGCAGGTAGCCACCGTACCCCAGTATCTGCGGAAACGCAAGCATACCCACGACCCCAAACGATGAGCTCATGAGGGCCTTCCCACTGGTTAGTGAGCAAATTCTGCACCCAGACTTTTGCCTGGGGCAGTTGTCTGTCGCCGGCAGACTGCAATGAGAGAAAATGATTCAGAATAACAGGATTATTTCAAGTTTGTGGTACTGTAAGGTAATTAATTGTATACAAAGCTTTTGCTAGTCGGCTCTGTGGGGTTTCTCCAGGCATTCCCCTTTTCTGTTTGCCCAAAACACGCTTCAAGGTACCATGAGCGCGTTCGACAATGGCTTGGCCAGTAGGAGAATGTGGGATACCAAAGGTATGGTCTACACCCCATAGGTGTAAAAACTGCCACGTCTTCTCCGAGGCGTAGGCAGGACCATTATCGGTTTTCACAGAAGCTGGCACGCCCAGGACTGAGAAAGCCAATTTCCAATGGGCAATGACATCACGGCCCTTCTCTCCAGTGTGAGCAGTAGCCCACATAGCCGAGGAGAAAGTGTCAATAGACACGTGCACATATTTTAGCTGACCAAATTCAGGGATGTGAGTTACATCCATTTGCCAAATCTGCAAGGCTTTTAGCCCTCTGGGGTTTACCCCGGCTGGCAAAGGTGCAGCGAGTCCATGACAGTCAGCACAAGCGCTGACAATGTCGCGTGCTTTGGTTGGCGTTAAATGAAACTACTTCTGCAGGGTATGTGCACTTTGATGGAAGAAACCGTGCGATACCTTGGTTTGTGCAATTTTGTCAGGCTGAGGCCCTACCCAGACAGGCTTGGCCATCATGTCAGCCCTGGCATTGCCTTCTGTTAGAAAACCTGGTAAATTGGTGTGGCTTCGAATGTGCAGAATGTAATACGGATGCACTTGAGCCTGAATTGCAGACCACAAGGTTTGCAACAGCGAAAACAGAGCCGCATTGTTCACCTCCTTCAGAAGGGAACAATCTAAGCATTGGGTGATGTCTGCTACATAAGCAGAGTCAGTAACCAAATTCAAAGGTTCCTGCGAGAATCGCTGAAAAGCCATGGTAACAGCCCTTAATTCAACTACCTGAGCAGAGTCTGACTCGGATTGGTGTGTTAGCCAGCCACCACAAAGGCAGTGTCGGATACTGTGTGCTCTTACACACAGTGACCCCTACTAAAAATTTGTCCCAATCCATACGCCCCAAGCTGCCAACACATCCTGTCCCCAAAGATTATGGGAAGTGGTAGCAACATAAGGCCTAATCATAGCTGTGTGCCCCTCTGAGTCCGTCACCACCACAGGCCGTTTGCTTAAATAGCTCTGTGTGGTTCCTCCTACTCCTGCGATGGCCGATCCCACAGGGGCCAAAGGCCATGAGGGAGGCCACGCAGAGAAGGAGATGATAGTTACATCAGCACCCGTATCAATCAAACCTCGAAGCTGAGTCCGGGGTGGATGGGCGTTTGGCAGGACCAGGGTACATGTCATCTGTGGCCTTTGGTCAGAGATGTCTGCAGTCCAGAAGGCCTGCGGAAGTCCCGTAGATCCACTGCAGTTATCTTCCTGAGTTTGTTCTACCCTGGGGACACAAGACTTAAAAGGCACTAATTTAGCAAGGCAGGTCTTTTCAGGAATAGTTACAGGGGGTTTTTGCTTGGAGACCATAGTGCAAATCTGGCCTTTAAAGTCAGAATCAATAACTCCTGAGTGCACTAAGATTCCTTGATGGGCAACATCAGGTTTTCCCACCAGCATCGCACTGGATCCCTGGGCTAAGGGTCCATATGCATCCAAGGGAACCTTATAAATACCGCTAGAGTCTAAGACGACTGTGGCTGCGATGTGGACGTCAAACCCGTCTGATCCCTGGGTGCTGTCTCTAGGGTTGCTGGGTAGGCCTGTGCCTGTACCTGTGCCACTTTCTGGGGGAGCGACTGCATCGGAGAGCAATTCCCCCTCCTTGCACCCCGGCAGAAGTTTCCCGACAAAGGCCGACCATCGGCATGAGTCTGGGATCTACAGTAGTACGAGCAATGCCCTGGCCTGCCACACCTCTTGCACTGGGGGATCGGTGTGTTCTCTTTTTGGCTCGGCTTAGGCTGCTTCCGTTTCTTCACCTGTTTTGGTTGCTTTGGTTCAGGACCAGAAGATGCGTGAACAGGCTGCAGGAACGCAGCCAAAGCAGACCTTCTCTGGTTCCCAGATCCCACCTTAGCACAGGCCTCAACCATGTCTGTTACCTCAGGGTCCCCTGGTAAGGCATCTATGATTTTTCTGCACTCCTCGTTTGCGTTATCTCTCACTAACTGCCTTAACAACATCTGTCTTAACCCGTCATCCTCAACCTGCTTCTCGAGAGAAGCCGCGACTTTCTCTACAAAAGAGAGGAATGACTCTGATTACCCTAGAACTATTTCAGTATATCGCTTTCTGGGCGCAGACAACTCTATGGTTTTCAACAGGGCAGCCGTGCCGACCTGTTGAGCTTGCTGCAGGATGCTAGAGGACAAGTTACCCTGTAGACTGGGATCAGAGAAGGGACCAGTCCCCATCAAAGCATCCACTCCTGCTGTGTGTCTAGGATCAGCAGCAGGGAGCTGCAAATTTGCTAATGCAGTCTTGCCGGCCAGCTTTCTCCAGGTTTTCTCAAAAACTGGAAATTGTACAGGTTGAAATAGAATTTGACCTAAGTGTCTGATATCAAATGGAGAAAGCAAATCTGTATTTATCACCCTTATTATCTGCATAACCTCAGCAGAACCTAGTCCATATTGTGCCACCTTGGATTGGAGGTCCTGGGCAACTTTCCAAGCAATTACCTCATGCTTGTCATGCTCCCCTGAATTTGGGAGAGCCTTATACACTGGGAAAGCTTGGATCTCCCCTTTAGGGGAGTCACTACCATCCTGAACTTCTGGCACAGCCTGTGGATGGAGTGTAACAGCTCCCCGGTTACCCCCAGAATCCTCAGATCCATTTGGCATTCCAAGGACTTCTAACAACCTGCAGTCACCCTCCTCCAATGCTCGCATCTTAACTGACTCTAAGAAGCGACTGTAATGGGTCGGACGCACTGTTACCGTGCAGTCCTGAAAGGTCCAGGGGCGAGACCGGCGCAGCCTTTTCCTTTGCCGCGCGGCTACAGCCGCCTTATCACCTGGGGCCAGAACCTCATCTGCCTCACTGCCTGACGAGGAATCATCAGGCAAAAGCAACTTTGGGGTGCTGGAAGTGAACAGAAATGTACGTGGAGGGGCACTTTGGCTAAATTCGCTAGAGGCAGAACAGACAGGACAGACTGCAGCTGCTCTCGGCGCTGCCACCTCTGGCACAGCAGCTGCGTTCGGCTTCCGCTGCTGTTTCGCACTCCCCAGCCGCGCCCTGCGCTGCCGCCGCTGGCCCGTTCTCGGGGGTTGCTCTGGGCGCTGCTGCCCCTGCCCTCTGCTCCGCAGCCGCCGCTTCCTTGTTTTCCCGCGGCTGCGCCGCTTCTGGGTTCACCGCCGGCCGCGCCGTTTCTTGGCTCGGAGCCGCGTCTCCCGCAGATGGCGGGGGGGGCTTGGGTGGCGCGGGCTGTGCTGCCGGCGCGGCCGGCACGGGTGGCGCGGGCTCAGGCATCCGCCGTTCCAGCAGGCTGAGGAGTTCCTCCATCCTTCGGGATAGGTTTGACAGCTCCATCAGCAAAGGCAAATGGTGCATTAAGACGTCGATGGCTCGGTTCTGCGACTGCGCAGAACAGTCCAGCGCCAGGGAGGGCAGAGGGCCACACCCAGCGAGTCCCGGGGCAGGCACGCCCGGTGCTACGCTGGCTAAGAAGTTAGATCCAGGTCCATACGGAACGGAGCTAGGAGGCGCTCTGGGCGTCCAAGTGGCCAAACCGCTAATTTGCGGCCCTGGATAAGCCGTGGCTGCGGCCCAGCCGAACAGCAAGGCAGGCTGTGCGCCCTGCGGCTGCCCTGACCCCCCCTCCTCTGGCGGCGCGGGGTTCTTGGGGGCTGTGGAGTCCTGCGATTGTGCAGGGTGAGCCGGAGCAGGCTCTGCCTGTGGAGCCGGGGGGGATTTTCTGAATCCATTATCATTTGTCCCGGAAACCCAGTCAACGGGGCCCCCCTCGGACATTCCTCCGTCACTCATCACCGAGATAGGCGATCCAGCCCTGCTATCACAGTCAAGGTCTGTCAGCAGGAAAAATAATGAACGCCAGGTTTTGTATAATTCTAACGCTGTTGGGTTCCCTGTCGGGAGCTCCTGTTGGACAGCGCATCCAAGTTCCTGCCATAAGGCAAAGTCCAGGGCACTATCTCTGTCCATGGAAATCCCTTTTAAAGTAGTCCAGTCTAATAATTCCCCCAACTGAGTTTACAGGAATGGAGGTGTGCAATATGCTAAACACACCTCTCCAGACCAGCATCGCAGCTTCAGTTTGTGAGCCGCTGTTCGCCATTTCTCAGTTCTGTCGGACCTCCGGGTCCCGGGGGGGAAGGGGAACAGCGTATCCCTAGAGGAATTTGGCTTGGCTAGCAGCAGCAGGACACATCAGAGAGTGCAGATCACGTCGGGCAGCACCAAATATTACCGCAGGCCTGGTTCCTACGGTACATCACCGTGTCCCGCAGCCATAGGGAGGAGGAGGAGGAGAAGATCCAGCAGGCAGGAATTGTGCAGCAAGATTGATTTATTTAATTATTTTACAAACTCTTTTATAGACTTTTTTCTTCATACTCTAATTGGACAAAGGGCCAGCCACCCCTTGGGGTGATTGGCTAAAATGCTAAAACATCCATTGTCAAAATATTTTCCTACTATACCATAAACAAGACTTTTCAAGGTTGCAGGTGTCTTGGTTGTTTACATTCCCTGCTACCTCTTCTGTGAGAGAGAAAAGTCTCTCACGGACTTAGAAAATAGCAAGAAAATCCTCTCTAACAGCATTTTTGTACCTACATATACATTTTGCAGAAATCCCCACTGCAACACTGTTTCTCATTGCTGGCTGAGTGGTGTTTTTCTCAGTTTGGTGCAAGCGCCTCCAGCTGCTTGGAAGGGCCCGCCATCCCTGCTCGGGCGGCAACAGCCTCAGCTGAATCTTGGCTGAGCTGTCCCCATCTCAGTGGAGGGGTTTTCCAGCCGCATGGGTGCTCATGGCTCTGGGGTGGCTTTCTCCCTGTGGCCTGGTCCCGTGCCGCAGAGCCAGGGAGACCCGGACCCACTCTGGGATGGAGCCTGGGGGCCCCCCCACCACCTCTCAGCAGGGAAGCAGGAAAAGGAAACTTCTCACGGTCTCTTCTTTCTTAAATATATACATCACAGAGGCATTACCAGCTTGCTTAATTGGCCTAGCAACCTTCCCATCAAACCAAGTTTCCCTAAACTGCTAAACTACCACATATAGGTAGAGGTCACAATGTGAAAGGATTTGCTTTAACATTACTCAAAATGTAAATAGAACTTGGAGGGCTGGAACTAGTCAGTGTCAGTATTATTACACCACTCCCAGCTGCAATACCCATATGAAACTCCATTGCCCTAATTGCACTGAGGAGATGACAGAAGCACATGTAGGAGCCCTAGATCCATCAGTAGTGCAACAGTGGGATATAGGAAATCAGACCTTTGGTACTGGGAATGGGACCTATTTGTTATGCCGAGACAATGCCTATAAATGTCTTCCTAAAGGATGTTTTGGTTCCTGTTTCCAGGCAATATTTGGCAGGACATCCTTGCCCTCTCTACCACAGATGGTTGGTGCATATGGAAGAGATAACCCAGGCAAGGGGTCATCTCTAGCTCCAAAAGGGCTGAGACCCCCAACTTAGAATCAACATCTTAGTCTGGAGAGCAGATGTGGGGAGAGATAAAACAAAAATTAATATTATTGCCTGAGAGACACTTTTACAAACTATAAAAGCTACACAAATTTCTGCAGACAGAAGTCTCCTACACACTCCCTGAAACGTATAGGGGATCTTCTCCCGCGAAGTCAGACGCGACTCGGGATACTTTCCCTGGGAATTGAGAGAAAAGATTCTATGTGCACCCCATCATCAATTAGGTGGTAAGTACATTGGATCTTAAGCTGTACTGTTTCTTTGCTAGCTGTAAAAATAGGAACCTCTATAGTGCAATGTATGTTATCTACTAGTAGTTCTTTTTGTTTTATTCCTGTGTAGTAAATAGTCTGTTTAAAGTTTTATGTCTGTTAATTTTGTGTCTATTAAATAAATAATTCATTTTGTAATAGACCTAATCTATCGCAGCATCTGGGAGGGTGCCAGATGGTGAGGTGCCACAATCTTCTGAAAATGTCTCCAAGGCAAAGCCGCTTGGCAGGACCACCACACACTCACATGTATACACGCACATACACATGGATAGCTCCTTAAAATGGGTTGATGGCAAAGATGCAGGAAGGGTCTTTGTATGGGGTTCCATGGGAGAGGTTTATTGCAGCCACACGCATGAAGGGTCCCGGGACGAAGACAAAGGACATAGGAGGGTCCAGGTTTACATACAGGAGCAGAGCGAGCATCAGGGACCAATGATCTGAGGGCACAGGGGCAGTACACAGGCGGGACTAGGGTATGGGAACCAATGGGAAACTTTGAGAGACTAGCGATGGGGCAAAGGCCAATGGGGGAACAGGGAGTGGAGAACCTTCTAGGGTAGGAACATATAAGGTATAAAGGGGCAGGGAGGCCAATGGGTCAACCGGGGAAGCAGAACTGGGGTACATTAACATAATGGAACAAAGCATCCTGGGGGAAGCCTTTTCTGTCACCCTAACCTGGGGAGGATCATTGATCTTAGGGACTGTCCCACCAGTGGACTCTCTTTGTCCCTTGTTCCGTAGGCTCACCAGCCTCCACACTAATCAGCCATTATTAAAAAACTTGGGAACAAGAGTGGGGTTTGGGGTGCTGGCCACCCCAATAAAGCTACTGCCTGCTGCCAGGGGCCTGGGCAAAACGCAGGGACTTATCTAAGCTCCCATCTCCATTCGTAACACAATATTAATGCCTCCCTTTAGGGTACTTTGGCAACAACCACAAGGAAGAGTTAGGGCTAAGATAACATTTTCTACCCAAAGAGTGCCTTTGATTTCAGAAAGCAAAAGATTATGGTTCACCCTATGCTGCCGCATCCTATGGAGTTTACATTAACAAGCTAAATAGATTATTAGAAGAAGTAGCAAGTGATACTATTAAAATATCAAATAGCACATCCTATGAGCTCAAACAGCAATGGTGACTACAGAATTGCATGGCCTTGGATTATCTGCTTGCTAGCCAGGGAGGAACATATGCTATTATAGGACAGGGATGTTGTGCTTATATCAGTGATGGATTTGAAGTCCAACAATGAGGAATCACCTTGATAGAAAGAACAGTAGAAGAGTGGCAGAAAGAAGAAAATTCTTCTTGGGGGGATTGGCTTACTTCATGGCTACCAAATTGAAGACTGCTGCAAAATGCATTTGTGGTGATACCAAAAAGGTTAATTCAGTTTCTACTGTGGCTGTGAGCTTTTAGCAGAGAAAACACTGTGGACCTTTAGTAGAGAAACAAGGCATTGTAGCGGGTTGGGTTTGTAACTGGGCAGAAACACCAATTTAGTGTAGTGGTTTGGTCTAAAATACTCATTACTGTTTATCTTCTGTGAGATAAGAATTAGGAGAAACGCAAAGCAGGCACCAAACTTGAAAGAATATAAAGAAGTTTATTAACAGACCTAAAAGAAGGAAAAAAATTATACCACCTTCAGAACTCTCCTCCTCCCCCCACCTTCCTCCCTTCTCCCATTGACAATGTAAAAAGACAACCCTTGAGATGTTCAGTCTGTTTACCACTTCCATAATAACCTTGTTCAGTCCATTTAGAAAGAGAAGTCTCTTCTTGCTCGTGCTATGAAAACATTATCACAACGAGACAGCCGCCCACTTCCAAATATTGTTCAGTCCATTTAGGAAGAGGAGTCTCTCTGCTCGCGATGTGAGTCCCTTCCCCCGACTTGCAGCTTTTCCCGCAACTGCTTTCGAGGGTCCACTCTTGAAGTTTTTGGGGTACAATTTTAAGGTTGAGCCATTCAGAAACAAAGAAACAGAGGCCCTCCTCCTTCCCTGGGAGCAAAGGGTGTTCCTTATCTTCATCTTTAGGACTATCTCTGGGACCATCTCTAGGAATTGAGGTTTCTCCTTTCCCATTTGGAGCAAAAGTGCTCATCTGGTCCATCTCTCCCTGTCCAAACTTCTCATGAAATTACAGCTGCGTCAGCATCTGCCTATCTCAGCACGGGTGCTTTTGCTTATGAGTTGAACACTCCACCCCCCATATCTTCATGAAATTACAATCGGATACTCTGATATATCATAGCTTCACAACAGACTTTCAGCTTTAAGCATCTCCTCTTTCTCTTCCTTCAGGTTTTCAGCTCTTCACAGCAATAAAAGGGTTAATCTCACCTCGGCCTTGCAGCTGGAATTTTTCTTATTGCAGTGGAGAGGGGGGAGAGCCAAGCCGCTCTGGCTGCCCACAGCAAGGCAGTGGGGGGGGGGGGGGGGGGGGGGGGGGGGTTGTTCCACAGCTGGAACAGTCCCATGGCTCCAGGATGGCCGTGGCCCGGCCCGGCCTGGCCCGAGCAGGGCCTGGCCAGGCCTGCTGGCCCCCACAGGGGCCCGCAGCCACCTGTCCCAGCACCGGAAACGAGAGAGAGCTTGGGGGCGGGTTGTCTGTTCTTAAGTGTGTATCACAGAGGCGGTCACAACTTTAAGTGGCTTAAAGAATTGTCCATATTCAAACTGGCCAGCTGATAGGTTCTATCAAGTCCCAGAGGAAACTGTAAGCACCCCTTAGCAAGGACATCCCTTCTGGGACTATGCTTGCTAACCTATGACAGCAGAAATTGCTACCCAAGCAAGGATATTTGAATATAAAGAGGAGACATCAGGCTCAGGAATGCAGCTACAGCCAAAGCAAGGACTGAGTTTGGGAACTTGGGGAACATGGGGAGGGTTTTTATGGTAATGGGAAAATTATAATATGCATGTACTGACTGTATATTAGCAACACACTTGTAGAAATCAAGGGACACGTTAGGAGGACTTATCCTCCATGCCACTCCAGGCACCGGAATAAATGATGCCCTCTTTAACACTAAATTGGTGTTAAGGAGTTTTAGTCAACCATTTTCAGAAATTTGGTGGAAATAATTGGTGACCCAGATGGGACCTCGGCCTCTGAGCCTCGGCAGATCCGCAAAAAACCGATCTCCAGCCATCGCCAAGGAATTCTCAGAAGACCCTTTACTGCAGACCACCAAGTGGCTCAAGGCAAGATCCCTGGGGTAATTAAAGGCATCATTTAAATCTTGGACTTATTGACAAGGGGGTATGAACCCTGCACTAAGTTTCTGGTAACTCTG
This sequence comes from Aphelocoma coerulescens, assembly GCF_041296385.1. Classification (NCBI taxonomy): domain Eukaryota; kingdom Metazoa; phylum Chordata; class Aves; order Passeriformes; family Corvidae; genus Aphelocoma; species Aphelocoma coerulescens. The sequence continues at coordinate 1,288,279 of NW_027184083.1, read as the reverse complement.
GTAATTCCGGTAACTTTGGTAACTGGGTTTGAGCCCCTGTCAGGGTTTAAGTCCCTGTCTTGTCTGTTGGTAAGCTTACTGGGAGTTAGAATCCCCCAGGTCTGGGGGACCTGATAAGGCATTTGATTCCCCTCTGAAAGCCTTGTACCTGGCTGAGCAGCTGTAGCACCTAGGCCATGTCTGGATACGGGTTTCAGTCCCTCATGGGAACTTGTGTTTTACCTGGTGTTCCGGTTTGGCCAAATTTAGAAATATATCGTCTGATAGAAGGCAGGTTACAACCACCCCTCCCCCACCAGGTTCGGGAAAAATAAATTTTCCTCAAAGGAAAGTGAAAGAGATAAAACTATTTATTTAACAAGCACAGGAAAAGGATAATAATGCGAAATAATAAAATCTTTTGCTGTGGAGGAAAAACCTGGGAAAGTGTTAGAGTCCTCCCTTTGGTCTCCTCGGAGCTGGGGCTCGGTGGAAAGTCCTCCTGATGTGCTCTGATATTGAAGCAGTCCAGTAGAAAAGGGAGAAAATCCGAAATTCCAGGGAAGGAAAAAAAGTTCAACTCTCAGTCTCTCTCCAGAAACTGAACAACTGGCCAAAAAGCTGACTGGAAAGCCACAAGCTGGGTGCTTCCTCACTTCCCTGCCGCAGCTGAAAAAAACATCGCTATCTCTGTGTGACCTTGAAGCTGCAAACTGCTTTGAGAAAGTTTTGCTTAGTTTTTCCTTCCCCCTCTCAGGCTCAGTTTAAAGGCATAGAAAGGCACAAGAATTAATTTCTGGGGGTAGGGCAGCAATATGGGATACACATCATAAAGTCACCCCAAGACACCTGGCCAAGTGTTTCACCGTAGTCATGCCCACATTAAAGAGAAAAAGAAAAAAAAGGGTAGAGAAAAACTGTTGTCTTTGCTACTGTTCTGCTGCTGGAACCCCCCTCCACTGCAAGCACTGTGTGCTGAATTCCTGATGTAGGCTAGAGTGGGTGGGCAGGCAGTCACTCTGTCCCCAGCAGCGGCTGAGCCATACAGCGCATCCCGGCCACTTCCAACCCATGCCGCTTCCCTGCAGCACTCCTGACCATGCCTGGGCAGCCCCCCTGCTCCTGCCTCAGCCCAGAAACTGTCGTGGGGATTCTCTGCGTCTGTCCAAAGTACTCTTTGAATTTGCTTTCCGATGTTTGTTGCTTGTATTATTGAATGTGGGGGTGGTTTCTTCTAAAATTAAAGTAAGAAATTATACTCTGAATTCTCTGTTGAAATGTATATTGAACCACTGAAAAAAGATGTGAAGAAACCAGCTACTTAAATCCCAACTAATAGTAAAGTTTACTCAGATAATGTGAATTCTTTTTGGGCTCTGGAAGTGTGTGTGTGGGAGTGAGTTGTGTGTGTTGATTTGTGTTTGCTGGCATGTAGAATTAACATGGGGGCACCTGTGATATAAAATCCACTTGATGGGAGAGTGTGGAAATGTAGCTGAGTGTCTGTTGGGGTTTTGAAGCAATTGATATGTGCTTTGCGTTCTGTATATATGTGGTATGTGCTTTGGTTTTTTGTTGTTGTGGTTTGAAGCTGGCTAGGCACGAAGCCCCACGAAATCTGTTGCTTTGCATAAGGGGGAATAAAGATTATTGAGGAAAACTGGAAAACTGCAAGGCAAAACAGGCCCAAACTTAAGCTATAACAGTATAAAGAAAGCTTATTAATAACAGAATTAAAAGTAAAAAGAAATAAGAAGAAATTAATGCAAACTCCCCTCTGCTCCAGCACCTCCTCCTTCCCACCAAAACCACACAAGGGAAAAATGAAACATGGGATTTGGTCAGTGTTGCAATTCTAAAAGTCTCTCCAATATTTAAGGAAAAAGTTTCTTCTGCTTTAACATGGTTTCCAAACTGTCACCAGCAACAGTCCCACCCAGAAACAAATCTGCTGGGGTGGAAAAACATCTCTCCCATGAAAATCTCACAGTCTATTCATACTGCAGTCATGGGCCCATAAACATAGGGTCTTACTCTTTTAAGGATGTGTTATTCTGGCCTGAAAACAAAGGGTCTCTTCTTCAAAATCTCTAAAAGCCTTTCACTGGTTCTATATAGCCTGACATAGTGTCATGGGTTAGCATAGGTACAGAAGTGATTTTCTTGCAAAGAGGTGTTTACAGCTTCCTCTATTGTGGGAGTGTGTTTGCTTTGGTTCAGTCCAGGTCTCCCCTCTATGTTCCTTAAGTTTGGTGTACCCCAGTTGGCGCCCCCCCTGTTTTATTTAAATCACCCTATCTGTCATTTTTGTCTCCTCCCAGGACCCTGTCTGTCACTCTGGCACCCCTCCCAGGCTTCTGGAAAGTTCTAGCCAGGGGGCCAGGTGACTGGTCCTGGGAAAGAAGTCCCTCCCTTCCCCTGTTACAGTTGGTTCCCTTATGTGTCCCTCGTTCTGTTTGCCGCACCCTTCCCTTCCCTGGTTGGTTACTCTGTAATCCCCCCCGTTGTCTCCCCCCCCCCCCCCCCCCCATAAAATCCCCTGCACGAGATTGGCAGGCGCGCAGAGTTGGGCACCCCCTGGTGGTTGAGGTCCCCCCATTCGGAGGACCAATAAACTTTCTGGATTTAACCCAACTCTGAGCCTGCCTCCTTTCCTCCGCCGTCTGCCTTTATCGCTGCGGTCCCTTGGAAGGACCCACGAGCCAGACCTCTGATCCCTCCAATATCAGAGGCTGGCCCCCGCAGCCTGCTGTGTCCCGAGCTGACCGGGCTGAGAGGGAACTGTTCCTAGGGGACACAAAGGCACTCTATGACCGGACAGAACCTATCAACTGGCTACCCCTGTAGTGGGTTTGGTTTGTAACTGGGCAGAAGCACCAAGTTAGTGTAGCGGTTTGGTCCAAAATACTCATTACTTACTTATTCGCCTTCTGTGAGATAAGAATTAGGAGAAATGCAAAGCAGGCACCAAACTTGAAAAAATATAAAGAAGTTTATTAACAGACCTAAAAGAAGAAAAAAAGAATCAGACCAAACCTTCAGAACGCTCCTCCTCCCCCCACCTTCCTCTCTTCTCCCAGTGACAGTGTAAAAAGACAACCCTTGAAATGTTCAGTCAGTTTACCACTTCCATAATAACCTTGTTCAGTCCATTTAGGAAGAGGAGTCTCTCTTGCCCATGCTATGAAGGAATTATCACAACGAGACAGCTGCCCAGGTTGGTTCTCTGATGGCACGTGAGTCCCCTCCCACGACCTGCAGCTTTGCCCGCAACTGCTTTCGAGGGTCCACTCTTGAAGTGTTTTGGGGTACAATTTTAAGGTTGAGCCGTTCAGAAACAAAAGTTCTCTTCACCCATCTCTGGGAGCATTTCATCTCTAAGAATAGAGGCCCTCCTCCTTCCCTGGGAGCAAAGGGTCTTCCTCATCTTCGTCTTTAGGACTATCTCTGGGAGCATCTCTAGCAACTGAGGTTTTCTTCTTTCCCATTTGGAGCAAACGTCCTCATCGTTTCCATCCCTCCCTGTTCAAACTTCTCATGAAATTACAGCTGCGTCAGCATCTGCCTATCTCAGCGCAGGTGCTTTTGCTTATGAGTTGAACACTCCACCCCCCATATCTTCATGAAAATACAACGAGATACTCTGACATATCATAGCTTCACAACAGAATTTCAGCTTTAAGCATCTCCTCTTTCTCTTCCCTCAGGTTTTCAGCTCTTCACAGCACTAAAAGGGTTAATCTCACCTAGGCCTTGCAGCCGAATGTTGAATTATCACAGTGGAGAGGGGGGCAGAGCCGAGCCGCTCCGGCTGCCCACAGCAGCGCTGTGGGGTTTTCCGCGGGTGGAACAGGGCCCATCGGCTCCAGGATGGCTGTGGCCTGGCCCGGCCTGCAGCCACCTGTCCCAACACCGGAAACGAGAGAGAGAAAGTCTGCCTCAGGGTTTCCTATTCTTAAGTGTGGATCACAGAGGCGGTCACAACTTTAAGTGGCTTAAAGAATTGTCCATATTCAAACTGGCCAGCTGATAGGTTCTGTAAGGTCACAGAGGAAGCTGTAAGCACACCTTGGCAAGGACATCACTTCCATCACTATGCTAGCTAACCCATGGCAAGTAGGTATGTTTATTCCAGCGCTGGGGCGCATGTGGATTGCTCCACCAAATGCATGTGCGCCAACAATACTATTTGGCTTGGTATATATTGAGTTACAAGCTACATATTCATTAAGTTTCCAAATGTACCTATACATATTCATTTCCTAGCCCTGCCTATCCCTGCTTCATATTATAATGAGCCCAAAGTCATTTCCATATGGCTTGCGCTTGCGCAGTGCCTCGTGCAGGGGTCTCTGGGATGAAGTAGGGAGTCTTCCTCAGATGAAGTAAGGAGTCTTCCTCAATTTGAACTTTTCACCTTGCTTCCTTGCACATGCTCCCTGAGTCCCTGGCCCAAGTTCAAACCCCAAGGCTGGTTTGAACTGGTTTCTGGGTCCAAAGCAAGATCTTTTGGTCACGGCTGCTTCCCCTTATCAATAGCCTTGTATCCTCCCTTTTTCTACTTGGCAAATGTAATAAATGTTAGGCAAGCTATATACATTGTTTTAGCAAGCAGCCCCTTTAGTAATTCGCTTAACCCTTGTTTCCCCAACTCACACCAATAAACACTAAGCCAAAAATCAGTATCCTTGATTATGCAGATGAAACTAATTGTAAAACTGCAAAATATATAGCCCCTTTTGGAATGGCTTGAGGATGCTCTGATAGGAAATTTTATTCACATTTGTCATTAGAACAACATGCTGGACTGTCTTGGGGTGACAATGCCCAGAAATTAATTTTGTGCCTTTCTGTGCCTTTAAACTGAGCCTGAGAGGGGGGAGAGGAAAAAACCAAGTGAACTTTTCAAAGTAGTTGTTCAAGGACACAGATACATACTCCTCTGCTTCTGCAGCAGCAAGAGCAGAGGAAGCACCCTTCATGCTTTTCAGCCGGCTTTCGGCTCCTTTGTTTTCGTGGGACTTTGGTTTGTTTTTTTGGTTTGTTTTTTTTGGTTTTTTTTTTTTTTTCCTCCTCTTCTGGACTGTTTCAACATCAGAACACATTGGGAGAATTTCCCACCGAGGCCCCGGAGGTGGGCCCATGACCCAGCTCCGAGGAGGAGGACAGAGAGCACATCTACAGAAGGACTCTGAAATTTTCCCAGGTTTCTCTCCACAGCGAGAGGTTTTATTATTTAGCATTATTATCCTTTTCCTGTGTGTTTATTAAATAAATAGTTTTTTATCTCTTTCACTTTCCTCCGAGGAAAATTTCTTTTTTTTCCCCGAACCTGGTGGGGGAGGGGTGGTTGTAACCTGCCTTCTATCTGAGGATATTTTTCCTCCAAATTTGTCCAAACCGGCACATGGACTTAGGTGTGGAATTGGAATTCCCTCTCTTTGCTCCAGATGTGTCTTTAGTTTCACTCAAGTGTCTAGAGAATGGTCACTATCAGTCACTATCCCTCTCCAAAGGCAACAGAAAGACCAGAATGGGCAATTGAGGGAATGGACTTTCCAGATTACTATACCATTGGACAAAAATATCCCTATTCCTGGAAAATGTCTTTGCTCCCTATGTCACCCTAAAAAGACACCAATTTGTATTAGAAGATATTACCTGGCAATTAAGTGTATTAAGCAATTGAACAAAGCATGCATTTGGAAATTTAAACACCCAAGTCCAGCAAACTACTTGTTGGGGGTTAGGATTTTTCCCTTTTGTTTCTTTCTCTCATGGAATTTTGTCCCATTTATTGCTAAGAGACAATAATGACCAGTGCTTAAGAGAGACAAAAGATGTAGCCAAGGGGGAGGGCGAGGAGTGAAGCTGGCTGCACTATCTTAGCTCAGGGGCATTCTTTTGGGAAGGGCAGAGATACCAAAAGATTTTGGCTGGGGATGAGGGGCTGGGCTCAGCTTCTCTTGCTCTCTTGATCTCAGAATCGGAGGAAGATGGTCGAACTGTTACTTACTTCAGGGAGAATTCACTGCCACCGCCTAAGCCCAGCCCTGTACTGCTTCTTCCTTACTGTGAGTGAGCTTTGGCTGGTAAGAGCAGCCTGTGAACTGGGACCTTATTAACACCCGATCTGACTGGAAAGGACCCTCACCATCTACTCGGGTGCCTAAGGGGAAAAGCCCGGGATCCCGACCCCTCCCCCTTCCCGGAGAGTGCGTGTCCTCGGCTGCATGCAGCAGCTGCTACGCAGAAGCCTGTCTGCTGCTGCCCAGCCCTACTGCTTTCTGTTGCTGCCTCGGGTTTTTTCACTACACTGTAACCCAGCACCCTGCATCCACTCGACCCCCATGGCCCCTGCTAAGGCTGCGGAGTTTTCTGTTACATTTTGCTTGCCGCCCCAGGGGGTGTGCCTGCGTCAGCTATCCCAGCCTCCGCTCTGAGGTTCCTGATAGAGTCCATTTCGCCATTCAGCCCACCCACCATTACCACGTGAGGGAGATGGGGCTGAACTCGGGCCACAGCACCCCCTGGAGCCGCAAGGAAATCATTGCACCCACCCTGCTCATCCGGAAGCCAACAGGGCCCCTGCCAGCTGTGACCGAATGTCATAGGTTAGCAAGCATAGTCCCGGAAGGGATGTCCTTGCTAAGGGGTGCTTACAATTTCCTCTGGGACCTGATAGAACCTATCAGCTGGCCAGTTTGAATATGGACAATTCTTTAAGCCACTTAAAGTTGTGACCGCCTCTGTGATACACGCTTAAGAATAGACCCCCCCCCCCCCCCAAGCACTCTCTCGTTTCCGGTGCTGGGACAGGTGGCTGCGGACCCCTGTGGGGGCCAGCAGGCCCGGCCAGGCCCTGCTTGGGCCAGGCCAGGCCCGGCCACGGCCATCCTGGAGTCGACGAACCTATTCCAGCAGTGGAACCCCCCCCCCCCCCCACTGCCTTGCCTTGGGCAGCCAGAGCGGCTTGGCTCTGCTCCCCTCTCCACTGTTGTTGCCCACCGACCACAAACACAAACCAACAGAGAGTCAGTTTATGCGGTGCTTTATTCAGGGCCCGGGGACCTGGGGACTGGTGTCCCAAATCAGGCTTCCCAAAGGCCTATCGTTTCACTCAGCTCTTTATACAGTTTCAAACATTGGCACACATACAAGATTTAATCTTCAAAGTAAAACATACATCACAAGGATTAACAATTGATAATCATACCCTACGCCATATCTCTCTATGGTTGTCTAGTCTTAGATAATGCTCAACGAGCTCCTACCACTGAAATCCCCCTTGCATGCAACATATATCAACCCAGAACAATTTACTTTTAGACAGGTTCACCGTGCCCAGCTAATTCACTAACGGGTTCACCATGCCCAGCTAATTTACTAACGGGTTCACCATGCCCAGCTAATTCACTATTCCTAACCTCCCCACCCAGTACATTCTATTCCTGTTTCCCCAGAGAACTATTTCTACACCTGAGGCCTTACAGCCTAGCAGAGCCTTAGCCTTACTACTTTTAAAATCCAATATCCTATCCTTTTTGTAACAAGTCCCCCCTTTTGAGCATCCTTCGAGCTTCTTCTGGGTTCGCAAGGATGCTCAATAATTCATGTCGCTGTTTCGCGATAAGCAGGAGGTGGAACGGCTGGTTCTGCCAGGACTTCTCTTCGCATTATCGCCTTCATTATTCGCCGAGTATGTTGACCTTCCTTGACAATCATTCCTAAAAGACACTTATATACTATTAAGGCAACTAAAATGATTATAACAATCATGATTCCATATTGTACAATTGAGGATATCCATCCGGACATCCGAATTCCCAGGGAGCTGAACAGTTCTCCAACCCAATTGTGTTCTGCCTCTTTCTGAATATCATTCACCTTTCCTTCAATCCGTTCTAATTGACTTATATCTTTTTCTACTTCTTGTGTAACATTCGGGATGTGAATGCAGCAATGGTCGTCTCTACCATGCAGATATCCACATACGCCATGCTCCTTCAACAATATCATATCTAGAGCCATCCGATTTTGAATTGTCATTCTAGACGTAGCTTGTAACTGCAGATTTAAGTCCTTGAATCCCTTCTTAGTCACAGCCGCTAACCTTTCTGTTTGTCCCAACAATTTGTACAACATTTCCCTGTTTCGATATGACGATATTTGTGCAAAGAGAGATTCTAATACCCACCCAAATTTAATTCCTGAAGAAGGTTCATGCCAATCTTCCCCTTCTTCTAACCCTATGTCCCCAATTTCCTGACTTATATCTCGCTTATGTCTTATTTGTATTTCTGAAGCCGTCAATTTTGTCGATTTCCAGAAAGGACAAAGAGTTGGAATTCCTAAAGTAATTTGTGTAGTTGGACCATCTACCGGCATATGAGTGGTCCAATGTCCATGACCCATTACCCAAACTAAATTTCCTGGAGCTCGGATTGATGTAGTTTTACAGTTTAACTCTCCTTCTGTATTTTTGTCTGTTATCGTGTGGTTATATCCCCTACATTCACAGCCAAATCTCAAAAGTACCTTTACCGGCAGTAGACTCACAGACTCACTTGGGCTGTCACAAGTGAAGACCTCAGTGCAATTCCAATCGGTCATCCTAGGTGCATCTTTCCTCCAACTATCCTGTTCTTGATAGGTCTTTGAGTAAGTTTGATTTTTCCGTCCCTTCCAATGAATACACCATTGAACTGTTCCTATATAACTATAAGTTTCCAACAAACTAGGTCCCCAGATTGTCTGCCATTGTTCCATGGTAGTTGTGTTTGTAACATTCTGGCATGTTATTTCAAAATATTGTTCAGTTGCCGGGACTTCTCGTGTTTGCCTCTCATCGTATTCACACCATCCTACTCCCTGGAATCTTCCGATTCTGGTAAATACAGCATTTGGAAGCTTATAACAATCTGCTCGAGTCCTCGGGGTTTTCCTCCTTATCACATTTGTCCGATTAACCAATTTAGTTCGGCTCCTAATCTCCTGGGTACAACTTAAGGTAACTGTTCGATTAGATGCAGGCATGTCTGGAGCTGGTATAATTCCCCATGGTATAGGGTCTCCTGCCGCATGGGGCAAAGGCAGACATGCAGTGATTGCTGATACATTTTGTGTTTGCCCAAAATCCCTAATTAAACCCACAATCAGATTCTCTGGTTTGGTTTGGATTTCATCCTCTAGTACCTGCCGAGTCACCCTTGTTCTTTCAACATAAACACTAATCATCCCGGCTGCCCACCAATCATCTCGAGCAACCCAACACCAGTATTGTCCATTATCTTGCTGTTCCAGGACCTCTTTAATTACTAACACTATTTCTTGGGGTTTTCTTTTAATTTGATATTTCCCTTGAGCCACCAAGCTTTGTCCTCCAAACCACCATTCATACTCAGTATAGCTTTCGGTTGGTATCCTACATCTTAAAACCAAATCCTGCCCTTCCTTTGCGTTATATATTTCCTGTTCAGGCTTGATTCCTTGCTCCTGTTGTAATACCACTTCTACCTTCCTGACCCCATAACCTCCACTATCACCACAAACGATAACACAAAGATATTTACCCTCCGATCTACCAATCTCTGAGTTCGTTATATTCAACCATCCCCTGCTCTCATTTCCCAGCGTCCACCAACTTGTCCCTTGTACCTGTGGATTCCACATTTCCTGTGTCGTGTTCCATTTCCACCATTTCATTCTAATCTGTTTCTGACACCCTGTATTAAACCTATGAGTACATTTTATTCTGAGGGGAGGTCCGTCCCACATATCTACTTTCCCATTTGGGAGATTCACCTGGACCTTATTTTCTGATTCTGTTTGGGAGATATTTAAAATGTCAAGATTTACGAATCCATAATCATAAGTCCCTTTTATCCAAACCACACAAGCGTATTTTCCTGTTCTGGCTTTTGTTATATTGGATATCTGCAGGGTAATCCTACCTTTTTGCTGCTTCTCATCCCAGACCGTTTCTACTCCTTTATCGGGAATTTGATCCTTGGTGATCCATTTCCATTGTGCCCTGACTCTGTCCCATCCAGCTCCCTGATCATCGACAAACAAACATGTAAGATTTACATTTGAATTCTCCGGTACCCACACCCTTGATTCAGGTATTGTGATTTTAACAAAGGTTTCAACAATTATTATTTTACTCAAGAGTAACAACAACAGCATTAATTTTTGGCTTTGAACACCATTCTGGTGGGAGATAGGGGTTCCACCGACCATCGGGAGGGGACCTTTTTGACCCGCGTGTAATGGATCCAGCTGTTGATCCCGTCGACCTTGACGGCGGTGTAAGTTGTCATTATCACTTGATGGGGGCCGTCCCATGTTTCCTTCAGAGGTTCCACCGACCAGTTCTTCACGTAAACTTGATCTCCTGGGTGAATATCGTGAGCAGGAGTGTCCAGAGGTAACGGTCGATTCCACTCCAGCGTGGATCTCAGTGCTGCAAGGGTCTTATTTAAAGACAGAACATAATTTACAATCATCTGATCCCCAATTACATGTGGGTCCCCTTGATAGGTTACAGCATGATATGGTTTGCCGTACAAAATTTCATACGGACTTACCCCTATCCTTTCTCGTGGTTTAATCCTAATCCTCAGAAGGGCTAGAGGCAATGCTTGGGGCCACTGTATTTTAGCTTCTTGACAAATCTTTTTAATTTGATTTTTCAGAGTTTGATTCATTCGTTCCACCTGACCACTAGATTGAGGTCTCCAGGGGGTGTGTAAGTGCCACTGAATTCCCAGAATAGTAGAAACTTCCTGCACGATCCCTGCAGTAAAATGTGGTCCTCTATCTGATGATATTCCTAAAGGAACCCCAAACCTTGGAATAATTTCCTTGAGAAGGGTTTTCACTACCTCCTTGGCCTGATTCGTCCTGCAAGGGAAAGCTTCGGGCCATCCCGAAAAGGTGCACACATAAACTAGTAAGTACTTGTATGCCTGAGATTTTGGTAACTCGGAAAAATCTATTTGCCAATAATCCCCTGGTTGTGGCCCTACACGTATTTTCCCCATTTGGACCTGTCTTCTAACCAACGGGTTATTTTTAATGCAAATCGGGCAGGTGGCATTTATTCTTTTGGCCATTGTTATCATCGAATTAGAGAGTACTATTTTCTTTAGATATTCTACCAATGCTTCTGCACCACAGTGGAGTTTGTTATGTTCAGTTTCCATGACTACTTTCATCAATCCTACTGGCAGTATAACTTGTCCGACCGGTGTTACATACCATCCTACAACATTCCTTCTTGCTCCAGTGATTTGTGCCAACCGTTCATCCTCCGGAGAGTAGCACGGTTTCTCTTCTAAATAAGGTGCAGCGGGATTTTCTCTTGTCGGTATCAGAGCCATTTGAGTCCAGACCAATCTGGCTGCCCTTTTCGCAGCTTCATCTGCCATCCGATTCCCCTGAAATTCTTTCCCGGAGTCTGCTTGATGACCTCGGACATGCATGATCGCTACTGCTTTAGGTAAGTGTACAGCTTCCAGCAACTGAATTATTACTTCCTTATGTTTGATCTGTGAGCCTTGAGAGGTCAAAAGTCCTCTTTCTTTCCACAAAGCCCCATGGATGTGAACCACACCAAATGCATACTTTGAATCAGTCCAAATGTTTACTTTCCTGTCTTTACTAAGGACCAATGCCCTTACCAACGCCCATACTTCTGCTTTTTGCGCTGAAGTTTCTGGAGGCAGTGCTTTAGCTTCCACTATTTCTTGGAGTGTCACCACAGCATACCCTGCATACCTGGTTCCATGCTCCATAAAACTGGATCCGTCCGTGAACAGCTCCACATCGGGATCTGCCATCGGGACATCTTTCAGATCCTCACGGCTGGCATACACTTGTTCGATCACCTCCACGCAGTCATGCTCCAGTTCTCCTTCCTCTTGGGTGGACCTGAGGAATTCTGCTGGATTGAGATGGTTGGTTATTTTTAATTCAACATCATCTTGTTCCCGCAACTGAGCCTGGTACTGCATCATTCTGCTGGAGGAGAGCCAATGCCCCCCTTTTTGTTCCAAGACGGCTATGACCATGTGAGGTACATATACCGTGATGTGTTTTCCCAGCGTCAGTTTCCGTGCTTCCTGAATTAGGATTACCGTAGCAGCCACTGCTCGCAAGCACCCCGGCCACCCTCCGCTCACCATGTCCAGCTGTTTCGAGAAGTACCCCACGGGCCTCTTCCATGACCCCAATCGCTGTGTGAGTACTCCTAAAGCTAATCTCTGCCTTTCATGCACATACAATTGAAAGTCTTTTGTCAGGTCTGGCAGACCCAGGGCGGGGGCCTCTTTGAGTGCTTGCTTTAATTCCTGGAAAGCCTTGTGCTGTGTCTTACCCCACTTGAATTCGGGTTCCTTGATTGTTTCGTACAGTGGTTTGGCCATGAGTCCGAAATTCGGAATCCACAGGCGACACCAGCCGACCATCCCTAGGAAAGATCTTAATTCCTGATTATTTCGTGGTACAGGGATTGCACAGATGGCTTGTATGCGATTCACCCCTATTCTCCTGACTCCTTGTGATATTTCACATCCCAGATAAATTACCTTCTGTCGCACCAGCTGCGCTTTTTCCTTGGATACTCGGTATCCTGCCTGACCCAACATGTTTAATAGTTCAATTGTTAACTTTAAGCACAGTCCCCGCTCCTCTGTTCCCAGGAGTATGTCATCCACATATTGTAAAACAACATAAGAAAAAGGAGACTCTTTTACCTTGGTAGTTTTCCATTCCTCTAACTCCTTTGCTAGCTGGTTTCCAAAAATGGTGGGTGAACACTTAAATCCTTGTGGCAACCTGGTCCATGTTAACTGTCGCTTGCGGCGAGTGTCTGGGCTTTCCCATTCAAAGGCAAAAATGTATTGACTCTCGGGGGCCAGTGGGATGCAGAAGAAGGCGTCTTTTAGATCAATCACTGTGAACCACTGAAAATTCTCAGAAATCGATGTTAACAATGTATATGGATTGGCCACCACCGGGTGTATATCTTTGGCAATTGCATTTACTGCTCTCAGGTCCTGCACCAACCTGTATTTCCCATTTGGTTTCCTTACCGGAAAGATTGGAGTATTAAATTCTGATTCGCATTCTTGTAAAATCCCTAATGCTATAAATTGTGTGATCATTGGGGCAATTCCTTTCCTGGCTTCCAAACTAATAGGGTACTGTCGAACTCTTACCGGGTGTGCCCCTTCCTTTAGTTCAATTTTTACAGGAACGGCTACCCTGGATCTGCCCGGGGTCCCTGTTTCCCATACCCACGGGACTACTGCCTGCTCTATTTCCTGGGGTATCTCCTCTGTCTTTGTCTCTTTAATCACAAAAAGTTTTGCCAGATTCCCCTCCGGGATTTCTAGTTTAGCACGCCCTTTCTCGAATATGATTTTTGCATCCAGTGCCGATAATAAATCTCGCCCCAACAAGCATTCCGGGCTGCTTGGCATATATAAAAACTGGTGATCCAATTCTTTGTTTCCAAATTTGATTTCCAGTGGCCGCAAGAATGACCTCTCCACCACCTCCCCCGACACCCCTACTACTTTCACAACTGAATCACTTAACGGTCCTATTTGTTCATTGATTGCAGAGAAAGTGGCTCCTGTATCTACCCTAAATTCCCTGGGCCCCCCGTCAACTTCCAGGACCACTTTTAGATCTTTATCTAGTCAGCTCTGATTTTGATAGTTCCCCATCATAAAGGCTTGAGCAACACCTTGTGGTCCTGGCGCGAAAGGGTTTAACCCATCATTCGCGTTCATTCCCTGATTTATGGGATTCCTTCCTGGAAAGTTACTCATCGGTGTCCCCATCCCCAAATTGAGGGGGCACTCATTCTTCCAATGACCTTCGGCGAAGCATCGGGCACACTGATTGGGCCCCAATTTACCTCTACCCCTACCCATCATCTGATTCCCTACATTCTGATTCACAAAACCTCCGAAACCACCTCTTCCCACGCCCCCGTTTCCTCTGCCTCGTCCCCTCCCCCGGCCTCTCACATTCATCTGACTTGCCTGTTGTAACACTGCCAACATGCTTGCTTGTTGCTTCTTTACTGCCTCTTTTTCTCTATTATTATACACTTTCCATGCTACTTCAAGCATTTTCTCCAAGTCCCGAGTGTCATTCCCTTCTAGCTTTTGTAGCTTCCTCCTAATATCCTCCTGTGACTGTCCCATAAATATCAAGGCCATTTGTAGTTTTCCTGCCTCCGATTCCACGTCTAAGTCTGTATACCTCCGTGCTATTTCTTTCAGCCTCTCCAAGAACGCAGATGGTGACTCTGCCTTATCCTGTCTTACCGCATACAACTTAGACCAATTTAAAGTCTTTGGGATTCCCCTCTGAATTCCTTCCACCAACAGCTCCTGATAAACCTGCAACCTATGATACTCTTCTGCCAAATTAGGGTTCCATTCTGGATCTTCCCTTGGTACTATTTCATTCACATTCCCTATTCCTTGTAGTGCTGGTGCTTGCAACTGAATCATGTCCCTTGCCCGATTAGACATAGCTTTAAATACCATCTCCTTTTCCGTAGAATCCATTATCGAGTCTAGCAACACCTGTAGGTCATTCCAGTCCGGATTCTGTGTCTTTATTACCATTTTCACCACCCGAGCCACCTTTTCAGGATTTTCTCTATAAGCTCCAGCAGATTGCTTCCAAATTATTAAATCATTGGGGGAAAACGGAACTTTCACTCTGACCCGATCCCCTGTTGGTCCAACTGCTTCTCGCAATGGGGCCATTAGATGTGCTCGAGAAGCGCTTTTTCCCCTGTCCAGACGCCCTCTGCGAGTACGCTGGGAGAGTGGAGTTCGGGATTGTTCCCTCCCTCTCTCCCTGGGTTCGGGAGTTCGGGATCGTTCCCTCTCTCCTTCCTCGGAGTCAGATTCCTCTTCCGAAGAATCTGAGTCCGGGAGGGGGAGGTTGATTGGGTCGGATGGTGATACCAACAAAGACACATCCTCCTCAGGTTCAGAGAACCGTACCCTTCGCTCTTTACAACCCACGCATTCTTCTGGTTCCGTTTCTAACACCATCATTCCACATTTCCTCTGCCAATCCTTTTTTCCTATTAGCTGATAGAACAAATCCAAATAGGGTATCTCATCCCACTTCTCATTTTCCCGTAGGTACCGCATCATGGAGGTTATAATTTCAGAATTAATAGTGCCATTCCACGGCCACTGCATCCCCCCAGTTTCATATTCAGGCCATACCTTATTACAATAATCAATCAATTCCCTTTTCCGCAGCTCCCGTCCCAATTTACCCTCCTTCCAATGACTTAGCAAACACCCGAGGGGAGAATCCTCCGGAATATCCTTATCTGAACTTGACAAAGCCCGAAACACCCGCAACGGCATCATTCCAGAGGTATGCAACCACACAATAACACACACACACCTAGTAGCACACAGACTAATACCAATACCAATTACCACAATATCCAATTCCCTCCTTGCTTATCTCGTCGCCGCGAGAAGCAAGGGCTGGCTCTGCAAAGCTTTCGCTCTGTCTGACGGCCAGCGCCTAGGCTTTATAATCCAAACCAATGCCCCAACCCTGCGAGTAGAGACTCGTCTTACCGGGCAGGCTACCACCACCGGTTTAAAAGGAATAAAGCACCTTATGGGCTTACCTCACAGTTGTCCGTCGGACGCGGGGTCGGGCACGGGCTGATGTCTCCCCAGAAATCACCTGGTGCCGGCACGGAGCAGATCACCCCGCGAACCGCCCCTACGACCCCCGGAGTCCTGCCGCGGTCGCCAGAAAACTGTTGCCCACCGACCACAAACACAAACCAACAGAGAGTCAGTTTATGCGGTGCTTTATTCAGGGCCCGGGGACCTGGGGACTGGTGTCCCAAATCAGGCTTCCCAAAGGCCTATCGTTTCACTCAGCTCTTTATACAGTTTCAAACATTGGCACACATACAAGATTTAATCTTCAAAGTAAAACATACATCACAAGGATTAACAATTGATAATCATACCCTACGCCATATCTCTCTATGGTTGTCTAGTCTTAGATAATGCTCAACGAGCTCCTACCACTGAAATCCCCCTTGCATGCAACATATATCAACCCAGAACAATTTACTTTTAGACAGGTTCACCGTGCCCAGCTAATTCACTAACGGGTTCACCATGCCCAGCTAATTTACTAACGGGTTCACCATGCCCAGCTAATTCACTATTCCTAACCTCCCCACCCAGTACATTCTATTCCTGTTTCCCCAGAGAACTATTTCTACACCTGAGGCCTTACAGCCTAGCAGAGCCTTAGCCTTACTACTTTTAAAATCCAATATCCTATCCTTTTTGTAACACTGTGATAAGAATAATTCAAAATTCCAGCTGCAAAGCTGCAAGGCCGAGGTGAGATTAACCCTTTTATTGCTGTGAAGAGCTGAAAACCTGAAGGAAGAGAGAGAGGAGATGCTTAAAGCTGAAATTCTGTTGTGAAGCTATGATATATCAGAGTATCCCATTGTAATTTTATGAAGATATGGGGGGTGGAGTGTTCAACTCGTAAGCAAAAGCACCTGTGCTGAGATAGGCAGATGCTGACGTGTGGGAGTGTGTTTGTTTTGGTTCAGTCCAGGTCTCCCCTCTATGTTCCTTAAGTTTGGTGTACCCCAGTTGGCGCCCCCCCTGTTTTATTTAAATCACCCTATCTGTCATTTTTGTCTCCTCCCAGGACCCTGTCTGTCACTCTGGCACCCCTCCCAGGCTTCTGGAAAGTTCTAGCCAGGGGGCCGGGTGATTGATCGGGGGAAAGGAGTCCCTCCCTTCCCCTGTTACAGTTGGTTCCCTTATGTGTCCCTCGTTCTGTTTGCCGCACCCTTCCCTTCCCTGGTTGGTTGTTCTGTACACCCCCCCGTTGTCTCCCCCCCCCCGCCATAAAATCCCCTGCACGAGATCGGCAGGCGCGCAGAGTTGGGCACCCCCTGGTGGTTGAGGTCCCCCCCGTTCGGAGGACCAATAAACTTTCTGGATTTAACCCAACTCTGAGCCTGCCTCCTTTCCTCCGCCGTCTGCCTTTATCGCTGCGGTCCCTTGGAAGGACCCACGAGCCAGACCTCTGATCCCTCCAATATCAGAGGCTGGCCCCCGCAGCCTGTTGTGTCCCGAGCTGACCGGGCTGAGTGGGAACTGTTCCCAGAGGACACAAAGGCACTGACGCAGCTGTAATTTCATGAGAAGTTTGGACAGGGAGAGATGGACCAGATGAGGACTTTTGCTCCAAATGGGAAAGGAGAAACCTCAATTCCTAGAGATGGTCCCAGAGATAGTCCTAAAGATGAAGATAAGGAACACCCTTTGCTCCCAGGGAAGGAGAAGGGCCTCTGTTTTTTGTTTCTGAACGGCTCAACCTTAAAATTGTGCCCCAAAAAACTTCACGAGTGGACCCTCGAAAGCAGTTGCAGGAAAAGCTGCAAGTCGGGGGAAGGGACTCACATCGCGAGCAGAGAGACTCCTCTTCCTAAATGGACTGAACAATATTTGGAAGTGGGCGGCTGTCTCGTTGTGATAATGTTTTCATAGCACGACCAAGAAGAGACTTCTCTTTCTAAAATGGACTGAACAAGGTTATTATGGAAGTGGTAAACAGACTGAACATCTTAAGGGTTGTCTTTTTACATTGTCAGTGGGAGAAGGGAGGAAGGTGGGGGGAGGAGGAGCGTTCTGAAGGTGGTATAATTTTTTTTCCTTCTTTTAGGTCTATTAATAAACTTCTTTATATTCTTTCAAGTTTGGTGCCTGCTTTGCTTTTCTCCTAATTCTTATCTCACAGAAGATAAGCAGTAATAAGTATTTTGGACCAAACCACTACACTAACTTGGTGTTTCCGCCCGGTTACAAACCCAACCCGCTACACCGTGGCTACACCAAAGGGGTAGGTGCCTGACAGATGAGAGAAGGCTGTTACTGGGCTTATGTTTTTGTTTGTTGTTGCTGCCATTGTTGTTGTTCCTTTGCCTTGTTATACATATACATACTAGTAAAGATCTGTTATTCCTTTTCCCATATCTTTCCCTGAAAGCCCCTTAATTTCGGAGTCATAATAATTTGAAGGGAAGGGGGTCACATTTTCTCTTCCAAGGGAGGTTCCCACCTTCCTTGACAGACACCTGTTTTTCAAACCTAGACACTACTAAAATGACTTTGCAAAATAGATTTCCTGTAGATATGATATTGTTAAAGCAACAAGGAGTTTGTGGAATGTTAAATTTGACAGAAATTGAGTGTTATATAACAATTCATAACACCTCTACCTCCATTGAGGAGGCACGAGCTAAGATGAGACAAATAAGTAATCATATTAGAAATTTGTTTCATGCAATGCAGCCATGAGAAGTGTTTCATAGTTCATGGGTCGCTACCATCCTAGAGTCTCTTGGGCTCACAGGATGGGGAAAATGGTAAGCACAAATTGCAATAACAATTGTGATTGGAACTGTATTCCTAATTGCTGGCAGTGGCCTGGTTAAATGCATGACATAATGCTTACTCCTTTCCTTCTCTCCCTCTATAGACGCTATATTTAAATCACCACTACTGAAGAAAACTACATTGATGTCCAGCAAAATGATGCCAAATCATGGGGTGAGATGTAAGAGCCTGATAATAAAAGGCTTGAAAAAGTGTTTCATCATTATGTCTGCTTATCATAATCACTCTTGAACACCTGAAAACTACATACAGGATGGACTGTGAATAGCCTGCCTTGAGGTCCTGTATTGGTTTTGCACGGCCTGGATTTTGGCAGTGGGGGGGGGCACAGAGGTGGCTTCTGTGAGGAAGCTCCTGGAAACTTCCAACATGTCCAGTAGAGCCAATCCTTGATGGCTCTGAAGATGGACATCCTGCTGGCCAAAGCTGGGCCAATGAGAGAGGTTGGTAACATCTCTGTGATAACATTTAAGAAGAAAATCAAAACAAAATGGGTACAGTTTTTCTTCTAGTCATAGGAGAGGAGGAGGTGAGAACATGTGAGGGAAAACAACATGGCAACACCAAGGTCAGTGAAGGAGGGGGAGGAGGTGCTCCAGGTGCCGGAGCTAATCTTAGCCGTGGTTATGACCATGGTGAAGCAGACTGTCCCCCTGCAGCCCATGGAGATCCACGGGGAGATGCAGAGATCCACCTGCAGCCCGTGGGGGAGGTGCCCATGTCAGAGCAGGTAGATGCCTTGAGGAGGCTGTGATCCAGTGGAAGACTTGGTGGAGAGAGAGGGCCCTTTCTTCCAAGCTGGAGCGGCCTGTCCTTGGAGGACTGCACCCTGTGGAAAGAGAGACCCATGTGGCAGCAGTTTTTGGAGGACTGTTTGCCCGTGGGAAGAATTCATGCTGCAGCAGGTGTGGCAGGACTGCTGCTCATGAGATTTGGACCCACACTGGAGAAGTTCACGGAGAACAGTCTCCCATGGGAGGGACCCCATGGTCTCACAGGGGAAGACTCCTCTCTCGGAGCAGCGAAAGGAAACCTCAGTGACAAACTGACCAAAATCCCCATGCCCTGTCTCCCTGTGCTGTCGGTAGGAAGAAGGGAGGGGCCGGAGGGAAAAAGGTGTTTTAAGGTCTTATTTTACTTCTCATTATTCTCCTCTGATTCTGTTAGCAATAAATTCACTTTCTAACTTTAAGTTGCATCTGTTTTGGCCTTGAAGTGTTTCTCCGGGTCCTTAACTCATGAACCCTTTGTTAATTTTTCTTTCCTCTGCCCAGCTGTGACAGGGGAGGGTAAGCAAGCTACTCTTGTGGGTGCCTGGCGCTGGGCCAGTGTCAAACCACTACAGTTCTGTGAAAAACGGGAACACACTCCTGGTTCTAAAGTGATTTCAGCTTTTATTATCTGGCCTAAAGCATAGGGGTCCGCGGGTAGCTCGCATGCTGATGGTCCAGGGAAAGTAGAGCGGGGGGCTCCCCCTCAGCGACGAGCGTGGATGCTGCAGAGCTGGTGCTGGATCTTCTTCTTCAGAGCAGGGATGTTCCTGATGTTCAAGGTCGAGCGGCACACCTCACTGACCTGGATGCCCCCTTTTTATACTGTTTTTTTGTCCTTTTGGATTGGTCTCTGTTTGGATCCTTCGTTTACATGAAGGTTAAGGTGCTGATTGGTTCTTAAGGGTTTTGTCCAGGCTGGCTCGTTGTTTGGGGGTGGGGGGGGGGGGGGTGTGCACTTTACTTAGGTGTAACACAGTACCCCTAAGGAAGGGACAGTCAATAGCTAACTCCTGTAAGCACAGTTAACTATTGGGAGACAGCAAATGTTAGTTCCAACAGCAGATGTTAATTACAAAACCTAAGAAGCTGAATTCACCCTAATCTTGTCAAGATAGGGGGGACAAGGATCATCTCAGAGACCGCTGAATCATTCCTCAAAGGACTACGCATGCCCAGGGAGAAAGGTGAAAAGTGCACTGTGAGGAAGACTACTGGCCTTCATCAGAAAGACCCCCGAGGAAGAGGAGAGGCCTTCCTCAGCGCAACCACCAGGACACACAGCGCATGCGTGACCCGTATGCTAATGATATTGATGACTTCTGAGAAATAATTTGTATAACCAAGCCTGCCCTAAGGAATGTGATTAATATTCATAATTTAACCCTTAATACTGTGTTGTAGGGAGCACTGGTGTGTGTGTTTGGAGGAGCGATCCCCACACACCCGGCACGCCAAATAAAGCAAATACCCACTTCTCTGACTCTGTGTCTGAAGTGTCTCCTGGCCTGGTTTCAGCGCGATTCATCTGGCACCCTGAGATGGGACCCTCTCTGCCCGGCTGCCAGATCGCAGACCTCCCAGTCGCGACCCTGAATTTTCAGGGGGAGCTCAGCTGTCCTTTAGCTTATGGCGGGGGCAGGCAAGGACCATCTGCACCAAATTAAGGTATTTGCTGTTCCTTTTAAACACAGAAATACCTGCAGGTCCAGGGTTCGAGTCCCTGAGGGTGGGTTGAAAGTCCCGAGGAAGACTGGGTCTCCCAAAATTAGTCCTGGGCAAGAGGAAAAGTACTTTTAAAGGGGTTGGACCCCACTGTGAAAGGTACCTTTAAGGGGTTGGACCCCACTGTCATGTGCTATTGTACTGCTCTTTTTGTTTTGTCTTGCTATTCTGCTGCTGTGTGAGTGAGAGTGGATGAGACGTGCTGTCAAAGTACAAAGCGAGTGAGGAGCTCTATCTGCGGTTCCGTACCCCGGCCACGGGTTTGGCCAGAGAAAAGCGAAGTGTTTGGCAAAGAGTCAATGAGTATAAATCATATAAACCGTTGGTTTGGAATTCAACCTTACTGTCCAAAGGGCGGTGGATTTTTAGAGGAGAAAGATTTTAGTTACTGGATTGAGAACACCCAGGCCCCAACGCTTTTCTAATATAGCCCCAGCTGACTTCCCTTTTGAAATCCCGTGCCTAGTGTGGAAACAGTTGTGAAGCTTGGGTTTTGTGTACATGTGTTAGAAAGTGGTATTGTCTATTAGAAAGAGTGGACAGTGTCCAAGTTGCTGGAGGAGAGAGCTTGGTATTAGACAAGAGTGGCAGAGCGTGGCTTTGTGGAAGGAAGGAGTTGGTTCTCTGGTTTTGGGGGTTTTTGGCTGTGGAAGAGAGAAAAGAGAGGGAGAAAGGACAAAAGAGGCAATGGGATCATCAGAAAGTAAGGAAATAACCCAGAAAAGTCCACTAGGATGCATGCTGGCACATTGGAAAGAGCTGGGAGGAGTTCCTGGAGGGAATATGAAAAAGACCACCCTAATTAAATATTGTAATCAGTGGTGGCCACTCTACAAATTGGATGATGGTGAAAAATGGCCAGAGAATGGCTCTTTAAGATATAACACTCTATTGCAATTAATGTTATTTTTAAGGAGGGAGAATAAATGGGATGAGACCTCCTATGCAGATTGGCTTTTTACCTTAAGATGCAAACCATAGTGGCAGATACAATGTGGCATCAATCTGGCACCACAGGACTCTATGGTCCTCCTCCTAGAAAAGGAGGCAAAAGGAAAAAACTGCATGAAGAGGTGTTGCTCATCATGCAGTATTGGGCAAAGATGTTTAAAGCTCAAAGCTGAGAGAGACCAGGATCACTTGGAAACCCAGGAGCTAATGAGGTGCAGTGGTGGCACCCTAACATCAGGAACAATGTCCCCAGCGTCCCAAACATCCTCAGAGGATAGTAGGGATGGAAGAACAAGTGAGACTGGCTCAGGAATATCATCCAGAAGTAGGAGCAAGGCCCCTGTAGAAAAGAAGCTCATAGCACCACTTGGACAAGTGGTGGGGCCAGAAGGGGGAATAACAAAAGTTAAAACACCATTTACAGCTTTGGATTTAGATACCTGGAGGGAGGCAGCCAGAATGTATAGAGAAGACCCTGAAAAGGTGGCAAAGAGGTTTGAATTGTTTGTTAGAAATCAAGATATTGATTGGGAGGATATAGACCTCATGCTATCAGAATTAACTGAGACAGAAAAAGCTGCTGTAGTATCCACAGCAAGAACACACGTGCAGGGACAGATAGCTGCTGGGACATTGCATGGAAATGTAGATAACATTTTTCCTACAGGAGATCCACACTGGGACCCCAATGATCCACAAACGTACCTCTTCTTAGCTAGATACAGGAAATTAGTACACTGGGGGCTACTAAATGCTATACCTAAAACAG
This sequence comes from Aphelocoma coerulescens, assembly GCF_041296385.1. NCBI lineage: Eukaryota > Metazoa > Chordata > Aves > Passeriformes > Corvidae > Aphelocoma > Aphelocoma coerulescens. The sequence continues at coordinate 1,265,576 of NW_027184083.1, read as the reverse complement.
TTAACTGGTCATTGTTATTCAGTATTCACCAAGAAACCACTGAATCCCCAGGCGCATTTATAGAAAAATTAAGGGATAATATGAGAAGACACACTACACTGGACCCAGCTTCTGAAATTGGGCAGCAACAGTTAATATCCTTATTGATGAGGCAACCAGCACCAGATATACTGTTGGGGTTTTAGTTTAGTCCTAGTTTTATTTCCTGTTAAAGGAATTTTTTCCCATATGCATGTTGCTAGGGGAAAAATGGCTGTACTTAAGGAAGACAAAAGAGCTGCCCATTAGAGGTGGGGTGGACCTGGCTACTCCTTTGTTTCACCTGGATGTGGGGTTAGTTCACTCTCGGCGTTCTCGGAGGGAGAAGCTGCTGGTTCTTTTCGGCCGTTTTTCTTTCTGCGGAGAAAGATCCCAGGACCCCCGGCCCACCTTCCCTGCCCTGCTGGAGGCAGGGCTGTGGCCGCCCTGCCCCGCTGGTGATTCAAGCCTTCGCTGCGTTGTAGCCGTGCTCGCCCTGCCTGCCCAGACCTCTGGGGGGCTCCCCGCTTGGATACATTCTGTCTGCCACCCCGGATTTGTGCTCATCCCTGCCGCTCCAGCCTGCTGTTCCCAAAGGTCCAGCCAGACACCGGGGCCAGCTGCCCAGGGGTTTGTAAAACCTTTGTTCCATCCCTCCCGGGATCCCAGGGCACCAGTGCCATGTGCTCCCCGAGCTCGCTCCGGAGCGCCCCCTGCAGCCGCGGGGAAACCATCGCACCTGCCCTGCTCACCGGGAGCTGCCAGCGCCCCTGCTGGCTGCGACAGTAACTGCACCCAAGGGGAGAAAAAGGGCCTGACAGCTGAGAAGGCTGGGACTGGGTTTGTGATTGTTTGCTGTTACTGCCATAGTTATTGTTGTTTGTTTGACTGGTTATACACATACAGATATATAATAGTAAAGAACTGTTATTCCTATTTCCCACATCTTTGCCTAAAAGCCCTTGATTTCAAAATTATAATAACTCGGAGGGAAAGGGGTTACATCTGCCATTCCAAGGGAGGCTTCTGCCTTCCTTATCAGACACCTGTCTTTCAAACCAAGACATATACGTAGAAAACTGCAAAAGATTAAGGAACCAGATAACCGAAACTTAGAGAAACTTCTGGCAATGGCATGGGAAGTTTATAAAAACAGGGCACAGCCCCACACAGTCGCAGTGGCCCAGGTCAGGGGATCAGGATTCCCCAGGGGCCGGGGAAGGCCCCCACCTACAGGACAAAGGCAGCAACGCCGAGGCTCAGACCAGTGTCTGTTATATGGTCAGCCCAGGCACTGGAAACAAGATTGTCCTATGAACCATGCCGCTACCCCAGCTACACAATCATCAGCACCGCCGGGACCAGTGACTGTAGCACAGCTGTACCATGAGTGACAGGGACAAACGGGTCCTTCCCTAGCCGACCCGCTGGTCAAAGTTAAGCTAGGAGAATGGGAGGTGGAGTTTTTGGTGGATACTGGAGCCACATTCTTAATCCTGAATCAGACTTTGAGTCCTGTAAGTAATGATTATGTCCAAGTTGTTGGGGCTACAGGGAAAACTGAGAAAGCCTATTTTTTGAGACCCTTAAAATTTACATTAGGCAAAAAGATGGGAATACACCAATTTCTATATCTTCCAAACTTGCCTAAACCCCTACTAGGCAGAGATCTATTAACCTGGTTAGAACCAAAAATAGAATTCACAGAACAAGGAATGAGACTACAGATTCCTGAAGAAAACTTAATTTTGACCTTAAGTTTAGCAAATGTCCCTGAAAAAGGAGGAATACCCATAGATGATAACAGATCAAGTGATCCCACTAGTATGGGATGTAAAAATCCCGGGAAGATCAAAACGAGCTTCCCCAGTGGTTATTGAATTATTAGAAGGAGCACAGCCAGTGTCAGTCAAACAATATCCACTAAGACATGAAGCACGAGTGGGAATAGAACCAATAATTGCCAAATTTATCGATCAAGGGTTGCTGAGAGAGTGTAGGTCCCCCTACAACACCCCAATTCTATCAGTACAAAAGCCAAACAGAAGTTATGGACATGGAGTGAGGTTGCGTTGGTGCAGTTTAAAGGTATTGCAACAGATTCTCCACATTGGAGCAATTTTTAATATTGATTAAAGAACCCTGTGACTGTTTGCTAAATGAGAGCAGCTTTGATGTTGAGATAGGAAAGCATTTATGAACACATAAGGACTTAAGTTTTTCGATTCCTGTTTCGGTAATAATAACATGGTGATTTCTCATTAGTGCTTTTAAGTCCCTGCGAGTAGCTGAGGCAGGGAGCGCTGAAAAGAATACTGGAAATGAACCGGAGGAGGACACATGGCCGTCAGCTCCTGTTATTCCTGGAGGGGAACCAGACCTGTATTTTCCCTTGGAACAACCCTTAGCACCGTCTTTGGAACCCTCCGATACTCACCCTCTGGTGTTTAGCAGTGAAACCTCATGTACTTCACCAGACCCCTCATCCTGGAGGCTTCTCGGTTGATCAGGGCTGCTCCGGCAGCGCCGTCGCTTCCCCCCCTCCTTCCCTGGTGGCTGCAGTGGCTCTGTCTGGGGCACCGGCAGGGCACCAGAAAGAGCAGCAGCTCTGTCCCAGCACGGATGGGGCCCCGGCGCAGCCCCCACCCTGGCTTCATTTTCACTGTGTATCACCCAACCGCAGAAAGCAGCAGCAGGAGCAGGCAGGCCCCGGTGCCCTCACCACGCTTTTCTTGGGGCCGGGAGACTCAGACTCCTGCACCATGTGGGAGAGACCCAGGGAGCCCCTCCAGGGCTTCACAGCTCAATCCGGGAATGTTTTTTTCAAAGAACTTTTTTCATTAATGAGACTGAGTTGTATTTTAAATTTGTTTCCAGTTTTCACAAACAGAAATCATTGCAGCAGCAGGGGAACCTAATGAAATGACATCTGTGTTTAAAGCAACAGTAAACTCTTCTATTTTTGCTGGATTTCACTAGGACAGAATATTTCTCCTGGAGACCCCACATGTCTTATACTGAATCAGGGAGAGGAGGGGGAAGCAGAGGTTAAATGATTTGCTAAGAAGATGTTTGCTAAAAACAATGCATACAGCTTGTCAACATTTATTGTGCCTACCAAAGCAGGATGAGAAGATATAAGACTATTGATAAAGGGAAGGAATCTTGACCAAAGATCCTGTTTTTGAACCTAAAACTAACTTAAACCAGCCTTGAAGTTTGGACTTGAGCCAGAGACATAAAGAGCATGTGCAGGGAAGCAAGGTGAAAAGTTCAGAATGAGGAAGACCCTTACTTCATCCTGGAGACCCCTGCTGTCATGGGTTAGCATAGCTTCGGAAGCGATTCTCTTGCAAAGGGGTGCTTACAGCTTCTCTATGACTTAACAGAATCTATCAACTGGCTAGTTTGAATATTGGCAACTTTTTAAGCCACTTAAAGAGCTTGACACGCCTCTGTGGTCCACATTTAAGAATGAACAAACATCGGGAAAGCTCCCTTGCTTCCGGCCTTGGAACAGGTAACTGGGGGGAGTCCCGTGCATCCCAGCGGGGCCAGGCCAGGCCAGGCCAGGCCATAGCCATCCTGCAGCCGTGTGGTCCTGTTCCATCGGCGGCCCCTCCACATCCCTGTTATGTGCAGACAGCGTGGCCCGGCTCCACAACCCCCCCCCCCCCCCCTCCAGTGCAGCCAAAGATTCTGCTGAAGCTGCCTGGAAAAGATCATGTGACTAACAGCGATAAGCAAATTCCAGCTGCAGGGCCCTGGTGAGAATAACCCTTTTTTAGTGCTGTAAGTTTCCTCCAGAACAGATGAAGCCTGCAGACATCAATCCTCTTCCAAGTCTGAGGAAGAGGGAGGGTGAAGAAAACACCATAGAGACACCAAAGTCAGTGAAGAAGTGTACCGGTTTGGCCAAATTTAGAAATATATACTCTGAGAGAAGGCAGGTCACCACCCCGCCCCCACCAGGTTCGAGGAAAATAAATTTTCCTCAAAGAAAAGTGAAAGAGATAAAAACTATTTATTTAACAAACACACGGGAAAGGAAAATAATGCTAAATAATTAAACCTTACCCTGTGGAGAAAAAACATGGGAAAGTGTTAGAGTCCTCCCTTTGGTCTCCTTGGAGCTGGGGCTTGGCCCAGGGCCAGGCCCTCTGCGCTCGGTGGAAAGTCCTCCTGATGTGTTCTAATATTGAAGCAGTCCAGTGGAAAAGGGAGAAAATCCGAAATTCCAGAGAAGGGGAAAAAAAATTCAACTCTCAGCCTCTCTACAGAGAAAAAGAAGCTGAACAACTGGCCAAAAACTGACTTGGGAAACAGAAAGCCGGGTGCTTCCTCCCTCCCCTGCCACAGCTGGGCAAAAGTTGCTATCTCTGTGTGACCTTGAACAAGCTGCAAACTGCTTTGAAAAAGTTTTGCTCAGTTTTTCATTCCCCCTCTCAGGATCAGTTTAGAGGCATAGAAAGGCACAAAGTTAATTTCTGGGCATAGGGCAACGATATGGGATACACATCATAAAGTCAGCCCAAGACATTCCACCCCTTATCCCACATTGTTGGCTTAATGCCCAAACTAATATATTCTCACTCTAAACACACACATTAATACATACATATATGTATACACAGCTATGTATGAACAGTGACAGTGACACTCAGCAAGCAGTGGTATACAGACATTTCACATTGCAGATGGTTTTCACCCAACAATCAGATCTGGCTATGGCACACAACGTGTTGTTCCATCTTTCTGCATTACCCACCACGTGCAACAAGGTCCCTGAGCAAAAACAACCCCACTGATGGGTTTGTCTGTACTCGAGACAGAATTCATCCACACAGTCTTTCCTAACAGACCTCTGACATGCACTACTGGGACCTTATCTCCATCTACTGTATGCAGGGATTCAGATTGGGCTGGACCAGCTCTATTGGTGGAACCTCGGGTGTTAACTAACCAGGTGGCCTTTGCTAGATGCTGTTCCCTATTTTTGAAAGTCCCTCCACCTAGTGCCTTCAAAGTGGTTTTCAACAATCCATTGCACCGTTCCACTTTGCCTGCAGCTGGTGCGTGGTAAGGGATGTGGTACACCCACTCAATGCCATGTTCTCTAGCCCAGGTATTAATAAGGCTATTCTTAAAATGAGTCCCATTGTCAGATTCAATTCTTTCAGGGGTGCCACGCCTCCAAAGCACTTGCTTTTCAAGGCCCAGGATGGTGTTACGGGCAGTAGCATGAGGCACAGGGTAGGTCTCCAGCCACCCAGTGGTGGCTTCTACCATTGTGAGCACATAGCGCTTGTCTTGGCAGGTTTGAGGCAGTGTGATGTAATCAATCTGCCAATACTTGTATTTGGACCACTGCCCACCATACCACAGGGGCTTCACCCGCTTGTCCTGCTTGATCGCAGTGCATGTCTCACAGTCATGGATAACCCAGGAGATACTGTCCATCGTTAGATCCACCCCTCGGTCTCGTGCCCACCTATAGGTGGCATCTCTGCCTTGATGACCTCAGGCATCAGGGCCCCATTGAGCTAGGAACAACTCTCCTTTATGTTTCCAATCTAAGTCTACCTGTGACACTTCTATCTTTGCAGCCTGATCTACCTGCTTATTGTTTTGGTGTTCTTCATTAGCCTTACTCTTGGGGACATGGGCATCTACATGGCAGACTTTCATAGTTAGCTTTCTTACTCGGGTAGCGATGTCTTTCCAGTCTTCACCAGCCCAGATTGGTTTTCCCCTATGCTGCCAATTAGCCTTTTCCCACTTTTCTAGCCATCCCCACAGAGCATTAGCTGCCATCCACAAATCAGTGTAGAGGTAGAGCTTTGGCCACTTCTCTCTTTCAGCAATGTCCAGGGCTAGTTGAACAGCTTTGAGTTCAGCGAGCTGGCTTGATCCACCTTCTCCTTCAGTAGCTTCTGCAACCCATCTTGTGGGACTCCATACGGCTGCTTTCCACTTCCGTTTCATCCCTACGATGCGACAAGAACCATCAGTGAAAAGAGCGTAGCGTGTGTCTTCTGCTGGCAGTTGGTTGTATGGTGAAGCTTCTTCAGCATGTGTCACTGGTTCTTGTTCCTCTTCATCAGTGCGACCAAAGTTTTCACCTTCAGGCCAATTTGTGATTATTTCCAAAATCCCAGGGCAAATCAGTTTCCCGATACTGGCATGCTGTGTGATGAGAGCGATCCATTTGCTCCATGTGGCATTGGTAGCATGGTGGGTAGAGGGAACCTCTGCTTTGAACATCCACCCAAGCACTGGTAGTTGGGGTGCTAGGAAGAGTTGTGCCTCAGTGCTAATTACCTCTGAGGTGGCTTGGATTCCTTCATAGGCTGCCAAGATTTCCTTCTCTGTTGGGGTGTAGTTGGCTTCAGACCCACTGTAGCTTCAGCTCCAAAATCCCTGTGGTCTACCTCGAGTCTCACCAGACACCTTCTGCCAAAGGCTCCAGGACAGGCCATTGTTCCCGGCTGCAGAGTAGAGCACATTCTTCACTTCACGTCCTGTCATGACTGGGCCAAGGGCTATGGCGTGAGCGATTTCCTGCTTGATTTGGGCAAAAGCTTGTTGCTGTTTAGGACTCCAGTGGAAATCGTTCTTCTTGCAGGTAACCAGGTAGAGAGGACTCACAATCTGGCTGTACTCAGGAATATGCATCCTTCAAAAGCCTATGGCACCTAGGAAAGCTTGCGTCTCCTTCTTGTTGGATGGTGGAGACATTGCTGTGATCTTATTGACAACCTCAGTGGGAATCTGACGCCCTCCATCTTGCCATTTCACTCCCAGGAACTGGATCTCTTGAGCAGGTCCCTTGAATTTGCTCTTCTTGATGGCGAAACCAGCTTCCAGGAGAATCCGGATAACTTTCTCTCGTTTCTCAAACACTTCTGCTGCGGTGTTCCCCCACACAATGATGTCATCAATGTACTGCAGATATTCTGGAGCCTCACCCTTTTCTAGTGCAGTCTGGATCAGTCCATGGCAGATGGTGGGACTGTGCTTCCACCCCTGGGGCAGTCGGTTCCAGATGTACTGCACACCCCTCCAGGTGAAGGCAAACTGAGGCCTGCACTCTGCTGCTAAAGGAATGGAGAAAAATGCATTGGCAATGTCAATAGTGCCATACCACTTCGCTGCTTTGGACTCCAGCTCATACTGGAGCTCCAACATGTCTGGCACTGCAGCGCTCAGTGGTGGAGTCACTTCATTCAAGGCATGATAGTCCACAGTCAATCTCCATTCTCCTTCAGATTTGCGCACAGGCCAAATGGGACTATTGAAGGGTGAGTGGGTCTTGCTGACCACCCCTTGGCTCTCTAGATCACGGATCATCTTGTGGATGGGAATCACAGCATCTCGAGTTGTCCGGTACTGTCGGTGATGCACTGTCACGGTAGCAATTGGTACTCTTTGTTCTTCCACTTTCAGAAGGCCTACTGCAGACGGGTTCCCTGATAGCCCAAGCAAAGTGTTCAATTGCTTAATGCCCTCTGTCTCCACAACAGGTATTCCAAAAGCCCCCTTGAGTCCCTTTGGGTCTCTGAAATACCCGTTCCGGAGGAAGTCTATGCCCAAAATGCTCGGGGCCTCTGGGCCAGTCACAATGAGATGTTTCTTCCACTCATTTCCAGTCAGGCTCACCTCAGCTTCCACCAAGGTCAAATCTTGTGATCCACCTGTTACACCAGAAATAGAAACAGATTCTACCCCCACATGCTGCGATGGGATTATTGTACTCTGCACACCAGTGTCAATCAAGGCATCATTTTTTTGTGGTTCTGATGTACCAGGCCAATGAATCCACACAGTCCAAAAACCACGGTTTTCCCTGCCCTCTACCTGGCTAGAGGCAGGGCCCCTCTATGCCTGGTTATCCTTCTTTCCCTGGGCCTGCATATTAGAGGTTCCTTCATGGGAATCGGACATGTCGTCTTTTCCGTCGTTTCCGGCAGTTTGGCTACAGGCAACTGGAGCTACTTCCTTTTTGGTAGAACTTCCTTTTTGAGACTTGCGCTCCTTCAATTCATGCACTCGTGCTGCCAGCGCAGAGGTGGGTTGTCCACCCCACCTCTTCGTATCTTCCCCACTGTCACACAGAAATTTCAACAGCTCACTTCGTGGGATGTTCCTTCTCTCTGGGCAACGTCCGCGGAGAAGGTACTCTTTAATCTCCTGGTGATTCTTCTTCATTTCATCTTCCATTTTCTGCATACCTGTTTCCATAGCTGCTATTCTTGCATGTGTTGGGCCATGCACAGAGTCTGCATATGCTTGGAGCTTCACTGCCATATCCCGCACAGTCTCATTCACAGCGTAGTCCGGTTTAATTATTGCTAAAGCAGAAGCGTATTCTGGTGGCCCAAGTCATATGAGTTTTTGCCACATACATGGATTAACTCTGGCCCGGTCTGGACTCCTCAATCCGGGGACATTTGTGAAGACAACCTCTACCACCCCTAGTTCTCTCAGGCACTGGATCCCTTGTTCTATGGTCTTCCACTGGGTTTGCTGCATGTAGAGATCATCTCCACACATATATCTTTCAAACACGCCTGTCAAAACCCGTCTCCAGACACTGGCAGAGTCAGCCCCCTTTATCATCGCTTGGTCGATCACTGGATCATGTGACAGGGATCCCAAATGTCTCGCTTCAGCACCGTCCAGCATCACATCATCACCTGCAGCATCCCAAATACGGACCATCCAACTTATTATGGATTCATCAGACCTTCGGGTGTAGTCCTTTCTTAGGCTGTGAAGGTCCTTTATGGACATGGACTCAGTAATGGTTTCTGTGCCTGAGTCAGTTGGTGGTTTTGAGGTTCCTTCCCCTGCATTATCCTCATCTTTCACTGGACGATCAGTTTTGGTTGTGTGTTTTTTCCTCATGACAGGAGCCACTGTCAGTGGCTTAGACTCCCCATCTGGTTTGGGCTTGCTGTCTGGTGTGGCTGCAGTCTGTGACTGGGGTGTCTGCAGGCTTTGCTGATTTATCTTCCTGCCCCTCTACCTTTACCTGCTGTAGTGTGCGATAGGCATATGCCAAAGCCCAACATATTGCAAAGACCTTTTTCTCAGAATTTTCATTGCATTTCTTTTTCAGATATTTTGCCACCTCAGCTGGTTTCTGAATTTGTTCAGAGGGGAAGTCCCAAACTATCGGGTCAGAGAATTCCTTTAGGATTTGGCCGATGTCCTCCCATTCCCCACACCACTCAGGATTTTCCACCTCTGGGTCAGGTGCCTCAGCAGTCACCCTGGAAATTGGAGCTCTCATTCTAGACAAGCTGCGAACCACATAGAGGAAGCTTACCAGATTAAATACCAGGAGGGTGGTCTCTTTAACATCCAGGGAAAACTGAACATTCTCAAAAGATAATGTATCAAATTTAAAGGGAAGGGAAACCCCCTCTCCTCCTCTTCTAACAATCTGGGTGCAATTACTAATAAATTCCCAAAACAGGCTACCGAAGCTAGGACTGGGGTTAGGACGGAGAAACCACTTATCATACACGCCTCGAACAGCTGCCTGTACCTCTGTCAACTTCTTATAAATCATTATCACCGAGCACAGCAAGATAAAAATCCTGATTCCTCTCCCTTCTCTGTAAAATTTACATATCAGGGACAAGATTGGAGCAAGTTGTGGATAGGCAAACAACCCTAGGGACCAAAAAAGCACTAGTACCTCAATGAAGCCTAAGGACCAGAAAGACATGAGTACATCAAGCCAGAGAGACATTATGAACTCAACCAGCATGGTGACTACTTTACCCCAACACAGAATAAGTAAATTCAAACCAAAATGTAATTACTACAGGTGTTTTCACTTTCCTTTCCGCCCTACCTGGGGCGTCACTAAATTTGTTCTGGTTTGCCAAATTTAGAAATATATACTCTGAGAGAAGGCACAACCACCCCTCCCCCACCAGGTTTGGGAAAAAATAAATTTTCCTTGAAGGAAAGTGAAGGAGATAAAAACTATTTATTTAACAAACACACGGGAAAGGAAAATAATGCTAATTAATTAAACCTTACACTGTGGAGAAAAAACATGGGAAAGTGTTCGAGTCCTCCCTTTGGTCTCCTCTGAGCTGGGGCTTGGCCCAGGGCCAGGCCCTCTGCGCTCGGTGGAAAGTCCTCCCAATGTGTTCTAATATTGAAGCAGTCCAGTGGAAAAGGGAGAAAATCCGAAATTCCAGAGACTCTCAGCCTCTCTCCGGAGAAAAAGAAGCTGAACAACTGGCCAAAAAACTGACTCGGGAAACAGCAAGCCAGGTGCTTCCTCCACTGCCGCTGCCGCAGCTGGGAAAAAAAGAAATTGCTATCTCTGTGTGACCTTGAACAAGCTGCAGACTGCTTTGAAAAAGTTTTGCTCAGTTTTTCCTTCCCCCTCTCAGGCTCAGTTTAGAGGCATAGAAAGGCACAAAGTTAATTTCTGGGCATAGGCAGTGATATGGGATACACATCATAAGGTCACCCCAAGACAAGAAGGAAGAGCTGAAACCCTGAGGGAGGAGAAAGAGGAGATGGTTAGAAGCTGAAATTCTGTTGCAAAACTATGGTGGTGATGGACTATGATACATCAGAGTACCCACTGTAATTTCATGAAAGCATGGGTGGGTGGAGCGTTCAAACTGTACTTGTGAGCAAAAGTACCTGTGCTGAAATAAGCAAATGATGAAGCAGCTGTGATTTGATGAGAAGTTTGAGCAGGGAGAGATGGAATTGATGAGGACTCTTGCTCCAAATCGGAAGGAGAAGACCTCTATTCCTAGAGATGAAAGTGATGAGGACCATTTGCTCCCAGGGGAGGGGGAGGGCCTCTGTTCCTAGAGATGAAGATGCTCCCAGAGATGAGTGAAGAGAACCTTTCTTTCTGAACATCTCAACCTTAAAATGGTACCCCATTAGCTCAGGATTGGACCCTTGAAAACAGTTGTGGGGAAAGCTGTAAGTCGAGGGAAGGGACTTTAACATGCAAGCAGAGAACCAACCTGGACGGCTGTCTTCCTGTGACACTGAAGCCATGAGAGAACTTCTTGTGGAGATGTCTCCATAGCATGAGCAAGAGAGACTCCTCTCCCTAAGTGAACTGAAAAAGGTTATTATAGAAGTGGTAAACTGATTGAAAATCTCAAGGGTTGTCTCTTTACGTTGTCAGTGGAATAAGGGAGAAAGGTGGGGGGAGGAAAGTGTTCTGAAGGTTTAGTCTGATTTTTTCTTTCTTTTGGGTCTGATAATAAACTTCTTTGTATTCTTTCAAGTTTTGTGCCTGCTTTGCTTTCTCCTAATTCTTATCTCACAGAAGGTAAATAAGTAAGTAATAAGTATTTTGGACCAAACCACTACACCTGCCCACGACCACCAGACGACACTGTGCAAACGTAACACAGATGTAAATGACTTTTAGGCTCATTATAATATGAGGCGAGGCTAGGTGGGACTAAGTAATGAATATGTATAGGCGTATTGGGAAACTTAATGAATATGGAGTTTGTAACCTGATATATACCAAGCTGAATGAAGCTGTGGGCACACAGGACTTTGGAGGAATTATCACCCATGCCCCCCAGCGCTGGAATAAACATACCTACTTTACTACTTATTTCAGTAGTGTTTTCTGCATATCAATACTCTGTCTCTTTTCTGAGGTTACAGATTACAACAATTTTCAATCCAAATGTCTAAAAGGAAAGCCCACTATATAACTTAAAATTGGAGGACTATCTTTTACAGGAATCACATTTTTTTTCTGAGGCTGTCCCAGAATTAAGGATTTTTCTTCTGCCTGCAGACTAATAACATCATTGGAGTCACAGGCCAACAAATAAGAGGTGAACTTGATAACATCTACATTGAAACCACAGGGTAAAATTTATGTTTTCTGTACATAAGGCAAACCAGCTAGTACAAAAATAATTACAGGCAGCACACATAGCTCCCTCTATTAGTCCCTGGAATACACCTATTTTTGTGATCCCCTAGAAATCGGGAAAGTAGCATTTATTGCGTGATTTTCAGGCTATCCCCTCCAAGCATCCTTTTTTATTTGTGGATGATATTTTAGTTTGTGGACAGGAAGATTCATATTTGCAAGATACTACTTGACATCTTAATCTTAGCATGGGTTGCAGGTGGCTATTACTGCAGGCCTGGGCCTTAGGGTATATCACCGTGTCCCACAGCCATAGGGAGGAGGAGGAGAAAAGATCCAGCAGGCAGGAATTGTGCAGCAAGATTGATTCATTTAATTATTTTACAAACTCTTTTATAGACTTTTTTCTTCATAGTCTAATTGGACAAAGGATCAGCCACCCCTTGGGGGTGATTGGCTAAAATCCTAAAACATCCATTGTCAAAATATTTTTCTACTATACCATAAACAAGACTTTTCAAGGTTGCAGGTGTCTTGGTTGTTTACATTCCCTGCTACCTCTTCTGCGTGAGAGAAAAGTCTCTCACAGACTTAGAAAATAGCAAGAAAATCCTTGCTAGCAGCATTTTTGTATCTACAGGTGGCCCCTGAGAAAATTCAGTAGATCCCTCCTTGAAAATATTTAGGGTGGATATTAACTGAACAAAATGTGAAACCACAGCAATTAACTTTAAAGCCTGACGTTGAAATATTGAATGATTTACAAAAGTTACTGGGAGCAATTAAGTGGACAAGACCCATGCTAGGTTTAGCCACTCATCAAAGTGTTTCTTGGCTCACTTGAAAGAAAACCCTGACTTGCCCATGAATGCCATCTACAGAAGCTATTCGAGATTTAGATATAATTAGCTCACGAATCTCCACTGCAGAAGCTAACAGAATTGGGCTAGCTTTACCACTTGGCTTGCTTTTATTCCCTACTGCACCTTGCCCCACAGCTTTAATAAGACAATTTAAATGTGAATGTGTTGCCATGAAAAAACCTGTGACAGCATTTCAAACTGGTACATCTGGTCAGTGATTCAAGTGTAATTGTTCTTCCTTAGCACTTATAGATTGAAATTGACCTTGATATTAAAACAGTTTCAGTGCAGTGATGGACCCGAAAAGTGACTAAAGGTGACACCATCTTACAAAACAGACTTGCCCAATGTGTATTGTGTTATCCGCTCAGTGGCTGAGTTTCTAATATTCTTTATTCTTGTGGAAGAAGAAAAACAGTGGAGTAAACAGTAGCACACTCCTTTAGATTCAGCCGAAACTGGGACTTTGTAGCTGCTTATATACTTGTGTCGGTTTTATACACCCACTGAACTAACAAAGTTACATGTGCAAACCTCATGGCAGTATTATGTAATTGTGTCCTTGATGTTTTATCCTTGAATATTTATATCTCATTAGCTTTAATACTCCAAGCTCAAATCTATTGTACAGGTAATCTCAAAAAGTTGTGCTGACTTTCGGCGGGGGAAGACATGCAGACAATCAATGTGACTGATAAAGCAAGCTTCGTTTATTGGCAATACAGAGGCACTTGTATAGTATAAGTATACATGCTTATCAGTTCTTTAATTAGTTTAAACTTATGAAAGCGCATTCTTACTTCTACATAATTGGGTTAGATAAAAGACTACATTTGGCAAGCTTCTATTATTTATGTTTTGACTTGAGAGATCAAAGATCTTCCTCCCTTCTCATGGTCAGTACATCTTATCAGCACAGGACTGTACCTCCTTAAAACTTCCTTTTGGTTCTCAGGCCTGTTTCTCACACAGGCATTTTCTCATGGAGGCATTTGCTTGTACAGTTCTGTTATTGATTTGTACCCTTTATCAATGATCCATGTCCCTGATCCTCTAACCATTCTCCAACAAAGTTGTCCTACCATCTGCAAACAGAGCAGGTTTTAAATGTAATTTGCCAAGATGTAGAATGTAGTCATTTTTCTGAGTAAAGCTGCACTTTGACACATCCTGGCAAACCTATGCTTGTACCAGAAAAGTACTGCCCATGAACAGGCATTTTCAATAATGTTTATATTTACCATAAGCTATTCTCAAAACTAAATTATGAAAGATCACAACATATTTGCCACACCTTTATAATCTTTCCAGTAAATCCATGTTGCTGCTGTTTCATTTATAAATCAGTTGTTTGCTTGCATATTGTTCATTGATGTTTACCTATTGTATAACAAATTATCAGTAGCTTTCTTGTAATGCTGGAGTCAAAATGAGTTAAATTCTGTTGTATCTGAAACTTTTAAAGGAGCACTCTCAACTTTGAATCTAGTCATTGGAGAAGTGAACTCAGAACCCTCTGGCTGTTGCCCTTAACTTCCACTGACTTTTGTCCCCCAGAAATTAATGCTTTTTCCCTGTTGCTGTGCAAGTTATTAAAACTTAAGGGTACTAGCCATGTGCACAAATTTGACCTAAAATTTGCCCCTGCCAGTGCTTAATGAATAAATTTGTTGTCCAGACAAAATAATTTAGCTTACAGTTGATAACGTCCCTTTCAAATATCATAGACTGGGAGTTGTAATTTGTGTTTTCCTGTATACCAAACCACTGTCTCTTGACAAAATTCAGATATTTTTCATACAGCATTGGCAGATTTTGTGACACAGATGTTCTTTCTCTTTACCTTCTGAAAAACTGTTGCAGAAATGTTTACTTACCTTTAACACTAACAGGCTATTGTGTGCCGTAGCCCTATTCCTGGTGCAAGTAATGTGTTTTTTAATGGCAGATCAGGAGCACAGCGAAGGCAGTCGTTACACAGCAAGAGGGTCATGAATGGAAATATTCAATAAGTAAAACAGGTGGTTCCTCTCAACAGGTTGAACTTCGCGCAGCAGTGTTACCTTTGATAGTCTTTACACAAGAAGCAGTTAATATGATTAGTGATTCTGAATATGCTGTTTATGTCATAACCTGAATACATAGAGTTTTATAAAGGGAATGTCTTGGTTTGAAAGACAGGTGTCTGCTAAGGCAGGAGCCTCCCTTGGAATGGCAGATGCGACCCCCTTTCTCTCCGAGTTATTATAATTTTGAAATCAAGGGGCTTTTAGGCAAAGATGTGGAAAATAGGAATAACAGTTCTTTACTATTATATATCTATATGTGTATAACCAGTCAAACAAACAACAATAACTATGGCAGTAACAGCAAACAGAACCACAAACCCAGTGAGAGCCTTCTTGGCTGTCAGGCCCTTTCCCCTTGAGTGCAGTTCCGGTCGCAGCCAGCAGGGGCTCTGGCTGCTCCCAGTGAGCAGGGCAGGTGTGATGGTTCCCCCGCAACTGCAGGGGGCTCTCCAGAGCGAACTCGGGGAGCATGCGGCAATGGTGGCCTGGGATCCCAGGGAGGGATGGAACAAAGGCTTCACAAACTCCCTGGACAGCTGATCCTGGTGTCTGGCTGGACCCTCAGGAACAGCAGGCTGGAATGTAAGGCTGGAACAGCAGGGACAAGCACAAATCCCAGGTGGCAGACAAGATGTATCCAAACTGTGGAGCTGCGGTGGGAACCCCCCCAGGAGTCTGGGAAAGCAGGGCGAGCACCGCTACAACGTAGCGAAGGCTTGAAGCAACGGCGGGAGCAGGGCAGCCACGGCCCGGCTCCTAGTGGGGCAGGGAAGGCAGGCTTTGGATCCCGGGGTTTCTCTGGCAGAAGGAAAAAAAAAGCAATCCAAGAAGCAGCCTCCCTCTCCGTCCAAATGCTGGGGACCAACTGTCCACACACCCAGGTGAAACAAAAGAGTAGCCAGATGCACCCCTCCCTCAATGGCTGGGTCTTTTGTTTTTCTTAAGTACCCAGCAATTTGTCCCCCTAGCAACATGTATGGGGAAAATTCATTTAACAGAAAAAAAAACCAGGAGAACTCCTAAAACCCCAACAGGGAATTAGACATAAGATATTATTTAATGTTACACAGCTGCATTCCTTTTGTCGTTTGCAGTTTGTTCATGTTACCATTGAGTACTTAGCTAAAAATAAATGACAAAGCCAAGCTAGGTGCTTTAGAAACTTTCACATAACGTTGTGTACTTATCTGCAAGGGATGTATAGTTTTAAGAAACTTTCCCAACTGATATTAATACAGGCTTGTTTGTAGGGTATTTTAGGGAAACCCTCCCAGTCAAAGCCTAGGCTCTGGCAAAGCCCTGGCCCTGGCTGGTCAGGAAGTATGCCATCACACCCAGGTGTTTCTGCACTAAAAATGTAATCAAGACACTTTGACTTGCTGATTTGGTCTTCTAAAAGCTGGACCCCCTTTCAAGGTAAACTTGGAAACCTTGCCTGGGGAAGGTTGTCTTGGGGTGACTTTATAATGTGTATCCCATATCGCTGCCCTATGCCCAGAAATTAATTTTTGTGCCTTTCTATGCCTTTAAACTGAGCCTGAGAGGGGGAAGGAAAAAACCGAGGAAAACTTTTTCAAAGCAGTCTGCAGCTTGTTCAAGGTCTCACAGAGATAGTGACTTTTTTTTCAGCTGCGGCAGGGGACCGAGGAAGTACCCGGCTTGCTGTTTTCTTCTGCGGCTTGAGTACTGAAGAGCTAGCCAGATAAACTACACATACACCAATACGATTTGAACATCATTCTCTGCTTTATTGTTTACCTATACAAGCTTATATCTACTTTGCAAAGATTCACACCCAGTCCCTCTAGATGGCCTCTAATCCACGGGGGAGCCGACCAGTGTATAACTTTGCCAAGGACTTTCAGGGCTGTCTGCAGCCAGGTGTTTTCCAGGCTTGCCTGCAGCCAGGGGCCAGTTCAGGGTTTTTTTCTCAGCAACCCTGGGTTGTCCAATCTTTCCAGGGGTATCATATGCCCCTGTTCCACAAAGAATCCCTCTACATATCCCCCGTTTTCTTTTTGGGCAACCCAGGCCTGGTCGATGATCTTTCACAGCCCTGCTTTAATGCCAGAAAAAATGCGCCCAAATACTATTAAGCCTAATATAACTACAAATAGCAATCGGTGGCCTTCTACTACCAAGGTACACAGCCATCCTGTGATACCCAGACCCTTAAGCCAATCTCCAATAGGGTCGTCTGTCTCCTGAAGGTTGTGCAGGCCCCTCTGGAGGTCAGAGGTGCTTGTGAATTGAGACAGAGTGGTCAGAAAGATTCATACAGCACATACCCCGGAAATCTTCACAGCCGTGGCCTTGGGCTAATAGTAGAAAATCAATGGCTGCCCCATTTTGTAATACTCTATGCCGAACACTAGTAACATCTGCACTTAGCTCGTCAAGCATCTGGGAAGTTATGTTTAGTTTGTTCCTCGCCCAGCAAGCAAGTTTGTGCAATATTGCGTGAGCCCTAGCTGCTGAAGCACCAGGTAAAAACATAGATGCTAGCCAAATTATACCACGACTCCAAAAGACGGGCTCTTCAGCCCTTTCACATTTGAGCTCATGGACTGAACGCCGCACCCTGGTTTCAGTGCGGTGGGTGATATTTAAGTTGATGCAGGCTTGGATGGAACAGGGTGAGTTTCCCTAAGTAGCACGGTCCCCCATGTGGGATGGCGGGAACCCCATTCCACGCGCGCTCCCCGCATATAAAGAATGTACCACTGGGGAGGTGTTTTGGGGCTTGACCCGTGAGGTTGATTCGGTAGTAAATTGCTTCGGACTGTTAGTTTCTCAGAAACCAGTCTGCAAGAGGGTCAACAGTGGCCCAAAGGCGCCTATTAACATTTAATTGACTGGTAGTGGGCGGCTCGAATGTCATGTAGCCATCCCCAGTTCGGTTTGTGGAAACCAGTAGATCTAACTCTTCTGGTGTCCCCATGGTGACATTGATGCTTTTCAAGAATGCACCTTGCCAGCAGGCACGCTGCTGCGCAGGCTTGAGTCCGATCAGCCCTGAACAATTGCCACTGTTTGTGGCGTTCCCTATCAGGGAGCTGTTGTCTAGCATCCCTCAGAAGTCTTGCGGGTTAAAATATGGGACCCCAATTAAGCAGGTGCAAAATGCGTCCCCTGGCGTGGCCAGGCTCAGACACATGGAGTCTTGCCCCATTAAATTAGCTAGGGTGACCCATATGTTTTGTCTCTTTTGGATGGCTGTCAACATTGCGTGGGACCCTGTTAGGATGCTTATGAGAAGCAAACCTCTCAGAATGTTTGTGGGCCCAGCGCTGTGTGGAAGGTATCTTTTCAGCTTTTTACCGGCTAGGCTTGTGGTTTAATGCCTGAGAAAGCCTCGAGCAACCTAGAGAGGTAGCACGGGCAATCTCACACTTTAGTAGCTCTAAAATCGGTACCTGTATCAGCTGCAAAGCAAATACCATCAGCAGAAGCAAAGAGGGAGAAATACAGCTCCCTGCTTGCTCAATTTCCCACAGTTAGAAGCTTTCAAAAGAAACAGACGACAAGAGATGTTCACAGGAAGGTAGCAGAGCCAAGAGAGGGCGGGTCCTCCCTCGATCGTCTCTTTTATTAGGAGAAGGGGAAAGGGGAGGACTGGGGGCAGACCCGGGGTGACCGGCCAATCAGACACTGCTAAGGAGTTTGAGTTACATTTGGTTTTGCCCGCGCTTAGAACAAAGGAGCTCGCAGCACATGGCAGAGGCAAGTGTCTTGGGGAGGGGGACGGGGCGCTCCGAACAGGCAGCAACAATTCCCTATTTTTTTTTCTTTAAAGCTGGGTTGTAACTCTTAGTTACTTAAAAATGCATAGAACAGTAACAAAACAACAGTGCAAAACATAATTGGAATCTATCATCCCTACAACTCGACAGTACCTAGGATGTCTTTAAACTAGTTCCCCAGCCAAAACTCAGGGGGTTAGTCAGGACATCTATGGTATGGGGTATCAGGACGAAGATTTACAAAATACAGTGCAAAATGTGAGTGCAAAACAGTGCAACTTAAGGGATTAACATCAATATCTGCAGTAGGGGGTTTACATGAGGGTGCAAAATCAGGATCCTTTTTACGGCATCTCCTCCAGGAGGCAGTTTTAACCTCCTTAACTTTTGAGGAAGTGACATAAGGTTTTACCCATTTCCCTGGGATCCATCTCAGTCCTTGAGGGGTAGATACACTGGCATACCCACATCCCCAAGTTACAAGTTTGTTTGGTCCTTGGATTTTTTGAGTCTCTGGGTCCTGGATCAGGACTTCTGGATTTTCCTTCAGTTTCTGTCTCCCGGTGTTCTGGAAATGACAATAGATGGGAGGGTTTGGATCCTCAAAGGTGCCGTTCGGGAAGTTTATGGTAAACAGTGCTTTGCTGAGTCTGAGGACAGGTGAGTCGAGTTTAGTGGTCCCTGATTGTTGTAGCAGCATTCGCTTGAGGGTTTGATGGACATGTTCAACAATGCCTTGTCCAGTTGGGGAGTGAGGAATACCTGTAACATGTCGAAATCCCCACTGCTGACGAAAGTTTTTAAACTCCTGAGAGGTGTAGGCAGGCCCATTATCAGTTTTTATCTCAAGTACACCGAGCACAGCGAAAGCTTGGACAAGATGTTTTTCAACATCCTTAGCTTTCTCACCTGCATGTGCAGAGGCATACATAGCACCAGAGAAGGTATCAATAGAAACATGAACGTATTTTAATCTCCCAAATTCAGGGAAATGTGTGATGTCCATCTGCCACACTTGACCATTGTTAATGCCTCTGGGATTGACCCCCATGCTCAGTGATGGAAGCTGCAGCTTCTGGCAGTTGGGACATGTTGCCACTATTGCTTTTGCCTGTGTCTGCGACAGATGGAACATGCGGATAAGAGCAGGAATATTTTGATGGTACATGGCATGGCTCAATTTTGCTTGTTCAGAAACTTGGGGGAGCTTTGGTAAGTTGGCTGATAGAACTATGTCTGCTGGCATAGCCAGAGCATCAGCTCTACGATTACCCTCTGCAATAAATCCTGGCAGGTTTGTATGTGACCTCACATGTATGACAAAATAGGGATGCTCTCTGTGGGAAACCAGATGAATTAATATTGAGAGAAAATCATAATATTTTTTGTTTGAGACTTCTTTTAGGAGAGCATGCTCAGCTCTAACAGTTACTCCAGAAAAATATGCCGAGTCTGTGACCAAATTAAAGGGTTCTTTGAACCTCTCAAATGCTCTAACGACAGCTGATAGTTCAGCTACTTGTGGTGATCCCTGGATTACCTTGATGTCAGATTCCCACTTTTGCGTCTTTGGATTTTTCCATGTGACCACGGACTTTTTACTTTTTCCTGAAGCATCTGTAAAAATGGTAATCACATCGAGGGGTTTTCTACTTTGAATCTCTCGAGGGATGAAAGAGAATGCCAGATTAAACATGTCATGTTTTGGGTAATGATTTGATATTTGGCCTGAGTAACTATCTAATGCAAATTGTAAATTTATATTATTTTGGAGTAGGTGATCTAATGTGTCTATTGTTACAGGTAAGTAGATGCATGCAAAGTCACATCCTGTCAGGGTGTGGAGCCTTGCTCTACCCTTCATGATAATTTTTGCCATTAGTTCTTGTGGCTGTGTGATGGTTTTAGGAGGTTGGAGTGGAAGGAATACCCATTCAATTATGATGAGGTGGTCCTTCTGCTCTTTGTCCCACTGAAATATGAGGCCATGAAAGCGTGGTACCTTCCCTAGAATGACAAGCTTAAAGGGTAGGGAGGGCTGATACCTGTGTGCTTGTCTGGTGGAAATGAGCTCTTGTATCTTTTTGAGAGACTACCTTGCCTCTTCTGTCAGGAATCTAGGGGATGCTGGACCGCCTTCCCCTTTTAACAGGTTTGCAATAGGAGCTACATCCTCTGTGGTGAGTCCTAACCAGGACCTTAGATAGGTCAGTGTCCCACAGATCTGTTGCACTTCCTCTAATGTTTTTGGGTTATTATTAATAGTGACAGGTGTTGGGGTGATAGAAGTCTCTGTGATTTTGAGTCCTAGGTATTTCCAAGGGCTTGTTCTCTGCATTTTTCTGGTTGTAATTCAAAGCCCTTGGCCTCTAGGGCCTCAATCACCATGTTAAGTGTCTGCTCGAGATACTGATTATTGGGAGCACACACCAGCACATCATCCATGTAATGTAGGATGATGGCTTTCTCTGCTTTGGCACAGATGGGAGATAGAATTTTAGCAATATACTCTTGGCAGAGAGTTGGGGAATTTTTCATACCTTGGGGAAGCACAAGCCAATGATAACGTTCGATGGGAGTTTCATGATTAATAGAGGGCACAGAAAATGCAAATCGAGGGGCATCTGCAGGGCGGAGTGGAATATGAAAGAAGCAATTTTTAATGTCAAGAACAGCTAAATGACAATGTTGTTGGAGCATTGAAGGTGATGGCATACCTGGTTGAAGGGGTCCCATGTCTTCAATAACCTTACGGATTTCTCTAAGATCTTGGAGTAGCCTATATGTCGGGAGAGGCTCGGGAGACACGCACCATGATTTCATGATCAGCAAGTCTCAACTTTATTGTCTTCTCATCTCATACTTATAGAGCACTTAAACAGCTCATACATATTGCAAAAGCTGAGCTCATGATTGGTCATCTTCTCTCGTGGGAACAACACGCCTTTCCACATTCCAGTCTGCTCCTTCTGCGGGGCTGGCTGGTTTGTATCCTGTTACATATCCTGCTGATAAGAAACCGCTTTTCCTAAGATAAACTGACCTTGCATTCCGCAAGGCTCTATCTTATCATGTCCTCTACTGCGCAACCATTCCTCAGATAAGCTCTCCACACTTCCCCCGTTTTCTTTATGGGCTATCATGCTCAGAGTTGTTGTTTTTAGCAGTACTCTTTTGATACAAGTTAGAGCGCAACTGAACAGGGCTAATCCTACTAAAACCATGATCAATAAGAGAAACAATGTTTTCACCATGCTTCTTACCCAACCACCCAATCCCAGTTCACTGACCAGCCCATCTAGGCCAAAGAAACCTGTATCTTCCTTAATTTTTTGAGAGTGATTTATAAGCTGTTGAATCCTCTGTCGCGGACTGTCCATGCGTACAAGCTGGCTCAGTCCATTTGGCAGGGATCCACTGCGGTCCTGTCGGGGTAGAAACACAAACATAACCTCTGCCCCAGTACAAAACTTTGGCTGGATCCTGCCATAATCCTGACTGGGGGTCTTTATATCTGACCCACACTTCTGGTTGCAGATTAGAAGGTGGGGTAAAATGGATTATGGCAGGAGGAGACTGTCTGTCTCCAAAAATGCAAAGATGATTTAGAACAAATAAGAATTCAGTAGCTTGTCTTGGGTATTAGGAGTGTCAGGATATTTTTCTAGATATTGTTTTAATGTACCGTGTGCTCTTTCCACAATTGCTTGACCCGTGGGGGAGTGAGGAATTCCCCTTTTGTGGACAATATTCCATTGGGTCATATATCTGGCTATCCGCGTACTGCAATAGGCGGGCCCATTGTCTGTTTTAACTGTTATAGGGACTCCCATAATAGCAATACAGCTATTCATGTGGCGTTTAACATGTTTGGCTGTTTCTCCTGCTTGAGCAGTTGCCCACATAAAATGACTATAGGTGTCTATAGTAACATGAACATATTTTAGCCGTCCAAAGCTAGCGACATGAGTGACATCCATTTGCCAAATTTCGTTAGCCTTTAGGCCCCTGGGGTTAATGCCTGCTCCCAAACCTAGCCCCTTAT
Organism: Aphelocoma coerulescens; assembly: GCF_041296385.1. NCBI lineage: Eukaryota > Metazoa > Chordata > Aves > Passeriformes > Corvidae > Aphelocoma > Aphelocoma coerulescens. Next base: position 1,242,942 of record NW_027184083.1, on the reverse strand, counting down.
TGTGGAAACTGCACACGGGACATGCTTTAACTATGGCTTTTGCCTCTTCGATTGGGATACCGAATTCCCTTGACAAGCCTTTGGAATTCTGATGAAAAATAGCATGGCTTTCTCGTGCCATTGTTTGTTTCGGGAGAATGTTTTGGGCAAGCGAGACAAGTTTATCTGCTCTTTCGTTTCCTTCACCCAGGCCTTCATTCCACATGTGGCTGCGAATATGGAGAATGGAGTAGGGGTGTGACCGTTCTCTTAGGGCGCGTTTTAGTTGCAGAAAGAGTTCATAAAGCCTTTTGTTTTGTACTTCCTTAATGACTGCATCCTCAATTCTTGAGGCGACGCCTACTACATACAGCGAGTCCGAAACTACGTTTAAGGGTCCTGTGAGGTGGGTTACTGCCCAAACGACTGCAAGTAATTCTAAGGTTTGCAGGGTATCATCTGACGAGGCATTTATTAAATGCTGACGCCATTGCTGGTCTTGTTTCCATACGACGGCTGCTTTCCTTGTCTTTCTTCCGGCGTCTGTGAATGCAGTAATGGCATTGTGGATAGGCTTATCTTCTAGCAAGGGTTTTGAAATCCAGTTCCATGCTCCTATCCACTGTAATGCCTTGGGAAACAGGGGACCGGTCTGAATTTTGGCTCCTGAGGACAACAGCGCTTCCGTGAGTAATGAAGAATTTAGCAAGTACCAGTCCAAGGCAGGTTTTTCCGTTGGGAGATTGATGCACTCAGGTTCTTGTCCTCCAATTTCCAAAATGCGCAAACGTCCTTTCTTAATTAAATTAGCCAAATTTTCAAGTTTTGTGGTAATAGTTTTTCGTTGCTGCAACTGTGGTGATATCCATTCTAAAACCGCCAGCTCCCCCGTTTTCTTTAGCTGCGTAATTGCGCCGAGGAGCTGAGTTTCAGAATTCCAAATAGTAAGAGAGAGGGGGATGTCTGGATTAAGACGCGAAACAAAACCGTCTGTGATACAGGTGGTGATTTGTTGTAGAGCTTCTTGCTGCTGCGGCCTTAGATGTACCGGTGCGCATGGGTCTGATCCTTTTAGTAAGGGACGGAGCTGATCTAAAAGAACATTGGGGATTCCTACTATTGGCTTCAACCACTGCAGATCACCTAACAGTTTTTGAGCGTCATTTAAAGTGGTGATTGAGGCTTGGATATGTAGTTTTTGAGGCTTCACTCTTTGATTGGTGATGACCCATCCTAAATACTTCCACGGGGAGGATATTTGAATTTTGTTAGCAGCTATTACTAAAGACCATTCTTGAAGAGAGGAGGTAATGAGCTGAATTTCTGTTTGGTCAAAAGGCTCCTTCTGCGCAAACAAAATATCATCCATATAATGATAAATGATGGTCTGAGGTAACTTTTGTCGCAGTGGCTGCAATGCTGCATCGACATACAATTGACATATGGTGGGAGAGTTGCGCATTCCCTGCGGCAATACGGTCCACTCAAAACGTTTGTCTGGTTCACCACGATTAAGAGCAGGCAATGAAAAGGCAAATCTCTTCGTATCATCTGGATGTAGTGGAATTGTGAAAAAGCAATCTTTCAAGTCAATAATAAGAAGAGGCCAATCTTGTGGCAACATTGCTGGATTAGGGAGTCCTGGCTGCAGCGTTCCCATAGGCTCCATACGAGCATTGACAGTTCGAAGGTCTTGTAGCAGACGAAACGTGCCATTCTTCTTTTGGATGACAAAAATTGGGGTGTTCCATGGGCTTGTCGACAGCTTAAGATGTCCTTGTTGAAGCTGCTCATTGACTAGAGCATGTGCTTGAAGCAGATTTTCCCGCTTTAAAGGCCATTGCTTAACCACCACAGGGTTATTGTCAGTCCATCTTAGTGGCAGCGGGAAATTCCAAGCAACGGCCCTTAGCAGAAATGGCGATCATCGGTAAGCACAAAACTCATTTGGGCCAATACATCTCTTCCGATGAGGCAGTCAACTGTGGGGGGTAGAGGGGCGATAGAAAAAGTTGCGGTAGTTTTCTTGCCCTCAATTTCTACAGTTATCAGCGGAGATTTGTGTGCTAGTTTCATTCCTCCGACACCAGTGATGGCTGTCATTGCTGGCAGAAGAGGCCAATGTGAGGGCCATGTGTTCACATCGACAATGCTGGAGTCTGCCCCTGTGTCTAGGAGGCTCTGTAACGTGATTGTTTCTCCTTTATAGGTTAGGGCACACGGCTTCCGTGGACGGCTATTAAGATCAATGGTGAGCAAGGTTAGTTCCCCAGTTGAGCCGCAGCCTGTATGAGCGTTTGGTTGAGCCTGCAAGGGTTGCATGCCTTGTGTGGCTTGAGGCAAAGGTACAAATTGAGCTAGTCTTTGGCCTTTGGGAATTCTTACAGGTGGATAAACAGTATAAGCTAGTATGAAGATATCACCCTGTGAGTCAGCGTCCACCACGCCTGGTTGAACGAATAGTCCTAGGGCAGTGGCAGATGATCGGCCAAGAATCAAGCCTCCTACTGGTGTACCATTGAGGCAAATGGGTCCTGTGAGTCCTGTAGGGATGTTATGGATTTCAGACGTCAGGAGATCACAGTCTACTGAGGCTGCCAAGTCCAGACCGAGGCTGCCACCTGTTGCTGGCTGGAGGCAGGGCAAGGGTTTGCAGCTGCTACTTGTGTCCCTGCGCGGCTGCTGGACGCGCTGCTCCGGGAGTTTCCCTGCTTCTTGTTACGGCAGGCATTCGAGTTATGCGTGTTGGATTGGCATTTGTTGCACCAAACTCCGGATGCTGAGCACTCCCGACGAATGTGGCCCGACTGGCCACATCGATAGCATCTCATTCTGTTTCCCCCTTGAGGCAACCGGGGGCGCGTGGCTGCTGCTTGGAGGGGAGCAAGGGCTGCCATTACCTGCATCTGAGCACTAGCTGCTTGTTCCTTCAATCCCTCCCCCAGCTTCTTTAATGCGTGGACCAAGAAGGCTTGAGCGCCTGTGGGCAAGGTCGCAGCTTTATCTAGTAATGCCTGAGTGGTCCAATCACCAGGTATAGAGGTAATTAAAGACCTGGTGGTAGGGTTGCTATTTTGCAAAACGCACTGTCTTAAAATGGCATCTTGCATATGGTCGGGTGTCCCTGCCCTAGAGATAGCATCCATAACCTTATCAACAAAGGAGCTTAATGATTCATCACGACCCTGCTTGATGCTCATATATAGGGGGGTCCCTCCCGATGTCCTGACTTTATCCATTGCTCTCTTAGCTACTGCCATAGCCTCCCTAAGTTTATGCGGCCCTAGTCCAGCTTGAGCTTCAACTCTGAGATACGGGCCCTGTCCCATAAGCTCGTCTACAGTAAGGCCTGTTAAGGGGTCCCCTTGGGGTCTGGGGAGATTAGCGCTACGTGCCGCTTCCTCTCTCCACCTTGCCTCAAAAAGCAATCTCTGAGAAGGGGTGTAAATGAGTTTCGTGATGGCCAGGATATCGGCAGGCAGAAGAATGTGGGCATTAAAAAGATAATCTAACATTTGCTTAGCTGGTTCACTAGACACCCCAAAGCTACCAACTGTTGCTCTCAGCTGGGACAGGAGTTTCCAGTCGAGATGGGCAAACTGCGCATTCTGGCCCCCTTGCGCATTAGTAGTAAAAACGACAGGGAAAGCCATCGCTTCTTGTGCAGCCACCAGGAGCTCGGAATCTCCCCTTTCCATGCCGTCTTGGGCAAGCGCCTGCCACAACTCTCTCCTCTTTGCTGCCATAGCCTCCGCCAGGTCAGATTCTGCCCCAGGGACAGGCTCTGTGGCATTAGAGGGGTCGGGCGGCGGCGGCTGGTGTGAGGGGGTTAATGCAGAGGCGGTGATTGAAGCGGAAGGCGGGGGGGCCGGCAAGGGGGTAGACGGCGCAGGGGATTGGCTGTTAGTGGGCAGTGGCTGTGGCGGAATCTCCACAGCGGCAAAGGCGGGGGGGTTAGGGGCCGTGGGGTAAACTGAGGAGTCATAATTTTGGTTATGCGAGTGCGCAGCCTTGATACCTTCGACTGCTCGCTTCTCTGCCTGCACTAACAGTAGCTCATTATGAACTGCTTTCCAAAGTTTGCTTATTTTCTTGGCTGACTTGTCATCGTCTAAAACAAGGCTAAAAAGTTGATCCCCGTACCTCCGCCATTCTACTAATTCGTGAATGCTGTGGGGGTCAGCAAAGAAGCCATAGGAACGCGCGTGAGTTAGTAGGGAAGGGAGGTCTTTTTCTAAGTTAAAAGCTTTAAAGTGACGCTTAAGAAGAAAGGCTTTGAATAAATCCTGTGCTGCTTGCCTATCCATACTTACGGTACCGTTGCTAGCCCCTCCAGGCTTCGGCAGCACGTATCAGCGAACCCACCGGTGTGGTCGTTCGGGCACGGAGACGGGAACGCAGTTGTCCTCCGCTCTTATTGCCGTCCGTCTAGCTGCGGGACCTGAACCCAACGCACCTCTCCTTGTGGAAGTGGGGGTGGGGGGGGGGGGGTCAGGGACGTGCCTTCTGTTCGGGCGTCAGATGTCGGGAGAGGCGCGGGAGACACGCACCATGATTTCATGATCAGCAAGTCTCAACTTTATTGTCTTCTCATCTCATACTTATAGAGCACTTAAACAGCTCATACATATTGCAAAAGCTGAGCTCATGATTGGTCATCTTCTCTCGTGGGAACAACACGCCTTTCCACATTCCAGTCTGCTCCTTCTGTGGGGCTGGCTGGTTTGTATCCTGTTACATATCCTGCTGATAAGAAACCGCTTTTCCTAAGATAAACTGACCTTGCATTCCGCAAGGCTCTATCTTATCATGTCCTCTACTGCGCAACCATTCCTCAGATAAGCTCTCCACACCTATATTTGTTCTTTCCCGGTTTTTGTATTACAAACACAGGTGTATTCCATGGGCTGCTAGTTGGAACTATATTTCCTTTAGCCAATTGTTCAGCTACTAATGTTTTGAGTGCCTCTAAGTTTCCTTCTTTTAGCGACCACTGGTTAACCCACACTGGTTCATCTGTTTTACAAATTAATTTCTGTGGATGGCACTCTGCTCCATTTTGATGTCTAGGGGTGATATCCATTTTTGTTCCCCACTGAGACATGGCATCCCTTCCCCACAGGGTGAATTTGGTATCCAGGACATACGGACGAAGTGTCGCTCTCTGTCCTTCTGGAACTTCAATTGGAATGGTGTATTTGGATTGCTTTGCAATTTGGGTACCTCCAATCCCTTGTATGATGCCCTGAGACTGCAATTCTCATTGCGCAGGCCACTTATCAGATGGAACGACAGACACATCAGCACCTGTGTCTATCATTCCCATGATACTGACTTTATGTGATTTGTGATGGAGCTTACATTCTATTACAGGTTTTTTGTTTCCCAAAACCTCAGTCCAACAGATGGCTGGGATATGACCATCTGTGGGCAGGTATTTGGGCAGTGGAATGGCCTGTGCAATGACTTGACCCTTTGGCATGAAGTATGGTGGATATATACATTGTACAATTAGGTTAGAACACCCATTCTGATCCACTTTCATGAGTGTGGGTGTAACCTCTATCCCAGCAGGTGTTTCCCAAGTGTCTCCAATAGCAAAAAGGTATGTAGAGTCTGGCATGGCGTCCACATTCTGGAACGAGATGGGTATTACAGTCTGTTTGTTGTTGTTGAAATGGTGTGTTTCATCACAGGTTACCTTAAACCTGAGTCCAGAAGTCCAAGTTGCTTTGTCTGCAGCCCTATTTATGCCTGAATGCGGAGCTGTTAGGACGCGTTGAGTCGCTAGTTTCCCTGCTGTTGACCTGGGGAAACAGTCTTTGGAGAGTTTTTATCAGCAGTTATAATCGCTCTGCAATTGCGAGCTACGTCCCTTTTTCTGACAACAATAACATATAAAGTTACCACGTGATTGAGTTTCCCCTGTACCCATAGCATTCTCCACAACTTCCCCAACCATCCCCAATTTTTTCAAAAAGGGAGCAGCTGTGTTCAGCTGCACCTTCTTTGTACAGATATCGAGGATGGATTCAACAGTAGGGGGAGGATGCAGAGGGAGAGTGAGGATGACTTGTTTGCAAGCATCATTCGTATTCACTTGGAGAAGTTCGAGTAGGAACACTTGTTGGAGGTCAGGATTAGGGACCTGGGAAGAGACAGCTTCACACAAACGGTTATAAAAGTGAATAATATTTTCATTTGGCAATTGCTTGATGGTGGTATAATGAGAGTTAGGAGTTTGAGATGGTAGTAATGTTAAGGCCTTTTCAGCAGCATGTGTGATTTCAGTAAGAACTGGATGAGGGATAAGCATTGCTTGTTTTTGAGGATTTGCCATATTATTGTCACCAGATAAAAGGTCTAATGTGATATAATTATTCTCAAAGTCCAGGTAATTATCTGGAGTTTGCCACAAAATTTTCAATAAATCAGATAAAATTATTTTCCATTTCTTTTTCCACATCATAAAATCACCAGGTGTGAGAAGAGTTTGCATAATTGTAACTAAATCATGAGGTACAAGTAAGTGAGTTGCAAAAGTAGCACTTAAAAGGCTCTTAAAATAATTACTCTGCATTCCAAACTCCTTAATTGCCTTGCACAAATCCTTAATATTAGAATAAGAAAAGGGTTTCCAGTCGGGGTTTGCTCAATTGCTAGTACGAGAAAGTGTAGTAGAAGCAGTTGGAGTTACTTCCTGGTAGCCATAGGTTCCCAGATTTAGAGAGGTATTCACAGTATTGTGGGAACTTGGGGCGGGACAATGGGAAGCAAGGGCGGGCAGTGGGAAGCAGGGGCGGGGAGTGAAGGGGCAGGGGCGGGGAGTGGAGGCGGGGACAAGGCTGGAGGAGGGGAGGGGTTGGGGTGGGGTTGTGGGAGGCAGTGGCAGTACTTGACTCATGGGCGGGAACAGAAGGAGGGGTGAAACACGACACTGTGGGGGCGGGGTTAGGGGCGGGGTCAGGTTCTGACACAGGAGTGGGAGGGGATGGGGACAAGAAGGGATTTGTGGGGTGGGGGAGAAAGGGATTGTGGGAGGTGTAGTTTGGGGATGAAGAAACATTGCTTCCGCCATTATCGGAGACAAACAAACTTGGAGAAAAGGGGTTGGGGGGAGGGGGTTTTTCCTGGGCTGGGAGCACATGGCAATGGCTGTCCCTGGAAACAAAGAGATCAGGGGAGAAGGGGGTTTTTACGCGCTTGAAACATGAGGGCTAGAAACTGGGGACAAGGGAGTAGAGAAGAGGTGTTGGAAAGGTCCTGGGACGGGCTCCGGATTCCCATCCAAGGCAGGGTGCTGAGGAAACACGGGTGAGCCAGGAGGACGATAGCTCTCCTGTGCTAAAAAGCAATCTGCTCTAGCTGTGTTTTCCAGCGTAGGGGAAGAGGGGTCAGGGACACAGGGGTTAGAAGAGGGTATAAGGGAATCAACAGGGGGCTTTTGCAGAGGCTTTTCATGTACTGCTTTTTTCTCTGGCAAAGTATAACTTAGTAACAGGAGAGAAAAGAATTTTGAAACTGTTTCATCTCCTGCATGCCTAAGAGAGGAGAGTTTTCTCCCCACCTTATCCCAAAATTCAGCAGATCTTATGTCCTCGGAGGTCAGATTAGGAAAGTCCTGAAAAAGCCATTGTACAAAAGATTGAACTAGATTTTTAGGGTATTTATGCCCAGTACAAGAAAAGTAGCTTTGAACTTGGTAATATATTTCTCTGTGGTGTGCAGAAACCTCAGATCCCCTTACAAATGCAGCACCACAAACCTCAGCCCCAAATTGCAAAAAGGAGGAAAAAAAAGAGAAAGTTTGCACCGGCACCAGCTTAAGACAGGAGCCCCTAAACCAGCAGGGAAATACTCACCAGAATTCTGGATTTACCACAGGAAAGCAGGTCCAGAGAAAAAAAACATACGAGAAGGGTCTTCTGCTTTCCAGCCGTTCCCTCGCCACGTGGTGTGGGGGAGGGTACAGGTTGAGGCTCTGGGTTCACTGTTACACAAAAAGTAACAGCTCGCTACACAGAGGTGGCACGGCAGAACGTGCAGAGCTAACTCCAGCAGACACACAGCTGCCGGGACACCCTGAAAGTCTCTCAGAACTGGGGTTCAGAGAGAGCACGTTGTGCGCCAAATGTGGAAGGTATCTTTTCAGCTTTAAACCAGCTAGGCTAGTGGTTTAATGCCTTAGAAAGCCTCGAACAACCTAGAGAGGTAGCACGGGCAATCTCACACTTTAGTAGCTCTAAAATCGGTACCTGTATCAGCTGCAAAGCAAATACCATCAGCAGAAGCAAAGAGGGAGAAATACAGCTCCCTGCTTGCTCAATTTCCCACAGTTAGAAGCTTTCAAAAGAAATAGACAACAAGAGATGTTCACAGGAAGGTAGCAGAGCCAAGAGAGGACGGGGCCTCCCTCGATCGTCTCTTTTATTAGGAGAAGGGGAAAGGGGAGGACTGGGGGCAGACCCGGGGTGACCGGCCAATCAGACACTGCTAAGGAGTTTGAGTTACATTTGGTTTTGCCCGCGCTTAGAACAAAGGAGCTCGCAGCACATGGCAGAGGCAAGTGTCTTGGGGAGGGGGAGGGGAAGCTCAGAACAGGCAGCAACAGCGCTGCTTTGTTGCTTCCCAGCTCTCGGGGGCCACCGCATGCTGCCGCAGGACACGAACCTGTGTGCCACACTCTCGCCCTAACACTGCCACACTCCGTACTGCCTTCACTGGGTCTAAATGGGCAGACAGTTGATCGAAGATGTCAGCCAATATCCTTGTCTCAAGGCAGTCAAAAACAATTCCCCACCCTACCTCTTTGTCTGGTGCTATACCCAAGAATTTACGCAACTCCCCTTCTTGGTTTCGCCTTCGATCACGGTCTGCACAAGGTGGGCATGTATACCACCCGCTTTCTAACGTTAGCTTGTGTGTCCAGAGGGTCCACTGACAACCACCGCAAGTCACTAGCAACCACCCAGGGCAGCTGTTACATTCGCCACAGGGTCTCGCTATTTCCCCCACTACAGAGAGTGGTGTACCTGGCAAGTTCTCAGCCCCTTCACTCAGCCACGTCTGCAGCCTCTCCCAAGACTTCTTGGGACGGAGGTCCCAGAGTTCCAGCTGTTGTAGTAGTGGCGTCACTTTCCTCAGGAGCCAATGCTGACTGGGCCTTTTCGCTTCGGGGTCCTGCATGTGTAGCACGGCACCACTTGCTGGGCACCCACAGCGGTCCCTCTGTGGAGGAAACACACATATATCCTTGGCCGTTAAGTAGCACTGGTCTGGGACCTTCCCATAACCCCGTTCGAGGGTTACGGTACAAAACACTTATTCCTGGAAGAGCTCACTCAATTTCCCTACAAACTGTCTGATGATGGATTGCCACTGGAGGCTCCTCCCTATCCCCGGCCAGAGAGAGGAAGTTCAATGTAAACAGCACCTTGCTTAGCCGTTTACTTGGTTCCATCTTTTCTCCTTTCTGTCGGCCCAGATATTCTTTTAGTGTACGATGGGCTCTCTCTACCACTGCCTGACCAGTGGGCCAGTGTGGGATCCCCGTGATATGTTCTACCCCCCACTGCTGCATAAATCTGGCTAGGCAACCGCTGGCGTATGCTGGCCCATTGTCTGTTTTGATCGTTTTGGGTACCCCCATTACTGCGAAGCAAGAGAGCAGATGCCGCTCCACATGCAATGCCTTCTCTCCTGTCTGAGCGGTAGCTCACAGGAAGTGTGAAAAAGTGTCAACTGTGACATGGACATAGCGCTGTCGGCCAAACTCAGGGACGTGAGTGACGTCCATTTGCCAGAGCTCGAGGGCTTTCAAACCCTTGGGGTTAACTCCCACACCCAACCTCGGGCTGTGATGGTGTCATGGGTTAGCAAGCATAGTCCCGGAAGTGATGTTCTTGCAAAGGGGTGCTTACAGCTTCCTCTGTGACCTGATAGAACCTATCAGCTGGCCAGTTTGAATATGGACAATTCTTTGAACCACTCAAAGTTGTGACCGCCTCTGTGATCCACACTTAAGAATAGGACCCCCCCCCCCCACCCCCAGCTCTGTCTCATTTCCGGTGCTGGGACAGGTGGCTGCGGGCCTGTGCAGAGGCAGCGGGCCTGGCCCAGGCCCTGCTCAGGCCAGGCCGGGCTGGGCCACGGCCATCCTGGAGCCATTGGGCCCTGTTCCACCCACGGACCCCCCCCCCCCCCCCCCCCCCCTTAGCCCTGTTGTGGGCAGACGGGTGGCCCCCCCTCTCCAGTGTGACCAAGATTCAGCTAAAGCTGCACCGCTGTCTGGCAAAAGATCATGTGACTGACAGCCATAAGCTGCATTCCAGCTGCAAGGCCGAGGTGAGATTAACCCTTTTAGTGCTATGAAGAGCTGAAAACCTGAGGGAAGAGAAAGAGGAGATGCTTAAAGCTGAAATTCCGTTGTAAAGCTATGATATATCAGAGTACCCATTGTAATTTCATGAAGGCATGGGGGTTGGAGCGTTCAACTTGTACTTGAGAGCAAAAGCACCTGCGCTGAGATAGGCAGATGCTGAAGCAGCTGTAATTTCATGAGAAGTTTGAACAGGGAGAGATGGAAGAGATGAGGACTTTGGCTCCAAATGGGAAAGGAGAAAACCTCAGTTCCTAGAGATGCTCCCAGAGATAGTCCTAAAGATGAAGATGAGGAGGACCCTTTGCTCCCAGGGAAGGAGAAGGGCCTCTGTTCTTAGAGATGAAATGCTCCCAGAGATGGGTGAAGAGAATTTCTGTTTCTGAATGGCTCAACCTTAAAATTGTACCCCAAAAAACTTCAAGAGTGGACCCTCGAAAGCAGTTGCTGGAAAAGCTGCAAGTTGTGGGGGAGGGTCTCACATGCGAGCAGAGAACCAACCCGGGCAGCTGTCTCGTTGTGATAATGTTTTCATAGCATGGGCAAGAGAGACTCCTCTTCCTAAATGGACTGAACAAGGTTATTATGGAAATGGTAAACAGAGTGAACATCTCAAGGGTTGTCTTTTTACATTGTCACTGGGAGAAGGGAGAAAGGTGGGGGGAGGAGAAGTGTTCTGAAGGTGTGGTATTATGTTTTTCTTTCTCCTTTTAGGTCTTTTAATAAACTTCTTTATATTCTTTCAAGTTTGGTGCTTGCTTTGCGTTTCTCCTAATTCTTATCTCACAGAAGGGAAACAGTAATGAGTATCTTGGACCAAACCACTACAGATGGCTACAGCGGGGACAAGCCTGCACTATGCCTTTCGCTTCTATCAGGGGGATCCTAAACTGTCTCTGCAGGGATTTTGCATTTTGGTGGAACAAATCATGGCTACATCTGGCTTGCTCAAAAATGCTCACAGGAGGGAGATGCACTATGGGGGCACAGGTCACCGCCTCGTCTGCACGGGCATTGCCCTCTCCCAGCCCGATGTTCCACTGGTGGCTCTGAACGTGCAGGATACAGTAGGGGTGTGTCCATTGTTCCAGGGTATGCCGCAATGGGATAAGCAGTCTGCCCAAATGTTTGTTGTTAGTACACCGGATTTCTGCATCATGGATCCGTTGGGCTACTCCTATGACATATAGGGAATCGCTGACTACATTCACTGGTTCCTTCGACCACTGTTGTAAGGCCCATATCACAGTGCGCAGTTCGAGTGTTTGCAGGCTGTCAGCCGGTTCTCCTGCTATGACATGAGTCTTCCAGCAGTCATTCTCTTTCCATGCACAGGCGGCCTGCTTCGTCTTCCTCCCCGCATCTGCAAACACTCTGCACCCTAGTACCAGCCATTCTACATTCAGCAGGAGGTCCAGCCACTCATAGCACCCCAGCAACTGCACCAGCCTTCTCTGTGGGCACTTGTTATGGACCATGCCGGTGAATCCAAGCAGAGCTTCTTGCAGTGCCTCTGCATGGCGTAGCATCCACTCCAAGTCCCCTGTCCAGACTGGTATACTGATGTCCTCTGCCTCCCTGCCATCCAACTCCACCACTCGATCACGACTCTTTCGGATTAAAAACGCCACTATCTCTACCCTGGACTGCAGTCTGGAGCGTGGCTGAGTTGGCCGGAAGATCCATTCGAGAATCCGGATGTCCTCCCCCTTTTTCTTTTGCCATTGGTGGATGATGGCATGTGAACCTGCTGCGCCAATCAGGGTGATAAGGATGGCGAGTGGGACTCCTTCTTCTCTGCGTGACACTCATGCATGCCGCAGCTTATCTGCAACCTTGGCGAGAGCTGCTGCTTGGTCTGGGGAGCATTCTCGAGGTTCGGCAGCGTTCGTCCCATGCAGCCATGGCAGGAAGGGGGCGAGGTCGGCATTCGTGATTCCTGCGACTCTGCGGACCCATTGCAGATCTCCTAGCAGCCGTTGCGCATCATGGAGTGTGGAGATTTCTGTGTTTAGCTCGATCTTTTGGGGCCTAATTTGAGATTCTGATATGAGCCAGCCCAGGTACTTCCACGGTGCAGTCCGCTGGATCTTCTTGGGGGCGATCTCTAATCCAGTCTCATGCAGTTGCTCTCTGACTCATTGCATCTCTTTATCTGGGAACTCTTTAGCAGTAGCTATCAGGATGTCATCCATGTAATGGTAGATGAGTGCTTCTGCGTAGTGTCGTCGAATCGGACGTAGCCCCCAGTCAACATATAGCTGACACAGCGTGGGGGAATTTTTCATCCCCTGGTGTAGCACAACCCACTCGTAGCGCTTAGTAGGCTCACTGCGATTCTTTGTGGACACTGTAAAGGCAAAACATTCTGTGTCCTTTGGATGCAGTGGGATTGTGAAAAAGCAGTCTTTTAAGTCAATTATAGTGATCTGCCATCCCACTGGGATCATTGTAGGAGCCGGTAGGCCAGGTTGCAGCGCCCCCATAGTTTGCATGCACACATTCCCTTGTCGAAGGTCGTGAAGGAGGTGCCATTTTCCTGACTTCTTTGGGATCACAAAGATGGGGGTGTTCCATGGGCTGACCGACAGCTTGATGTGTCCTGCCGATAGCTGTTCTGCAACAAGCTGTTCTACTATCTTCAGCCTTTCGTCGGTTACCGGCCACTGCTCGACCCAGACAGGATCATCTGTTAACCAGGTGAGAGCCCGTATGGGCGGCTGATCGGCAGCGGCCATCAGCATAAATGCTGGTCTGTGGTGGGCACAAGGCCTAGCTGTGCAAGGATGTCACGTCCGATCAGGCCTTGCAGGGTCTGAGGCAGCTTCATAACATAGGGGCGACACACAATGGTTTGATTGTCCTCAAACTCTAGGGTAATTGGGGTTGTACTTACTTGGGGGATTTGTGTTCCCCCCACCCCTACCAGCGTGGCTGCTGGTTTTTCCAGTCCCCAACCAGGTGGCCATACCGCCTGGTTGATTATGGTAACGTCGGCCTCTGTGTCGAAAAGCGGTTGTATTTTGATGGCTTCTGCCCCCCTTCCCAGGATCACTTCCCACTGAGGTCTCTGGGCCAGGTTCAATGTCCAAAACATGTCAAACCCAGAGGACCCAAAAGCGTGGTCTCCGCGGACACTGTTGTTGCTGGTTCCCCCGTTGGTCATTAGGGGAATGGGGATGATTTGGGCAATGCGACTGCCCTGCGGGATAGTCACAGGTGGTTGCAGCGTGTAGGCCATGATCTTAATTTCGCCGATGTAGTCAGCGTCGATGACTCCAGGGAGCACCACTACTCCCTGCCGGCTGGTTGATGACCGTGTCCTGAGTAGGCCACCCAGACGAGGGCCATCTGATGACAGGGGGCCCTTGGCTGTGGTCGGGATCAGGGTGACCTGGTGGTTCATCAGCGTGACTTCTATTAAGGTGCCACGTCCACTCCAAGGCTCCCTCGGGTGGCTGGCTGGTTCTCCTGAAGGAAACCACAAGGGTTGCACTTGACTTGTGGCTCTTTGGGGCGCTCACTTGTGTCCTGGCGTGTGGCCTCACTGTGCTGCACTGGCCATTTCCCGCACGGTGGCATGCTATGGTGGCATAGGTGCTGGAATTGCAGTTGTGGCACCACACCATTTTCTGGCAAGTGCACCTCAGATGCCCCTCTTCACCGCATCAGAAACAGGTTACTCTGCCCGTCTGGGGACCAGGAGGTGGGCCAGCAGCCTTCGCCCCCTTTTTTCTTTTCGCCCCTCCGGTCAGTGCTGCAGCGATGACTTGTCCCTTGACATTCTGCAGCGTTGCGGTAAAGGCAGCTGTTTGAGATGACTGCTCCGCATGGCTAGCACGTACGAGCATCTTGTCTACTCCTGCTCCCTGGGGCAGTGTGGCAAGAATTGTCTTAGTCTGCCTTTTAGCATTTTCAAAGGCAAGGGTCCAGAACATTTGCTCTTGGAGCTCTTCAGAGAGCTCAGGTTGCGTCCTTCAAGGCTGCTGACAGACGGTCGATGAACTGACCATATGGGTCCGACAGCCCCTGTCGGACTGCTGCATACGGAGGTGACTTCTTCTTTTCAGGTACTGACAACAAGGCTTTGTGGGCAAGAGTCTGTGACAACTGATGAATGATTGTGGGCATGGTCAGCTGCGTCACCATCATTCCATAAGCCCCTCTCCCAGTTAGCATGTTGGCTTGGATCGCATACAGTGGGTCTTGTGTATCACCTTGGTGTTTGCTAGCTTCTTCTTGTGCTAGCCGCTTCCATGTTCGCTCCCAGAGCAGGAACTTTGAAGGGGTTAACAACAATTGTGCGATGCTGATGCAATCATTAGGACACAGGACATCTGCTGTAAAGATAAACTGCAGGATGCTCCGTGTAGCTTCGGACCGTAAGCCATGCGTGGTGAGCGTTTGCTTTGCTTGTTGCAAGAGCTTCCAGTCATGGGGTTCCCACTTTGCAGTGTCCCCTTGTATCAGTACAGGGCAGGCTAGGGCATCTATGGCTTTCCAATCTCCTTCAATAATTGCGTCACGGACAACTCCATTCCATCTCCTTCACAATGGGTCAGTCCTCGCCTTCGGGGCTGATGGAGGCGATGGCTGCACCTCCTCTTGCGGGAAGGGAGGAGCCATAGGCACTGTGCCTGGTTCTCCCGACGGGAACGTAGGAGTTTTGGTGGTTGTCTTGACCGGTTGGTCCACGGGACGCCACGGTGCTGATGGTGTGGTTTCGCAAGCCATCGACTCCAGCCCGTCCTGACGTGTAGACAATTCAGCAAGCTTCTTCATTAATTCATGCATCATCTCTTGGTGGTTCTTCTCCTCTTGGGGCTGACCCCCGGCAGCCCTGGCTGGCTCTGGCTCTGCGGGCAACAAAGCTGTAGAGGCTGCTTCGCAGTCGGACAATGATTCGCTGTCTGGCAGAGGGGGGTGGCATGCTGCCTTTTTCGGCCGGGCGCTAGGACGGCTCGTTTCTCTTCTGCTGGTCTGCACCCCACCCCCACAGGGTCGGGAGCCTGAACTTCCGCCTTTGCGGCCATTTCTCCCTCAGACTTCTACGGGGTAACTTCCTTCCCTGTCGCGTCCAGCAGCTCCCACAGTGAGCATACGGGTGCTGCTGTTCCCTTCATCAGTCTACCAGCGGTCAGACCGAAGAATTGTGCAACCCTGGACTCCACCCTGGTCTCTGGCCGCCGCTCTGTGAGACCCCCGTCTCTTTCCTTTCTGGGGCCGCCACCCCCTGGGCTTCCATGGCTGCCGCGGCCACCTCCCTCTCTGCTTTCATTTCTGCAAGGGTATTAGTCACAGCTCTCCATGTTAATCCGAGAGCTTTAGCTTCTTTACCTTCCTTTCCACCCTCAATCGTTGACAGCCACAGTCTGTTTCCAATTTCCCACCACTCTTCGGTCGAGAGCAAAAGCCAAGTGCATTTCAAAAATCCTTGTTCCCAGGCCCACGTAATTAGGGCATAAAGATCTCGATCTTTTACAGTCTCGCCTCTCTTAGAGAGGATATTGGCTAAGAGGTGAGTTCCTGCCTCGTATTCCATAGCTTCTTACCTGCGGGGGCTCCCTTGGCCGTGCAAGCTCTGGTCTCCAGCTCCGCTCAACCTTTTTTGCCGGGACACTCCTGCTCTAGCTCTCCAGGCTCCTCACCTTCGGTGTGATGATTTGGAGTCTTGTCGCATTCAAGCGAAACGCATTTAAGCGAAAAACAAACCACATTTAAGCGAAAAATCACTCCAGTCCCCGCTCAGGCACCAGGTTTTGGGGCTCAAGTAATGAAGATCTAGCCAGATAAATGACACGTACACCGATACGATTTGAGCATCATTCTCCACTTTATTGTTTACCTATACTGTTACAGTGGGGATTCTGTAACACAATGTATCAAACCAGGAGGTCCGTAGAAAGAAGTATATAAGGACAGATTCTTGGTAGATGTTTCAGAGGCATTTATTTCTCCAGCCGCATGGCCGTGGTCTCTGCCGAGGAACTGTTACAGTCACGGGACCCGAGGGTCCTTGTCCGCGCAGGGAAACACAAACCAACCAATGGGGAACGAGGCTGACCAGGGGCAGGGAAACCCCATGTCTCCCCTCAGGGCCCCTTTCCCAGGACTACATGGCAGGGGGAGGAGACCCCGACACTATACAAGCTTATATCTACTTTGCAAAGATTCACGCCCAGTCCCTCTAGACGGCCTCTAATCTGCGGGGGAGCCAACCAGTGTATAACTTTGCCAAGGACTTTCAGGGCTGCCTGCAGCCAGGTGTTTTCCAGGCTTGACTGCAGCCAGGGGCCAGTTCAGGGGTTTTCCTCAGCAACCCTGGGTTGTCCAATCTTTCCAGGGGTATCATATGCCCCTGTTCCACAAGGAATCCCTCTACAGTTTTCCAGTCAGCTTTTGGCCAGTTGTTCAGCTTCCTTTTCTCCGGAGAGAGACTGAGAGTTGAACTTTTTTCCTTCCATGGAATTTCGGATTTTCTCCCTTTTCTGCTGGACTGCTTCAATATCAGAACACATCGGGAGAACTTTCCACCGAGAACAGAGGGCCTGGCCCTGGGCCAAGCCCCAGCTCCAAGGAGACCAAAGGGAGGACTCTAACACTTTCCCAGGTTTTTTCTCCACAGCGAGAGATTTCATTATTTAGCATTATCATCCTTTCCCCGTGTGTTTGTTAAATAAATAGTTTTATCTCCTTCACTTTCCTTCGAGGAAAATTTATTTTCCCCGAACCTGGTGGGGGGAGGGGTGGTTGTGACCTGCCTTCTCTCAGAGGATATATTTCTAAATTTGGCCAAACCGGAACAAGGTTCTCCAGGTCCTCACTGTGAAATGGGGCTTGCCAGCAGTTGTAGACTCCGGGTGATGGTAAAGTATTTAGGCAGTTGATGATGTATCATTCTAAATCACTATCCTTTCCCTCGTGTACTCATGATTGCATATATTACCTTGCTTATTTTTGCTCGGTGTTTAAGCTGAGCACGTAATAAGCTAATTGTTTTATTACATGTATTGTTTTACTTTTCTGTTGCCTTATTGTTCATAGTAAGAGAAGCGCATGTTATTGAAACAAAATAGGGGGAATATGGCTCCCCAAGAACAATTAGATAGTGCTGTATTTACACTAAATTTTCTGAATGCAGACCATCAATCTTGATCCCTGTCTTGGGGTGACTTTATGATATGTATCCCCTATTGCTTCTCTATGCCCAGAAATTAATTTTGTGCCTTTCTGTGCCTTTAAACTGAGCGTGAGAGGGGGGAGAAAAAAAAAAAAAAAACCGAGCAAACTTTCAAAGCAGTTTGTTCAAGGTCACAGATACACAGACTCCTCTGCTTCTAACAGCAGCAAGAGGGGAGGAAGCACCCTACTTGCTTTTCAGACAGTTTTTTTCAGCTCCCTTTTTCTGGAGGGCAACGGAGAGTTGAACTTTGTTGTTCTGGAACTTCGGGGTTTTTTCCCTTCTTCTCTTCTGGACTGTTTCAACATCAGAACCCATCGGGAGAATTTTCTTCCGAGGTGGAGGCCCTGGATGTGGGCCCATGACCCAGCTCCAAGGAGGAGGAGAGAGACTACACCTATGGAAGGACTCTGAAATTTTCCCAGGTTTCTCTCCACAGCTCTGAGACCCCCTCACCTTCCAGCAGGTGAGCTGGAATGAGCTCTGGATGCCCCCCAGCAGAAATTAGGTGACCAACAGCAAAAGGCGAATTCCAGCTGCAAGGCCCAGGTGAGATTAACTCTCTTAGTGCTGTAAGATTCTCCAGAGCAGATGAAGCCTGCAGGCATCAATCCCCTCCCAAGTCAAAGGAAAGGGAAAGGTGAAAGCATGTGAAGAAAACACCATAAAGACATCAAAGTCAGTGAAGAAGGAAGAGCTGAAATCCCAAGAGAGGAGAAAGAGGAGATGTTTCAAACCTAGAAGCTGAAATTCTGTTGTAAAGCTATGGTGATGGACTGTGATACATCAGAGTACCCATTGTAACTTCATGAAAGCATGGGGGGTGGAGAGTTCAAACCGCAATTGTGAGCAAAAGTATCTGTGCTGAAACAAGCAAATGATGAAGTAGCTGTGATTTGATGAGAAGCTTGAACAGAGATGAAAGTGATGAAGACCCTTGCTCCCAGGGAAGAAGAAGACCTCTGTTCCTAGAGATGAAGATGCTTCCAGAGATAGGTGAACAGAACTGTTGCTTCTGAACAGCTCAACCTTAAAATGGTACCCCATTAACTCAAGATTGGACCCTTGAAAACAGTTGTGGGGAAAGCTGTAAGTCGAGGGAAGGGACTTTAACATGTGAGCAGAGAACCAACCCGGGCGGCTGTCTTGCTGTGGCATTGAAGCCATGAGAGAACTGTTTCTTGTGGAGATGTCTCCATAGCATGAGCAAGAGAGACTCCTCTCCCTAAGTGAACTGAGAAAAAGATTATTATAGAGGTGGTAAACTGACTGAAAATCTCAAGGGTTGTCTTTTTACGTTGTCAGTGGGAGAAGGGAGGAAGGTGGGGGGAAGAGAAGTGTTCTGAGGGTTTAGTCTGACTTTTCTTTCTTTTAGTTCTGTTAATAAACTTCTTTATATTCTTTTAAGTTTTGTGCCTGCTTTGCTTTCTCCTAATTCTTATCTCACAGAAGGAAAATAAGTAAGTAATGGGTATTTTGAACCAAACTGCTACAATCCCCAGCAGAGTGATACTGCTTGGAAGGTTTGCATGTATAGAAGGAATTTCCAATAGTTTTATGTAAGGATCCACAATTGGGTGTGCAAAGGCAAGGCACAGCTGATTTACTAACTTGGGGAAGTGGGTACGCATGTGTTCTATCGCCAACAGGTCCAAAGTGGTTACCTGCTCATCTGGACAAACATCAATCACCTCCAAGGAGATGAAGCCTAGTGAGAGGAAAAATTACCTAATCACCATCCAGCCCTTGTAGCCAAGGCAGGAGTGGGGGTAGGGCTGCCAGGAACATGGCTGTGCCTGGAAGCTTACCGAGGCAGCCTGCCAACAGAGGCCTTGTGTCCCACTGCACCCACCATCATATTATTGTGTTCCTGCTGACATTCTTGAGTTATTCCCTGCTCCATGCTTCCAGAAAGACATTCAGTAATGTCAAAGTGAGCATTTCCAGCTAATGCACTCCCTCGTGCCTAAACAGCATGGCCCCTAAGCTCTGGTCATAAGAGCTTTGGAACAGCAGCAATTTATTTTCAAATCCAGAAGAAACAGCTCTCTTCCTGGGGACATTGGACACCTATCCTGGGTTGCAGTGTATTCTATTACCATCCTCATGAGCTGTTGAAACCAGGTGGGGCAGTGTTTCCTTGCCTCCTCCCTCTGGACTATCTTTTGTTAATGAGCCCATCAATGCCTTGCCTCATGACTCATCATCCCATTGTGAGATGCTCCACCCAGAGGGAGGAACCAAGCATTCCATCCTGGATATAATCTGAGATTCCAAACACCACAGAGAACCCTTTCCATTGGATTCCCAGAGGACAGGAACTACATAGCCACCACTGGACCTTCCAAGTGTGGATGGTATCTTTTCAGCTTTATACCGGCTAGCGCTTGTATTTCAATGCCTTAGAAAGCCTCGAGCAGCCCAGAGAGGTAGCACGGGCAATCTGGCATTTTAGTAGCCCTAAATCGGTACCTGTATCAGCTGCAGAGCAAATACCACCAGCAGAAGCAAAGAGGGAGAAATATAGCTCCCTGCCCGCTCAATTTCCTGCAGATAGAAGCTTTAAAAAGGGAGAGAGACAAGCACAGAGGTTCACAGGAAAAGCTGAGCTGAGAGAGAGGGCGGAGCCTCCCCTCAACTATCCTTTATTCAGAGAAGGGGGAAGGGGAGGACTGGGGGCGGACCCGGGGTGAGCAGCCAATCAGACACTGCTAAAGAGTCTGAGTTACATTTGGTTTTGCCCGCACTTCGAACAAAGGAGCTCGGAGCACATGGCAGGAGCAAGTGTCTTTGGGAGGGGGAGGGGAAGCTCAGAACAGGCAGCAACATCCAAGGAAAAGAAGACCCTTCTACTGATGCCAGGAAGATTTTTTGCCTTTTCCTTCATACCCCTGTTATACCTTTTTTACAACTTCTGTATTCTTAGTGCTTTTTGCCTACATTCTTGCACTTGTTTGTCAAGCTAAGAGACTAAACATTTTAGAAGCTTTGTAGCTAGGGATCAATGTGCCCCAGACCCCAAGGTCCTCTCCAGAACACATTCTGTAAACTAAGATAGAACCATCCAGGGGAAGGCTCCTTGGGGAGGGGGGCTCACTTGAGCCTTTCATTGGGGAATCTTTGATAGATGTGCTAATTAGTAAAACCTATAATGATATACCCGATCTTTTGGGATATATTTGGCAGGGTGCATTTCAATGCATATGACCTGGACGTGTGCACCTAAAGATCCTTAAAATAAATACCAAGGTAAAATCCCTTTTACACTTCTAACCGTGTATGACTCTTGATTTTAAGACCAGGAAAAGGCATCAGTTGCTGGCGACCACGAAGGGACCCTAAAGACCTTGAAACTCGCAGTCTTGGGTTGGAACACATCTTGCTTTGCCCCTCTCTTTGCCGGAAAATTACAGAGGGGCCAGAGCCACAGTCCAAGACTGTGACCAGGACTTTAGGACCCAGCACGGAAAGGCAGAAGTACAGAAAGAGGTGAGTGAAAAGGGGATCGATGTTACCGAGACTGTGCTAGCACTAGGGAAGGAGATCTCCAAGGGGGTTGGAAAGGTTGGGGGCAGAGAAGCTCACAAAAGGGGAAAGCTTAAACTTTTCCCCTGCAAACTGTGGAAAGGAGGGGACGCCCTCCGTGGAGTCCATAAGAGCCCAGAGACTGCACTCTCGGCAGCCGCAGGAGTGGCTCAGAGGTTGGTTGGTTGGGACGTCGGGAAGTTGAGGGTTCGAATCCTCTTGAGACCAGATTTTTGCGCGCGCACATTTACTGCTTGCTAAAACTAGTTGCTTTTTAGTATTTTAAAGTGCTGTTTTGAAGTGTTCGTGTAGTAAGCTAGATAAACTGCCTGGGAAATTGGAATTCTGAGGCCAGATTGCAGGCTGAATTCCGGAATTAAGAGCTTCCCTCTGGCAGAGTTTTCCTGTCTGTGAGCAAACATGGGTGGTGTGAATGAAAAAATCCCTCCTAACAGCCCATTAGAGCTGATAATAAAACACTGGAAATGGCTGACAGGGCGAAAAACTACTTTGGACACCCTAGAATTGATCAGACTGTCCACACGGGTTTGGCTGACTTTAAAATTAAGTCAAGGAAATTGGCCTCGCTATGGTGAAAAGCGGAAAGAGCTCCACTACTAAAATAAGTAGTAAAATAGGTATGCTTTATTCCAGCGCTGGGATGCACGGGGGATGGCTCCTCCAAAATCATGCGTGCCGACAGCTGCATTCAGCTCGGTATTTATCGGGTTACAAGTTCCATATTCATTAAGTTTCCTAACAAGCTTATACATATTCATCACCTAGCCCCGCCCAGCCTCGCTTCGTATTATAATGAACTCAAAAGTCATTTACATCCGCTTAGCGCTTGTGCAGTGTTATTTGGTGGTTGTGGTAGGGGTCTTCCGAGGGTCTTGTGATGAAGTCAGGGGAGTCTTCCTCGTCTGAACTTTTCACCTTTCTCTCCTGCGCATGCTCTTTTATACCTTTGGCCTGGGTTTAAGCTTTGGCACTGGTTTGAACTAGTTTTGGGATGAGGCAGGATGTCTGTCTGAGACTCCCGCTGGTCTTATCATCGGTCTTTTATCTTTTCTTCCTGCCCTGGTATGCTGACCAAGCTAGATGCATTGTTCCTGACAAACGAATTCTTCTGCTCCCCATCCCCCTGATTCAATGGGAGTTTGGAAAGTAACATCATTACTGACCTGATGGTAGAATTGAGATCATTACGTAGGTTTGATAAACTAAGATATGCAGAACTTTTTACTATGTATCTGAACAGGGAAGAAGCATATGTAGTAGACAAAAGTAATATGGAGATGACTTTGAGGAGGAGAAAGGGAAAGAAAAAGCCGCAGCAAGCTGACTCGCATACTAATACGGACAGAGAAATCGATATGACAGATACAGATATGGTAGCACCAGCTTTGCGCAATGGGGAGGGGGTCTCCCCACCCTGTTCAACTGCCGGGGCAGCCGCATGAGGGAGGCAGGGGAGCGATGGCTCCGCCTCCGCAACTGCTGCCGCCGCCTCCGCCGCCGGGGCAGCCCGCACAAGTGGGGGAGGGGGCGGCTCCGCCGCCGCCTCCGCCGCCGCCTCCGCTGTCCAAGCGAGGGCAGGGGAGGGGGCGAGTGGCCGGCTCCAAGCCAGAGGAGTGGCGCGGGGCCTCCCCGCCCCCAGCCTCGTCAGGGGCGGAGGTGGGAGAGATGCAGGTATGCCACTGCCCCCTGACCGCCCCAGAGGCGGAGAAGGGGCAGGTATGCCACCACCCCCTGACTTTTCCAGGGGCAGAGAAGGGGTGGAATGGCC
Organism: Aphelocoma coerulescens; assembly: GCF_041296385.1. Classification (NCBI taxonomy): domain Eukaryota; kingdom Metazoa; phylum Chordata; class Aves; order Passeriformes; family Corvidae; genus Aphelocoma; species Aphelocoma coerulescens. The sequence continues at coordinate 1,220,091 of NW_027184083.1, read as the reverse complement.
ACCACCCCCTGACCACCCCAGAGGCAGAGATGGGAAAGGGGAAGGGGAAGGGGCAGGCTGGCCACCTTTCCCCGAGTACCCCGAACACAGAAGTGAAGGCAGAAATGGGCAATTTCAGCAGCATTCCCCAATACAGAGAATTGCAAGTTTCCGAGCCAGAGACAGGAGGAACCGCTCGGTCTCCCTACCCTGCGGCCTGGCCAATGTTAAAGCTGAGGGCAGACAGGATGGCCCCGACCCAGGCGCCTCTTGCAGAGCTAGGGACGGAGAAGCTGCTTGCAGCCCCTGCCTCCCTACCCCTCCACTGCTGCAAAAAGTGAGACAGTTCCTCATCAACATTCGGCTGGAACAATCTTTAAAACCAATGAATCAATTACAATTAAAAGCAAATGGGATGATTCCGATACAGATGGTTCTCACGGGGAGGGTGGTAGAAGAAGGGACAGGATAGCCCAAAAAGCTATGAAAGCAGTCAGTCCCGTGGCTAAACACACAAGGTCCAAAACAGTTAAAGGGGGGAGGAAGAACCTGCATTAGAAGCACCTCTGAGACAGGCTGTGGGAAATCAAGGAGTCATTTATATAAAGACACCGTTTTCTCTCAGAGAGTTACAGCAGTGGAAAAACTTAATTGGGAAGTACAGTGACAACCCGGAGAGAGCACCTATGCGTGTACAAATGGCCATAAAATCCCAAAACCCAGATTGGGGTGATCTAAATGTTATGCTAGATGAATTATTGGATAAAACCGAGAGAGAAATGGTCAACAAAGCTGCTATATCTGCTATAGAAACTCAAATTGCAACTGGGAGTCTTCAAGGGTCAGTTAATGACATCTATCCCCTAGCAAACCCTGGCTGGGATCCCAATGTCCCAGAACAAATGAAAAAGCTGAAGTGATACCAGAAATGGGTGGTTGTTGAGTTAATAACATATTCTGTGTTAAATACTTTAAAAGGTAAACTGAGTCAAGACACTGTGGATGTGATCAGAGCTACAGGGGTAAGTGAAACGAGGCCTTTTCTCCAACCTTTAAAATTTAAATTGGGAAAACACTGGGTCACTCACCAGTTCCTGTACATGCCAAATTCCCCAATGCCATTATCGGGCAGAGATTTATTGGAAAAATTGGAAGCAGAAATTAAGTTTTCCAAGGAAAGGGGAGTGAAAGTTATAATCCCAGAATCTAAAATTATCGAAGCAGCTGCTATACTTGTACAGGAATGCTATGGAAAAATTCCCAAAGAAGTTGAAGAGGCTGTCATTCAAATAGTGTGGGCCAATGATTCTCCCAAAAAATCTGAACCTGTGAGCATCACACTCAAAGCAAGGGCTACACCAGTAAGGCAAAGACAATATCCTCTGAAATTAGAAGCTCGTAAGGGATTGGTACCTGTGATTGAAAAGTTTCTCAAATTTGGGTTGTTAGTAGAGTGTGAATCCAGGTACAACACACCAATCTTGCCAGTAAAGAAAGCTGATGGTAAAAGCTACAGGTTGGTACAGGATTTGAGGGAAATCAACAAGATAACAGAGGACCACCCAGTGGTAGCGAATCCTTACACACTTTTGACAACACTAACAAATGAATTAGGGTGGTTCACTGTTTTAGATCTCAAGGATGCCTTTTTCTGCATTCCTGTGCATAAGAATAGCCAAGAACTCTTTGCTTTTGAGTGGGAGAATCCTGAAACAGGGAGAAAGACCCCGCTCACCTGGACAGTTTTACCACAAGGATTCAAAAACAGCCCGACCATATTTGGAAACCTGTTGGGGTCCCTCCCCTGCCATGTAGCCCTGAGGGAGGCACGGGGTTTCCCTGCCCCTGCTCAGCCTCGTTCCCCATTGGTTGGTTTGTGTTCCCCTGCGCGGGCAAAGCAGCTCGGGCCCCGACTGTAAGAGTCCCTCAGCAGAGCCCGGCCATGCGGCTGGGGAAATAAACATCTCTGAAACATCTAGCAAGAATCCGTCCGTATATATTTATTTCTTTTTCACGGGACTCCTGGTTTGATATATGCGTGTTGCAGTATCCCCGCTGCAACATATGGTGGAAGATTGCGAGCAGAACGATCCCCGTGACTGATTTGTGTGAGTAAACCCTGGAAACTTTGGATTCCTCTTCTTGGTTTTGTTTTGCTATTGCATATCTGGACTATGGAAGAATCGTGGGAAATGGGGCTCTCTGAGCCACAGAAAAAAATGTATCTAGAAGTAAAAGGGATCCTTGAACAACAAAACAAAAAAGTATTGGAACCGGGAGATCTTGAACACTTTTTTATCTGGCTTTTCAAAGAGTTCCCCTATATTTCTCGAGACTTACTTTTTGATATCAAACCTCCTGGATATTCTCAGGAGTGTTTCTGGAACGAGATCTGTGATAAGCTAAGGGATGGACTAGCGATAGAAGCTCTCCGTGGATCCTTTATAATCAGTGACGCTCTTCAGGAGCATCTGTATGATCCCATTACCCCTAAAGCAGAAGATCATACTTCTCCCGTGGCCGAGACCGCGTGGCGGCCACCCCAGGAGTGTATGACTGCAGCTGTGCCAGCGGAGGTGCCTGCGCTGGATGCGCCCGGCCCCCTCGGGAGCGCGCGCCTTACTGCGGACCCCATCCCTGTCTCGGGGTCCCCGGCTACGCAGCCGCGAGTGAGGGAGCGATGCCGCAGGCGCCATGGGTGCCGTGGGCCACGAGCAGCCAGGAAGCGGAGGTCAGCGTGGAAGCCCGCTCTGTGCATACGGCTCAGAGAGCCCTATGCAGGGAGAAGCGGCGGTTTCCACAGCGACACGAGAAGCTGTGCAGTGCAGCGCCGAGCCGAAACGGGGCCGCTCTCAAAGCAGCGTGGAGTTTGCGGAGCGGAGCCGTGCAGAGCCCAGACAGGCGCTGGAGCGGGGCCGTGCAGAGAGCGCAGAGCGGCCGCGGCGCGGGGGCCTGACCGAGACGTCGGAGTCGGCGAGGCGGCGGCCACGCGGGACCAGCAGCCACGACAGACACGCAAGCACGTGATAGGAGACGTTCTAGCAACGAAAATCACAGGAACTGTGAAATGGTACAATGTGAAAAACAACTATGGATTTATAACACGAGATGATACAGGGGAAGATTTATTCATCCATAGAACTGCCATTAAAAGGAATAACCCTAAAAATTACCTGCAAAGTGTAGGAGATGGGGAAGTTGTTCAATTTGATATAGTGCAAGGAAAGAAGGGTTTACAAGCAGCGAATGTTACTGGGCCTGGAGGTATTCCCGTCAAAGGCAGCCGTTATGCACAAAATTATAAACAATATCCATTCCAGCAATTTCCCTACCCACAACCTACTTTCCCCTTTTTCCCTATACCCAATATGAACCCTTTCCTAAGTTTACCCTATCCCCAGTTTATTCCCAATCCGTTTTTTCATCCATGGTTTCCCTCACAAACCCCTGCCTTTGCCAATTGTTTCCCCAAAAATCCCTTTCCGATGCCGATGGGGGGATGAAAAGGGGGAGGAAAGAAATTAAACCCTCTCCTGCCTCAGTTTCCCCACAGGCATGTCCAGAGAGTTCTGTCTCCCTTCTGTCAGCCCTGAGATGTTCCACAGAATTTGTTTGGACATTTAAAGACTCAGGAGGGTGGCTTGTTTTGTTTTGAAACTGTTCTTGTTATGTTTATCCAATTGTCTTCATTCTCCTTTTATTAAAATAAAACGGGTGAGATATTGGGGTCCCTCCCCTGCCATGTAGCCCTGAGGGAGGCACGGGGTTTCCCTGCCCCTGCTCAGCCTCGTTCCCCATTGGTTGGTTTGTGTTCCCCTGCGCGGGCAAAGCAGCTCGGGCCCCGACTGTAAGAGTCCCTCAGCAGAGCCCGGCCATGCGGCTGGGGAAATAAACATCTCTGAAACATCTAGCAAGAATCCGTCCGTATATATTTATTTCTTTTTCACGGGACTCCTGGTTTGATATATGCGTGTTGCAGTATCCCCGCTGCAACAGAAACCAGCTGGCAATGGAGCTTGAGGACTGGAGGAAACAAGAACCAGGAGGAGCGGTTCTCCAGTATGTTGATGACATCTTGATAGCGGCCAAGACACGAGATGACTGCATAAAGCTCACTGTAAGTCTGTCGAACTTTTTGGGCCAAAGTGGGTATCGGGTCTCGAAAGAGAAGGCACAGGTTGCCAGGGAAACAGTAGTATACCTGGGCCTGGAAATTTTCTGTGGACATAGACAACTCAGCAGAGAACGGAAGGAAGCCATCTGTCGACTTCCAGAGCCCCATACCGTAAGGGAGATGCAGGCCTTCCTGGGAATGGTAGGTTGGTGTCACCTGTGGATATCAAACTATGGTATACTGGTTAGACCTTTATATGAGGTCCTTAAAGCAGCTGAAAAGGGGACAATCATGTGGACAGAGAATGCCAGGGCTGCATTTAAACAGCTGAAACATTTCTTGATGTCAGCCCCAGCTCTGGAGCTGCCAGACTTGACTAAACCTTTTGAACTCTTTACACATGAGAGACTGAATGTTACTCTGGGGGTACTGGCACAGCACCTTGGAGACCAGCAAAGAGCTGTGGCCTATTTCTCAAAACAACTAGACAATGTAGCCCAGGGTTGGCCAGGATGCTTGAAAGCTGTGGCAGCAACAGTCCTTCTGATACAGGAGGCCCGTAAATTCACACTTGGGCAGCACATTGTCGTGTATGTACCCCATGCAGTGATAAATGTGCTGGAGCAAAAGGGGGGACACTGGATCTCCCCTAGCAGGATGCTCAAATACCAATCTGTGTTGTTAGAACAGAACGATGTTACTCTAAAGACAACTTCTTTGGTAAACCCTGCGATGTTTTTATCATCCACGTTACTTGACAGTGTGCCTGAGCATGATTGTTTGCAGACAATAGAGGAAACTTATTCCAGCAGACCAGACCTGAAAGATGTTCCTTTGAAAGATCCAGACTGGGAATTGTACACTGATGGGAGCAGCTTTATGAGAAACGGTAGGAGGATGACCGGTTATGCCATAACCACCTCAGATAAAATCATTGAGGCAAAAGCCTTGCCTACTCACAAAAAGCTGAACTCATTGCACTAACGAGAGCTCTAGAACTGAGTGAGGGGAAGAAGGTGAACATATGGACAGATTCCAAATATGCCTTCAGTGTTGTTCATGCCCACGGAGCTGTTTGGAAGGAACGTGGCCTGTTGACTGCTCAAGGTAATGAGGTTAAGCATGCTAAACAAATTCTTGCACTTTTACAGAGCATTTGGAAGCCTACGGAAGTGGCTATCATGCATTGCAAGGGTCATCAAAAAGGGAAAACAGCCCCTGAACTGGGAAATGGTTTTGCTGACGAAACAGCCAAGGGGATTGCAGAAAAAGGCATTTTTGCAGTGGTACCACAGAAAGAGATAGATTTGTCATCATTTACCCCAAAATACAATCAGAGGGATCACAAATTAATTAAGTTCCTTAAAGCTGAAATCAAAGAAGGTGGGTGAGCTGTTACCCCAGTAGGACAAGTCGTAGTTTGACCCCTGATCCTTCGGGAAATAGCCCAGCCAGACCATGAAAATACCCACTGGGGAACAGAAAATCTTTTAAAACATTTGAGGAAAGTAGTGATAGGGAGAGGGATGACTGATATTGTACAATCTGTAACAAGCAAGTGTGAAACCTGCTGTAAAAACAACCCTGACACAAGCAGGAGAGTTGTGTTAGGAGTGACAAAAACAGGAGATCTCCTGGGAGATTATTGGCAAATAGATTTTGCTGAGATGCCACGCAAAGAGGGATGCAGGTATATACTGGTACTGGCTGACACCTTCAGTGGATGGCCTGAGGCTTTCCCCTGTCGCACCAACACAGCAAAAGAAGTAGTGAAATCTTTGCTCAATCATATAATAACAAGATTTGGGGTTCCTTTGGGAATGTCATCAGATAGGGGACCACATTTTGTTGCAACAGTGGTTGGGGAAGTTAGCAAGATTTTGGGACTTACCTGGGACCTGCACACTCCATACAGGCCCCAGGCAAGTGGCAAAGTTGAATGCATGAATGGGACCCTCAAAACCCAGATTTGCAAGATTTGTCAAGAGACATCCATGACGTGGGTTCAAGCCCTGCCTATAGCCTTGCTGAGAGTCCGCATACAGCCAAGGAGAAGGGACAACATCAGTCCCTATGAAATATTATATGGCAGGCTGTACCAGGTTCCACATATCCCAGGGGAAATTCATATGAGAGGTAAAAATGCTTTGCAGAAATATTTAATGGCTCTGAGTTCCATTTTGCAGAAGCTCCAGAGATTCATCGTGTTATCCAAACCAATAGGATTGGACACACCTGCTCATCCATTCCAGCCTGGAGACTGGGTCTGCATCAAGTGGTGGGACAGCGACCCCTTGCAAGCCAAGTGGAAGGGACCATTCCAGGTTTTGCTGACCACTTTTACTGCGGTCAAGGTTGCAGGCAAGAGACCGTGGATTCACTACTCCAGGGTGAAGAAAGCTTCTGCTCCTGAAATCACCAAGAAGACAGAAACTAATACAAATCAGAAAGATGCAGTCTAAACTGTTTTTTACATGTTTGCTGTTTGCCCAACTGGTAACCATGGTTGAGGGTTCACCCCATATTTTGCATAAGATTGTGGTCCAAAATGTGTCCAAAATTCTTAATAAGAGCGATTGCTAGATCTGTACTCAGTTACCACCCCTAGATGGGAGGGGTCACTGGCCATTGATTGGCATTTTAATGGAAGAATTAAGAAAGATTTAGATGAAATTTGGAAAAGAACTCAAATTCTACATGTAGTAGCTTCTACAAATAACACCTTAAAATTTGGTCATATTTTTGATACCCTCACCTCATGGTTACCAAACTGGGCCTGGGTAAAAGAAATATTCATAATAGTTGTAATTGTAGTTATTATCTGTGCAATTTCCTGTGGAGCAGCCAGTTGAGTAAACAGATTCTGCGGATAGAGTAGAGTAGAGACTAGACAAGGTAGAGTTTTATTAGTCTCTAAAAGGGGGGAAATTATGCCAGGAAGATTTTTGCCTTTTCTTTTATACACCTGTTATACCTTTTTACATCTTCTGTGTTCCTAGTGCTTTTTGCCTACATTCTTGGACTTGTTTGTCAAGCTGAGAGACTAAACATTTTAGAAGCTTCATAGCTAGGGATCAGTGTGCCCCAGACCCCAAGGTCCTCTCCAGAACACATTCTGTAAACTAAGATAGAACCATCCAGGGGAAGGCTCCTTGGGGAGGGGGGCTCACTCAAGCCTCTCATTGGGGAATCTTTGATAGATATGCTAATTAGTAAAACCTCTAATGTTATACCCGATCTTTTGGGGCATATACTCGGCGGGGTGCATTTCAATGCATATGACCTGGCTGTGTGCACCTAAGGATCCTTAAAATAAATATGAAAGTAAAATCCCTTTTCCCCTTCTAACCGTGTATGACTCTTGATTTGAAGACCAGGAAAAGGCATAATCCAAGGGAACTTTGTAAATACCACTAGAGTCTAAGACGACTGCGGCTGTGGTGTGGACGTCAAAACCATCTGATCCCTGGGTGCTGTCTCTAGGGTGGCTGAGTAGGCCTGTGCCTGTACCTGTGCCACTCTCTGGGGGAGCGACTGCATCGGAGAGCAATTCCCTCTCCTTGCACCCCGGAGGAAGTTTCCAGACAAAGGCCGACCATCGGCATGAGTCTAGGATCTACAATAGTCCAAGCAATACCCTGGTCTGTCACACCTCTTGCACTGGGGGTTCGGTGTGTTCTCTTTTTGGCTCGGCTTAGGCCGCTTCCATTTCTTCACCTGTTTTGGTGGCTTTGGTTCACGACCAGAAGATGTGTGAACAGGCTGCAGGAACGCAGCCAAAGCAGACCTTTTCTGGTTCCCAGATCCCACCTTAGCACAGGCCTCGACTATGTCTGTTACCTCAGGATCCCCTGGTAAGGCATCTATGAATTTTCTGCACTCTTCATTTGTGTTATCTCTCACTAACTGCCTTAACAACATCTGTCTTAACCCGTCATCCTCAACCTGCTTCTCAAGAGAAGCAGCGACTTTCTCTACAAAAGAGAGGAATGACTCTGATTTCCCTTGAACTATTTCAGTATATCGCTTTCTGGGCGCAGACAACTCTATGGTTTTCAACAGGGCAGCCATGCTGACCTGCTGAGCTTGCTGCAGGACGCTAGAGGACAAGTTACCCTGTAGACAGGGATCAGAGAAGGCACCAGTCCCCATCAAAGCATCCGTTCCCGCTGTCCATCTAGGATTGGCAGCAGGGAGCTGCAAATTTGCTAATGCAGCCTTGCCGGCCAGCTTTCTCCAGGTTTTCTCAAAAACTGGAAATTGTACAGGTTGAAATAGAATTTGACCTAAGTGTCTGATATCAAATGGAGAAAGCAAATCTGTATTTATCACCCTTATTATCTGCATAATCTCAGCAGAACCTAGCCCATGTTGTGCCACCTTGGATTGCAGGTCCTGGAAAACCTTCCAAGGGATCACCTCATGCTTATCATGCTCGCCTGAATTTGGGAGAGCCTTATACACCGGGAAAGCTTGGATCTCCCCTTTTGGGGAGTCACTACCATCCTGAACTTCTGGCACAGCCTGTGGATGAAGTGTAACAGCTCCCCGATTACCCCCAGAATCCTCAAATCTATTTGGGATTCCAAGTGTTTCCAATAACCTCCAGTCACCCTCCTCCAATGCTCGCATCTTAACTGACTCTAAGAAGCGATTATAATGGGTCGGACGCACTGTTACCGTGCAGTCCTGAAAGGTCCAGGGGCGAGACCGGCGCAGCCTTTTCCTTCACTGCCCGGCTACAGCCGCCTTATCACCTGGGGCCAGAACCTCATCTGCCTCACTGCCTGAAGAGGAATCATGAGGCAAAGGCAACTCTGAGACGCTGGGAGCAAACAGAGGTGGACGGAGAGGGGCACTTTGGCTAGGTTGGCTAGGGACAGAACAGACAGCACAGACTACAGCTGGCTGCACTGCAGTTTGAACAGCAGCTTCTTTACGGCAGGCCGTCTCAGCCAGTCCCGACCGAGCCGGTACTGGAGCTACTGCCGCCATCTCTGGGGCTACAGCTGCGCTCGGCGCCGCGCTTGTCTCTTGCACCGTGGCAGAGTTCAGCGCCATCTCTGACCCCCGCACTGCAGCCGTGCTCGGTGCCACGCTTGTGTCTTGCACCGTGCCAGCGCCCGGCGCCGCTGCCGAAACTGCTGCTGTTTCTCACTCCGCGGCCGCATTTGGTGCCCCCACCACTGGCCGCCGCTCTGCAGCTGCGGCCGCTTCCGGGTTTTCCCGCAGCAGCGCTACTTCCGGGTTTGCTGCTGGCCGCGCCACTCCCTGGTTCGGAGCCGCGCCACCCGCGCGAGACGCGGGCCCGGAGCACCCCACGTGCCGGGGTGCCTCTGGTGTCTGCAGCAGCTGCTTTTGCAAGCTGAGCAGGTCATCCAGCTTTTGGGATATGCTCGGTAACTCTGTCAGCAAAGGCAGATGCTGTATTAAAAGGTCAATGGCTCGGTTCTGTAGCGGTGCAGGACAGTCCAGCCCCAAGGAGGGCAGCGGACCACACCCAGGCAGTCTCGGTGCAGTCACTCCTGGAGCTACGCCGGCTAAGAAAGGACTTCCGGGTGGCTTTTGCTCTGCTGGTGCACACGCAAACGGGCTAGGAGCCATCACGGTCCAATTCGCTAAGCCGCTAATTTGCGGCTCTGGATAAGCCATGGCCGCCACCGAGCCGAGCAGCAAGACATACTGAGTGCCCTCCCGCTGCCCCGACATCCCCGCCTCTGTTGGCGCAGGGTCCCTGGGGGCCGCGGAGTCCTGCGATTGTGCAGGGTGAGCCAGCGCAGGCTCTGTCTGTGGAGCTGGGGTTTTTTTTCCTGATCCACCATCACTTGCCCCTGGAGCCCGGTCAGAGGGGTCCTGTTCGGACATCCCTCCATCACTCATTACCGAAACAGGCGAGCCAACTCTGCTGCCACAGTCGAGGTCGGTCAGCAGAATAAATAACGAACGCCAGGTTTGGTATAGTTCTAACACTGCTGGGTCTCCAAACGGGAGTTTGTGCTGGACAGCACAGCCAAGTTCCTGCCATAAGGTAAAGTCCAGGGCAGTATCTCTGTCCATGGAAATCCCTTGTAAGGTAGCCCAATCTAATAATTCCTGAACTGAGTTTTCAGGAATGGAAGTGTTCAATATGCTAAACACACCTTTCCAGACCATTACCACAGCGTCGGTTTGTAAGCCACTGTTCGCCATTTCTCAGTCACGTCGGACCTCCTCGTCCCGGGGGGGGAAGGGGAACAGCGTACTTCTAGAGAAATTCTGCTTGGCTTGCAGCAGCAGGACATTTCGCAGTTTTCAGATCACGTCGGGCAGCACCAAATATTACTGCAGGCCTAGGCCCTAGGGTATATCACCATGTCCTGCAGCCATAGGGAGGAGGAGGAGAAAAGATCCAGCAGGCAGGAATTGTGCAGCAAGATTGATTTATTTAATTATTTTACAAACTCTTTTATAGACTTTTTTATTCATAGTCTAATTGGACCAAGGATCACCCTTGGGGTGATTGGCTAAAATCCTAAAACATCCATTGTCAAAATATTTTTCTACTAGACCATAAACAAGACTTTTCAAGGTTGCAGGTGGTTTGATTGTTTACAGAACTCTGCTACTATCTTTTGTGAGAGAGAAAAGTCTCTCACGGACTTAGAAAATAGCAAGAAAATCCTTGCTAGTAGCATTTTGTATCTACATACATATATTATTTCTCCTTCTGAAAGGGCTTGTTCCTCGAGATCTTCTCGAACTTTGGTTTGGTATTGGATAATTTCTAAGCAGTTATGTGTTATCTTTTGGCTCTCCATATAAGAATTGAGCTGGATTTAGACTCTTACTCACTTCTAATGTCAAATCACCACTATCTATCAGAATTGCTTCATATTTTAGCATCCTAGAGTCTGTTAACCATTTTTCAGCTTTCTGGTTTAGCACATTTTGAACTGCATGTGGTGTGTACACTATTAGCTTGCTCCCAAAAGTAAGTTTACGACTTTCTTCTACCAAGATTGCAGTAGTTGCTATAGCTTGAATACATATTGGCCAGCCATGGCTTACTGGATCTAACATCTTTGACAAGTAAGCTCTTGGTCTCTTCATTCCTCCCCACTCCTGGACCAGAACGCCATGAGCTACTCCACTTTCCACGTTCACATACAGATGAAAAGGTTTTTCTAATGAGGGTAAGCTTAAAGCGGGTACTGAGGCGAGTTTTAATTTCACCTCCTCTAATTTCTCATTATCTTCTTTGGTCCATTTTATATCATCTCCTTCTGTCCACTTTCCATACAGAAATTTTACAGCTTGTGTATATCCTTCGATCCATAGTCTACAATATCCCAATAATCCAAGTACCTTTCTAATTTCTCTCCTTGAAGAGGGAGGGGGAAGGGATAGAATCCCTTCGATTCTCTCAGGGTTTAATTTTCGACTTCCCTTGCTTATTAAGTGACCAAGATATTTTACTTCTGATTCTACAAATTGCAGTTTCCCTTTTGATACTCTTAACCCCTTTTCTCCAAGAAAATTCAGAAGTTTTATCGTTGCTTCTCTGACTTCACTTTCAGCTTCCCCAGATAATAAGAGATTGCCGACTTCGGTGGGGGAAACCATGCAGACAATCAATGTGATTGGTAGAGCAAGCTTCGTTTATTAGCAATACAGAGGCACTTATATAGTATTGAATACAAGCTTATCGGTTCTTTAATTAGTTTAAGCTTACAAAGGCGCATTCTTACTTCTACATAATTGGGTTAGATAAAAAACTACATTTGGCAAGCTTTATGTTTTGTCTTGAGAGATCAAAAATCTTTCCTCCCTTCTCATGGTCAGCACATTTTTATCAGAACAGCACTGTACCTCCTAAAAACTCCCTTTTTGTTCCCAGGCCTATTTCTCACACAGGCACTTCTCATGGAGGCTTTTTCTCATGCAGGCCTTTGCTTGCAGGCTTTTGCCTGCCCAGTTATGTTATTGATTTGTTCCTTTTATCAATAATCCATGTCCCAGATCCTCTAATCATTCTGCAACAATTCCCCTTTTTTCTTTTTGTAAAGGCAATATTTGATTGGCTACAGATGAAGTAACTTTGTATATCATCTTTTGCAAGCATTGGCATAGGCAAGGTAAGCACACTATTAGTAATAATATTACTAGTCCTACGGTAATAAAATGCTGCGCGAGTGAAACTAGCCATGGTCTTAAACTTAGTGACTTTAACCATCCTTCTAAGCTGAGACTATCTTCTTTCCGTAATTGTGTGGTTAATTGATGTAACTCACTTATCTGCTTGTGAATCAGGACAGAGTGGTCAGAAAGATTCATACAGCACATACCTTAGAATTCTTCACAGCTGCAGCTGTGAGCTAATAGTAAAAAATCAATGGCTACTTAATTTTGTAATATTGTATGTCTAACACTAGTAACATCTATGCTTAACTCATCAAGCATTTGTGAAGTTATGTTTAACTTATCCCTCTCCCAGCAAGCAAGTTTAAGCAAAATAGCATAAGCCCTGGCTGCTGAAGAACCAGGTAAAAACATAGATGCTAGCCAGATTTACTGCCTTCACTCAATCTAAATGGGTGGACAGCTGATTGAAAATGTCCACTAATGCTCTTGTCTCAAGACAGTCAAAAAACAATTTTTCACTCTACTTCTGTGTTTGGTGTTATACCCAAAAATTTATGCAATTCTCTTTCTTAGTTTTGCCTTTGGAGAGAGTTCCCCGACACCCACCACAAGTCACTAGCAACCACCTAGGGCAGCTGTTACATTCGCCCCAGAGTCTCACTATTTCTCCTGCTACGGAAAGTGGTGGATCTGGCAAGTCCTCAGCTCCTTCACTCAGCCACGTCTGCAGCCTCTCCCAAGGCTTCTCGGGACCAAGGTCTCAGAGTTCCAGCTGTTGTAGTAGTGGCGTCACTTTCCTCAGGAGCTGATGCTGACTGTGCCTTCTCACTTTGGGGTCCTGTAGCACGGCACCACTTGCTGGGCACCCCTCTGGTCAGTGCTGCGGCAATGACTTGTCCCTGTTGTTGCAGGACATTCTGCAGCGTTGCAGTAAATGCAGCTGTTTGAGATGACTGTTCTGCCTTGGGGCAGCATGGCAAGAATTGTCTTAGTTTGCCTATTAGCATTTTCAAAGGCAAGTATTCGGAACATTTGCTCTTGGAGCTCTTCAGAGCGCTCAGTTGCATCCTTTAAGGCTGCTGACAAACGGTCGATAAACTGATTATATGGCTTTGACAGCCCCTGTCGGACTGCTGCATACAAGGGAAACTTCTTCTTTTCAGGTACTGACAACAAGACTTTGTGGGCAAGAGTCTGTGACAACTAATGAATGACTACGGGCATGGTCAGCTGTGTTACTGTTGCCCCGTAAGCTCTGCTCCCAGTTAGCATGTCAGCTTGGAGTGCATACAGTGGGTCTTGTGTGTCACTTTGATGTTTGCTAGCTTCTTCTTGTGCTAGCTGTTTCTACGTTCGCTCCCAGAGCAGGAACTGTGAAGGGGTCAACAACAAGTGTGCGATGCTGATGCAATCATTCGGACACAGGACATCTGCTGTAAAGACAGACTGTAAAATGCTTCGTGTAGATAAGCCAGCAAGCTTTTTGATTACTTCTTGCATCATTTCTTGGTGCTTTTCCCCCTCCCAGGGCCGACTCCCGGCAGCCCTGGCTGGCTCTGGCTCTGCAGGCGACAAAACCGCAGAAGCTGCTTTGCAGCCGGACATTACTCTGTTGTTCGGCGGGGGGGGGGTTGCTCTCTGCCGCTTTTGGCCAGGAGCTAGGACCTCTGGGTTGCTCTGCCGCTTTCGGCCGGGCAGCAGGACTGCCTGTGTCTCCTTGGCCCGCCTGCGCCCTGCCCCCTGGGTCGGGAGGCTCTGTTTCCGTGTTCGTGGTCATTACTCTCTCAGGCATCGGAAGGATAACATCCTGCCCTGCTGAGTTCAGCAGCTCCTGCAGTGAGCAGACGGGTGCTGCTGTGCTTTTAATCGGTTTTCTTGCTGCCAGCCCAAAGAACCGTGCTACCCTGGGCTCCTCTCTGGTCTCTGGCCGCCGCTCCGTAAGACCCCTGTCTGTTCCCTTCTCGGAGCTGCTATTCTCTAAAGCCTCTATGGCGGCTGCGGCCACTGTCCTCTCTGTTTTCATCTCTGCGAGAGTGCCAGTTACTGCTCTCCAGGTTAATCCGAGAGCTTTTGCTTCTTTAGCTTTCTTTTTGAACGATCTTGGATCAGCTAGTTCCTTACAAAGGTTTACTTCTTTAACTCCCTGCTTTTCTAAAAAGTGTAAAAATAAATCAAGGGTCACCTCTGTTTCCATATCTGCGTCCTACCGCAATCTGCGTCTTACCGCTGTCCCTGTCGAGAGGATTTGTGCAGCCTTTTCCCAGGTTTGCCCTTGTCAGCTGATACGGCGGACCCCTGTTTCAGGTCAGTCCAGGCACGGATCAGACGCTTGCCTGCAGCTGCTGATCTTTTGCCCCCCGATTGCTGCTATATCGGTGCCACGTCGGTCTCCCACCTTAGTCAAGAAAACAAAGTCCCAGTCCCTGTTCGGGCGCCAAAATGCCGACTTCGTTGGGGGAAACAATGCAGACAATCAATGTGATTGGTAAAGCAAGCTTCGTTTATTAGCAATACAGAGGCACTTATATAGTATTGAATACAAGCTTATCAGTTCTTTAATTAGTTTAAGCTTACAAAGGCGCATTCTTACTTCTACATAATTGGGTTAGATAAAAGACTACATTTGGCAAGCTTTATGTTTTGTCTTGAGAGATCAAAAATCTTCCTCCCTTCTCACGGTCAGTATATCTTATCAGCACAGGACTGTACCTCCTTAAAACTCCCTTTTTATTCCCAGGCCTGTTTCTCACACAGGCACTTCTCATGGAGGCTTTTTCCCATGCAGGCCTTTGCTTGCAGGCCTTTGCCTGCCCAGTTCTGTTATTGATTTGTTCCCTTTATCAATAATCCATGTCCCTGATCCTCTAATCATTCTGCAACAAGAGATCATCCACATACTGGATTATTTGTATTCCTGGTAGAGTAGGGAAAGTTTGTAATATTATTTCTAAAGCTTGTCCAAATAGGTTTGGAGATTCTGTAAATCCCTGTGGTAATCTTGTCCATCTCAGTTGCTGCTTTCTCCCGGTATTTGGATCCTCCCATTCAAAGGCGAAAATATCTCGGCTTTCTTCAGCCAGTGGGCAGGTCCAGAAAGCATTTTTTAAATCCACTACACTAATCCTCTGGTGCTGGGGTGGGACTTTATTCAGGAGAGTATAGGGATTGGGTACCACAGGATAACGAGCCCGAGTCCTCTTATTAACTTCCTGTAAGTCTTGCACTAATCTATAAGTCCCATCAGGCTTTTTTACTGGTAGAATAGGGTTGTTATGAGGAGACATACAAGGTTCTAATGTCCCATCCTTTATTAGTCCCTCTATTACTGGTTTTAAGCCTTCTTGTCCTTCTAAGGATATAGGGTACTGATGTACGCATATGGGACATTCTTCTTTCTCAGTCGTGACCCTTATGGGGTCAATATCCAGTCCTCCTCTATTCCCTTCCCCAGCCCAAACTTCCTTGTTAATTTTCTTTTCATCTTCTTGACCAAGTTTTAAAATTTTAGCCGTCATATTCCTTTCTTCTGGTATAACTCCTATTCCCAACTCCACCTGTAAATCCCTCCCTAGTAAATTGCTACCTGCCCCAGGGACTAATAAAACATCCCCCATCCAAATTCTAGTTTCCCCTTCGATTACCACATCTTTTATGACAGGGACTGTAAAACTTTCTCCTTTTGCCCCGGTACTTTTACAGTATCTTTACTTATACTACATACTTTTGGAGTATTCACTAGGCAGGTTCTTTCAGCCCCTGTATCAACCACAAATTCTAACTCCTCCTCCTGGGGACCGACTTTTAATGTTATCACAGGCTCTAGATGGTATTTGTCCCCCAGAAAATAGAGCCAGTGACATCCCTATTCCTCATCTGGGTTTATTTCTCAGAGGATTTTCACGTCCTTCCTTAAGTGAGGGCATTCTCTTCTAAAATGCCCTTCCTCTCTGTGAGGAATGAGACAACTCTTTGTAGAAATTAAAACAATTTATTAAAACAGAAAAATTGAAAAATTGCAAAAATTAACAAAATATAAAAATTTGGGATCCTAGTGGCTCAGGAGGTATGCCCCAGGAGCGCAGGGATTCAGGAGCTTCAGGCTTAGGCAGCTCTGAACCTCAGGTAGAGAAAAAAAACTTGCAGTGCTAGGCTGGTCAAAAAGAAATATATATATTTCTAAAGGCCCCTGAAAAGGAGTAGGTTTCTCCAGCACTGAACTTAGCAAGCTGGAGGGGAAGGGGAAATGAGGGGGCGTGTCTTTCTTTTGCTCCCTTTTATAGCCTTTGCTCCGCCCACAGTCTGCCCACAGTTTAAGGTGCTTGGTGTTTTCCCTTTGACAGATTACCTCTGTCAACCAATGGCTCCTCCTTGTCAGAGGGGTGGTATTAGTTGAGATAAGAGTCATGGAGCTTACGGGGGTATGGCTATGGGGGCTGGGCTGTTTGTTGCAACTGGGGTTTTTAAAATCTGCCTTGAAACCAAGGTACAAGTAAAACATAAAAAAATACATCCAACACATCTTAAAACACTTGTAAAAGTATACAGTAAACACAGGAAGACCATAAAAACTTGATCTGTGTACCTGGGCTGATGGGTTAATTTTAACATTCAATTTAAAAATATTAAGCTCAAATTAATTAAAGCACTTAATATGCAAAGACCAAGCACAAATAGGGATTTCATGTATGACACTCTCCACAGTAATAGCAAGCAGTTCTAGAATGCTCCTGAGTTTTTGTTTGTACTGAGTTCCTGTTTTTCCCTTTTTCCCTTTTTCTAAAGCCCGAATTCCTAGGAGTGGTATTTGGAGACCTCAGATTCCTTTGAAAGTTACTTTCTCTCATAGTGGCTACCATAATTTTGGCTTCTACTTTGGCTTTTTCTTCATCTCTCCTGACATAAACTTTCTGAGCCTCTTTTAATAAATCATTTAATGAACTTTCGTGCCAGTCTTCCAATTTTTCTAGTTTCTTCCTAATATCAGGCCAAGCATGAGTGCCAAAATTGACTCTTAGTAAAGCCTGCCCAGCTACTGTCTCGGGATCTATCCCAGAAAATTGTTTCATATTTCTCCTAAGTGTCTCTAACCATTCAGTTGGAGACTCTTCCTTTCCCTGTTGCCCTTCAAAAACCCTTTTTAAATTCTGTCCCCGAGGTGCTGCCTCTTTTATTCCTTTGATTATTAAATTATGGTAATCATTCATATTCCTTTGCCCAGCCTCTTCATTGTGATTCCAGGCAGGAGGTGTCAATGGCATCTTCTGGTCTCCTGGCAGTCCCTGCTGGTTCTCTCTTTCCCAAATTCTCATACCTGCAACTCTAATCATTTCTCATTCTTCTTGAGAAAATAATATTTTCATTATTGCTTGCATCTCTTCCCAAGTGAAAATGTTTGGGCCTAAAAATTGATCTAATTGTTCAGCTGTTCCCATAGGATCATCTAACAATCCTTTAATCTCCTTTTTCAAATTTCTAACATCTGAAGAAGTGAGGGGGACGTTTACAAATCCTGTTCCCCCAGCCCCCATTGAAACTTCTCTTAAAGGGAACAAACGGACCTCCCCATCCCAATTCTTGTGTCCTTTTTCTCTTATGATACTTCTTTCCTGTCTTGGGGAGGTGTCGGGAGAGGGCTGTTCTGTAACAGAGCTCCCCATACTTTGGTGTTTTGCTTCTCCTTTAAGAGGAACAGCAGAAGCGGTCGTTGCCAGGGGAATGGTGCAGGCGAGGGAGGGAGGGTAGGAGGTGGGAATCCTCTCCGAGGCTGATTCCTCCAGGAGTGCGGGGGCGTAGGCAGGGACTGCCACCGGAACCGCCAAGGGGACAAGTTCTTCCAGCGGATACTAGAGCTTGGCATGGACTCTCTGCACATGGTCCACAGCAGCCACGGCGGCATGACTCTGAGCTGCCGGCGGACCCAGCGCGGCCTGCGGGGCCGAAGCTGGGTTCTATGGAGCCGTGGCAGACAATGCAGTGGGGGCAGGGGCTGGTGGAACGGCCGTGGACCTCGGGACCGGGGCCGGAGCCGGGACTGGGGCCGCCACCAGGGCCGGGGCAGGGGCGGGGTGGGCCTTAAAAGCAGCGGGCTGGGCTGCCGCGGAGCAGATACCCAGACTAGGGACGGGCGGAACACTGTAAGGGGGGGCTGGGCTGCTGCCGGACCCGCAGGGGCTGGACGGGGCGGCGGGAATGCCGGGGCTACTGGCGGAGCCGTGGCAGGCAACGCAGCGGTGGTAGGGGCTGATGGAACAGCCACGGACATCGGAACTGGGGTTAGAGCCGGTGTAGGGGCGAGGGCAACCCCAAAAGCGGTGGGCTGGGCTCCCACAGGACCCGCAGGGGCTGGAGGGGGTGGCGGGAGCACCGGGGTTACCGGCGGCGCCGCTGCCGCTGGGACAAGTGGTGGAGCCGCGGGTGGTGCCATAAGAGCTAGGATGGGCAGGACCTCGGGCCCCAGGACCGGCAGTGCAGCTGCGAGTGGCACAACAGGAGCCTGGGCTTGGGGCGAGGCAGGCAGGAATGGAGGGGGCAATGCTTCCAGGGGGTCCCAGCCCTTCTCTTTCTTGTTTTCCCTTTTCTTGGGTCTCTGACAACTTAAAAATTCTTATCCCCTTAGGCTCTATGTTTCCCACCCAGCATGAAGCGTACTTGCCTTCTTCTGTGTTAAAGGGTTCTTTTGAATTTACAAATACTTGTAAAGCCTGACAGATCTAAACTTCAAAAGAGCCATATCTAGGACAGTAAACATGGTCAGATCTTATTTCCTTCTTGGCCCAATCAAACATACAAAACTGTATCATTTTGACTTTGCTTTTTCTTTGTACTTGGATTAGTATTCCAGTTAGCTAACATAACTCCCAAAGGGCTTTCCTGGGGTATCTCTGCTGGCACGCCTCTATTCCCTTTTTTATTTCCTGACTCTTGCTTACTGGTTTTATGTCCCATTTTCTCAGGATCTTATCTATCCTTCCCAGGCCTTTGTTTCCCACTTTTTTCTTTTTTTAAAAAAACCAACAAAACAAACAACTATTCGGACCCTACCACCTCTTTCCCTTTCTCCTAGAATACAAAAGTTCTCTCCTCTTAATACAATATGCCTCCCTCCAGAAAAGAAAGTTATATTTCAGGGTTTAACATTTCTATCACATACATTTTCATTCATTCTCACTCATTCCTTTTTATTGTTCCAGTTTCTCAAGCACTATCAGTCACAACCACACAAGATTAAGGTACCTTTTAATTTCAAGTTGTTGGCCAATATTCACCCCTGGGCCCAATGTTCCAGATTTCTTGGATTTATCCTCAATTTGGCAGAGTTAAGCCTGGATTTCTTGGAATTTTAATCCTCAATCCAGCAGTCTTAAAACCCAAATATCTTGGATTTATCCT
The DNA here is from genome assembly GCF_041296385.1 of Aphelocoma coerulescens. Lineage (NCBI taxonomy): Eukaryota > Metazoa > Chordata > Aves > Passeriformes > Corvidae > Aphelocoma > Aphelocoma coerulescens. The sequence goes on along the minus strand of NW_027184083.1, from coordinate 1,200,488 downwards.
CAATTTAGCAGAATTGAGCCTGGATTTCTTGGAATTTTTAATCCTCAATCCGGCAGTCTCAAAACCTAAATCTCTTGGATCCAATCCTCAACCTGGCAAATCTTTAGGGGGTCTCTTACTTTTTGTCTCGTTTCCTCGTGGTTTGTACTAGGAAACTCTTGACTCCTCTCCTTCAAGGAGTCCAATCCCTCCCCTGAAACCCAGTCCCAGTTAGACCGGGGGTTCTTTCACTCCTTTTCTCTTTCGCTTCGCCTCTTTACTGACTGCTTCCCTCACGGGAGAGCAGAACTGCAGCCTCAGAGGCTCCACACTCGCTTCGCAGGTCGGGGGGTAACCAGCTTGAGTCTCATACATACACTTTCATCCCCCGTATCTCCCCAAACAAAGAGGAAAGAAAAAATACTCACCTTTCTCTGAGTCTTCGTGCACAAGATTTTATGTGTTTAACTGCCACGGTATCTTAGGGAGCTTTTTCTTTCCTTTCTTTTTGCTTTGTCTCCTCTCTTGTCCTCCGGGTGTTTGATCTGCAAACCCCCCTGACCATGTCAGGAAACACAAAGCGAGGCTGCCAAAAGTGGGCGGGGGCGCCCCCCCCCCCACTCTGGGTTCCCCAGGAGATCTCAGAGGTGAGGCCTTTTCCCCGTATGGGCCACCAAATTGAGAAAAACGAGGTTCACTCTTTGTATAATTTTAAGAAAAATTTAATAAAAGGGACAATTAGGAGACAACAGCAAAAAAGTATTACGGCCGGGTGCTTTGGCAGAGATCCAAAGGCACACCTCTACATCCAAAAGATCGTCTTTAAAAGTACATCACTTATTGCATATTCATTATCATCTTGCATAATTCATGAATTCTTTGGAGTTGCTAAGTATCATCCAATCAGCCTAATCCTTCTCCTTGGCTCCATTCCATCTGGTTTCGGGTCTTCTCCTCTGATAAGATCCTCCAGGAATGTGAAGACTTTTCTCTGCCTATCTTTTCTAAATTGAATACCTAAGCAATCGACATTCCATATCATGTATTACATCACAGAACCTAGGTAAAGTTTTTCTAACATTAAGTAACACGCAAAAAGCCAACATCACAATACATTTATAACATTACCTAGCTCCACCTAGCCTTGCCTCGTATTACAATGAGCCCAAAAGTCATTTACATTCACGTTGCGCTTGCACAGTGTCATATGGTGGTCGTGGGCAGGGGTCCCCGGGATGAAGTAAGGGTCTTCCTCAGATGAAGTAAAGGGTCTTCCTCATTCTGAACTTTTCACCTTGCTTCCCTGCACATGCTCTTTATGTCTCTGGCCCAAGTCCAAACTTTAAGGCTGGTTTAAGTTGGTTTTAGGTTTGAAAACAGGATCTTTGGTCAAGATTCCTTCCCTTTATCAATAGTCTTATATCTTCTCATCCTGCTTTGGTAGGCACAATAAGTGTTGAGCAAGCTGTATGCATTAACAAACAGCTTCTTAGCAAATCATTTAACCTCTGCTTCCCCCCCTCCCCCTGATTCAGGCACACCCTCAGTATGCCAGGTGCTCATTTTCATACACTTCAAACAGTGAAAGATCAACATTTCCCATATATGGAACAATCTAAAGCTATAGCCACTGTCTATACAGTCCTTCATCTCCATTTAAAGATAGAGTACATTAGTATTTTACCACGTAAGCTCTATGGGGAAGGGGCTTATGTGAGTAAGGTGCTTCTGTAGCCAATGGGCGGGGATTTTGCTATGTTAATGACTAAAGGTTAGCAATAATTTCAAGCAAAATTCTTCTTTGGCTTCATCAGCAGTTTGTTACTGTGTTATCTCCTGGTTTGCTTTGATTTATGGTGTCATCCAATTTTTGGGTTGTGGCTCATAGTTCCTGCTAGCTATGTACAGAGAGAAAGTGTATTATGTATACAAGTGCAGAGAATGAAGCTATAGTTTGATTAGTTATTCACTCTGAGCAATTCATTTAGCCTATCCATAAAAACTTCTAACTTACTAATTATTAACAAACCTTTTACAATCTGTTTTAGAGTCACATATAAAGTGTTACCCATAGAAAACAATTAAAATAGTAGTAATTCTGTGTGTATACCTAATTCTGGAATGATAAATGCACTGATTTTCAGATAGCAGTATGCTGGAAAGTATAAACTTTTTTGGAGCCTTTTCAAATGTTTTTTTTTTGTTGTTTTTCTATAGGTAAGATAATAAAACTAAGATATAAAGTCCGTTCTTTCTAAACAAAAGTCTTTTGGATAACATAGTGATGACAATAACACAAAAATACTTTGTGATGTATAATTATAGTTTTCACAGAATCATTAAGGTTAGAAAAGACCTCCAAGATCATCAAGTCCAACCTTTCACCAATCACCATCTTGTCAACCAGACCAGAGCACTGAGAGCCACATCCAGTTGTTCCTTGAACACCTCCAGGGATGGTGACTTCACCACCTCCTTGAGCAGCCTGTTCCAATGCCTGACCACCCTTTCAGTGAAGAAATTCCCCCTGATGTCCAAACTGACCCCCCCCCGGCACAACTTGAAGCCATTTCCTCTTGTCCTATCACTGGCTACCTGGGAGAAAAGAATGACACCCACCTCACTACACCCTCCTTTCCAGGAGTTGTAGGGAGTGAGAAGGTCCCCCTTGAGCCTCCTTTTCTCCAGGCTAAACACCCCCAGCTCCCTCAGCCACTTCTTGTGCTCCAGACCCTGCCCCAGCTCCGTTGCCCTTCTCTGGACTCGCTCCAGCACCTCAATGTCTTTCTTGCAGTGAGTGGCCCAGAAGTGGACACAGCACTCGAGGTGTGGCCTCACCAGTGCTGAGTACAGAGGGACAATCACTGCCCTGGTCCTGCTGGTCACACCATTTCTGATTCAAGCCAGGATGCCATTGGCCTTCTTGCCCACCTGGGCACACACTGGCTCATGTTCAGCTGCTGTCATTCAGCACCCCCAGGTCCTTTTCCTTGTAGGCAGCTTTCCAGCTACTCTGCCCCAGCCTGGAGCCGCATGGGGTTGTTGTGACCCAAGGGCAGGACCTGGCACTTGGCCTTGTTGAACCTCATACGATTGGCCTTGTCCCATTGCTCCAGCTGGTTGAGATCCCTCTGCAGAGCCTTCCTTCCCTCCAGCAGATCAATGCTCCCACCCAACTTGGTGCCCTCTGTAAACTTACTGAGGTTGCCTTTGATCCCCTTATCCAGGTCATCAATGAAGATGTTAAACAGGACTGGCCCCAGTATTGACCTTTGGGGAACTCCACTGGTGACTGGCTGCCAACTGGATATGACATCATTCCCCACCATCCTCTGGGCCTGGCCATCCAGACAGTTCCTAGCCCAGTGAAGAGAGCACCTGTCCAAGCCATGGGCTGCCAGCTTTTCCAGGAGACTGCTGTGGGAGACAGCATCAAAGGCTTTACTGAAGTCCAGGTAGTCACACACACAGCCTTTTCCTCATCCACTAAGTGGGCCACCTTGTTTTAGAAGAAGATCCGGTTGGTCAGGCAGGACCTACCTTCCCTAAAACCCCTGCTGGCTGGGCCTGATCCCCTGGTTGTCCTGCACATAACACATGATTACACTCAAAATGATCCATTTCATAACCTTCCCAGGTACTGAGGTCAGGCTGACAGGTCTGTAGTTTCATGAATCCTCCTTCTGACCCTTGTTATAGATGGCTGTCACATTTGCCAATTTCCAGTCACCTGGGACCTCCTCAGTTGGCCAGGACTGCTGGTAAATGATGGACAGTGGCTTGGTGACCTCTTCTGCCAGCTCCCTCAGTGCCCTCGGTTGAATCCCACCTGGCCCCATAAACTTGTGAGTGTCTAAGTGGCTCAGCAAGTCACCAACTGCCTCCTTCTGGATTGCAGAGGGTCTATTCTGCTCCCCTGTCTACCAGCACAGGGGCCAGTTGACCTGAGGATAACTGGTCTTTCTGTTAAAGACTGAGGCAAAGAATGTCAAGTACCTCAGCTTTCTTCTCATCTTTGGTGACAATGTTCTTCCCTGCATCCAATAAAGAATGGAGATTCTCCTCAGCCCTCCTTTTGTTGTTGATGTATTTTTAAAAACACTTTTTATCTTTCACAGCAGTGGCCAAATTAAGTTCTAGCTGAGCTTTTGTCATTATAATCTTCTCTCTACATGACCTCACGACATCCTTGTACTCTTCCTGAGCTGCTTGCCCCTTCTTCCAAAGGTCATAAACTCTCTTTTTCCTTGAGTTCCATTCAAAGCTCTCTGTTCAGCCAGGCCAGTCATCTTCCCTGCCAGCTCATCTTTCGGCACATGGGGACTGCCTGCTCCTGTGCCTTTAACATTTCCTTCTTAAAGCACATCCAGCCTTCCTGGAGCCCTTTGACTTTCAGGACTGTTTCCCAGGGGACCCTCTGAACCGGTGCTCTGAACAGACGAAAGTCTGCCCTCCGGAAGTCCAGGATAGAGGTTTTGCTGACCCCTTTCCCTACTTCACCAATGAAAGGAATGAGTGTGTCTTTACAAACAGAGGTGTGAGCCTGCTTGTAGATAAGAACAGAGATTGATAGATGAGATAGTAACAGAAAGAAACCATAAAATTTAGAGGAATGTTACTAATTGACAAGGAATGCTGCTCAACCAAGGCTGTGTTAAATTCCTGAATTTAAAGAAGAACAGAGATACGAAAAGAGGAGGGAGGGGGTTTGCATATTTAAGGGGACATGCAGTAGGTGATTCGGGAAGTCTGTACCTCTCAAGTACCTCAGCCAATTGGGAAAGAGAGAGGGTGATGCAGCTGGGAAAATAGGATAAAAAGGAGGCTGCATCCTCCAACAATTTGAGAGACCCCAGGGGAAATGCCCCATGGCCTCTCCCTTTATTCAAATAAAGTTACAGGACTCCTGTGTCTCCTTTTTGGACATAAACCTCTGGCATTGTGAATTTTTCTGTACAACCAAGTTTTGAAAACTCTATCATTTCATGATCACTGTACCCAAGATGGCTCTGACCACCTCATCCCCCACCAGCCCTTCTCTGTCTATAAACAGCAAGTCCAGCAGGGCATTACCCCTGGTAGGCTCACTCACCAGCTGTGTCAGGAAGTTCTCTTCCACACACTCCAGGAAACTCCTAGACTGTCTCCTCTCTGCTTTGTTGAATTTCCAGCAGACATCCAGCAGGGTAATTTTTTGAAGTTGTACAGCATGTTAAATTCAGAATTACCTTTTGTTTAATTATTAAAATATTTGGTTCAGGCTTAAACTATTTTACTAATTCAGTATATGCTTGTTACAAACAGTATTGTAAACACAAATATTACATAAACACAGATGTAACAGCACGGATATTAGCTATTAATCTTATTTTAGAGACACTGAACTACGGCAGAGTAGCATCTCAGATGTTCTTGCCCATGACTTGCAAAATTTCTCAGATTCATGAAAAAAAAAATATTATGAATGCTATCCTTGTCTCAGAGACAACTATAGTGCCCTTTGACTATGATAAGCTCTCAATTTCAACCTGTATTTAGAGATTTCTCCTCTACTCGGATGATTTACTTAGATGCAAGATTATCTTTCTGGCCCAAACCCCAAGCTTTCCAAACTATTTTTATTATTCAGTGCTCCTATATACCATGTTATATTTTCATGGGTGTAGCCTACATCTCAGATAACCAACACCCTTTTAGAAGTATTAGGCCTTGAGAATAAGCACTTAGATAACATGTAGAGGATCAGAGGAAGGAGAAGAGAAACTATTGGGGAATAAAAGCTGTGGAGTAAATCTTTTGTATGCAGCCCAAACTTCTATAACTGCTCAAGTGAAGAGGATTTTTGTCTGTTTATTTTAAAGAAACTGAAGTTCCACATGTGAGAAAAAAGTGTGATGTTTTGAATTGTTACCAGTTACTTTCCATATGTACCATTACTTTCCCACAGTTCTGTAAAATCCGGTTGCCTAATGTTTATACTATATATTTTTTGTTACAAATGCCTCTTTCTAAATATATATTCGTAGCTCCAGTTTCTGCTGCTGTCTTCACATACCTAAGTCCCTGTATGACAAGAAGCTGCATACACTGCTCTTTCTGATATAACTAAATCCCTTTCATGCAATCATTCATGCTGTATGGATTGATAGATTGCTATGTGCTGAATTAAGCCATTCTTTTTTAATTGGGCAGAAGATCATGACTGATGTAATTTATAATGTCATATTTCTAAGATATATCTTCCTCCAGTGTCTTAATATGTTTTACACATTAGTATTATCATCACACATATTTACACATTATTTAATCATTCAGACTCAAATACCTCCTCTCTTGAGCAAGTTCATCCTTCTTTATAATCTTATCATAGACTGCTCTTTCTACAGAACAGGAAAGTATGTTTGAAAGTACTTTTAATTGTCCGCTTACATCTAAGAGACTATGCATTAGTGAGAATGTATTGCTTTTTGCTAGCCCATAGGAGATTAAACAGCTGTCCTTCAAATAGGGAAGCTAGAGCTTTTTCTCTATTGCCATCTAGTGGAGAAGAAGCAGGAAGGGCTGCAGGGCTGTGCGATGGCTATTCATCAGCAGTCGAGCGATTACCTTCTATTGACTGCTCCTGTGAACAGTGCTTGGGAATAGACTCAGTTCCCCATTTTCCAAAGACATGCACATAACGTATATAAATTTCATGAGTATTAAAGCAGGTTCTTGTTGCAGTGGGGATTTTGCAACACGATGTACCAAACAAGGAGTCCCGTGGAAAAGAAATATATATGGATAGATTCTTGGTAGATGTTTCAGAGAGATGTTTATTTCTCCAGCTGCATGGCCGGGGCTCTGCCGAGGAACTGCTCAATCACCGGACCGAGGGTCCTTGCCTGCGCAGGGAAACACAAAACAACCAATCGGGAACGAGGCTGCCCAGGGGCTAGGTAACCCCGTCTCTGTCCCCTCAGGGCCCCTCTCCCAGGGCTACATGGCAGGGGGAGGAGACCCCGACAGGTTCTTGACTGAATGCCCTAACTGATGGATTACACACTACCTACTTTATTGGAATCTTTATATCCTGACATCAGATAATTCTCAGATAGGAGATTGAGCTGAACAAAAAGACCCAACAACTCTGGGTACATCACCTTTTTAACCTTTAACCATTTTGGACAGAAGCAGAGTATTTTGGAATGCCATAAATTATATGCATGTATGTTAAAAATTACAAACTGTTCCCTAGTTGTTATGGGGAGAAAACATTCACTACAAATAATGGGTTTCTTGTAAATTAATGAGCCACAAAACTGACATGATCATTTTAGGGAAATAAAACAACTGGACATAATTTGCTTAATCCATGAAAAAAGGATGAGAGGAAGACACTATGAAAAAATGCATTTGGGGTAAAAATTCAAAGAATAGAGGAAGACTTGTAATGCTTAGTTCCCTTTTTGTAACTTTAAAGCAATAACTCTAACAAAGTGGTAAAGGAAAAATGGATTTCAGGACAAATTTTATATAAAATAGGGCTAAGACTTAAAAGATTTATTGATATTTTCAGAGACATTAGAGGGACATGATAATTATTCAGAAAATTTTACTTGGGTTAGGGGTATTTTAGTATACACACTTCCAAACTAGATTTAAACTATTAAAAGGTGTCATTTCTCTCTTCACATGTCAGTATAGAGTTCTTTTTCTGACCTAGCTATGTATTTCCAGACCTAAATTTCTTTCAAATTTAATCTTAATACTGAATTTCTTGGCATGAGAATGAGACAGAAGCTGACAGATGCCATAAGGAACATTCAGTGTAAAGCACTGCAAAAAAGCATTGATATGGACAACCTTAAATATCAAACAAAGATGATCAAGGTGCTTTTTACAAGGAAAGGTGTATGGGTGTTCCGAGAGACTGAACCCAGAGTATAAACAAAGGTTTATTTCATTTATTTCTGAAGGAAGAAAAACAAGCTGTGGGTTTTAACTACCCCCCAAAGAATCATAGCTATCTGTGAGGCTGTAGTACCAATTTTCTTTTGCGTTTACTTTAAGCTATAGGCCTCTCTTTCTTCCAGAAAAGAAATGTCTCTTACTGTATAATTCATATAGTTCAGAACAGTATCCTTTGGGAATCAGAGAATAAAAGAAAATGGGGAAAAAAAAGAGTGGTCCAAACAAAGAACCTTGATCCAGTAAAGATGTCAGAAAAGGAAAAGAGTGAAAGAAAAGCATTTAATTGCAGCCATTAAGGTCAAGGGAAAATTCCAGAGAGATTCAGTGCTGTAAACCCAGGAGACAATCTGAGGAAGGAAAATGGGGTTTCTAGAGTTCAGTACAGTCAAGAGACTAAAGAGGCTGAGAACTAAGAAATCAATATTTTTTAATATGCTTTATTTTGGATAACTGAAGCTTTTTTAGGGATTGAATTACCACTCGAAGTTGAGGGGAAGCCAAAATAGAGAAATGAAGGAATAGTTGAAGAAACATAAATTTTATCTAAATAATCCCTCACATTACATTTCTTTTAAAAGTACATTTACTATAATTTTCTTTAATTCCTCTGAAATTCTAATTGGGAAAGGCTATATATCAAAATCCATAACATTTTACCATACACTTAAGTGCTTGAATTGAGAAATACAGTTTAGGACTCCAGGTCTCAGGTCAGGATGCCTCCATGCCTCCAGTTATTGATCAAGAGAAAAAAAAGTTATTTTGAAAGGTGACAACCCACCTGAGAGGAGCAACTGCTCTTTACTAAGGGCAACGTAGGTCCTCAAGGAATGAGATTGCTGACCTGGGTGTGGTAGTTTAGCAGTTTAGAAAAGTTCTGTGACCGGCACAGAGATTTATAGTTGATAGACAGGTTGTTAAACCAATTAAACAAGCTGGTAACGCCTCTACGATTGTCCTATTTAAAGAAGGAGGAAGGGCCATAAGTTTTTTTTGTTCCTGATTCCCCGCCGAGGGGTGGCGAGGGGGAGGCCTCCGGGTCTCCTCCCGGAGCGGGCCGCCGGGGCCGGACCGCAGAGAGAAAACCACCCCGGAGCCGCGAGCAGTCGCACGGCCGGAACCCCCCCCCCCCCAACTGAGGCCGGGATCACGTGGCCAAGATTCATCTGAGGCAGCCGCGGCCCGCGCAGAACAGAGGGAAAAACACCACACACCCGGCAATGAAAGACAGGGCGAGTCTTTCCCCGATGCAGAGCCCGAACAAGGTCAACTTCTCAGCTGAAAACTTACAGATACCAACTTTCTTCCAAGTCAGAGAGAAAAGTCAAGTCATGTGAGGAAGAAGAACATGGCAACACCGAGGTCAGTGGGGGAAGGGGAAGAGAGGAGGCACTCCTAGTGCCGGAGCTGAAATTCTCCTGCAAGCCGTGGTGAGAACTATAATACAACAAATTGTTTTCCCTATAATTCATGAGATGAGGTACATGGGGTGTGTGTGTGTGTGCAGAAATCCACGCGCAGCCTGTGAAGGAAAACTGCTCACGCCAGAGCCATAGATGCTGTGAAAGGCTTTTTAGAGATTGAAGAAGAGAGCCTTTGCTTTCGGCTGGAATAGCTCATCCTTTAAAGACTAAAACCCCATGACTGTTATGACCCATGATGGCAGTGTGGGAAGACTGCAAGATTCGTGGGAGGGATTTTTTACTGCAGCAGATTCGGGCGGACTGTTGTTTGTGAAATTTGAAACCATGCTAGAGAAGTTCGCAGAGAACTATCTTCCGTGGGAAGAATCCCACGGCACAGTAGAAGAAACTATTTTCCTTAAACATAAAGAAAGACTTTTAAGAAATGAAACACTGACCAAAACCCCACGTTCATTTCCCTTGCGTGGGTTGGTGGAAAAAGGGAGGTACTGGAAGAGAGAGGTGTTCTGAAAGTTTGCTTTGGTTTCTCATTATTCTTTTTACTTTTAATTCTGTTAGTAATAAATTTTCCTTATACTGTCTAAGTTTGGACCTGTTTTGCCTTGAAGTTTTTCCGTTTTCCCCAATGGTCCTTGTTTCACCTCATGAAAGTGGAGTTTCGGTTTCCCCTTCTCTGCTTAGCTGTAGCAGAGGCAAATAAGTGAATGGTTTTCATGGTGCTGGTGCCTAACCAGTGTCAAACTGCCACACTGGGCTAGCAGGTATGCTGCAGGGTCTACAAAGTTTTCCACTGCAAGACTTAAAGAAAAAAATCGCTTTACCCAATCAATACTTAAGCATTGACACATATCTCTAGAATACTTACTTAGAAGAAAACACAATGGGAGAAAACACAATAGTGGGAGGGACTTCACACTCCCTACACCCACCCAGAGGTTAAGGGATGTGAAAGATCTGGGAAGCCTGACTGCCAGTGAAGACCGAGGCAAAGAACTCTTTATTATTTTAGCCTTCTCCATATCTGTTATCTCCAGTTCTCCCTTCTTGTTTATTGTTGGGAGGGGACACACTCTCCTTGGCCTTTCTCTTCTGACCTATGTACTTATAGAATCACTTCTTGTTATTCTTTACATCCCTTGACAAGTCCTGTTCCAGCTTTGCCTTGGATTTCTCGACCCCATCCCTATACATCTGAACCATATCCCCGTACTCTTCCCAGGTCACCTGTCCCTGCTACCACTGTCTGTGCATTTCCTTCTTGCTCCTCAGTTTGAGGAGCAGGTCCTTGCTCAGTCATGCCACTTTCCAGACTGCCCTGCTTGATTTCCTGCACACTGGAATGGAGAGCTCTTGTGCTCTAAGAAAAGTGGCCTTAAAGAGCTGCCAGCTCTTGTCAGCTCCTCTATCCCTAAGGACAGTTTCCCAGGGGATCTCATTTACCAACTCCTTAAACAGCTGGAAGTTTGCTCTTCCAAAGTTCAGTGTCTTGACTTTGCTTCTCACCAGGCTCACGCTCCTTAAGATCATGAAATCCACCAGGGCGTGGTCGCTACAGCCCAGGCTGCCTCCAATCTTAATCTCTTAAATGACCTCCACCGCATTGGTGAGCACCAGGTCCAGTAATGCTTCTCCTCTGGTTGGTTGGTCTAATACCTGGACCAGGAAGTTGTCCTCTGCACACTCCAGAAGTCACCTGGATTGCTTCCAGACAGCTGTATTGCTTTCCCAGCAGATGTCTGGGTGGGTGAAATCCCCCATCAGGATGAGAGCTTGTGAGTGCGATGCTTCCTGTAGCTGAAGCAACAAGGCCTCATCAACAGGCTCCCCCTGATCAGGCAGCCTGCAGTAGACCCCCCACCACCAGGTGTCCTTTGTTGTCCTGGTCCTTGATTTTTACCCACAAGCTCTGAAACTGTTTGTGGCTGTTTCTCAGAGACAGCTCTTCACAATCTATCCCTTCCTTAATATAGAGTGCAACACCCCTGCCCTTCCTTCCCGTCCTCTCTCCTCTGAAAAGCTTGTAGCCCTCAATTGCCATGTTCCAGTTGTGTAACTCATCCCACCATGTTTCTGTGATAACAATTAGGTCAGTTTTCTAATTGCACCAGGGCTTCCAACTCCTCCTGCTTGTTACCCATGCTGTGTGCATTGGTGCAGAGGCACTTCAGCTGGGCTGTCCACATCTTCATCTTTTGGGAGGAGCCCTGTCTAATTCCTCTGGGACAATTTACAGGTATTTCCCTGCTGTTCCCTAAAGTGCTGTTGTTTCCAGGTTCCTTACTGATACCCAGTAGAGCATCCCCTTCCCCCACCGAATCTAGTTTAAAGCCCATCTCTGAACTGCTTTTAGAAGAGGGTAAAGTTGTTACGAGGCCTGGTAAGAAAAAACTTCATTTAAATATACACATTTGTTTTTATTGTTGGGAGGAAAGTTCTTCCTCCCCCTTAAGGGTGGGACATCACAAGGAGTGAGAAAGAGAAAAAAAGTATCTGCTGAGGATAATCAGTTTGATAGATCATGAACTTTTACATGGTTTTATACTACGTAACACTCAAGGTCGTCAGGGTGTTGTGTAACACAATGTTCATGATAGTGAAACAAAACCTCATGGGCTATAAAATATGTACATGACACTCCCCCATAGACCATGTTATATTTTTGAGTTAATCATCAACAATATAGCAATACTAAGCAGTTTTCTCTTTTCAAGCTCTAGCTGGTATTGAGAAGATTTAGAAAATAAGGGGACCATAAGAATGTCATATGACTAACTCTAAAACAAAACCTGATGCTTTGCATTCAAAATTTAAATAAAGTAGAAAAAGCTGCATTAACCTTTATTAATCTAAATTCTAAACCCCCCCCCCCCAACTTCTATTAGTACTTGTTTAGATTACTAATTTTTCATGAAACTGCATTCTTAAGGAAAACTCACATCAAAATACATAGCCTGTACAACTCTACTTAACATGCTCCTAGACTGGACAGTCAACTTCAGTACTTCAGATTACGTGGAAACATTCAAGTATTCATAGTATAAATAATATGCTAAGCTCTTCACAGACAATCATAAACACAGCACATTTGCGTAGTCTAAATGAAGTTTCTGAAACTAGGTCTGGAAAAAATGAAAATATAAAGATCATATTTTCAAGTCTACACATATATAACAATGTTTCCAAAACAGTATTTTCATGTGAGTACTTTTAATGCTAATTTTATAGCATAGGTTTTATAATTAATCAATTTACCAACAGATTATCCCTTATTTAGCTGACTTTTTTTATCTAAACACTATTCAACACAGATACCTTTTCTATAGTATTAAAATAGCATACCCACCAAAGCAAATTTTACATTCACCTTCTACTCAGACATAGTAAGTGCTTATTTTGCCTCTATAGGCATTTGACTAGTCTGTAAATATGATTACAACAAAAATAAAATCAGTAAGATCATTGCTTATAGAGAGATCACCTTTTCAGCCAGTGGATTCTTTAAGAGAAACAGGTAGAGATTTATATTTTGGATTACTTTTTGCCAACGAAGAAGAGTCAAAATAGGAAAAGAAGGCAAATAAGGGCTTTTATATGCTGCCTCTATCTTTGGGAGCAAGTGACAAGGAAACAATCCAAAACATCAGGGAAAGCACAGTCTCTAATATCAATGAAAAGATAAACATTGTCCAAGGAAAGGCAGGATAAACAAGCAGTTTGAACAAAAGAGAGTGATCACTAGCATAGCCTGGAGTAAACACAAGACTGACGTAAGTCTGTGTCTCGGTTTGAAAGACAGGTGTCTGCTAAGGAAGGCAGAAGCCTCCCTTGGAGTGGCAGATGTAACCCCTTTCCCTCTGAGTTATTATAATTTTGAAATCAAGGGTCTTTAGGCAGAGATGTGGGAAAATAGGAATAACAGTTCTTTACTATATATATATATATATATATATATATATAACTAGTCAAACAAAACAACAACAACTATGACAGTAACAGCAAACACAAACCCAGTCCCGGCCTTCTCGGCTGTCAGGCTATTTCCCCTCGGGTGCAGTTCCGCTCGCAGCCGACAGGGATCGCTGGTGGCTCCCGGTGAGCAGGGCAGGTGCGATGGTTCCCCCGCGGCTGCAGGGGGCGCTCCGGAGCGAGCTCGGGAAGCACGCGGCTGCTCTGATGCCCTGGGATCCCGGGGAAGGATGGAACAAAGGAGCTTCAGAAACCGGTGGGCAGCTGGTCCCGGGTTCTCGGAAACAGCAGGCTGGACTGGTAGGCTGGAGCGGCAGGTACAAACACAAATCCCGGGTGGCAGACGAGATGTATCCAAAAGGGGAACCCCCCGGGGCTCCAGGCAGGCAGGGTAAGCACGGCTACAGCGTAGCGAAGGCTCGAAGCAGCAGCGGGGCGGGCGGCCACAGCCCAGCCTCCAGCAGGGCAGGGAAAAGCAGCTTTGGGATCCCCGGTGTTGTTCCCAGCAGAAAGGAAAGACGCCGAAAACGGGAACCAGCAGCTCTTCTCTCCGCGGCTTCTCTCTCCAGACGCTGAGAGCGAACTGAACTGCCCGCCAGGTGAGAACAAAAGCCTGGCCGGGCCCTTTTGTCTTTCTTAAGTATGGCTATCTCCTCTCAAGTATGGCCATTTATCTCCTAGCAACATGCTATGGGAAAAAATTCCTTTAACAGAAAAAAACTAGGACTAAACTGAAACCCCAACATTATCCACCCCGAATTTTTTTCCATACTAACATGTTACATGAAACTTAACTTTTTAACCATATAAATACATGCATCACCTAAATTATATACATATGTACATGCTGATACTGATACAAGTACAGAGCCATGGGTAGTTCACCCTAAAACAAGGTCCCCTTGAGGTATGCATCGGGTCTCTCCATCCCTTTGCATCACCCACCAGGTACAACCTGGTCCCTGAGCAAAAACAACCCCACGGATGGGTTTGTCTTTGCTCAAGGCAGACTTTACCCAAACAGTTTTTCCAAGCATACCTCTCATGTGCACCACTGGAACCTTATCCCCATCTGTTGTTTGTAGGGGTTCGGATTGGGCAGGGCCGGCTCGGCTGGTGGAGCCTCGGGTGTTAACTAACCAGGTGGCTTTTGCTAAATGCACCTCCCAGTTTTTGAAACTCCCCCCACCCAGTGCCTTCAAGGTGGTTTTAAGCAGTCCATTACACCGCTCAACCTTCCCAGCTGCTGGTGCATGGTAAGGGATGTGGTACACCCACTCAATGCCATGTTCTCTAGCCCAGGTGTTTATAAGGCTGTTCTTGAAGTGAGTCCCATTGTCAGATTCAATCCTCTCAGGGGTACCATGCCTCCAAAGGACTTGCTTTTCAAGGCCCAGGATGGTGTTCCGGGCAGTAGCGTGAGGCACAGGGTAGGTCTCCAGCCATCCTGTGGTGGCTTCTACCATTGTGAGCACATGGCGCTTGCCTTGGCGGGTTTGAGGCAGTGTGATGTAATCAACCTGCCAGGCCTCCCCATACTTGTATTTGGACCACCGCCCACCATACCACAGGGGCTTCACCCGCTTGGCCTGCTTGATCGCAGCGCATGTCTCACAGTCATGGATGACCTGGGAGATACTGTCCATGGTCAGATCCACCCCTCGGTCTCGTGCCCACTTATAGGTGGCATCTCTGCCCTGATGGCCTGAGGCATCATGGGCCCATCGAGCTAGGAACAACTCTCCTTTATGTTGCCAATCCAGGTCTATCTGGGACACCTCTATTTTCGCAGCCTGATCTACCTGCTTGTTATTACGATGTTCTTCATTAGCCCGGCTCTTGGGAATGTGAGCATCTACATGACGGACCTTCACAGATAGCTTCTCTACTCGAGCGGCAATGTCTTTACACTCCTCAGCAGCCCAGATTGGTTTTCCTCTGCGCTGCCATTTTGCCTTATTCCACCTTTCCAGCCAACCCCACAGAGCATTGGCTACCATCCATGAATCAGTGTAAAGGTAGAGCTTTGGCCACTTCTCTCTTTCAGCAATGTCCAGAGCTAATTGAACGGCTTTGAGTTCAGCAAATTGGCTCGATCCACCTTCTCCTTCCGTAGCCTGTGCAACTTGTCGTGTGGGGCTCCATACAGCGGCTTTCCATTTCCGGCTAGCGCCTACAATTCGGCAGGAACCATCAGTGAAGAGGGCATATTGTCTTTCACTCTCTGGTAGCTCGTTGTATGGTGGGGCTTCTTCGGCACGCGTCACCTGCTCCTCTTCTTCTTCAGAAGATAACCCAAAAGTCTCACCTTCTGGCCAGTTCGTAATTATTTCCAAGATCCCAGGGCGACTTGGGTTTCCAATTCGGGCGCGCTGCGTGATGAGGGCGATCCATTTGCTCCAAGTAGCATCAGTGGCGTGATGCGTGGAGGGAACCTTTCCTTTGAACATCCACCCCAGCACCGGTAGTCGGGGTGCCAGGAGGAGTTGTGCCTCAGTTCCAATTACCTCTGAGGCAGCTTGGACTCCTTCATAGGCTGCCAAGATTTCTTTCTCTGTGGGAGTGTAGTTGGCTTCGGACCCTCTGTAGCTTCGGCTCCAGAATCCCAGCGGTCGGCCACGAGTCTCACCAGGCACCTTCTGCCAGAGGCTCCAGGACAGACCATTGTTCCCGGCTGCAGAGTAGAGCACGTTCTTCACCTCTGGTCCTGTCCTGACTGGGCCAAGGGCTACGGCGTGAGCGATTTCCTGCTTGATCTGGGCAAAGGCTTGCTGCTGTTCAGGGCCCCAGTGGAAATCGTTCTTCTTGCGGGTAACCAGGTAAAGAGGACTCACAATCTGGCTGTACTCGGGAATGTGCATCCTCCAGAAACCTATGGCGCCTAGGAAAGCTTGTGTTTCCTTCTTGTTGGTTGGTGGAGACATCGC
The DNA here is from genome assembly GCF_041296385.1 of Aphelocoma coerulescens. Lineage (NCBI taxonomy): Eukaryota > Metazoa > Chordata > Aves > Passeriformes > Corvidae > Aphelocoma > Aphelocoma coerulescens. Next base: position 1,184,239 of record NW_027184083.1, on the reverse strand, counting down.
AGTGATCTTATTGATGACCTCAGTGGGAATCTGACGCCGTCCATCTTGCCACTTCACTCCCAGGAACTGGATCTCTCGGGCAGGCCCCTTGACTTTGCTCTTCTTGATGGCGAAACCAGCTTTTAGGAGAATTTGGATTATTCTCTCTCCTTTCTCAAACACTTCTGTTGCGGTGTTCCCCCACACAATGATGTCATCAATGTACTGCAGATGTTCTGGGGCCTCACCCTTTTCCAGTGCAGCCTGGATCAGTCCATGGCAGATGGTGGGACTGTGCTTCCACCCCTGGGGCAGTCGGTTCCAGGTGTACTGCACACCCCTCCAGGTGAAAGCAAACTGAGGCCTGCACTCTGCTGCCAGAGGAATGGAGAAAAATGCATTGGCAATGTCAATAGTGGCATACCACTTTGCTGCTTTGGACTCCAGCTCATACTGGAGCTCCAACATGTCGGGCACAGCAGCGCTCAGCGGTGGAGTCACTTCATTCAAGCCACGATAGTCCACAGTCAATCTCCATTCCCCATCAGACTTGCGCACAGGCCAAATGGGGCTGTTGAAGGGTGAGTGGGTCTTGCTGACCACCCCTTGGCTCTCCAGCTCACGAATCATCTTGTGGATGGGGATCACAGCATCTCGATTCGTCCGATACTGCCGGCGGTGCACTGTCGAGGTGGCAATTGGCACTCGTTGCTCTTCCACTTTCAGGAGCCCAACTGCAGAAGGATTCTCAGACAGTCCGGACAGGGTGTTCAACTGCCTAATGCCCTCTGCCTCCACAGCAGCAATCCCAAACGCCCACCTGAGTCCCTTTGGGTCTTTGTAATAGCCATTCCGGAGGAAGTCTATGCCCAGAATACACGGGGCCTCTGGGCCGGTCACAATCGGATGCTTTTGCCACTCCTTCCCAGTCAGGCTCACCTCAGCTTCCAAAAGGGTCAACTGCTGTGATCCCCCGGTCACCCCAGCAATGGATACAGGTTCTGCCCCCACATGTCCCGATGGCATTAAAGTACACTGTGCCCCAGTATCAACCAATGCATCATATTTTTGTGGCTCTGATGTGCCAGGCCATCGGATCCACACTGTCCAGAAAACCCGGTTCTCCCGTGCCTCTTCCTGGCTAGAGGCAGGGCCCCTCTAGCCCTGGTTATCATTCTTTCCCTGGGCATACATACTAGAGGTACCTTCGAGGGGATCTGACATATCATCCTCCTGTCTGTAATACCTGGCAGCTCGGTCACGGGAGGCTGAGGCTACTTTCACCTTAGCGGAACCCCCTCGGTTAGTGCCTCCCTCCTTGAGTTCACGCACCCGCGCTGCCAGGACAGAGGTAGGTTTCCCATCCCACCTTCTCATGTCTTCCCCATGCTCACACAGGAAAAACCACAGCTCAGCTCGTGGGGTGTACCCTCTCTCTCTAGCAGGGGGACGACGGGCTCTGACCTGGGGGCCTGTGACTCGCACTGGTGCCACACTGACCTTCCTCATCTCCTCCCTTATCTCCTTTATCTCCTCTTTGAGGTCCTGGACCACAGCAGAGACATGAGTTTTCAGTGGACCATTGACCATACTGTCATAATTCCTGAGCTTGTTGGCAACAGAGCCCACTGTTTCTCGGTTATTGTCAGCATCAATGGTTGCAATGAAGGTGGTGTATTGCGATGGCCCTAGTCTTGCCAGGTTCCACATCATCTGTCCTGTGCACCTGACCTCATCGGGGTCATTACCGTGCTGTCCATCCCTCCCAAAGAGTACCTCTAATACTGCCACCTCTCTTAGCTGTTGGATCCCTTCCTCAAGTGTCTTCCACTGCATTCTATGATGGTACTCCTGCATTCTCTCTTTGTGAATGAACCTTTCTCTCACACTCATTAAGAGCCGGTCCCAGAGAGAAAGGGGTCCTGGCTCCCTCACAAATACCTGGTTCACACCTGGGTCCTGGGTCAACGATCCCAGATACCTTGCCTCACCACTATCCAGTTGCACACTTGTGCCCATGAGGTCCCAAACCCGAAGCAGCCAGGTGGTATAAGGCTCACGCCCCCTTCGCACAATGTCGTCTCGCATACCACGGAGACTGTCGTACGACAGGGACTCAATGATGATTTCTGGCTCTGGCTCCCCTGCTGGTTGTGAGGGCCCTGGTTCCCCATCATCATTAACTGGTCGTACTGATTTGGTCTTACACTTCCTCCTTTGCACAGGGGCGACTGCTGCTGGCTGTACTTGTCCTTGGGGTTCAGCTGAAACCTGGGCGGTTGTAACATCTGTGGGTTCCACTGCTGCACCATCGGACTCACCCTCTTTGGGGCAGGGAGAGGTTTTTTCACTAGCTGAGGAGGTGTATTCCCTTAGCAATTGGCATATCCCCTGGTGCACCTGGCCCATCTCCTGGCGCACCTGGCCCATCTCCTGGCATATCTCCTTGCGCACCTGGCCCATCTCCTGGCACATCTCCTGCATCCCTTTCGCCAGTACCCCCACCCATTTCGGGTAGTCCATTTCTGAGGTGGGCTGTTGGGCGGTATCAGGCTGTGGGGCAGGGTCTCTAGTGTCTGGGGCTGTGTCAGGCTCTGGGGCTGAATCAGGCTCTGGGGTAGGATCTCTAGTGTCTGGGGCTGTGTCAGGTTCCGGGGCAGGATCAGGCTCTGGGGTAGGAACTCTACTCTCTGGGGCCATGTCAGGTTCTGGGGCAGGGTCAGGCTCCGGGGCAGGATCTCTAGTCTCTGGGGCTGGTGTCTGGGTAGTTATCCAAGCCAATCTCAACTTATCCTTGAATGCTAAATAGAGTAGGCCTACCAGCAGCAGGTGGTTAGTATTCAGAGGGAATCTAAACCCTTCAAAAATTGATGGGGTGGGTCCAAATAACTGGTTGAGGGGTTGGGGGAAAACTTCCCCTGGTGTCATTTCCTCACAGAAGGTACCATTGTTAACATAACCCCAAAAACATGAGCTCAGTGTGTGATAGCCGTTTATCCACGTGCCCACATTCCGGAGGAAGTTAAAAACCCATGAATTCCTCACCTTCTCGACCCATAGCACAAGCTGGATAACAGCAATGGTAGCCTTAGTGAGAGGACCCATATTCAAGTAGGGAGCTGCAAAGGGGAAGAATATAGCCACGGCCACATGCCACCCGAACCAGGGCAAAGTAGACCACATAGTGCTGCCTACCAAGGTTCCTATATCCAACACACAAACTTAAGTTATTCAGGAACTGTTATTCCTTTTTCACCTCTCTCTCTTAATGCCCTCAGGCCCCACGTTGGGCGCCAAGATCTGTCTCGGTTTGAAAGACAGGTGTCTGCTAAGGAAGGCAGAAGCCTCCCTTGGAGTGGCAGATGTAACCCCTTTCCCTCTGAGTTATTATAATTTTGAAATCAAGGGTCTTTAGGCAGAGATGTGGGAAAATAGGAATAACAGTTCTTTACTATATATATATATATATATATATATATATATATAACTAGTCAAACAAAACAACAACAACTATGACAGTAACAGCAAACACAAACCCAGTCCCGGCCTTCTCGGCTGTCAGGCTATTTCCCCTCGGGTGCAGTTCCGCTCGCAGCCGACAGGGATCGCTGGTGGCTCCCGGTGAGCAGGGCAGGTGCGATGGTTCCCCCGCGGCTGCAGGGGGCGCTCCGGAGCGAGCTCGGGAAGCACGCGGCTGCTCTGATGCCCTGGGATCCCGGGGAAGGATGGAACAAAGGAGCTTCAGAAACCGGTGGGCAGCTGGTCCCGGGTTCTCGGAAACAGCAGGCTGGACTGGTAGGCTGGAGCGGCAGGTACAAACACAAATCCCGGGTGGCAGACGAGATGTATCCAAAAGGGGAACCCCCCGGGGCTCCAGGCAGGCAGGGTAAGCACGGCTACAGCGTAGCGAAGGCTCGAAGCAGCAGCGGGGCGGGCGGCCACAGCCCAGCCTCCAGCAGGGCAGGGAAAAGCAGCTTTGGGATCCCCGGTGTTGTTCCCAGCAGAAAGGAAAGACGCCGAAAACGGGAACCAGCAGCTCTTCTCTCCGCGGCTTCTCTCTCCAGACGCTGAGAGCGAACTGAACTGCCCGCCAGGTGAGAACAAAAGCCTGGCCGGGCCCTTTTGTCTTTCTTAAGTATGGCTATCTCCTCTCAAGTATGGCCATTTATCTCCTAGCAACATGCTATGGGAAAAAATTCCTTTAACAGAAAAAAACTAGGACTAAACTGAAACCCCAACAGTCTGGAAATGAGGAGAAACAGGAATGGAACCATGGAAGGTATGAAAGTAATGAGTAACTTCAGGAAAATATCTAGTGAATGAAAGTATAAAAATATTTTATGGGGTATGTGTATATATTTTTCTGTCAGGAAAATTAATATTTTGAATGCTGACAGGTTGTTTTAATTTATAGATCTATTTAGAAGGCAACTGTCTTTAAAATTGGAAATGTATTCTTACCTCCTTTGGCTTGGATGGCTTGTGGATAGTCTATCAGAAAACAATATATGATGGCATCAGATATTTTTATGAACTCTGTTTATAAAGACTTTTCATATATTCTTTTCCTCTGAAACTATGGGAGAATTTCACTCAAAGTCTCAAGTTCTTTTTGCTTGACAGTCATCTTTAATCTCTCTTGCTCCCTTTTTCTTAGAGCTACATTCCCACTGATTGCTCAGGTTTGTCTATGGGTTTCTGTATCTGTCTTGGGGATGGTTTATATGCCATATCCTTTTTTGGTTTTGTTTTGTGTCGAGAATGGTCACTGCCTCCCCTGGCTCCGGGAGTATCGCGATGGGTGAGGAGCAGCCCAGGATCCTGCGAGGGTTGGAGGACAGGGGCTGCTGCTTGCTTCCAGTGGAGGGTGATCGACTCAGGAGCCACACGGCACGGGCGTGACTGGATATCCTGTTGCCCTGTGCTTTTTGCCTGTTTCTTTATTTTCTTTTTTCCTTTGGCACTGTGACTAGAGCTTGCTGGCTTGCTTCTCTACTTCTCTGCGGCTTGGGAGCCCAGAGCCAGTGCATGCTGCTCCGGGAGCCGGGGGCACTCCCCACCGGGCCACTCCCTCTGCGTCGTGGCCTGATCCTGGGACCAGCCATTGCTGGTGAGCTGTCCAAAGCCCCGCTGTTTTCTGCCACTGCTTCAAGGTTTTTTACTACATTTTAACTCGCCACCCTGTGTCCGCCCAGATCCCCGCGGCTCCTGCCACAGCTTCGGAGTTTTTGCTACACTTTGTCAGCCTGGGTGTGCTCGCCTCTGGCTGTTCCAGCCTGCTGCTCCGAGGTTCCTGCTACAGTCCATTCAGCTTCCTGAGGGGCACTGAGACCAGCTGCTTCCTGCGAGGTTGCAAAGGAAGCCCCTTTTCTCTCTCTCCCGCTGGCTGAGCCGCCATTACCACGTGAAGAGGAGGCTGAGCTCGCACCACAGCATCCCCTGCAGCCACGGGGGAATCATCGCACCGCCCTGCCCGGCCGGGAGCCAACAGCGCCCCTGCCGGCTGTGACCATAACTACACCAATGGGGAAAGTGCTTGACAGCCAAGACTGTTGTTGGGACTTTTTTGTTTGTTTGTTGCTGCTGCTGTTGTTGTTTTTTGTCTTGTTATACATATATATATTCAAAAAGAACTGTTATACCTTTTTCCATATCTTTTCCTGAAAGCCCCATAATTTCAAAGTTATAATAATTTGGAGAGAAGGGAGTCATATTTTCCATTCCAAGGGAGGTTCCCGCCTTCCTTGGCAGACACCTGTCTTTCAAACCAAGACAGTATCTTCTCTGCATCTGTTTCTATGGCATTTTATTTATTTTTTTTCTCACACATGCCTGTCCTCAAAATATTCAATAAAACACGTGCTGCCCACATGTGCCTTTGTTTTGGGTGGTGATATGTATCCATGTTCTCATGAAGGCTGTTCTTGTTCCAGAAAGTTTAACTATTTATAGTGATTTTAAAGAACATTGTCTGTGATAACTAGCTGTAATATGTTTTCTCTAACAACAAAATTATGGATAACAGGCCATCTTAATACATTGAACTCTGCATGGAAAACATACTAGCAAAAGCACAATTATACATATAACAGCCTCTTTAGAAGAGTCACTACATGATCTTTCATGAGTACTTGCACTGGATTGAAATATTTACTGGGAATACAGTAAAGAAAATTGGCAAACCTACAAAATGTTCAATAGTAACTTAAATATATAAATTAACATAAATTAACAATGCTGTGCACAGTAGTGTTCTTTCATTATAGTCAAAATTTGTAAACAATTTCCACTTACCTATCCATAACCTTTAAGAAAACTGCTCAGGTTTATTCCATTATTTTTGAAAGTATATACCTCTTAGGCCAAGGTATTCTATGCTGTTCTTCTCTTCAAAGGTTAATTATGTTCAGGGAATCTGAGGGAAGTCATGTAGGATTTTACAACAGTGGGAAGAGAAATAGAGAAATTTAAACACCAAAACCTAGAATTTGAATACATCATAATACAGAAAAGGTTAATTTTCATTAATAGATCATTTTGACTTGATTTTTAAGTTATGGTGTTAGGAGCAAAAAGCAGGTGCAGTTCCCCTAGGGATGAGGCACAACACTCAGCAACTGAAATCATTGGCTGTAATGAAAGCACAGCATTACCATGGTGGGAGCCCTGGGACACCCATGCTAATCAAATGGGGACCTGACACACAGTGGAGCCCTGCTAGGAAGTGAAGCTCAAAGGAAATCATCACAGGGGTGGGTAATAAAACTTGCACTGATTACCATATCATAGATATGCAATGTCTTGTTTTGCTCATTAGCGAACTCTCTGATGTAATGCAGGTGCTGTTCAAATTCAGAAATCCGCAGCTGACTGCCAGGTTGGCACCCATACAGGAATATATGCAATTGTGGAGGGGTGGGAAGCGAACTATCTTGGGTTACCGTGACAACGAGATAGGATGTGCTTGGGACTCTTACATACTCGGGCAGGGGAGGTGAACTATCCTGGGATACCATAACAAATCTCACACCCTATGTCATACATGAAATCCCTATTTGTGCTTGGTCTTTGCATATTAAGTGCTTTAATTAATTAATTTTGAGTTAAATATTTTTAAATTGAATGTTGAAATTAACCCATCAGCCCAGGTACCAAAAATCAAGTTCCATTAACCACTTGTACACCATAAGAGTTATCTTTCCTGTGTTTACTGTATACTTTTACAAGTGTTTTAAGATGTGTTGGATGTATTTTTTTGGTGTTTTTACTTGTACTTTGGTTCCAAGGCAAATTTCCAAAAACCTCAGTTCTAACAGCCAGCAGCTATTTTTAACCCCATAGCAGTTACCCTGTGGGCAAGCTCCATGGCAACCTGAATTTTAATGACCCTTATCTCAACGAATACCACCCCTCTGACAACGATGAGCCATTGGTGGACAGAGATAATCTGTCAAAGGGAAAGCACCAATCACTTCAAACTGAAGGGGCGGGCTGTGGGCGGAGCAAAGGCACTATAAAACAACGAGGCAGCCAGAGACACGCCCCTTTTTCTCCCTCCAGCCTAGGAGGTGGAGGTCAGTGCTGGGAAAGCCTACTCCTATTAAGGAGCCTTTAGAAATTTTTTTTGCTTTTGGACCAGCCAAAAGCCAGCCTAGCACTGTAAGTCCTTTTTCTCTACCTGAGGTCCAGTGCTGTTTCAGCCAGAAGATCTAAAATCCCTGCGCTCCTGGGGCATACCATCTATCGAGCCATAGGATCCCAAATTTTTATATTTTTCTAATTTCTGTAATTTTTTCACTTTTCTGTTTTCAATAAATTATTTTAATTTTTTTAACTAAGAGTTGTCTCATTTCTCACACCCTACATATGGCTATTTGAAATTTTCATGCTAACCATTCCTAAAAGGTGTATTCTTGACTCAATCTTTTTTTTTTCCCCCACTATAACTGAGTTGCATCACCTAGGCAGAGACATTTATCTGTATTTAATTGCACTGTAAAACCATGGGCAGCTTCTCTGAGTCAATAATTCAATTTATGGACCAGTTATTGTCCCCATCAAAAGTTAAAAAAAAAAAAAAGGCTTTGTGCATCAGAATACAGTCTATTGTAAATCTGTAAGAAATTAAATCACAACAAGTTAATACTGGTTTCTGGCTCACTAATGGAGCATCCACACATCTTCTGAAGTGCTGACAAAGTAGATAGACTGATGTTTGTCCTTATGACCACACTGAGAAGCAAGTTGTAAATATGTATCCAGGTAGAAAATAGAATTTTTTTTAAAAGAAGTTATGAGTACTCAGCATTCAGAAAACATCCACTGATGTTGTATTTATCCTTATTCCTTTTCCATTTTTATTTTATAATTAATAAATTGCATTTCATTACACATTTATGTTAACAGCCATAATTTAAAGGAGTTACTTGTGTTTATTTCATTTTATTGCACATGTATTTTCTGTTCTCACTGTACTGTCTTTTCACAAGGGCCACAGGATGTCTAAAAAAAAGAAGGCTATCTGCTGCAGGTTAGAAGGCTGGTTTAGCCACTATATAGGACTTTCTAAAATGTTTTCACATGAAAAAATAACCAACTTGATAGCCAAATTCCAATCAACTTTCTCTTTTTAGGTTTCTGGATTAAAAAAAGGTCACTAATTGCTTCAAAAAAGAATTAATTGGAAATATGAATGTGATTTATCTCTAGGTAGGTGCGTTGGTTTTGCACGGCCTTGTTTTTGGTAGTGGGGGGCCACAGAGGTGGCTTCTGTGAGAAGCCGCTAGAAGTATGTCCAGCAGAGCCAATCCCTGATGGCTCTGAAGATGGACATGCTGCTGGCCAAAGCTGGGCCAATTAGAGATATTGGCAACGCCTCTGTGATAACATATTTAAGAAAATCAAAACAAAGTGGGGCACAGTTTTTTTTCTTCTAGTCAGAGAAGAGGAGGAGATGAGAACATGTGATGGAAACAACATGGCGACACCAAGGTCAGTGAAGAAGGAGGGGGAGGAGGTGCTCCAGGCACCGGAGCCGAGACTCCTCTGCAGGCCGTGGTGAAGACCATGGTGAAGCAGCTGTGCCCCTGCAGCCCATGGGGATCCACAGGGGATGCAGAGATCCACCCATAGCCTGTGGGGGAGGTGCTCATGCCAGAGAGGGTGGATGCCTGGAGGAGGCTGTGGTCCAGTGGAAGACCCGGTAGAGAGGGCCCCTGCTTCCAGGCTGGAGCAGTCTGTCCTTGGAGGACTGCACCCCGTGGAAGAGTGACCCATGCCGCAGAAGTTTTGGGATGACTGTGTGCCCGTGGGAGGGGCTCACGTTTTGGGAGAACTGCTGCTGGTGAGAGTGGACCCACGCTGGAGAAGTTCAGGGAGAACTGTCTCCCATGGGAGGGACCCGTTGGTCTCACAGGGGAAGGGCTCCTCTCCCAGAGCAGCAGAAGAAAACCTCGGGTGACGAACTGACCTAAACCCCCATGCTGTCTCCCTGCGCTGTTGGTAGGAAGGAGGGAAGGGCTGGGGGAAAAAAGGTCTTTTAAGGGCTTATTTTATTTCTCATTATCTTCCTCTGATTCTATTTGTAATAAATTCACTTTGTACCTTTAAGCTGAGCCTGTTTTGTCCTTGGAGTGTTTTCTTCCGGTCCTTATCTCAACTCATGAACCCTTCATTAATTTTTCTCTCCTCTGCCCAGCTGTGGCAGGGGAGGGTGAGCAAGCAGCTTTCGTGGGTGCCTGGCATTTGGCCAATGTCAAACCACAACAGTAGGGGACCACAGTTTCCTCTTACTTATCTTCCTTTTGGCTAATTGCTCCAAGGAGACGGTATTAGGTCTATCTGTAAAATGCAATGCAAATGTTTTGTGGTGGTTTCATTCACAGACAAATGGAAATAATTTGTCTAAAAATTGTGTATTAAATTGTTCAAACAGACCTTGACACAGGCTAAAAGCATGCCAGCTAGTACTTTCTCAAACAATTTCTGGGCACAGCTGTTGGGAAATAGAATTATTGGGATCAATAAAAGAACTGTGCAAGCAATAGGCCTGGAAGTTTTAGGCTTGTGTGTGAGAAAACTTTCCATGGGAAAGTCCCTGTATGAAAGATAACAAGCAGGTCTGGGAACAAAAGAGGGAGTCTTGAGATGGTCCAGCTGTACTATCCGGGAGTGAACGAGGGAGATAGGCACTGAATTCTTTTAATCATAACAAAACTATGGAAGCTTGCCATTGTAAGTCCAATTATGTAGAAATAGAAATGTGTCTTGATGAGCTTTAAGTCACTTAGGAGTTAACAAGCTGGTATACTATATAAATGCCTTTGGACTGCTAATAAACGGAGTTTTGCGGAGTTTGCTCTATCAACCATATTGGCTGGCTTGCTTCACTCTCCCCCCCCCGCCGGGGGCCCGGGCTCCTCGTCTCGCTAAGCTTCCAACACACAGCTTGGGAGTGTGAGTCAGGAACCATTCCCAATAGGCAGTAGATGCATGTGACTATCCTGTTTTGAAGAATAAAAGGGTTTAAGAATAAAGGCATAAAACATTGTGTGACTACCAGCCACAATGCCAGAGAACAGTCCTAGGCATGGACTGTTTATATGTGGCCATTGAATCTTTTAGCTGAGATGGTTAACATTTAAGTATCTGAAGAATGGAAAAGTTCTGTTTTTTTTTCAAAGAAGCTGTTTTAAAAGGCCTAAGATCAAGAAGCTCTTTTAACATACCTGATTTCGATAATTCTCTCAGTCTTAAATCATCTTTTTACTGGCAAGTCCATTAAAAAGGGAGTGGCAAGGCATTTTAAGTATGATATGATGTTTTCAGATTTCTTTAATCCATAGAAGTGTGGCTTTTATCAGCTTGTGCTGAATACAACAGTCCATTAGGCCATTTCTTAATTTCTGTCCTTTGCCAGAAGATGAATGTCCAAATTAACTTTCTGGCCTATGAAGCTGTATCAATTTACCTTTACACCTTAAAAAGTGAAAAATAAAAATACCCAAATGCTTTCATATTAATCTCTTAAATTAATCCATAGTGGTCCTCCCAGCTCTTGTATGAAATTGCACAGCATTTGTTATATAACTGACATGCAGTTCTATATCTCTATTATAAAACATGACAGTAAGTTGCTTTCCCAGTGCCTGTCCAAAACAAGACTTTTGAGAGGATAAAGTCATATGAAGCTCAGATTATAAACAAAAATAATTGTTAGAAGTTCAGGAAGTTATAGCAGGAATAGTACCTGCTTCCTTTCTGGAGTTCACCAATAGTGAATCTACAGAAAAGAGCCTAAGGAGCATCTTGAGCCAGATTTCAAATTTCTTTCAATGATGATGAATAACTCATCATTTATCTTCCCTACAAAAACAACTGTTATTAGGTCTGTTCTTACAGCCCTAATATAACAATACTGGGACAATCTACTTGTCCAGCAGAGCAATTGTAATCTATCACTGATCTTTTCCTGTTAGATAATGCATTTAATTGTTATATATATTTTATAGCCTAAATTAAATATTTAAAATTATCTATATTTAAAATTTATTCAGAATCCCTAGTGCCTTACATAATCAAAAATTGACTGTAACATTCAAATGAAAATACTAGAGCTTTGCCTTCTATAATTTTTCCTCCAGAGAACTGTTTTATACAAGTATACATTTTAAAAGATATATCTGCCATAGAATTCATATCCCTTTTTCATAAAAACAGAAGCACATTTTTAACATAGTAGAGATAGTGCAGATTTATCACTTGGAAAAAATTAAAAAATTAAATAGTATAATTTCATTCCATATTAAATTCTTGTTGGTAAAATATGCTAAATAATTAGAATAAGAAAAAACTCCACAGACCTCCATCTTGCTTATCAGGAAAAAAAAAATCAGTAGTCACCATCAAGTTGTAAACTTAGAGCAAGTACCTATACAAATATTTTACTCCTTAATCTTCAGGCTTCCTCAGCTTTTTTTTTTTTTTTTTTTTTTTACCTGTACCACTGAAGGCTTCATCTGATACTTAGGTTGCTTACTTTTAATGATGAATATTCCCCAGTGAATTAATTACATGGTGCTATTGTTTGTTCCTTTGAATTAATATCAATGCAGAGAACATAACTTTCATCTTGTTATAGAGCATTCATCATTACATTCTTTCTATTCACTGTTGTAGTCCAGCCTTAACACCAGATTCCAAATCATTTGAATACTTAAATTTAGGATGATAGTTATATGTTGCATTACTATCTTACATTCAGATAAGAAGCTAATTTCCTTTCAATTATTTAAAAAAATATACCATCATGATGTTAATTTTAAAAAATATTTTACTGACACATCACTTTTATTTTAAAATTTGGCACAGAAGTATATACTACCTATAAATTACTAACAGGCAAATAAAACAATGTTTGTGCATCCCATTAACAAAATTACAGGTACCTGTGATGAGCGGGAAAGACTCCATTACCAGAATAAGTAGTAAAGTAGGTATGTTTATTCCAGTGCTGGGACACATGGGGGATAGCTCCTCCAAAGCCATGCGTGCTGACAGCTGCATTCAGCTTGGTATTTATCGGGTTACAAGTTCCATATTCATTAAGTTTCCCAATACACCTATACATATTCATTACCTAGCCCCGCCTAGCCTCGCTTCGTATTACAATGAGCCCAAAAGTCATTTACATCCGCGTTGCGCTTGCGCAGTGTTGTCTGGTGGTCGTGGGCCGGGGTCTCTGAGATGAAATAGAGTCTTTCTCAGATGAAGTAAAGGGTCTTCCTCATCCTGAACTTTTCACCTTTCTTCCCTGCGCATGCTCTTTATGTCCCTGGGCTAAGTCCAAACTTCAAGACTGGTTTAAGTTAGCTTTAGGTTAAAAACAGGATCTTTGGTCAAGATTCCTTCGCCTTATCAATAGTCTCATATCTTCTCATCCTGCCTTGGTAGGCACAATAAGTGTTGGGCAAGCTGTATGCATTGCTTCTAACAAACCAATTCTTAGTAAATAATTTAATCTCTGCTTCCCCATCCTCCTGATTCACCTGTATATTATACCAGTCCTTATGAAACAAGCAACCTCTAAGAAAACATGGTGTCAAGTGTGAAGAATTTGCACTTTGCTTCTTAAAAGTGGATTACAGTAATATCTAATGGAGTAAAACATGAACTATTTAATTTCCCTTAATGAAAAAAAAATCCCGATTTGCTCATGTGTGTTACAACACCATCTTCTAAAACAACTAATGACTTAAATTAGTTGTTTTCTTGTGCAGGTAATAATATCATAATACTCAGACAATAGCCATTTCTGCAAATTCTTTTCACTGAACAAGGCTTTAAAAACATAAAATCGTCCAGTGAGGTTTTCATCGGAAAATCCCAACAGAAACAAAGTAGTCAAATGTGTTATGTTTTACCATAATGTTTGTACTGGATAAAAGTATATTTGATATAGAAGACACCTAGCATTTGAAAAGCAAAATTTCAGTATTTACATTTTATTTACACACTAAATCATCAATTAAGAAAAAAAAAAGTTATATAAATAAGTTACTCAAATCACATATAAACTCTATCAACATGAATTGGTAACAGTCAGTTAGAAGCAGATTAAGTAGTATCCCTCGGCCAACTTTGTCATTTTAGAATCCCATTTTCCTTTGAATTCATAGGTGTATATGTCCACATACATATGTGTATGTGAACCCTAAAAAGGTAGTTTATTAAGCTTCAGTTTGTTACCAAAAAATGATAAATATTTTCCCCCTTGACTTACAGAGTTGCACTGTATTAAATTAAGCACAAAGACTTAGAAACATACTTAATTTACTACATTAATTATCCTTATTTCAAATGGATAGCTTGAGGTTGTGAATGAATAAACAATTATAGGATTTTGACCTTTTGTATTAACTTGGAACAGAGGTATATAATACATTTATTTCAGAGCCTAGTTTACTCTGTCTTCATTAAACTTACATGACCATGTACCCATTAGATATTAATATCTCCAGTACTGAATTACTGTATTCTCCAGTGCCATCTTCATTTCTGTACTTTCAAACAGAACCACATACACTTGTAAAACAAACTTTGATTCATCCAACATTACAGATTTAATAGCTCTTTAAGCTTGAGAGAAGCATTTTAAATCTGTATTAAAGACAGTGTTATTCAGGAAATCCTAAGACTTGAAAAAATTCAAGTGCATTGGTGCAAGATATTATCCCTTTGTGCAAATAATATCCATCCAACGCTGAAAGAGTTTGTTTGTATGTCACAGGCTATTTAAAGCTAGCTGTGTTCAACTGTATGGCTGAATCCTGAAGTCCACAGACAAGGAAGGCTTCCTCTAAAAATCAAAGGATTTTTATCCAAATACTGATGAGCAAAACGACATGAGTAGGAAAAGACAGAATTAATTCATCAGATAGAAATGCTATTATGCCGTTCTGTGATTGTTCATAGTTTTACCTGTACAGAGAAAAACCAGAAAATATTTCAGACTAGGACATTCTCTTTCACCAAACACTGCTTCACAATCCACAATTAAAATATTTCCAGTAAGTCTGGTGGTGGCAGGGAGCATCAGCCTCTAGCAAAGCGTCCTTCATCCAGACATCAGTATTTACCCCCGTGCTCGTCCAAAAAGGTTGTTTTTAAAAGCCACTCCACTTCGGTACGTCCACTCGTAAATTCCTCACTCCGGCAACGCTTTCAGCATCGGGTGTTTCAGTTCCTGAGATGCGGCCTATTTACACCCACACAGACGAACACGAGCGGTAGCAGTAACTCCAGGAAGCGTCTCAGGTCTGACACATCCGCGGGGGCAGGGAGGTAAAGGAGGACGGGACTGCCACACTTGTGAGTTCATTCTAAGACGCCCTTTTAAGCCTACCTCCTAGGGGGTGTTATTTTGCAGTCCTCCTTCCTATCATCCTTAAGGAAGGCAAAAATAAAACCCAAAACGTGTTCTTTTCAACGGTCACTTCATCACAAATCACTGGCTGCCTTCCTCTCAGCGCAGGTCTAAGCATAAACTCCGGTCTTCTTCACCAGAAGGGGAGAGAAGAAAGAAACTGAGGAAGTAGTTGAATGGGTGGGGAAGGGGAGAGACAGCCACGTAGCGGAGACTCAGTTGTGCCCGCTGCTGCTAGGCGAGGCAAGGCGGAGGGAACCACTCCAGCTGTAGCAGAGCTAGGAAGGGAGCAGCGGGGAACAGCGCAGTAACGGCGGCGGAAGCGACGCTGGTTGAGTAAGTAAGAAAAGGGAAGTTGTTGGTGTTTGGCGCCGGTGGAGGGAGTCATTCCTGCAGCAGCACTTCCGGTCGGCATTTTGTTCTGAGAGGGAGCGAGAGACACACACTGAGGATCCTTTCCTTTTCTTTCCCCCTCTCCTCCTCTTCTTCTTCTTCCTCTTCCCGCCCTCCCCCCCGCCCCCCCCGGTACCGACTCACGGTTTACTCTGCTCAGGCTGTTGGCTGTTCCCTCCCCCATCCTCCTACACTCGCATGTACAGAGGGAGCAGCGGCCCCTTGGCAGCTGCCCTGCCCTCCCCTCCCCCCACCCCTACCCCGCGGCTTGGAATGTGTCTCGGAACCGGTTTGGTTCGGCCCGTGTTGATGCTGTGAAGCAGGCTCGGGGGAAAAGGGATTTGTCTTGGCCACTCACCCCCTGGCTCTACATGTTCGCTGCACTGAGGAGGAGACGGAAGAGGAGACAGCCCCCCTCCCGGCCCGGATTATTGTTGTTATATTATCTCCCATCCTCCTCCTGCTCCGCGGCGGCCGCGGCCTAGCAGCAGCGACAGCTCCTCTGAGGAGGGAGGGGGCGGATTTCTCTCCCCCTCTCTCGGATTCTCGTCGGATTCGGACGTCGATTTGCTCAGGTAATCCCCCTTCATCTCCCCTTCCTCTCTCTGCCCTCTCCACCTCTCCAGCAGCGGGCCAGGCCTCCCGGCCCAGCACTGCCGGGAGCAGAGGGGATTACCTGCTATCCGGGATAGAGGGGAGTAAGTGGTGACCGGAGGTGTTTATTTAGCAGCCCCCCTTCCTGCTCGGTCGGGTATGGGGGAGGAGATTAGTTCTTTCCGGGCTGCCGGGAGGCCCAGGCCCGGCGGAGGGCGCAGGCCTGTCGGCCAGCGCCTTTACTCCAGTTCGGGGATTAGAAAGGCGAGGCGGTTTCTCAGTAACAGGCCTCAATCTGGAGAGGAGCAGGAGGAGGAAACAATACAATTAGCTGCAAATATGCACTGATCCTTTGCTATATTTACAACTTCTGAAGTCGGGGGCGAAGTAAGTGGAGGAATAGGGAAAGAGAGACAATGTAAATACCCAGGAACAAAAATGCCAGCTCTCTTCGTTATTGCCTTCTCTTTTTAACCAACTCTGTTCTGAACATGCAAAACTTCAAAGGCACATGGATTTATAATGTAGAGGTTTAATTTCTAAGTAATATAGCAATTGATTAGTGTGTTAATCACTGACATATTTATAGCATAAAACTAGCACTTGTGGCATGATTGACACAACACGGATGCCTGCAAACCTAGAAAATACAGACAAGCATATTGTGTCAGGTACTCCACACAATCTCAATGTGCATGTGCTGTATACATTACAGGAATATGTATTAAATGCAGATTAAATACTATTTAATACTCTTAACAAACAGGCAATGGGAGAGGGGTCGTGTAGAGTGCTATGTTTATGACGTTTCAGGGGTCAAGGTGAATATGAGATCTTAGCCTAAGTATTTGAGAATCAATAGTAAATTTAATTAAGTGAAAAGTGAGGAACGTTTAAAAAGTGTCATCATTTCTTATCAGGCCATATTCCTTTGAGATCCTGAGGTCGTTATTGGCTGTTTGTGTCCATGATGTTTAAGTATGTTATAATTTTAACAGGTCAAATGTGTTTTATAAATGACGATTGATTAAGTGTCAGCTATTTATAAATGGTAGCTAATTTAGAGTAAGGCAAATCTTGGACTTACTGTGTGGTAGAGTTCAGTGTGTTATTAAAAGTTGAGGTAGATTTAAAATAAACACCCTGTGAACTAATAAAAATACTCATACAGAAATTACATAATTGAGGGAAATTTTAAGATACCAAGTTTTATCTTTCATACAGAAAAGA
This sequence comes from Aphelocoma coerulescens, assembly GCF_041296385.1. Lineage (NCBI taxonomy): Eukaryota > Metazoa > Chordata > Aves > Passeriformes > Corvidae > Aphelocoma > Aphelocoma coerulescens. The sequence goes on along the minus strand of NW_027184083.1, from coordinate 1,167,120 downwards.
AATTTGTAAATGGCAAACAAGTATCAACATTATAGAATTTGTCTGTTTTTTTAGTAGTTTTTTTAGTTGTTCAGACAGATCTTGTAATAATAAGTGATAATGAATTTCTGGTATATTGTGTTTAGAGTCTTATAAATTCTGCTATCGTGTCGTTGAGTGCCCTGATACTTGTTTAAAAAGGTGAAGTCAATATAGCTGTCACGTAGAAGGTGTGTTTTTAATGCTGTAAATCCGTGTAGTAGTCAGTAGCGTGTCCGTGATTTGTATTGGTCAGGGAGCAGTTTGAATTTTAAAAAGCCTGAAGATCCTGCTGAGCCCCAATCCCTCCCTCCCTCCCTCCCACTGATCTCCCATTCCTGTCTTTGTGCTGCCTGGTCCTGTTAGACACTGTTTGCAACAGGGCCTCAGGCCTATGTGTGTGGAGAGGAACCATTTACACTTTGAAAAAGCAGCTTCTTAATTTTAAACTTTGTGAATTGCAGAGGGAGCCATTAGTCGTCTCTAACTGCCTCTATCTCTGCGTGTAGCCGCATTGCTGTTTTCTTTTGGTCCGTGGTATGCATAGAGGCCGAGTGTAACTGCTTTACAGGAAAGAAAGTAGTTCTAGTTCTTGGGTAGTTTCATCATAAAGAAGGGACATGAGATCATTTGTTTCTTTTGTCCAGCCTTCATTTTAATAAAAATGGGTTAGCTAAGCCATTGTTTGAACTTTTCTGACTTATTTAAGGAGGTTTGCTTTAAATATATATAAGAGCAGGAAATAAGCTACTGTAGTTATGTAGCTCCTGTCAGGTTTATCTTGCCTGGGTTGTGTTTATGATGTGCTCTTTTTTTCTTAAATCAGAAAACATGCAATTTTCTAGTATGAAAAATAGGTGTATTTATAAAGGGGAAATTTAAGATGATGCCTATTTGTAATGAGGTTTTATTTTTTATTTGTTCTGAGACATATGTGGTTAATCCTGAATTAGTTGTGCCATCACAGTTCATATAGTTGTAAATTTCTTTGTCATAAAAATATATTTAGCGTGCAGAAATACTTAACGTGGAAATGTTTATAAGATGACTTATTTTTTGTTTAGATCGTATTTTTAGCACATTTAAGAGTGTGTGTGTATGGAAAGCAAGAGCCCTCACTTTCATACTCCTTTTGCCCTAGTGTTAGGAGTTTATACTGGTCCACTGTTTATCACAAGAGCTTAAGGCAGATGTAGTTATTTTATTCATGCTATGGAAATACAAAATTAATTATTCTTGAGGTGTTAGTTGTAGCAATTACTTCAATTGAAAGAGGAAAATATTTTCTTCTTGTTATTTTTATTTTGTGCTTTTGACTGCCTTGGACAGTTTGAATGTTTCCTGTGTACAGATTTTATTTCTTTACTTTTTTTAAGCTTTCTTTTGAAGCTGTTTTTATACTTCTTTTTTTTAAATAATTTTTTATCGTTTTGATTTAGGAGAAACAAAACAGCATTAGAGAAGCAAAATTATACCTCTAAATAGCTAAAAAAGTAAACATTGAACTTTTTTTTCATGTTAAACTCTCTAAGTTGGGAAAAAATATAAAAAAAATTTGTTATTGCTTTTAGTATGTGTATCAGTTGGTTCTAAGTGGTTTTCCAATTGGAGATCTTAAAATTCTTTAAATTGTTAGATATTTTCAGTTTTCAGATCATTTCTCTGTCTTGATTTGAAGCACTTTATTTCTTGAAGGAGTGTGTATGTGTAGAGAGGCAATGCATTTTACAGGAGCAGTTTAAAAATGCTGGGCTGCAGTCAGGGATTCTGATAAGGAAACAGCAGACTAAAATTGCAGAAACAAACTTAATCCAGCTCCCTTCCCCATACACTGGGCTTTTAACTACATTACTCTATTTCCCCCTTACCCTTCTGCTCCCAATTCAGTGCTTCATACAGTGCATGGGCAATCATAGCTGGCTGGTATACTGTTATAACCTACTTGATATATTTGTTTTTTCTTTGTAATTGTGCAGCCTACTGCTTTACCTGCTGTATGGCATCCAAATAGTTCATTAATGCTGAAGCGTTTCAATCTATGAATTTGTAGGAATTATCTCAAAATACATATCTGTAGTTCACAAACATTAGCTTTTTTTGCGCATCTGTTAAATATTTTTTTTTTACAGATGGAAGACTGAAACTGAGTCAAATAGCAAGTTAACACAAGATTTATAAGCAATTTTCAATTTGACATGCTTTATTCTTGAGATTTGTAGAGTTACTTTACAGCACTTAGGAAGTTCATAGCATTGTTTTCTTTGACTTTGTGGTTGTGAGTGCCCTGCATTTCAACATATCAAGCTCACTGTTTCTCACGGTGGATTCCTAAAAAGTATGGAATGGGTTTTTGCCAATGGCCTTAAAACATCTATTCAGTTTCAGCTGTCTTGATCATGACAAGAACTGGACAAGAATAGATTTTGTATCCTGAAAAATTAAAAAGAATCATCCTCCATATTGTGAAGAAACCAAAATCTCTTAAAGTTTATCAGTAAGAACAGAGACAAGAATTAGATAATAACCCAAATCCCACAAGTAATTAAATGGCGTGCCTGCAATATTGAAGGCGATTAATTTCCAGCAGGAACTAATAACCCTGGAGAGTATCCTAAGCATTGGTTATTGGCTATTAGGAAAAAACTCTGCCTCTTAAATAAATAATTGTTGTAGTTGGTGTAAACTGGTTGAATGGAAACCTCTGCAGCCTAGTGGTCAGACCATTTCATTCTGATGTGTTTGTTGTCCAGCTGCTGTATGGCTTTGTTAGGAAAGCAAGACTGTTCACAGGTACAGTAAGCATGTTCCTAACCAGAACATTGCTTTTGGGACATAGGAAGTTCAGGTTCAAATGTCTGATCTATATCAGATGGAGAAGTTGTTGAGTTTTTCTTCTACCCTTTGTCTTTTTATGTTCTAATCATATGCTTCAGGCATGACCCAGAGATTGTGGGCATATTATGAAACAGGTAGGATTTTTATTTATTTCTTTCCTTAATCAAAAATTATTATTTTTAAGAAGAGTTGTTTTTTTACAAATTGTCAATTTCCAGCAAAAGATCTCTTTGATAGGAAACTTTTAAAAATTGATTTGATCTATTAACAATTTTATTCAATTTCTTTAGTAAAAAAATGTAATGTCCCAAAGAAAGCATCTCCTTTTTTGTGTAACTGATTTGTTTCATGATATATATGTCATGTGCCATATATGAGGCAGGGATCCTGTGAATAACAAAAACAATATATGATCATTGAATGAATGACTATTATAGTGCACAAGGGACTGAATTTTAGGCGTAAGTAACCATAATTTTCACATTTCTTAATACTTGAGTGCTTGGTTTTATAGTTCTGACCTTTTTTCCTATCTTTTTTAAAATAATGTAATTTATCAAGCTTCTTGAATGTAAACACATCTGTGATAGGGGTTGCACTGTCTCCCATGTTTGAGCTAACAATCTCTCCTCTGTGTTGACCAGGCACTCAGAGAGGATTAGGTAATGAGTACTTTGTTTTTGAAATTTTATTTTCAGATCTTAGGTTTTGATAGAGACTGTTCCACTGTCTTGTATGTTATTTTCCATTCAAATATGTTGCTTCCTCTTTTTTTCCAGATATGCTTTCTGGATATTAATGATAGGGGGTGTTGTGGTTTAAGCCCAGCTGGAAATAAAGCCCCACGAAGCTACTCCCCTCACCCCACCCCTTCCGCTGAGAGAGACAAAAGGCAGAAATTCTGAGTTAAGGACAACTTACTGGAAACAACAATGAGATAAGAACATGAACAGTAACAGCAACAATATTAATAACAAAAATGTACAAAAAATATACAAAAAGAGGGTAATCCAAAAAATGCTCACCAAGCCTGAGCTGACCCAGCACCACACGCCCCCAAGACAAAATTGCCCCAGGACCTTCTGCACACATGTTTTTCCCCCAAGCCTGAGACAATGAAAAACAATGGCTGACAAACCCTCTGGTTGGGACCAGCATTACCCCACCACTCCATTTGCTGCTTGCTTCCTTTGGAAGAGAAGGGCTATAGACCCTCTGTGCACCACCTTTTTCTTCCCCCAAAGTCACGCCCCCTTCTTCTTGGAAGTAAGAATCCTTTACTTCTGCCCCCTAGCAATGATGTGCATGGTATAAAAGAATAACCCAGACATGCCCAGGTGGCTCCAGGCTTCGCCAGTCCTTGGCCAAAACTAGGACGGGGGAAAATTTAGAGATCTCTTATTGGATGCTGCATACAGTAACTACCTTTGCATGTGTAGAAAAAATAAACTGAAACATGCTTTTTGTAGTCTAAAAGCTGGAAAAATTTTGATAAGACTCTAATAAGACTGTGGTGAGAACTCATGGACAGTGCCTTGTGCAGATCTAAAATCAGTTTAACTTTGATTTTTAATTTTTTTTCCTGAAGAGAAAATTAAAAATCTGCCTGATTATTTGTCTGTTAAACTCCTAGTTCAAATTGAGACTGTTGGTTTTTTGTGGTTTTTTTTCTTACTACAGTACATGCTAGGTGCTTTTTTTTTTTTTAATAAAGGGAAATTATTCTTTTTTTTCTACTAATATTTCCAGTGATGATTTGTTATTCCTGGCAGGTTCCTTAAAAACTGTTATTGAGGCATAATCTGTAATATAGAAAAACTTCAGTATATCCTATGAAAATTTCACAGTTATAAGCAATTCCTAGAATCATCTGTTCTATTATACTCAACTTTCATAGCATCATAGAATGGCTTGGGTTGGAAGGTGTGGGTGCTAGGAAGGCCTGGCAGAGGAATTTTCCTGTGAAACTTTTCTTTCTCATGAGAGGGCAGTTAGAGAAATCCAGCTTCTCACAGTTTCTCTGTGAAAGCTTTCGTTCTCATGTGAACTGGATGGACAACAGTTTGAGAGAATGTAAACCATTTTTACACCTGCAGGTTGTTATGAGAACTGTGAAAATTATTTTCCTCCTTTAAGAATAATATTTGGAAATGGGTGTCTTACTGCTCAACCTATCACCTTGAGAGGTGGTGGGTCAATAGACCAATCATGTAATTTCTCTTTGGCGAACCATGCTATAAAAGGTATGGGTGATTAAACGAGGTCACTTCAGCCATATGCATCTGACCTGGACTTATGTTGTGATTTTCACCGTCTCTCTGGGGATAACAGCGACAGGAAGGGACCTTCAGGACCATCTCATTCCAACCCTCTGCCAGGGGCAGGGATACCTTCCACTAGACCAGGTTGCTCCAAGCCCCATCCAACCTGGCCTTGAACACTTCCAGGGATGGGGCAGCCACAGCTTCTCTGGACAACCTGTGCCAGTGTATTGCCACTCCAATAATGAACAATTTCTTCCCAATATCCCATCTAAACCTCTTCTCTTTCAGTTTGAAGCCATTCCCCCTTGTCCTGTCACTCCATGCCCTTGTCCTGTCACTCCATGCCCTTGTAAATAGTCCCTCTCCAGCTTTCTGGTAGGCTCCCTTCAGGTACTGGAAGGTGCTCTAAGGTCTCCCCAGAGCCTTCTGCAGGCTGAATAGTCTCAGCTCTCTCAGCCTGTCTTCATAGGAGAGGTGCTCCAGCCCTCTGACCATCTTCATGGCCCTCCTCTGGACTCACTCCAACAGGTCTATGTCCTTATGTTGGGGACCCCAGACTGGAAGCAGTATTCCAGGTGCAGTCTTATGAGAGTGGAGTAGAGGGGCAGAATCATATAATCATTTAGGTTAGAACAGACCTCTAAGATAATCAAGTCCAATCATTAACCCATCACTGCCAGGTGCACCACTAAACCATGTCCTCAAGATCCACATCTACACATCTTGCAAATCCCTCCAGGGATGGTGACTCTACCACTGCCCTGGGCAGCCTTTTCCAGTGCTTGATAACACTTTCTGTGAAGAAATTTTTCTAAATGTCCAATCTAAACCTTCCCTAGACCAATTTGAAGCCATTTCCTCTTGGCCTATTGCTTGTTCCCTTGGAGAAGAGCCCGACCCCCACCTGTCTCCACCCTTCTTTCCAGGAGTTATAGAGAGTAAGAAGGCCCCCCTTGAGCCTCCTTTTCTCCAGGCTAAACACCCCCAGCTCCCTCAGCCACTTCTTGTGCTCCAGACCCTGCCCCAGCTCCGTTGCCCTTCTCTGGACTCGCTCCAGCACCTCAATGTCTTTCTTGCAGTGAGTGGCCCAGAAGTGGACACAGCACTCGAGGTGTGGCCTCACCAGTGCTGAGTACAGAGGGACAATCACTGCCCTGGTCCTGCTGGTCACACCATTTCTGATTCAAGCCAGGATGCCATTGGCCTTCTTGCCCACCTGGGCACACACTGGCTCATGTTCAGCTGCTGTCATTCAGCACCCCCAGGTCCTTTTCCTTGTGGGCAGCTTTCCAGCCACTCTGCCCCAGCCTGGAGCTGCATGGGGTTGTTGTGACCCAAGGGCAGGACCTGGCACTTGGCCTTGTTGAACCTCATACAATTGGCCTTGTCCCATTGCTCCAGCCGGTTGAGATCCCTCTGCAGAGCCTTCCTAACCTCCAGCAAATCCATGCATGGGGATTATGCTTTCCCTTTTCCAGTCAGTGGGAACTTCACTGTACAGCCATGACTTCTGAAATATTATGGATAGTGATGTAGCCACTTTCTCTGCCAGTTCCTTCTGGACCTTTGGATGGATCTCATCAGGTCCCATGGACTTGTGCATCTTCAGGTTCCTTAGATGTTCTTTAACCTGATCTTCTCCTACAGTGGGTGGTTCTTCATTCTCCCAGTCTCTGCCTTTACCTTTTGCAACTCAGTCAGCATGGCTGGAGCACTTGCTGGTGAAAACTGAGGCAAAAAAGTCATTGAGTACCTCAGCCTTTTACATATTCTGGGTAAGCAGGTCTCCTGTTTCCTTCTGGAAAGGGCCCATATTTCTGTAGTCTTCCTTTTATCACCAATGTACCTATAGAAGCTTTTCTTGTTGCCCTTGATGTCCCTGGCTAGGTTTAATTCTCTCAGGGCTTTGGCTCTCCTAACCTGATCCCTGGCTGCTCAGACAATCTCGCTGTCTTCCTCCCAGGCTACCTGTCCCTGCTTCCACCCTCTGTAGGCTTCCTTTTTGTGTTTGAGTTTGTCCAGGAGCTCCTTGTTCATACATGCAGGTGTCTTCTGGTATTTTTGCCTGACATCCTCTTTATTGGGATGCATCACTCCTGAGCTTGGAAGAGGTGATCCTTGAATAACAACCAGCTTTCATAAGCCCCTCTTCCCTCCAAGGGTTTATCCCATGGGCCTCTATGAAGGAGCTCCCTGAAGAAGCCAAAGTCTGCTCTCCTGAAGTCCAGGGCAGTGAGCTTCCTGTGCACCATCCTCGCTGCCCCAAGGATCTTGGACTCTACCGTTTCATGGTCACTGCAGACCAGGCTGCTCTTGAGCTTCACATTCCCCACCAGCCCCTCCTTGTTGTTGAGAACAAGGTCCAGCATAGGACCTCTCCTTGTTGGCTCCTCTGTCACTTGGAGGCGGAAGTTGTCATCAACACATTCCTGGAACCTCCTGGATTGCCTGTGCCCTGCTGTGTTGTCCCTCCAGCAGATGGGGTGGTTGAAGTCTCCTGTGAGCACCAGTGCTTGTGAATATGAGGCTGCTCCTATCTGTCTGTAGAGGGCCTCATTGGCTCAGTCTTTCTGGTCAGGTAGCCTGTAGCAGACCCCCACTATAAAATCACCTGTCCCTGTCCTCCCTTTAATCCTGACCCATAAGCTCTCAGTCAGCTCTTCATCCATCTCCAGGCAGAGCTCCATGCATTCTAGGTGGTCATTGACACAGAGGGCAACACTGTCTCCTTGTCTTCCCTTCCTGATACAGGCTGAAGAGCCTGTATCCTTCCATTCCAGTACTCCAGTCATAGGAGTCATCCCACCACGTTTCCATGATGCCAGTAAGACTGTAGGTATGTGCATGTCTCTCATTCCTCCTGTTTATTCCCCATGCTGTGTGTGTTTGCATAGAGGCGTTTAAGTTGGGCCCCTGATGAAGCTGGCTTACTGTCTGGAGTGCCTGGAATTACTTGGTGTTGTCCTTCAGCTGCTCTCCTGCTGACCTGAGATCCCTCTCCAGGCTCTAGGCATCTCTTGCTGGCATTAAACTGGTATGAGTGGGATGGATTGAGGTTCCCCTCAATGTAGTTTAGTTTTAAAAGTGACCCTATGGAAATAGCATCAGATATCAAAGAGTTTAAATTTGCTGTACAGAACTTAAAGGTTTTATTAGTAAAATGACATTCACCTTGATAGAAAGAATTCAGTTTAATTTCATGTGCATGGTTATGACATATTCTGTAAATCAAGTTGTGTACAGGTTCATTAATGAAGTTGTCAAATGCTTTTAAATCATACTTCTGCAAATGTATTCCCTTCAGTGTGTTTAAATAGGTAGAATTACTTGAAACTGATCTATATCAACATATTTGCTTCCTGAAATAAGTTAGAATTTCAGTTGGATTTCCAATAAGTTTGTCCCTAAATCTTAAGGTATTGAAATATAATATTTATTCACTGAAATCTATTATAAATTGGTGCACACAAGACTATTTAAGAAGCATTTTTGTTTCTCTTTTAATAATATATAATAATTTTGTAGAATAGATTTACCCTGTGAAGACCAATAATAGCTTTAATGATTGTGTCATAGTTGCTCAGCATTGTTCTTGTGGTTGATTATGGTAAAACCGAAATTGTTGTTAAACATTTTATGAATCTTTGTGAGTTAAAGATGGTTTTATTTTTGGGGAGTGGGGTAGGTTGTGGCCTGGAGTGCTCACTGCATAGATGTAGTGGTAGGTTTCCATTTGTGATTTGTTTGCAGTAACTTTCTGCATTCTGAACATAGTTTAATAAATTCAGTGCTCATGTAGCTTACTTATTCCTCAGTGGTATGTTAATGTAGATATTAATTAGCTTCAGATAATGTGAGAGAATTTTTATAATTACCTGTGTGAAAGGCATATAGATACTTTTCCACTGAAAAGGACAGAATTGTGTTTGAAAACTTGCCTTAATATCCTTTAGAAATAAGAATCGCCTACTCAACAGCCAATGTCTTAGAAGATGTGGAAAAGGATGTTTGCTGTCAGTAAACATTAGGAATAATTAGCATTGGGAGGAGCTCAAGTTCTTTGTGACATGAGCCTGGAAAACAAATGTAAATGAATATTTATATCCAAGACAAATTTATACTAATAGCAGTACTCTATATAGTACTAAACTGCTATTTCATATTATCCAATATTATCATGTGTGTCAAAGCATGCAGTCATGTCAAATGTATGATCTGTGAAGGCCACTTGTGGTTTTGTAAGCTTTAATTTATGGTTTCCCATGGCAACTGTTAAAGACAGAAAAAGGGTTATGAATTGAGAATTGTCCCTGGATCATGTCCTGTGAGTTTAATGTGAAGAGTTTAAATTTTTTTGAGAAGATAAACAGCCTGTTCTCCCAAGAACAGATCTTTTCCTTGATACTCTCAGTTGTGTGTTTTATCACAGAGGTTGGTGGTAAATTAAGATATTACACTACTGGAAAACAGGAAAGGAACTCAGTAGTTTGAAACCCTGGGTGAATAGCTAGCAAAAGATAGTATCCCTACCTATGTAGGTGCCTCAGTGTCAAATGAAAAAAGGAAAGATGGGGAACTGAGAACTAGCTACTCCTTATTTCTACTTGAGTGTATGTGTTGATGCAAGTTTAAGGTAGTTGAGGCTTGATCCATTTCAGCCATTTCTGGTCTCTGTTTAAATGGCATGTGAATGAAACTGGAAGAGTATCGTGCTTCATTTTTAATGCTTCTGTATTGCCAGAAGATTCCCATAAATATGTGTAGTCTCTAGGACTCCTTTGTACTAAAGTAATTTCCAGTTTGGAAAAAATGAAAATTCATTCTGTACTTCTACAATAGCAAAGCTGCAGAGAACTGAGAATCTTTTCTAAAAGTAGCCTGTGACTTGTGAAATAATGCTAATGTTTCACACTAGGAAGATTGAGCTACCTCTTTAAAAGGTGGGTGTATATCACTTGCACCCCAGGGAAGACTGCAGAGATTAACTTTAGTTTGCCCTTGCAGGTGATGCTCTACATGTATATAGAAACGCTGTGCTCCATATCTAACTTTGTACATACTTATTTTCATTTGTCAGTGAGTGATAGTAGGCAAACAACTATAACTGTATTTTTCTCATAACAGGATGACCTGAAATACATAACACTTATTTTGGGATATTTTTAAATGTTTAATTTTTAAGTAATTAAAAGATAGTGATGATAATCCCATTTCAGTGGGGTTTTTATGGGTTTTTTTTAACATATGTAAAACTCTGTGACATTTAAAATGTAACTTATCTGCATTTTAAAATCCATCCACTTGCTAGAAAAAAAATGGATACTTCATTGCAATTGTTGCAGTTGAACAAATTATGAAAATAAAGCACTCAACATGCAATTGTGTAAATTCTATTAAAACTAAAAAAAATAAGCATTACTGAGTAATCTAGTCTTCAGTTTATTTATTTGATTTATCTGCATGGTCAATTGTGGCTGTCCATGTATCTGTAGCATATGGACCACAGTTCACATTTGCCTTAGCAACAGCCAAGATAATAGTGCTGTCTGAATACTGTAGTAGAAAGGTTTGTATTAAAGCCTCAGAGAAATTGAAGGCTACAATTAGCTTTTTCTTTCACAGTACTGAGCTTTAGATCCTTAAGAAAAAAAGATGGTAGTAATTTAGAGTCAAGTGCCTGGAGAATAAAGTACATAGAAGGTAAGCAGAACATCTGTAGGTTGGATAGAGAGATGGAAGGATTCAGTGTGGATTGTTGTGGTGTGATCCTGTGAGGACTGATCTAACTTTATGGAGCAGTTCTTGGACCTTTTCCAAATGCCCATAGCATAGCTTGGCAGTTCAGTCAGTAACTTGGAACTGTGTGGCCTAAGACTTGCTTCTTTTTTATTTTAGCATATCAGTTTAGAATTGAGATGTATTTATAGGATGCATGTGGGTTTTTATTAATAAAATGATATCTGCAACTCATACAAATAAAGAAAAATCACAAATGTGAAAATGCAGTTTTAGTGTTTTAGTCATTAATTGATGACCAACTTTCTCGCATTGGAAGGTGTGACTTACTCTTATAAAAAATGAAAAAATATTTGTCATATTGTCATAGGTTAGCAAGCATAGTCCCGGAAGGGATGTCCTTGCTAAGGGGTGCTTACAGCTTCCTCTGGGACCTGATAGAACCTATCAGCTGGCCGGTTTGAATATGGACAATTCTTTAAGCCACTTAAAGTTGTGACCGCCTCTGTGATACACACTTAAGAATAGACAACCCCCCCCCCCCCCAAGCTCTCTCTCGTTTCTGGCGCTGGGACAGGTGGCTGCAGGGCCCGAGCGGGGCCCAGTGGGCCCGGCCCGCCAGCCCCTGCTCGGGCCGGGCAGGGCTGTGGACAGCCAGAGCAGCTCGGAACCCCCCCCCCCTCACTGCAGCCAAGATTTCAGCAAAAGAGGCACCCTGTCCGACAGAGGTCAGGTGGCCAACAGCGATAAGCCACACAGCTGCAAGGCCAAGGTGAGATTAACTCTTTTATTGCAGTGAAGAGCTGAAAACCTGAGGGAAGAGAAAGAGGAGATGCTTAAAGCTGAAATTCTGTTGTGAAGCTATGATATATCAGAGTATCCGATTGTAATTTCATGAAGATATGGGGGGTGGAGTGTTCAACTCATAAGCAAAAGCACCTGCGCTGAGATAGGCAGATGCTGAAGCAGCTGTAATTTCATGAGAAGTTTGGACAGGGAGAGATGGACCAGATGAGGACTTTTGCTCCAAATGGGAAAGGAGAAACCTCAATTCCTAGAGATGCTCCCAGAGATAGTCCTAAAGATGAAGATGAGGAAGACCCTTTGCTCCCAGGGAAGGAGAAGGGCCTCTGTTTTTGTTTCTGAATGGCTCAACCTTAAAATTGTACCCCAAAACTTCAAGAGTGAACCCTCCAAAGCAGTTGTGGGAAAAGCTGCAAGTCGGGGGAAGGGACTCGCATGCGAGCAGAGAGACCCCTTCCTAAATGGACTGAACAATATTTGGAAGTGGGCGGCTGTCTCGTTGTGATAATGTTTTCATAGAATGAGCAAGAAGAGACTTCTCTTTCTAAATGGACTGAACAAGGTTATTATGGAAGTGGTAAACAGACTGAACATCTTAAGGGTTGTCTTTTTACATTGTCAGTGGGAGAAGGGAGGAAGGTGGGGGGAGGAGGAGAGTTCTGAAGGTATGGTATAATTTTTTTTCCCCTCTTTTAGGTCTGTTAATAAACTTCTTTATATTCTTTCAAGTTTGGTGCCTGCTTTGCATTTCTCCTAATTCTTATCTCACAGATGATAAACAGTAATGAGTATTTTGGACCAAACCACTACACATATATTAATGAATAGCAAAGTAGTAGCAGTGCATTTATCCTCTTAGATTTTACCAGTCACTTATTCAAGGGAGTAATTTTAAGACAACTTTTTTCTTTTACTATGTAGTTTGTTTATAGGAGAAAGTTTCACAAAGGATGTCTGGACTTCAGGCGGCTCTCTTGAAAGCTGTTTATTGCATAGGCAAAGTTACAGCATTTCAGGGAGTGGGTATCCAGAGCCAGCCCTACAGCTGTCAGCTACAGCTTGTAGGCATACCTGAAACTGCTTTCTGTTCAAGTTACAAAGCATTTTATACTTTTCTTTGCTGAGTATCTTAATACATAACAACCAATAAGCACCATACACAGTACCTTTACATTTGCCTATAGCCTATCATAACTACTACCATTACCATATTATAGTCATTATTATCCAATCACAAGAGTAAGTATGTTACAATTTAAGCTTACAATGGAAAATTCTCAGACTTCTTTTCTTCTTGCTACATCGACGTTTCTTGTTTGCCTGCGATAGCTCTTTTTGGTAAAAACATGTTTTCTATTTACTTATGCTCTTCTTGAGACTTAATTACTTGGTGAAAAACATGTCTTTGTTTGTAGTCACACACCTTTGTCCTATTCATAAAAATCTCCTTCCAACTCATCTCCAACCTTTGCCTTCTCAGTTATTCAGTGGTCAGTGTTTCAGCAAAACATCTTTTACTCTATATCAAAACTTGCTTTCATTTCTATCTCATCCTCACTTTCTACATTCAGAGATCTTTCTGCCAAGCCTACATATCTGTGAAACTTTCTCACCAAACTTTCATCCTCCCCAACATTGTTGCCATATTTTTTTGTCAACCTCGTTATCTCCTTGCTTTTGTGAGAGCTTATAAATGTGATATCATTTTGATATGCTTTCAAAAAAAGACATGAACACTTCAGCAAGTAAAGTTAGAAACAGGTTTAAACTAAAATAATCTGTTCCTACAATGAGACATATTTCTGCATTTCTTTGATGGTTATTTTTAATATTCTACTTAAATAAATTTTTTTTTATCCTTTTTCATTAGTAAAGTCTTACTCATCTCTCCCCCTCCTTCCTCAGTTTTGAAATCGGCTGTTTAATCATTAACTCACATAAGGCAATGAAGAAGCCGCATCATGAAAGATCTCTCTGGAGGGGGGAAAAAATTAAATTCTTGTTCTGTTTAAATTTGGAGCATTGACAGAAGAGATTGTTTGGGTGGAGTATGAATCAGGCTGTTTTTCTGTGGTTTGTATGTTATAACAGATTAGCAAATGAGACCTTTGCAAGTGTGTGAAGTGAACAAGATGGAAAGAGTTTAGGCCCTTTCTTACCTTGCAAGATATGAACAGACATATTTCAGCTTAGGTGAGGTGGGCAAGTTTGTGGGAGAAAACTTGATTTCTGAGGAGGCATGTTTGATGATTTGCAATAATTACATTGTTTTAGAGTATTGCATTTTTTAAAAGTAAAATATTTCAAAAATATTTAGGAATACTGATTTTCAAAGTCTGTTACTAAAATAGGCCTTGAGAAATGCTTTAGCTGATTGGAAGATATTAACAATTATGATGATTACAGAGATAGAGCCCTTCTCCTATGAAGACAGGTGGAGAGGCTATTCATCCAGGAGAAGGCTCCAGGGAGACCTTAGAGCACCTTCCAGTGCCTGAAGGGGGCTTGTACTAGTTTGAAATCAAAGTAGTGGGAGACACCAAGTCAGAATAACAATTTAATAGGGAGATAAAAAGAGGGGAAAAAAAATAAAGGTAGATAACACTGGGTTAAACTGACAGAGTCAGGATACAACCTGACACCCTGTTAATCAGGGTGGTGGTAGCAGTCCTCCTGAAGTGGTGATCCTGTAGAAAGAGGATCTGCTCTTCCTCAGAGGGTCCAGTGGTGGCTCTGTAGCTCCTGTCCTCTGGAAATCCAGTGAAAAGGTTGTCTCTGGTGTTCAGAATCTCAGATTATATCCAGGATGGAATGCTTGGTTCCTCCCTCTGGGTGGAGCATCTCACAATGGGGTAATGAGTCATGAGGCCAAGTGTTGATTAGGCTCATTAACAGAAGATGGTACAGAGGGAGTTATCTCTGAGTCATGCAGCAGGACAATGATGGACCATTAACAGGAAGATAGTCTAGGGGGAGGAGGCAAGGAAACACTGCCCCACCTGATTTCAACAGCTCATGAGGATGGTAATAGAATATACTGCAACCCAGGACAGGGCTGAAAAGAAAGCTGGAAAGGGAGTCTTTACAAGGGCATGGAGTGACAAGACAAGGGAGAATGGTTTTATACTGAAAGAGTAGAGGTTTTGATTAGATATTAGGAAGAAATCCTTGGCTGTGAGGGTGGTGAGGCCCTGGCATAGGTTGCCCAGAGAAGCTGTGGCTGCCCTATCCCTGGAAGTGTTCAAGACCAGGTTGGATGGGGCTTGGAGCAACCTGGTCCAGTGGAAGGTATCCCTGCCCATGGCAGAGGGATTGGAATGAGATGATCCTGAAGGTCCCTTCCAACCCAAGCCATTCTATGATTCTATGAAATTTTAGTATAATAGAACAGATAGGATAGCTCTGCAAGAATCTTTTTGTTTCACTACATCTCTTATTTCCTTGGATTTGGGGGAAGTATGGAGCTGGGTTTGTTTAGTCTTGAGAAAAGGAGGCTCAGGGGGGACCTCATTACTCTCTACAACTCCCTGACAGGAGGTTGTAGTGAGGTGGGACTGGTATCTTCTGCCAGGCCTATAGTGAGAGGACCAGAGGAAGTGGCCTTAAGATGAGACAGGGAAGATTCAGATTAGATATCAGAACAATGTTTTCCCTGTTTGAGTGTTCAGGCACTGGAATAGGTTGCCCAGGGAGGTGGTGGAATCACCATCCCTGGAGGTGTTTTAGAGGCGTCTGGATCTGGCGCTGGGTGATGTGGTTTAGTGGTTACAGAGGTAGTGATGGGTAGACAGTTGGACTTGATGATCTTACAGGTCTCTTCCAACCTTTATGTTTCTATGATTCTATTCTATCATTAGCATTTATGAATATGTTGTCTTGTTTGCTTAATTGTGTTTACTTATAGTAATAATGTAAATAGTGTGAACCTTCTCTCTGTAGGGTATTTTGTATGGTTTTCAATGATATTCTACTCCACAGCAAAATAAAAACAATGCATGGACTCTGATCAAATTTCCAGAAAAGTTATGTCAGAAAAAATATTTAGATTGACATTTGAAAACAACATAGTGATATTGGTGGAGGAAAATACATTCTAAGGTTAGCACACTTTGATTTTAACTAGTGTTTCATTTTAGAAATATTTTAATTGTGTAAAGCTGAAACACCTCAGTTCTGTTATTTTGAAATAAAGTCTGTTTAAATGGAAATATTTTCTAAGCTATGTCCACTTTGGCAATTGACAGTTTTCAGTGAAACTTTCTAATTAAAAAATTTCTCATTCAGTTTAATGAACATCTATCTGAGGGTGAGGATCTACATAAATCCTTTCTCTCTAGCCATTAATGGTGAGGGAAGTGGAATTTTCACCAGTGCCTTTCCCTTGTACTTTATTTATAAGGGCCTTATATGCTGTAATGTAATTTGAATAATGTTCTTAAATTTCTGGCTATCAAATGATTTTTCTTTTGTACATATATAAGATAGCCATTAGATCTCTTACAGATTTTGCATGTGCTTCTTGTCTTACCTGTTATTTTATAGCTCCTATCACAGTCCACTTCAGAGAACCTTAGACAGCTTTTATCTCATGGATTATTTTAAATTTTGCTAAATAAGCAGGTATACTAAGAAGATGGCTAGGACTTCTGGAGGAGGTTTAGTCATCTTGGCTCTAATGTGGATTTTTTTGGATATCCCTTTAGCAAACAAATTCTCTATTTACCAGATGTGAATTTAGAAAATGCAAGACAGAGGGTTAAGATGCCTATAGTTCAGTTTGTCACCTCTGATCCATAACCCTATCTACTGTGCTTTTTTTGTCAGGTTTGTATGATGGCAGTGGTCACATGGTTGTACAGCTTTCTATCTTCAAGACTGCTACCCCTAAATTTCCTTAAGCTTAAAAAAGTACTATATGTACACTGATTACATCAAGGCCAGCTAGGGAAATTATGGCAGTCAGCAAAGTATAGCTTTATAGTTGAATTTTCTAATTTCTTATACTGTAAAATTGTCAGTTTAGTTATAAAAATTTGTCAGCATAATACTTGGAGAGCATAAAACCCATTAATATAAGCTTTTGTGGATACTGTGTCATGGTTTAACCCCAGTTGGCAACTAAGCACCACAACTGCTTTTCTCCTCCCTTCAGTGTGATGGAGGAGGATTGGAAGGGTAAAAGTGAGAAAGAGGGGGGAGCCCCAAAACCAGAGAGGAAAGTAAAACCCAAGGAAAACAAGTGATGCGAATGAAAACAATTGCTCGCCACCAACTGACTGATGCCCAGCCAGTCCCTGAGTAGCAGCCCTGGAACAACCTTTCCCCTAGTTTTATTGCTGAGCATGATGTCACGTGGTCTGGAATATCCCTTTGGTCAGTTGGGGGTCACCTGTCCTGGCTGTGTCCCCTCCCAACCTCCTACACACCCCCAGCCTCCTCCCCAGCGTGGCTGTATGAGGAGCAGAAAAGGCTTTGGCTCTGTGCAAGCTCAGCAATAACAAAAACATCTCTATTATCAACCCTGCGTTTAGCACAAACCCAAACACAGACCCACAGCAGCTACTATGAAAAAGTTGAAGTCTATCCCAGCTAAACCCAGTACAACATGAAATTATCTCTTTTCAGAGTATGGGTTCTTATTAGGAGTGACCATTCTTAGTCATCCTAATTTATTGAATACTTACTTTGTTTAGTCAGTTTGTTTACTGAAACAAATAATGCTTTGTCCACAATAGGTAGAGCAGAAGTTTTGAAATTTATTAGAATTGTATAGCTATAGTTTATTCAACACTGTTGAATTTTAGTGAGAAATAGTTGGTATACAGGACCATGATCTTCTGACTCTCTAGAACTGGAAAAGTAAGGAAAATGCTTTTCTTTGATTAATAAAACCTCTCTATCAAGTTTTATTTACTTTTTGTGGTAAGAACCTTCCTTAACACTGCAGTTTAATTTATATCTATGAAAAGGACAGTCTTTAAAAAGTAGATTAAAAATCTGTGATAGTGCTGATGTACATAATCATGATGTATCATTCTGGATTATATATTCCTCCCTTCCCTTGTTTCATGTTTGAGGTGGAAAATGTAGAGGTTTATGCTTGTTTGTTTTAAATCATGTTACCAAATAGGTTGTCAAATGTAAGAGTTTAACTGATAAAAACACTGGTGGAATCTGAAATCCTCTAATGATTTTCTAGTTTTACAATATTTCTTCTCTTAAACCTCATTTTGATATTGCTCATCCAGCCACACCTGTAATTACAGCTTTAATTTGCCTAAACTAAAATAGTTGTTAATTTAGGTACTGTTGCTGGGGGGGTGTTACTGGCCAGAAATTTTCTTGATAGACTTCATAGCATTAATCCTGCTTGTTATCTGAGTGTGTGTCTATATATTACTAAAAGAACTGACAAATGTATAATTTGAAAAACCAGGCAGAAAAAAACCCCCACTGGTAGGCAGGTGAGCTGTGACTAACGAAAAATATGCCTTCTAATGCCTAAAAAATAGTCTTTCAGAATATTTGATTATTTTAGTATGATGTTGGTTGCCTTTCAGCCTATTTTCTAAAACTGTGGAGGACATATCTCGGTGCACTGGAAATTACTTTTTTGTTTTCTTTTCTCATGAGGGTTCCTCTATCCAACTGACTGTATTAAACCACTGAGGCAGATAGTACAAGACCAGACTTTAATATTAACAGCAATCTACATAACTGTCCTCTGTACTTCAAGTTACCTGTGCAGTATATCATCTTAGCTTTTGAAGTTCCTAGCCTGAAGAGAAAGTGGTTAAAACATGGTAGGATGGTATAAAAGGTAGTGGTAGTAGAAAAGAAAACAACCCAAAGCCTTGCAACTTTCAAAGTTTCCAGCACCTATCAGCAGAGAGCATTCTGTACCCTTTATCTATCTAGTCAGGTATCATACACATCTTGTGCCTTATGACTCTTGAAATTAGATGACTGATATCAAATTGTAAAGAAATGCCTTTTCCCACCTACTGGTCCAGAGATATTAGTCACGATGTGGTAGAAATCCTGACAATTGGATAACATTTTTTTTTTCCTGTTAACTAAGAGTAAACTTTAAAAAAATAAACAAAAAACCCCCAGTGAATTGCAATGCACTGTTGTTTTTGTGAAATGGCATACAATATGATATTTTTAAAGAATGTTTTCTTACAGTCTGTTGGTTAAGCTTTGCTTAACTATATTTTTTGGATTTAACTTTCAATTTGCCATTTACTTAGTAGGTTTCACGGAATTCCTGTGTAAGGTCATACCTTAGACAAATTATACCTTGATCTCCAAAACTGTTGGTGGTACTTGATCTAGGCAGTTTCAAAGATTGTCTCACTTTCTACAACCAAAGACTGACTTAGCATTTGCTTATAATTTCTCAGAAGCACCAGGTGCTGGAACATGCAGGCTGAAACTGATAAAAGCAAGGAAAATCTTTCTTAGCTGACCTAAAACACAAGCAAGTATTATAACAATTAGCTGAAAAAAATTAAGTAAAAGCTTCTGGATAAGAAGGGTGTTTTGTGTTGTGCATTAACTAACATGTAGGATCTATTCCTAATTGAACTCTGGTACTAGTAGGGTTTTATCTGATAGTGAGTAGTATAAAAACTGGCACAGCCTAGGATTAAACAATTTAGTGGATTAATGCAGTTTTTTAAAGCAGTTATAATTCTGAAATTAAGTGCCATATGTGCCTGGATAAGTTTGAGGTATCTTTTGGTCCTACTCAGGCAAAAGCCTGTTTCTTCTTACTGCTCATGCCAACTGAAAGATTAGCATTGTTTTGAATATGTCATGCTGCAAACAGTAATGCAGAAACTATAAATGACTGAAGGTATTGGTCTTTCTTTCTTTTAATAAGTTACTTAACAGGAAGGTCCTTTAAGTAATCAAGTTTTGTGGTGTTATGTTCATAACTTATATTTTTAAGTATTTAGTGCAGTATTTTTTTCTCCTTACATGACCTGTGTTGAATGTAAGATGAGAATTATGCATTCTATAAATTCATTCTTGTAGCTCTATCCATGCTTGTCAGTCTTGTACTGAAGTGCTTTTGCTATTCATAATGTGAGCCTATTTTAGGTGGTGACTGCTAGTGATGTTTAATAGAATCATAGAGTCATTAAGATTGGAAAAGACTTTAAACATTGTGGAGTACAACCATTAACCTAAAACTGCCAGATCCACCACTAAACCATGTCTCTAAGCACCACATCTACATGTTTTTGAACACTTGCAGTGCCCTTTACACCACTTCCCTGGGCAGCCTGTTCCAATGCTTCACAAATCTTTCTATAATAAATTTTCCCAAATATCCAATCTAAATCTCCCCTGGCACAACTTGAAGCCATTTCCTCTTGTCCTATCACTGGCTACCTGGGAGAAGAACCCAACCCCCACCTGTCTCCACCCTTCTTTCAGGGAGTTGTAGAGAGTAAGAAGGTCCCCCTTGAGCCTCCTTTTCTCCAGGCTAAACACCCCCAGCTCCCTCAGCCACTTCTTGTGCTCCAGACCCTGCCCCAGCTCCGTTGCCCTTCTCTGGACTCGCTCCAGCACCTCAATGTCTTTCTTGCAGTGAGTGGCCCAGAAGTGGACACAGCACTCGAGGTGTGGCCTCACCAGTGCTGAGTACAGAGGGACAATCACTGCCCTGGTCCTGCTGGTCACACCATTTCTGATTCAAGCCAGGATGCCATTGGCCTTCTTGCCCACCTGGGCACACACTGGCTCATGTTCAGCTGCTGTCATTCAGCACCCCCAGGTCCTTTTCCTTGTAGGCAGCTTTCCAGCTACTCTGCCCCAGCCTGGAGCCGCATGGGGTTGTTGTGACCCAAGGGCAGGACCTGGCACTTGGCCTTGTTGAACCTCATACGATTGGCCTTGTCCCATTGCTCCAGCTGGTTGAGATCCCTCTGCAGAGCCTTCCTTCCCTCCAGCAGATCAATGCTCCCACCCAACTTGGTGCCCTCTGTAAACTTACTGAGGTTGCCTTTGATCCCCTTATCCAGGTCATCAATGAAGATGTTAAACAGGACTGGCCCCAGTATTGACCTTTGGGGAACTCCACTGGTGACTGGCTGCCAACTGGATATGACATCATTCCCCACCATCCTCTGGGCCTGGCCATCCAGACAGTTCCTAGCCCAGTGAAGAGAGCACCTGTCCAAGCCATGGGCTGCCAGCTTTTCCAGGAGACTGCTGTGGGAGACAGCATCAAAGGCTTTACTGAAGTGCAGGTAGTCACACACACAGCCTTTTCCTCATCCACTAAGTGGGCCACCTTGTTTTAGAAGAAGATCCGGTTGGTCAAGCAGGACCTACCTTCCCTAAAACCCCTGCTGGCTGGGCCTGATCCCCTGGTTGTCCTGCACATAACACGATTACACTCAAAATGATCCATTTCATAACCTTCCCAGGTACTGAGGTCAGGCTGACAGGTCTGTAGTTTCATGAATCCTCCTTCTGGCCCTTGTTATAGATGGCTGTCACATTTGCCAATTTCCAGTCACCTGGGACCTCCTCAGTTGGCCAGGACTGCTGGTAAATGATGGAAAGTGGCTCAGTGAGGACTTCTACCATCTCCCTCAGTACTCTTGGGTGAATCGTATTCGGCCCCATGGCCTTGTGAGGGTCTAAGTGTAGCAGGTTACTCACCATTCTCTCCTGGATTATGGGGTCTTCATTCCAGTCCCCATCCCCATCTTCCAGCTCTGAGGGCTGAGTACTTTGATGACAACTGGTCTTGGTATTACAGACTGAGGCAATGAAGGCATTAAGCACCTCAGCCTTTTCCTCATCCTTTATCACTATTTTTCCCCCCACATCAAGTATAGGATGGAGAGTCTCCTCGGCCCTCCTTTTGTTGCTGATGTATTTGTAGAATCACTTTCTGTTGTCTTTTACAGCAGTAGCCAGATGAAGTTCTTGCTGGGCTTTGGCCCTTTGAATTTTCTCCCTGCATGACCTCATGACATCCTTGTAGTCCTCCTGAGCTGCCTGCCCCTTTTTCCAGAGGTGATGCACTCTCTTGTTCTCCCGGAGTTCCATTCAAAGCTCTCTGTTCAGCCAGGCCGGTCTTCTTCCCTGCCAGCTCATCTTTTGGCACATGGGGACAGCCTGCTCCTGCTCCTTTCAGATTTCCTTCTTAAAGCATGCCCAGCCTTCCTGGAGCCCTTTGCCCTTCAGGACTGCCTGCCAAGGAACTCTCTCAACCAGGCTCCCAAACAGGCCAGTCTGCCCTCTGGAAGTCCAAGGTGTCAGTTCTGCTGACCCCCCTGCTTACTCCTCTGAGAACAGAAAACTATCATTTCATGATCACTGTGCCCAAGATGGCCTCCAATTATCACATTCCACACCAGCCCTTCTCTGTTCACAAACACCAGGTCCAGTGGGGCACATTTATATGGTAATTTTTAGTTTAGTGGTGTGGACAGGCTGCTGTCATTTAAGGCAGGGTGTGGTCATTCAATTTTGATTGCTCTATCATTTGTTAAATGTGAGGTTTGTAGCGGGTTTGGTTCTGTAACTGGGCGGAAACACCAATTTAGTGTAGTGGTTTGGTCCAAAATACTCATTACTGTTTATCTTCTGTGAGATAAGAATTAGGAGAAATGCAAAGCAGGCACCAAACTTGAAAGAATATAAAGAAGTTTATTAACAGACCTAAAAGAGGGGAAAAAAAATTATACCACACCTTCAGAACTCTTCTCCTCCCCTCACCTTCCTCCCTTCTCCCAGTGACAATGTAAAAAGACAACCCTTAAGATATTCAGTCTGTTTACCACTTCCATAATAACCTTGTTCAGTCCATTTAGAAAGAGAAGTCTCTTCTTGCTCATTCTATGAAAGCATTATCACAATGAGACAGCCGCCCACTTCCAAATATTGTTCAGTCCATTTAGGAAGAGGTCTGTCTGCTCGCATGCGAGTCCCTTCCCCCGACTTGCCGTTTTTCCCACAACTGCTTTGGAGGGTTCACTCTTGAAGTTTTTTGGGGTAAAATTTTAAGGTTGAGCCATTCAGAAACAAAAACAGAGGCCCTTCTCCTTCCCTGGGAGCAAAGGGTGTTCCTTATCTTCATCTTTAGGACTATCTCTGGGAGCATCTCTAGGAACTGAGGTTTCTCCTTTCCCATTTGGAGCAAAAGTCCTCATCTGGTCCATCTCTCCCTGTCCAAACTTCTCATGAAATTACAGCTGCTTCAGCATCTGCCTATCTCAGCGCAGGTGCTTTTGCTTATGAGTTGAACACTCCACCCCCCATATCTTCATGAAATTACAATGGGATACTCTGATATATCATAGCTTCACAACAGAATTTCAGCTTTAAGCATCTCCTCTTTCTCTTCCCTCAGGTTTTCAGCTCTTCACTGCAATAAAAGGGTTAATCTCACCTCGGCCTTGCGGCTGGAATGTGGCTTATTGAAGTGGAGAGGGGGGAGAGCCAAGCCACTCCGGCTGCCCACAGCAGCGCTGTGGGGGGGGGTTCCACGGATGGAACAGGCCTGTCGGCTTCAGGATGGCCGTGGCCCGGCCCAGCCTGGCCCGAGCAGGGCCTGGGCCGGGCCCACGGGACCCTGCACGGGGCCTGCAGCCACCTGTCCCAGCACCGGAAACGAGAGGGAGAGAGCTGGGGGGGGTTGTCTATTCTTAAGTGTGGATCACAGAGGTGGTCACAACTTTAAGTGGCTTAAAGAATTGTCTATATTCAAACTGGCCAGCTGATAGGTTCTATCAGGTCATAGAGGAAGCTGTAAGAAGAACATCACTTCTGAGACTCAGCTTGCTAACCTTAGCTATTTAGGTGGAGTGACAAACCTAGGAATAAATTATTTACTTGGAATAGCTTTTTCTTACCTTTGACACTAGTGTTGCTTACAGCTTTGATGATTTTAGAGAATGTGAGGAAAATTCTTTTAAGAAAAAAAGGTATGAATATAAATAGACAACCTAGACACATTAAATTTTCTGTTATTAATGTATTAGATTAAAATTTTTGCACATTTCTTTGGCTTTTCCTGTCAGTGTTTTGTTTAAATTTGATCCTCCGCCCCTTTTACTATCCTTATTGACATGGTGATGTCATGTCTTCTAAGGCTTTTTTGAATTATAAGAATTAGAGGTTTTTTTCATATTTCTATATTGCAACTTTCAGATTGCGTATGTTGTGTTCAAAAATGATCCCTTTGTAATCGAGTGGAAGAAAAGCAGAAAAACCAAACCACATCATAAATTATAGAATTTTCAAATGCTTGTTCTTAGTAAATTTGATCATACGTTTAATTTTGTAAAGGTAATTTAAAAATAGATGGAGAGAGAGGTTTAAGGATGCTGTCATTGTATTAACCTTATTCCTTGTTCACAGAATTCAAACATTTTTTTAAAAGCTCGAAAGAACGACTGCAGTTTAATGGACAAATGTTTCTCCGTGTCTACCGCATTTTATATTCATTGAGCATCTTTGCCTATTACCTTCTAAAACCCAGACAACTCTATTTCCTGACAGGCCAGTGAACAAGTCCACAAGACTCATAAATATTTCTGAGAAGTACTGCTACTGAAGCCATGCCCTCTTCATAGAAGTGCTACTTATTTTCTAGTATTTACTAGTGCTGTTATTCATGAGTCATAAATCATCTTGGGTCATTAAGCTTTTTGAAGAGGATTACCTGACAGTGTAGGAGGCATTGCCCAAGTATTCCTGAAGTTTCACCCAGAGGCCCTTACTGCTTTGAAGGCATGTATGCATAATTTTGATTAGGAGGTCAGGATGTTCACTAAATAGAATTCAAGTTAGAGAAGAGCTTGCCCTTAATATCTGAAATAGGAACCTGTACAAAATGAACCATTTTCATTGGACAGTGAGGATTCAATTTGAAGTATGCTGTGTATTCATGAATGCTGTCTACACAGTGTTACATAATGGGTTAACCATCTACATATATACAGATGTTTTAAAGGTCAGCTACTGAGGGTTGTTTTTTTTCAGTCAGTCTATTCAGTAGACCAAAACTTTCAGTGAACTGGTATGGGTTTGATGGCAAGTGAAACATCAGCTGGAGTTTGGTTCTCCAGAGACCAAGGGGAGTAATTTTTATATGGTATAAAAATAGAAATAGTAGTAACTTTTTTAAGTCTTAGATGTTTTTTCTCTACAGTAGTACCAATGAAAAAAGCCAGAGCTTGCCAGTGTTATGCTGCTGTATTGCAGAAGGTGTAAGGTAAGGTTTTGTGGACTCTGCACACCGTGTTAGAAATTCTTAAGTCAATTTGAATAGTGGATGTTATAGTAACTGTATGTCTTTATTTTGAAGTGGATATAGTATATGGTTTTATTTAAAATTCAACTTATTTTACATTGTTGTTGCATGTGATTTTTGGCATACTGATGGTTGTCATTACAAAATTATCCTGCTAGAGGTATGGGTAACCCTAGGATTGGGCTATAATAGCTGAAGGCTTTTGTCTGGTACATGGGACCAGTAGGGTTTTTAACAGTGGACTGAAAATTTGGATGTGAGTGTTTGAAGTGACCAATTTTCCCATGTAGACCAACTCTTGATAAGATGGTAGCAACAGGTGAAACAAAAAATCTACTTTAGATCACTGGATAGTGTCTATAGTACTTGGAGATGAGATGCCTTTCATTAGCAAGTAATTTTCATCATTAACAATCAAGTTCCCATGACCTTTCTCTGTCTCTTTTTTTTCCCCCTCCTTTTTTTTCTTTTTCTTTGTAGCTATTTGCCCATGTATATCTGGAGTCAGGTACACATCTCAAGTTTAAATTATTGCTGTATAATATTTAAGAATTTGGAAATACTAGCAGGCTGGACAGTAAAATTCAGCACATCTGTGCTCTCAAAGATTTCATCGCTTTGTCACCACTGTTTCTACTAATACTTATGTTGAATGAACCAGAGTGTTGCCTTCTTGTCCTGAGAGAGCAGAAGGAGCAGGATTAATCCTAGTTTTCTCTTGATCTTTGCATGAAGCAGTGGGGATAGTGTGGAAGGAAACCTGGCCAATGAATAGAACTGAGAGGAAAGGAAAACAGTAAAACAATATATGAATTTGAGGAAAGTTTTGTTGTAAAATAGTATTTTTGAAGAGTTGGCAGTAGCAACAGTAGTAGGAAAGGAGGCATATTTGTTCTTGCTTTAGCAGTTGCAAATGCACAGGAAGCAGCAAAGGGAGATAAAGAAATGATTAGTGTTTTTTCCTGTTTCTCAATCCAATTCTTACTTGTATGAGAAATTTAATATATAGATTTCTTTTTGAGTGCCCCCTTTCATAATAAGATTAGGCCATCTCCTTCTAACCCTCCTATTTATTTACTATATTATCCTTTCTCATTGAAATGAATAACAAATCAGAGTGCTATGAAAACAGTAGGTTTCATTTTCAGTTAGCCACTGAAACAGTTCAGCTGTTACATCAAATTTTTTCCTGTGCTTTATGTCAGCACCTGTAGTGCTATTACTTTCATTCAGCATCTCTCTCAGGTTATCCTGCATTTATTGTTTTTTATATTACTTTCTGTTTGCTCTTCCTATTTCCTGATGCATTAATTTAGAGAAAGTCTTGGAACTAACTTTTGTCAACTGATCATACAACTTTTGCTCCCATTTTTCTGTTTATGTACACAATTTATTAGAAAATTTCAATTAATTTATGTTGTGAATGGTCTAAATTAAAATAACAGTGAGGTGATTCAGACTCCTGTGTCTCTTATTAAATCCAAACTTACAATATGAAATACGTATTTCAGGGCCAGTGCTCTTTAATGTTTTTATAAATTATCTGGATGCAGGAGTTGAATGTATGTTAAGCTTTCCATTGATACTAAACTAGGAGGAGCTGTTGACTCCCTTCAGGGTAGAGAGTCCTTACAGAGAGATCTAGATAGTCTAGAGGGCTGGGCAACCACCAACCATATGAAGTTTAACAGGGACAAGTGCTGGATTCTGTACCTGGGATGGGGCAACCCTGGATGTATGGACAGACTGGGTAACAAAAGGCTGGAGAGCAGCACCACGGAAAAGGACCTGGGGGTCCTGGTCAATGGCAAGTTGAATATGAGTCAGCAGTGTTCCCTGGCAGCCAGGAGGGCCAACCATGTCCTGGGGTGCATCAGGCACAGCATCGCCAGCAGGTCAAAGGAAGGGATTGTCCCACTCTGCTCTGCGCTGGAGCGGCCTCACCTCGAGTCCTGGGGGCAGTTCTGGGTGCCACAATATAAAAAAGATATAAAGCTATTAGAAAGCATCCAAAGGAGGGCGACCAAGATGGTGAAGGGCCTTGAGGGCAAGGTTTACAAGTTGCAGCTGAGGTCACTTGGTTTGTTCAGCCTGGAGGAGACTGGGGGGAGACCTCATCCAGTCCACAGCTTCCTCGAGGGGGGGCAGCATAAAGTAAATAAAATGGAAAGCTTGCTGATGTATAAAGCAAATGTTTTCTAGTGCTAAACTTCCATTGTCAATGTGTGATAGCATAATATTTCAAAATATTGACAAAGGTATATTTTTACTTTTACTGTTTTTCAGTTGCAAAACTTCAGGAAGTCACATGCAGTTACCTTAGCTCACCTGATGCACAGTAGCCTGAAGAGCAGCCCTAAGCTAGAATATTGACAATATATGGATAGAGAAAATCTTGATGACCACAGTTCTTGTACCAAACTAAATTAAAACTCATTCAGCAATTCATCAGGAAAATAATAAAATCAATTCCTGAATTTAGCAGTTTTCAAAAATGATGAGAGAGTAGCTCATTACTTCAGCTGTGTCACTGCTTTTTAAACAGAAAGTTGCAATAACCTTTTAGTCTCAGGAAAGATGGGATAATTTGTGGATACATGAAGTAGGTAAGTATAGTTATGTTTACAAGTTTATATAAATAGGGTATACAAGTTGTACTTTGTGTATGACAATCAACAAGTGTTCCATGCTTTTCAAAGAGAATATTGTTAACAAGAGATTTCAGGGTAGAGGATTGTCCTGCTTTTCAGCCAGAACAGAGTTAATTTTTCACAGTAGCTGTGAGGGGGCAAAAACTGGAGCCATGTGAGTGTGTCTAGGTTGTTATTCTATACCACTCAGATCATCACTGGTGGGCAGAAGTAAGGAATTCTTACTTCCAAGAAGGGTGCGTGGCTTGTGGTTGGGAGAAAAAGTATGGGTGCAGAGGGTCTGTCTGCCATTTTGTTTATTGCCTCAGGCCGCACTTCATGTGTTTGGGCTCGATGAGAATTTTTTGGATGTAAATCACCCTCTTTTTGTATACTTTTGTTGTTAATGTTGTTGCTGTTACAGTTTGTTTCTTATCTCATTGCTGTTTCCAGTAAATTGTTCTTATCTCAACCCATAAACTCTGCCTTTTGTCTCTCTCACTGGAGGCGCAGGGGGATGAGTGGCTTGTAGTTTTGGAGTGCCCTTCCTAAACCATGACAAGGGTGCAAAGGACTTGTGGTAAATCTTGGAAATGTACTTTGTATATAAAAGACAGAACAAAGCTTTTGGCTGTTAGCGTGAAGGGGGCTAATCATAGAGGGAACTGGCCTTATTAATGGCATGGAGGAGGTGGAATGTAGCATGTTGTGAGACAGTGTGTAAGTGATATGTAGCATCAAGTGGGGAAAAAGCTATGCCAAGTCTTGCTGTAAGATAGTGGAGTAGAAATGGAAGCTGGTTGAAGGGAAAAGATAAAAAGGTGGACTCAAAATGCCGAGAAGACAATTGTAACAATGAAGTATGCTGTAGCCTGTGAGAACAAAAATGGTCTGAAACCAGAATGTAAATTACATGATCAGTTAAAAAGAAAAAAGGATGCTGACAAACTGGAGGAAGTGTGACAGAGGGACACCAAGATGGTTAGGGGGCTGGAGCATGAAATGTAGAAGAATCTGAGGTAGCTGGGTTTGTTGACACTGGTGAAAAAAAGCTAAGAGGGCTTGGAATGTTGCCTTTAACTAGGTAATGACTGTTTATACAGAGGATGAAGACAAGCACCTCTGAGGTACGAAACAAAAGAAGCTACAGTTGCAGTTGGCAGTAAAGTAAATAATTATTGGATTTAAGGGGAAATAAATTCTCAGTGAATTTCCATCCTTGGAGATATTCAGAAATACATAATTTTCCATTGGTATTTATTGCAGATCTTTAAAGAAATGTTATAGTTGTGCATTGGTTTTCTTAATGTGTATTAAAGAAGTTTAGAGGTGTTTTAATTGTTCTTCAAAGCCAAAAAAGAGGCAAAAATGGTGTGATGTCAAATCTTGTGCAAAATCGGCTACTTAATCAACAGGTATATTTCTTGCCAGTTTTGTTTTATAAAGGTTATGACTCATCTGAGAATGTTCAAAGACAGAAGGGCAAGATTAAAAGTTGAAAAAGACTCCTGAATTGAATAGATTTTGATCCAGTGTTTAGTCACTAAGTTTTCAGCCTGGTTAAGATCCAACCTAATTAAAGAAAGAAAAGTCTTTAAAATGTAAGTAATTTAAGTACACAGTTGCTTTTAGAAAAGGATAATGCTACTACCAACTAACATAAATGACAGTCAAGAAGTTGAAGAAAACTCAAGTTACTACTTCCTCTCTGTCACAACTATTTTGTTAACAAATATTACCTCAGTCCTAGGCCCTAGGGTATATCACTGTGTCCCGCAGCCGTAGGGAGGAGGAGGAGAGAAGATCCAGCAGGCAGGAATTGTGCAGCAAGATTGATTCATTTAATTATTTTACAAACTATTTTATAGACTTTTTTCTTCATAGTCTAATTGGACAAGGATCAGCCACCCCTTGGGGGTGATTGGCTAAAATCCTAAAACATCCATTGTCAAAATATTTTTCTACTAGACCATAAACAAGACTTTTCAAGGCTGCAGGTGTTTGGTTGTTTACATAACTCTGCTACCTCTTCTGCGTGAGAGAAAAGTCTCTCACGGACTTAGAAAATAGCAAGAAAATCCTTGCTAGCAGCATTTTTGTATCCACAAACAAAGATGTGTGTTACAACCTAAAATGCTTTCCATTTGACAGAGCTGACCTACCAAACCCTTTTAATAGCTCTTGCTCTTCTATACATCTTTGAATACAATGGACTGTATCTAATATCAGCTGCTGCTTGAAACGTTGAAAAGGCTGTGCTCACCAAAAAGAGCATAATTATAGATATACTTTTTGTTGCAATGGAAGTTGCATGAGGAATATATAGTACAGATGGTAAATAAATGTATGAAGTGCTGAAGTAGCTTGGGGTTTTCCCTTTATGTTTGAATTTCTCAGTTATGCTTAATATCATGACTGCTTCCAAGCAAAGTTAAGATTTTATAGTTTAATTCTATGTTCACTTCTGCAGAACAAAAATAATTCAGTAGCTCTCAGTAGCGTCAGAATCTTTGATGTTGAAAGGTTCATAAAGAAGATATTGTTTAAAAAGATGTAAAGGAGCAGTAATAAATTCCCTGAATAACTGGATTGTCCTTGACAGAAGTTTTAGCTGCTTTCTTTCGCAGAACTGGTGAACATAACTGCAAAAATTATGTGCATTTTATATAACTCAAGTTTTTGAAACATAGAAATTTTTGGTTTAGATTTTTCTACCTTATCAGTTGAACTTGATCTGGTACCCCTTTTTTAATGAGAAGGAGCCAGTAGTATCTTACATTGAAACCAGGTGCAAGATTTCTCTTCCATTCGCTTAAATTTAATCCCCATGTTTTAAGGCAACAACTGAGCTGTCTCAGCAGTAAGGCTCCTAAACCAGATTCTGTTTTGCATTAGTTCTCTAATGAAGTAGCAGGAAATACACTTTCCCATGGAACAGTGGGTTTTTTTGGTTGTTTTTTTTTTTTTTTTTTGTATAGCTTCAATGGTGCATTGGGCAGTTTCCTTGAAAATCAGTAATTCTGAGATTCACATTTTTCTCTTTGCCTGAAATAACATACACTTGCTGATCATCACAACATTTTGTAAATATAATTTAATTTTCTGCAAATTTTTGAGACGGGTTGTGTTGCCTTAATGAATAGGCTTTTTCTTGATGGTTAACTGATGTATTTGTGTATGAAGGATGTGATATGGCCTCATTTTAAAGAGTTCTTAGTGCTAAGGCATCTGAATTAAATATTTGAGATGCTCTTTTAAAGTGGAGAACATTGTTTATAAGTGCTTTTTTATTTTTATAGAAAATAAAATTAAAAAGGAAAAGCTTCCTGTGCTTACAAGAAGGAAATGGCTTTAACAGGAAAAGATACTAATGCTGTTCATTCTTTTCAGGAAACTGTGTTCTAATGAATTTTCACCCTTTGCGATTCCAAGGTAGCAAGAAAAGTAAACATTTCCTGCTAGACATTCATGTAGTATAGGTTAGGGAAGCTGCATACTACCCATAGGTATCTGCTTTCTGCACATGGCTTAGTCTTGTTTGGTTTTGTTTGTTGTTGTTTGCTTGTGTTAATTCCTTGCCTCCCCAGGGAAGGGTTATTACAGGTGTAAAGCACAATTATGCTTTATGTTAGTCTACCCTTGTAGAAACTGTGGGTGCACACCTATGTTAGAGGGCATCTTTCCTTGAATCCCCAGACCTCATTTTCTGTATGCTTCCACCACCTTTATTGTGGCTTCTCTTGCAATTTACTGTGGTGTCACTGCCACTACTAGCACATAGGCAGCAGAGGCATCAGTGTCATTGTTATTGAATAGAACAGCAGAGGCCAAATCACTGTGACAATAGCCACAGAGGAAGGAGCTTGATGCTCTAAAATATTTTTCCAAAGGTTGCTTTATATTCAGAAGCAACTGTCACTTGGCCCAGTACAGTACTTTTCACTAAAATTTCTTTTGTTACAGTAGTTGTAGTGATTTGAGCAGCTACTATTGGAATAGCTTTAGGAAAAAACATCAAGCTAATACTGGTTTAGAAGTTACGCTAAATAATTTTTATCTCAAACTTTTTAATTTTTCACTTGCTTTGTCAGCATTATTCAGTCTGTTGGCTGATCACTTTTTGAACTAAACATATCAATTTCACTAGTACACTGAATTTCATTTTTTGTGCTTCTGGGATTTCTGTGCTTTCTGGGATTTTTCTCTTTTCAAACCTAATTTTTTGTAGCCAGTATTGTAGGTGAAACTACTCTGTATATGCCATGAACTTTCTGGTTTTATAAATGCTGATGTGTTTCATGGGGTTTTATCAGTAATAATGAGTCTTTTCGATTTCTGATAATCCCCCTCACCTTTTCTCTCTGCCTCCCCCCACATGCTGCCCTCCTTTTTGGTTGTTCAAGTTAGCTTCATATCAGGTTTCTTGCATTACTATTTTAACCTTAGGCAGCTGCATCAGTGATTAATTACTGCTCACTTCCAATACTGACTTTTTCTGAGATTGAATTAGTGTTAAAATGCTTTATATTGTGATTGTGTGTGCTTCTTTTTTCTACGTAACTTAAGTGTTAGACTATGTTTTGGCAAACCTATCTCCTTCCTTAGTAGTTTTTAAGCTATTTTTAAAAGCATTTCATGCTGGAAACTTGTAGCAAAAGTACTGTCATTGTATCAAACTGTAGCTCTGGTATAGAAACCAGAAATTTTCCCTCTTGTACCTAAATCTGTCTGATGTACTCGATCATGGCATCTTATTTGAATGAGAACAAGAGGATAATAATTCATCCTCTTTCTGCCTCTCATTCTTTAAGCGTGGGAGTTTTTAATTTTTTTTTAAGGACAGTTTATGGACTGATAACTAGCAGAGCTTCATATAGTATCTAATAAGAGTAGTAGTTTATTGCAAAATGTGGAAGCTTAAAACTGGTTGAGGCAAGGCTTCTTAAATTTATAATAGCATGTTTGCTGTTTTAAAAGAAGAGTTCACTGCTCACCTAAATTATAAAGTAGCTAATAAATGAGTTGTACTGGTTTATTTTGTGCAGCTGCAGAAATCAACTTTGAGCATTGTACTGTGTCAGTACAATGCTATTCAACATATAAGAAATTAAAACAATTTTTAAAAGTAGTTTCATCCTAACTAAAGATTTTGTAATATAAACTACATAAAACAGAACTGTATTTAACATGTTCTATTTAATACAATGTTTTAAAAAAAGAAAGCTATAGAGATTTGATATTTTAGCAGTTCTTTAAAATTTAATTTTAATCTATCTAATTTTATCTCTTTTTTCTCAGAAATATATTAGGTTAGTCATCTAAGGTAGCCAAGGTCAACCCACTACAATGTTACTTTTAAAATCTAAAGATATAAGTTAAAGAATACTCTGGAGTATGGGGAATGAAACATTGAAATGTAAATACTAAATTTCTGAATCCTGAGTTACTTATCTTTCCATTACTATTGAGCCTGTGTATTACTGCACATAAACAGATGCCGACTTTCGGGTGGGGGAAGCAAGCAGACAACCAATATGATGGATAAGCAAGCTTCGTTTATTAGCAATACAGAGGCACTTATATAGTATTGAGTACAAGCTTATCAATTATTTAATTAGTTTAAGCTTACAAAGGCACATTCTTACTTCTACATAATTGGGTTAGATAAAAGACTACATTTGGCAAGCTTTATGTTTTGTCTTGAGAGATCAAAAATCTTCCTCCCTTCTCATGGTCAGTATATCTTATCAGCACAGGACTGTACCTCCTTAAAACTCCCTTTTTGTTCCCAGGCTTGTTTCTCACACAGGCATTTCTCATGGAGGCTTTTTCTCATGCAGGCCTTTGCTTGCAGGCCTTTGCTTTGTACAGTTCTGTTATTGATTTGTTCCTTTTATCAATAATCCATGTCCTTGATCCTCTAATCATTTTGCAACAAACAGATTTTTCCCTTTATTTTGTTTTCCAGTGTTCTCATGAATGTACGTAGATAAGCTATGGAAGAACTGTTATTTTTGTTGAGGGGACAAGAATGTATTTCAACCAAGAGGAAAGAAAAAGGGGAGAAAATAAGATGGAAAAAACCCCTTGTAGGTTGAGATAAGGCAGTTTACTAAAGCAACAGCAAAGGTCCCGTGTGCAAGCAAAGGGAAAAAAGCACAAAATATTTTATTCTCTACTTCCCGTCAGTGAGTGATGTTCAGCCACTTCCCAGGAAGCAGGGCTTCAGCACATGTAGTGGTTGCTCCAGAAGGCAAATGTTGTATAATAATGAATGCCCTCCCTTCCTCCTTCCCCTAGCTTTTCTATCTGAGCTGGGGGGATGTTGGAGAATCAGTGCTGATGCTGTGCCAGTGCTGCTCAGCAGAAGCTAAAACACTGGTGTGTTCTCAACACCTTTCTAGCTACCAATGCAAAGCACAGCACTGTGAGGGTGCTATGGGAAAATGAACTCCAGTTTAGCCAGACCCAATACGCTTCATCTCAATGAGTTTTACCTTTTTTCAGATTCTCTTCCCCATCCCACTGGGGAAGGGGGAGTGAGGGAATGGCTTCATGGTGCTTAGCTGGGTTAAACCACAATACACTTTAAAAATCCCCAACCAATGAGCAACATTTTAAATTTAACATTTCAGTAAGAATTTTATTTGGAATGTTAATTTCCAGTAAATGAAAATATATATAATTGACAAAAGGAAAGAAGACAACATACAGAAGTAGTGCTTTAAATGTGTAGTTATTACCTGTAGCATAAACTTTTTCAATATTACTGTCCTTGCTATCTTGGTTTCACTTTTTTTTTATTATTATGTTATGATGATAGGTTTTCATACATTGCTCTCAATATCTGCTGCCCTTTCACTGTTTCCCTTTTTTCAAAGGGGTTCTTTGTATCACTTCCTTTGTGCACTGTAGTTTTTTCCTCCCTGGAATGTCTTTTACAATATCTGATTTTTCTTATAAAGCAGCAAGAGTATATGTATATATTGAATATGCAAGTCTATCTTTGCATATATGTAAATTGGGTTTCTACTTCTCTGTTTGAACTGCAACAATGATGCATTGTTTAAAAGCTTTTCAATGCAACAGTTCTTTGATTTCCTTAATTCAGCTAATATTAAAGTGTCCTGGTTTAAAGGACAGGTGTCTGCCAAGGAAGGCGGGAACCTCCCTTGGAATGGAAAATGTGACCCTCTTCCCTCCAAATTATTATAACTTTGAAATTACGGGGCTTTCGGGAAAAGATATGGGAAAAGGAGTAACAGTTCTTTACTAGTATATATATATATGTAAACAAGGCAAGCAAACAACAACAATGGCAGCAACAACAAACAAAAGCAGAAACCCAGTAACAGCCTTCTCTCGGCTGTCAAGCACTTTCCCTGTTGTTGTAGTTATGGTCACAGCTGGCAGGGGTGCTGTTGGCTCCCGGCAGGGCAGGTGCGATGATTCCCCCGCAGCTGCAGGGGGCTGAATGGACTGCAGCAGGAAACCTCGTAGCAGTAGGCTGGAACAGCAGAGGCGGGCACACCCGGGGTGGCAAACAAAGTGTAGCAAAGACTCCGGAGCCATGCCAGAAGCCACAGGGTGTTCTGGGTGGGTATGGGATGTCAGGTTAAAGTGTAGCAAAAAGCCCTGAAGCAGCAGTGGAAAACAGCAGGGCTGGCGGGAGATCGCTCCCTTGGGTAGCTCACCGGTGATGGCTGGTCCTGGGGTTGGGCCTCTGCAGAGAGGGAGCAGCCTGGTGGGGAGGGCTCCCGGCTCCTGGCGTAGCATACACTGGCTCTGGGCTCCCAAGCAAGCAGAGGAGCAGAGAAGCAAGCTGGCAAGCCCCAGTCACAGTGCTGAAGGAAAAGGGAAAAAAAAAGAAACATGGAAAAACTACAAGGCAACAGGATCTCTAGTCAGAGGCACTGTGCCGGGTTGCCTCTCACCCATCATGTTACTCCCCATGATACTCCCAGAGCTGGGGGGGGGGGGGGTGTCAGTGGCCATTCGGGACACAAAACAAAAACCAAAAAAAAAAAAATGGATATGGGATAAAAAACTATCCCCAAGACATAAAGTAACAGATTTATTTTTTCAGTCTAGAGGTAGAAATGCTGCACTACTACTGGTAGTAGCTATTGCACAAAGCTGATAATATAAAAGGTTCTAAATATTGATAAATTATTCTTGTTAGAGTTGGGAATGAAAAACTAAAACACACCAAAACTTGTATGTTTTGACTTGTCTGGCTTGTCAAACCCTTAATTGTTGCTTGATATTTTGTGTGAAAAACATATCTTGTCTTGAGCTGTCATTTTTTTTCCCTAACTGCTTGATATTTTGAGCATTCTTCCTTTGTAACCTTCTTTGACTGCCCTAGACAGAGCAACCACATCCCCTCTTGACCTTTGTTTTGTTAGCTAAACAAACCAGCCCCTTCTACTCTCCTCTTGGAAAACTTACTCTTTCCCTGACCATCCTAGCTGTCTGCACTTGTTCCACTCTTGGATCTGGATCTTGCCAGTTCATGTTTCTTATGTATCTGTGGAGAAGGTTTCTAATTTAAGTGTTTACTTTTGGAGGGATTTTTTTTCCATTTAATATCTGTATAATTACTGTAGCAGCAATACCAGGAAAGAACTTGCATTATTAGTGACTGTCTCTGATGTTTACAGCTTTCCCAGGTGAACATGAAGAGAAAGTAAACAGATTCCTGCCCTCCCCCCTTGTCTTTGTTTTACATATGGAATTTCCAATAATACTGAATAGTTATGTGACCTTAATCAGTTTTGATGCAGTTTAAGTCAGGAGAGGAGAGCTCATTGGACATGGTTTTTTTTCTTGTATGTATAACTTATGTGTGAAAGGTGTTCTTTAACTTCTTACCTTTAAATGAAAACTTAAATTCTAAAAGTGTTGTTAGCTCTTGTGGGTGTCGCGGGTTGGGTTTGTCCCGGGCGGAAACACCAATTAGTGTAGTGGTTTGGGCTAAAATACTCATTACTGTTTATCTTCTGTGAGATAAGAATTAGGAGAAACGCAAAGCAGGCACCAAACTTGAAAGAATATAAAGAAGTTTATTAACAGACCTAAAAGAAGAAAAAAAAATTATACCACACCTTCAGAACTCTCCTCCTCCCCCCACCTTCCTCCCTTCTCCCACTGACAATGTAAAGACAACCCTTAAGATGTTCAGTCTGTTACCGCTTCCATAATAACCTTGTTCAGTCCATTTAGAAAGAGAAGTCTCTTTTTGCTCGTGCTATGAAAACAGTATCACACCGAGACAGCCACCCACTTCCAAATATTGTTCAGTCCATTTAGGAAGAGGAGTCTCTCTGCTCACGATGTGAGTCCCTTCCCCCCGACTTGCAGCTTTTCCCGCAACTGCTTTCGAGGGTCCACTCTTGAAGTTTTTTGGGGTACAATTTTAAGGTTGAGCCGTTCAGAAACAAAAAAACAGAGGCCCTTCTCCTTCCCTGGGAGCAAAGGGTCTTTCTTATCTTCAAGACTATCTCTGGGAGCATCTCTAGGAATTGAGGTTTTTCTCCTTTCGCATTTGGAGCAAAAGTCCTCATCTGGTTCATCTCTCTCTGTCCAAACTTCTCATGAAATTACAGCTGCGTCAGCATCTGCCTATCTCAGCCCAGGTGCTTTTGCTTACGAGTTGAACACTCCACCCCCCATATCTTAATGAAATTACAACGGGATACTCTGATATATCATAGCTTCACAACAGACTTTCAGCTTTAAGCATCTCCTCTTTCTCTTCCCTCAGGTTTTCAGCTCTTCACAGCAATAAAAGGGTTAATCTCACCTCGGCCTTGCAGCTGTGTGGCTTATCGCTGTTGGTCACCTGACCTCTGCCGGACAGAGGTGCCGCTTTGCTGAAATCTTGGCCGCAGTGGAGAGGGGGGAGAGCCAAGCTGCTCCGGTCGCCCATGGCAAGGCAGTGGGGGGGGAGTTCCACGGCTGGAACAGGCCCATGGCTCCAGGCTGGCCGTGGCCCGGCCCGGCCCGGCCCAAGCAGGGCCTGGCCGGGCCTGCTGGCCCCCGCACGGGGCCTGCGGCCACCTGTCCCAGCACCGGAAACGAGAGAGAGCTTGGGGGGGGAGTTTGTCTATTCTTAAGTGTGGATCACAGAGGCGGTCACAACTTTAAGTGGCTTAAAGAATTGTCCATGTTCAAACTGGCCAGCTGATAGGTTCTATCAGGTCCCAGAGGAAGCTGTAAGCACCCCTTAGCAAGGATATCCCTTCCGGGACTATGCTTGCTAACCTATGACAGTGGGTTTGCTGTTGCAGACTCGTTGTGGTAAAAGTTAGGTCCCTTTTTTTTTTCTTTAAGAATTGCTTATTTATGGAACTAAGAAGCAACTGAAATTCTGTGTATATTGGTATTTATTTCAGGTAAAGAAGCTTCAGTATCAAGTAGTGTTTGAAACTGCTCTGTGTGTTTGAAGGCTGTTTTCTCCTGGATTAAAAAAACCCAAACACAGCAACCCACACAGCATATATCTATCTGCAGCAGTTTCCTTAACTAGATTTCTGCACCTGTAATGTACTATATTTTTAACAAAAAAATGTAATTTAGTGGTGGGAATGAGCCTGTGGCAGGTGCAGCAAAGCAAGTTAACTCATTGTCAGTTCTGTTTAATCTCAGTGTTGGGTGATGTTTTTTTTGTTTATTGGTTGTATTGTCCCTTGTCACACCACCCCACCCCCACCCCAAATAATTTAGTTTTGTGTAGATAGGGAAACACTGAAAAGTTAACTTCACTGGTTCATGAAAACTTTCTGCAGGAAAAATACTTAGAACATTATTTCTTTGTTTTGCTTGGAATCTGCACATATGTATTAGCAGTGGTGTTATATGTTGTCATTGGTGTAGCATAAGAAAGAATAAGATAAAGATTATTAAGGAAATGCCAGTGATATTTTGGTTTATATGTATTGTATATGTAATTTGCAAAACTGTTGACTTGTAAAGTAAGTATAAACAAATCACTATTTCAGAATCTTAAGTAAACAACATAAATGCTGACCAAAGAAGTCTTACTATTTCATGAATTGTTAACACAGGAGCCTGTCTATTATAGGTAAATGTATATACAGCAAGTTCCTTTAATTTATTTTGTTTGTCTTCAGAAAATATGCTCAATTTTTTTCATTTAATTAGTATAACAATAGTGAATTGTAATGTGTGGTGTTTGTAAATTTTTGTTGTTTTGGAAATACAGTTCAAATTATTGTGATGATCTTTTTTTGGGGGGAGTTGGTGGTTGGAATTTTTATTGTTCTTTTGTTTGTTTGTTTTAAATATTGTGGACTTCCTTACAATTGGGATCTTTATAGTGAGTGAAAACTAGATGAACAAATTCCTTTTCAGTAGTTGAATATAAACTATGCTGTTTTCCAGGACATAAGCAAACTAGTTCAATGGTGACTTTCTGTGGAGGGGGTGAAACAGTTCCTGGTAATAGTTTGACCAGAGAGTGCTTAATATTAAAGAGATATTTTCAGATAAATTTTGAAATACTACTATTTTTTAAATTGTCCTGGTTTCAGCTGGAACAGAGTTAATTTCTTTTCAGTAGCTGGCACAGCGCTGTGTTTTGGATTCAGTACAGAATAATGCTGATAACACACTGATGTTTTGGTTGTTGCTGAGCAGTGTTTACCCTGAATCAAGGGCTTTTCAGTGTCTCAGGCTCTGCCAGGGAGGAACTGCACAAGCTGGGAGGGAGCATGGCCGGGACAGCTGACCTGAACTGGCCAAAGGGATATTCTGCACCATAGAATGTCATGCCCAGTATATAAACTGGGGGAGTTGGCTGGGAGAGGCCGATCACTGCTTGGGGATGGGCTGGGCATCGGTCAGTGGGTTGTGAGCAACTGTATTGTGCATCACTTGTTTCTCTTGGGTTTTTATTCCTCTCTCTTTTTTATCTCCCTTTTCATTACAATTAGCAGTAGTAGTAGTATATTTTACTTTATTTAAATTATTAAACTGTTCTTATCCCATGTATTTTTGCCTTTTTCTGATTCTCTTTCCTATCCTACCTGGGGTGGTTGGTGGTGGGAATGAGCAGCTGCGTGGCACTTAACTGCTGGCTGGGGTTAAACCATGACAAAAATATACTAAGATTTTGTATTTGTCACTTTGCTTACTGTTTGACTTTTGCAGCTGTAAATTATTCCTTTTGGTTTTGCTAACTTCTTATATGAAAAATATCTCCTCCAAAACTGAGAAGTGAATATAGTAGCTAATTGCTTAAACTGATTATGGATTAAGTCCTGTCCACTGCATTATGAGCCAACTGAAGTTTTGTTGCCAATTTTTGCATTGGTATCGTATAACCTGAGCAAATTGTCTTTTGATTGCCTTATGTTGCATCTTTTTTGGTGACGGGCTCTGCTTCTGAAACCAGAAGCTTGCCTTTTGATTGCTTAGTGCCATTTGATATTTAAATTCTACATTGTTCTACCCACTTTTGACAA
Organism: Aphelocoma coerulescens; assembly: GCF_041296385.1. NCBI lineage: Eukaryota > Metazoa > Chordata > Aves > Passeriformes > Corvidae > Aphelocoma > Aphelocoma coerulescens. The sequence continues at coordinate 1,127,060 of NW_027184083.1, read as the reverse complement.
AATTTACTTACTATGCATCTGAGATTATGGTCTATGTTTCATTTATGTTATTGAATTTAAAATTATTTTAAGTAAACTGAGAGTTTTAATTTGGTTTTGTGTTTTTTTGTTTGTTTTTTTTTTTGTGTGTGTGTTTTTTGTTTTGTTTTGTTGTTGTTTTTTTGTTGGTTTTTTTTTTGGTTTTTTAGTGCTTGGGAGATGGGAAGTAATGATAGCTGGCACCTGAACTAAAATATCTGTGTAGTCGCTACCATCCCAGAACTTCAGGATGAATGGGGATATGCCTCATGTTCCCATCACTACTCTTGCAGGGATTGCTAGTCTTACAGACCGTAAGTACTCTTTTATTTTTTGTCTTTGCTATGTTCCCTTCTACCTCTTCACTAAATATACATGCATTTTCAAAATACTAAAAATAGTTTTGTTTTTAAAGTTCTTAAAAGTAAATCTGTTCAAAATCAGATTTGGTATTAAAATATTTCTCGTCCTTGCTAGAATTTAAAAAATATATTTGAACATAATATGCTAATTGAAACATGAAATGTAGATTTAAAAAAAGCCCTTAAATAAACCCAAAACATAAAATATAGGAATTCGTTGTTTGGAATATCATTCAGTAACATATCTGGGAACCCCACAAATATAGAAAAACATAAATGATGAAATACTTCTCTAAAGCATACATATCATCATCTTCACTGGAGAGAGAGAGAGAGAGAGAGATTATTAGACTGATGTTCAGATAGAGAGTTGTGGAATGTTCTGAATATACTTGAAACCTAGTTCCTTAGTTTTGGACAAAGTACAAAAAAAGTTGCTCTAATTAACAAGTGCAAAAAGTGGCTGCTAGAATGGAAATAAGCAGCTGAACCTATGAGGCTTGTTTCTTGGCTGTGAGTAGATGAGGTGTGCGTACTGTCTTTAAATATGTCAGGAAGACAAAATGCAAGGAAAGAAAAAGAACTATTTACATCAAAAGCTGATGCTGGCACAAAACCAAATGCCTATAATCTGACCAAAAATAAATTTCTAGTGGAAACTTAGAGATTTATCATTACTATAACGAAGTCCTAAAACAGCCATTCCAATAAGAGAAATCAGGAGAAAGATGCATCTTTTTTTATAAAGTGTAAGCAAGAGTTTATAGCTCAGTTGGCTGTCTGAGGATAACTGGACTTAGTGATCCAAGTGCTTATTCTGAGCTCTTGTTTTATTATTATACTGTTGAAATTTGAAGACTTTTCAAGAGACATTGAAAGTATATACCCAGCAATTGAATTTAATTGCCTATAGTAAAAAAAAGCAAATTAATTCAATGGGGGGGGGGGAAAACACTTCATGTCTTTCTGATATTCTGAATTATTAAATTGGAAGATGCTGCTTATGTATTTATATGTGTATATATGTACCATTATGTGTGTATAATAATGGGCCATCAGGACGCAAATCATAGGTTTCTGGGCTATGGACAGTTTTTCAGCACTAATTATTTGCAGGTATGGTTCTCAAGTGAAAATACTTAACTGGTAGAAGTCACTGGCCAGACTCCTGGTGCAAGAGTTTCTTAAAACACTGAATTACCTTTGGTGGGATTAGCCCTTGTGTTAGGTGCGTTTGCTTCTTTCTCTGTCATATTTCTCTGATGTTCAGAAACTCAGGACTGCATGAAAGAGAAAGGCATGTCACTGCTTCACCTTATTTCTCTCTATGTGAAAAGAAGGTATTGGAATTGACAAGTCCTGTTGCCCTAAAAACATGGAGGACATGATGAGTAGAGGTAGTAGAGTAGGCTCAATTAACTAGCTGAATTTATACTGTTTTAATAAATGTTTTGCTGATCTTGCTAATTTTTCCAAGTTTCAAGGCACATTCAAGGTAATTAATGCAAGTAATGTAGTTGTCAGGTTTCCTTTCTTAATCACATGAGGGAGTAAGAAGGTGTCCGTCTTTGTATGCTCTTGTTTCATGAAATGATTCTGAACTCCTTTCTATTTTCTGATAACAGTTTTGAACCAGCTGCCTCTTCCATCACCTTTACCTGCTACCACAACAAAAAGCCTGCTTTTCAATGGACGGATAGCTGAAGAGGTGAACTGCCTTCTGGCTTGCAGGGATGAAAACTTGGTTTCACAGCTCATCCACAGTCTCAATCAGGTGTCAACAGATCACATGTATGTATTTTGAACTTCAGCTATATCAGATCACCATCCTTATTACTTTAAATTAAACTGAACTGAATTGAGAAGGGTGTTTGTATCTGAAAATTAGAATGTGCAGGTTTTTTTATTAGGCTAGCTTAGCAGATTACTGCTGTATAAGAATTAATTGTTTCTGTCAGAATGCTAGTAATTGTCTGACAGCCCTTATGCATAAGTAATTTTTTTTTTATAGATCTGTTTGTTCCATTCTTGCTAGTTAGGAGTGCAAACTGTGGTATTGATTGTGCAAAAGTCATTTGTGTTCCACTTTGGTTAATTATGTACACTGACAAATTATATACCCAGTATTACACAAAAAGATACTTTTTTGAGACACCCATGCAAGATCTATGTCAGTTCTGATTAGATATTGAACTTAAAATATTTAAGAATTGAACCAGCAAGTATTTTGGTTTTTTCATTTTTCACTGGTGTCCTTTGAATTGTCTTATGTGGACAACCTTGTCTTTTTCCTATGTGTTCCAATCTATTATTTTGATCAAATGAAAGTAGCTCTTCAAAGTCACCAATGCAAAGGAAAAGTGAAAATATGGATGCATTTATAGAAAATTTTTGAAGGTTCAAAGGGAATCCTGTAATGTCAAAGATATGCCAATTTCCCTTTCTAAAATAAAAGATTTTCAGTGTTGGGTTGCAATGTGAATGTTATGCATTTATGCATAACTTATTTTCACTCCTACAATAGTACTTTCTGGATGTTTTGACAAAGCATTCTTCTTTTATGGAGAAGATCACAATACAGAAATGGACATAGGAAACTTTATAATAGTCTGAAACTGACAGCCATGTATATATAAGTGCTTATTAACAGAAAATAATTTTGAAGACTAGTAGGAATACCTTTTCTGCCATTCCTTTAGCATGAGAGGAAAAAAGTAGATTTAGAGAACAGTGGTGCAGTGCAGATTTGGTGGGGTTTTTTTCTATATTTTAACAGTAAAATGCTGTCTTTTGATTTGGTTTTGATTGGTTTTGGTTGTTTGGGTTTTTTTACTCGGCTCATGGTTTCTTATAATTTGAAAATGCATTTGCCTCTTTATTTGCTTACTTCCACAATTCCAGAGAATTGAAAGATAACCTTGGCAGTGATGATCCAGAGGGAGATATACCAGTCTTGCTGCAGGCTGTCCTGGCAAGGAATCCTAATGTTTTCAGGGAGAAAAGCATGCAAAACAGATATGGGGTACAAAGCGGTAAGGATTTTTGATTGATTATTGATTGAGTTTTATGTTGTTTTGTAAGTTTAGGAGGCTGATACTAACCACAAATATGTAGAGAGCACAACTGTGATATTTATGCCTTACCTTGTATTTAATAATGATATAAAGCTATGTATCGGGACATCTTCTAAGAGTGATTGTATTAGAATAAGCACAGAAATACACTCTACTAGGTCTTTTTGTAAAAAATAATGTTGAATTTCTCTACAAAGTTTAATTTCTAGGATGAGTGATTGGGTTTTATTTTAAAGTAATTTTTTTTAAATTTCTTTATAGGTAGGTTTATATATTTGTCTTAGTAAATAATTGAAGTTGGGAAAAGATGCCTTGTTCTATATTGAAAATCTGTATAATTAAAGTATATCACTGTAGTGGTAGTTTTTAATAGTTCTGGGGTAAAGAATAAGGTTGAATGAACCATATGTAACATCTACTTGCCATTCCTCTTCTCAGAAATTTGTGATGCCCTACAGATTTTACTGTTTTGATAGCTAATTCTTTTCTGAGGTTTAGTGAGATATACTGCTGGATAGCAAAGATGGAGAGGGGGAGAGACCAAGCAAAGGATTAATCAGACAGATTCTACTTGTAGATCTGGAGACTTCTTCATTTGCGCATGAAATATTTTCTTTAAATACTAAACTAAGAAATGAGTAGGGGGATTTTCAGTTTTCACAATGTGAGGATAAGGCTTTGCTAGCATTGTAGAGATATAAATAGAAGTGTTACTGGAGTCCACAGGGAATAGAAAGTGTTAGGGTGTTTTTGGAGGGGGAAAAGATAATAAAATTAGATTATTAAGTTTGTTCACCTAGGCTAGTGAGTAAAAAGCAATACAACATTTGAAAAGAATTTGCTAAGGACAGAACACAATGTTCCTTGAAAGAATGCAGAAATTTCCAGGAATGAAAATGTGAAAGGCAGTGCTAAATATTTAGTAGGTCATTGATACATATATCCTGAAATTTAAACGATGAAAAGAGTCTCCAGGGTCTGGGTTTGGAGGTAGCTGTTGCAGAGTATAATTTTTCCAGCTGCTGAAAGAGTTTTGACTGTCCTGACAGTTTTTTGCATAGTGGTTCCACAAAGAACATATACTTGTCCTGGTTTTGGTTTGGATAGAGTTCATTTTCTTCTTAATAGCTGGTACAGTGGTGTGATTTTTTGATCTAGTATGAGAATAATGTTGATAACACACATTTTCCCACTAGTTTTGTAGAGTAAAATAATTCTTTTCCAGTGCAAAAGGGAGGCATTGTTTATGAAATTATTTGTGCCAGCAGAGTCTTTTGAAAGAAAGAAGATAAAGCAAGTTAGTTTCTTTCTAATTTTTGCTAATTCTGTGCTTCAGAGGGGGAAACACTTTTGCTGCTTGATTCAACAGATTAAGAATAATCCTTATTGAAATAAAACCACCTATCTTTAGTAAATGTGCTTTTGCCTATGCTTGAAGGGAGGTACTAGTACAGAATTAAAAAATGATTAAACATAAAAGAATAGTTGATGCTATTTTAATAAAGTTAACAAAGTGCTTTCAGAGAACCAAAAGAGATCAGACTTTAAAACTTCCTTGAATACTTAATTTTATTTTACATAATTCTGAATACTTGTACCAGTGCAAACATTGCAATGTAAGTGTGAAATTGGAAACATTGAAAGAAAGGGGGAAGAGGAGAAAAGTATAGCTGTACACAAAGTATTTTGAGAGGAAGAAGGCCCTGTAATGAATGTTTGGAAAAGCTAGGTGAAGTGTGATTTTATTTTCTATGGATAAAGGCCACACTCTTACCTGGAAATAGGAGGATCTTTAAGATAGATGCTGGCAAATTGTGGCAGCCATGTTAGCTGTTAGTACATCCCATTCAGATCTCCAAGGCCAAAGGAGGGTATACTGATGTGTTCTGGCAGCAAAGGTTGGGCTTTCTTCTGCTTTCTGAACACATTTTGTAATCTCTGTGGAGTCATGATTTGTAGAACACTTGAGAGTTTGGTAGAGATCTTATGTAATGCATTTTGCCAGCCATAAGAATGAAATTTAGCTTCTTTTCTAGTATTTCAAATTAATCTCTTCTGATTTTTTTACTGTCTTCTTTCTGAATATTGTCCTTTTGCCTTCTGTTGAGTCCAGCATGTGGTGAAGTCAGTGCTGGGTACTGTGATCCAGTATTTGTAATGCCCAGAACTGAGAAGGAAAGAAGGCAGTGGGACCCCATGTCTATTTACTCCGCCTGGGGTGGGCCTCTGCACCATGATCCTTTGAACATCAGCATTAGTATGGACAAACTGAACTCAAATTCATTTCTTCCAGCCTTCTTTTCTAATGCAAGAACAGAAAAACCACATGGTTAAAGAATTACATTAAATGTGGAATAAAATTCTTGGTTCAGTACAATTTGTCAGGAAAAAAAGGCCTCTTCAGGAACTTAAATATTATGTGTTGAATACTTGTGAATATAAAGTAAAGCACAAGCAGAATTCTGTGCTGATGTTTTTTCCACATTCATACTGATTTGTAGCTCAACACTAAGTTTAGAGCAAGAATTGTTTTTAGTTATGATTTACAAATAGTGAAAGAAAGATGTATTAGCTGAATACTTGTTTTGTATCCTGGGTGAACCACCCTCCCCCCCCCCCCCCCCCCCCCCCCCCAAATTGCTGGCATATTTTGTCTCAGGTAAAGTAGCAGCAGTGTTCAAACCCTTATTCCATGTCTTTTGATAATAGTCCCATTGTTAAAACAGAATTCATACAGATAAGGTTTTTAATTAGATTTTTCAGACTGTTTTCTATTACTAGGTTGTCTGAACAGACTGAGTCACATCACTGTGCAGCATCAGTACAAGGGCAACATGTTAATTTTATTTCAGACCTTTTTAATCAAATGACAGAGAAAGTTCTGGGTGCTATCATAATTATTTATTTAAAATTAGGCTATTATTTAATTTCAGTTTTCATAGTATTTTTTTCTCTTCTCAACACTTTGGCTTTGTCTTTCAGCAGATATCTGTTAGAAGATCAGCTAAAATAACATATTGCAATAGGTTAGTCTTCATAGCATAGCTTAGGACAGAGAAAGAACTTAAAATTCACTTTAAACTATTTACTTGTGCATTTTTGAGGATGATTAAAATCTTATGCATCTTTCCCTAAACATCAGTTGCTTTGATTGTTTTTTCATCTATAGAAGAATTAAAATGCACATGTGTCTGTAAAAGGGAAAAACTTTGTAGACGTATGCTTTCAATAAGAGTGTATATTTAACTGAAAAGTTGCCTCTTGGTGAGCAGTCCTTGCTTAAGCATGCATGATGCTGTAATACAGTTTAATCATACAAGACTTTTTCTGTGATCTTGAGCTGTGTTTTTATATTCTTTGTCATTTAGTAAGAATGCTAAAATGGATATATGTATATCACTTTTTTCTGAGCAAAAAAAATTACGTTCAAGACTAGGAGTGTATGTTAAGGATAGAAAGCTGGCCAATATCCCCGAGTGCTGTGCAGCCCTTCAGAAGGACCTCGACAGGTTGGAGAGTTGGGAGAGAACTCTCTGAAATTCAACAAAAGTAAATGCAGGGTCCTGCACCTGGGGAAGAACAACCCCAGGCACCAGTACAGGCTGGGGGTGACCTGGGGGTCCTGGTGGACAAGTGTGTGCCCTTATGACAAAGAAGGCCAACAGAATCCTGGGATGCATTAGGAAGATCATTACCAGCAGGTCAGGGAGGTGATCCTGCCCCTCTCCTCAGCTCTAGTGAAGCCTCACCTGGAGTGCTGTGTCCAGTTCTGAGCTCCTCAGGACAGGAGAGACATGGAGCTCCTGGAGTGGGTGGAGTGGGTCCAGCAGAGGCTGTGAGGATGATTAAGGGACCTGGAGCATCTCTCTGATGAGGAAAGGCTAAGGGAGCTGGGGCTGTTCAGCCTCGAGAGGAGACAGCTGAGAGGGGACCTCATCCATGTCTGTCAGTGTCTGCAGGGATGGGTCAGAGAATGGACCAGGCTCAGCTCAGGGGGGCCCAGCAATGGGACAAGAGGAACAGGCAGAAACTGATGCCCAGGAGGTTCCACCTGAACATGAGGAAGAACTTCTCTGTGCAGTGACCAAGCACTGGAACAGATTGCTCAGAGAGGGTGTGGAGTCTCCCTCACTGGAGATATTCCAGACCCATCTGGACACAATCCTGTGCCATGTGCTCTGGGATGACTCTGTTTGGGCAGGGAGGTGAGACCAGATGACTGACTGTGGTCCCTTCCAACCTGACCCATCCTGTGATTGTGTGAATTACTAGGATGATGTTTTCTCAAAACTGAGAATTACCAACAATCAAAATTAAAGTTGCATTTAAAAGAAATTCTTAAGTATTTTAAGGTATGGAAATACACAGTGGAGCCATAAATCTGCTGCTTAGTGATATGAACAATGATGTAAAAAATGTACAAGAAGATATTTTAGTGTTAATGGCCACAGACTAATTTCAACTCCTTTTTAGACTAAATGTTTGGGCTTATTTTTACTCCTTCCTCATTACATCATTGCTAGACAGACTTGTTATCTGTCTGAAAACTTTGGAGACTGTTGTGGTGAGGTATTTTTGTTTGGTTGTTTGTTTTTGTTGTTGTTTGGGGGGTTTTAGTGGGGGGAGGGGAGGGGGATGGGCACTGGGGACTTTGGGTGTTTTGTTTGGTTGGTTTTTTTTTAATCTAGATTGTCTCCCCAAACAGAGATAAAGAGGTGAGAACTGCCTGTCACAGAATAAGTTTTAGGGTTTTTTAAATGGAATTAAAATGTACTTTTATATTTTCTGTCACACTTTTTTAAACCAAAAGCATGTTTTAAATTTACAGAGGAGAAAAGAGATGTACTTTTCAAGTATTTTAGAAGTGCAGACTTTGTTTTAAGCATAAAATGAAACTTCTGCATAGTTCATACTTATACTGGCACATTCTGTCAGCTTTCTGTACATGAATGTTAAGGGTTAATAGTTTGACTAACTACTACCTAGCTGTGGTGAGACTGGCTGTGAGAGGTGAGTGGGCAGTGAGCATGCCAGGTGCTGCCTCCAACACCTCTGGAGTTTCCTCCTCACTTGCCTCTGTGCAAGGCAACCAGTGTTCATTTAATCAAATTTTGCAGGAGTTGAGTCCACTTCTGTTACTCTGGACAATGAAATGTCCTCTGTACTAAAGTATGGAGGTCTCTTATTTTATTTATTTATTTATTTATTTTTCAGCACAATATGAGAATTTCACTCCTGCTCTGGGCTAGTTTGTCTGGGCTAATATACTTGGAATGCAGCACTTCATACCTACCGGGAGGTAGTAATGGCTTAATTCCTGGGGGATTATTCCATCACTTCTTTGTTGGGGAGAGGGGAAAAGAAAAGAGGATGGCAGGGAGGATTTCTGAAACTAGCTTTGCTTATGTGAATATTGCAGTAATTGAAATCAGTGATAGTAATGCAAAGATTGATGACTCCCAAACACTCTGGATTAGTCAGCCATCTATCTAAACTTTGGTTTAAATATTTGCATTGCTGATGTGCTTTTACCCATGGCTTTGTATCACTTGCTGTGGCTTCCCAAGCTGCAGTGTGTATGTGAATTCTGATGCTGTTTTAGCTGCAAGACATTCTATCATTAAAATCACCTGGTTAAAAGTCATATAAGTTCTTGTGTACCTGTGCCATTTCAACTTCCAGTGTTATGTGGTGGTTAGGAATTCTTTATTTCTGTATGGAAGAGAGAAAACAAAAAATATTAATTTATATTCTCCCTAATAAAGATGCAAGTTAGTTCCAGGCCCACTGGTACTTGTGGCTTGCCATCTAGTACAACTCCTGAATTTTCAAAGCATGACTGTGGGAATCTACAGGCTGTTGGAGACTACAGATGGGATATTGGTGGTTCTTTGCAGCTGAAAATATTTCAGCACCTTCTTTGATAACATTCCTTATGAGTGTGGTGGAGGTGGAATAGAAAGCTGTTGTCCCTGGATAGAAAGGAACCACTAAGGCATTAGGGGAGCAGGGAGAATATCTTGCACCACTCAGCCTGAGATGATTGTTTGCTGTACTTGATCTAAAAATGGGAAATAAGTTTTCTGTGTTCTGACTTGTTGTGAAGTTTCCAAATCTTATTGGCACATTGAGTACTCTACACACAAGTCTGGGGTGTGGAGTATATGGCCTATTATAAAATGTTACTATTTACTAGCAGGTTTTTGGCTAAGGAACAGAGGAGGGAACTGCCATTGATATTTATAATTGAATTAATACTCCTTTAGGGAACATTCTTCTTATGTCATGGTGTAAAATGAACATCCTACATGAAATCAGTCTTTTAAAAATGTTTTCTAACAGTTGTAGGTAGAAGACGTCAATGTTTGTAAAGTTTATAATCTCTTTGTATATAATAATTTCTGAAATGAGAGACTTAATTGATTAAAAAGGAAATGCATGTAAAGTAATGCTGCTATCTTCTTAATAGGGATGATGATGTCGCAGTTTAATATTTCTCAGAATTCCATGAGAGGTAGTCCTGCATCTTCTAATTATCAACAAACCACTATCTCACATAGCCCTTCCAGGTAACATTCTCTTTTAAATGGGGTGGGATGGGCAGCAAACTGCAAATTCTATCTACAGTGACAGTCAATTCTTGTTGCAAGTATGTGAATGGAAGGTGATCAGTGTCAGGATATATATTGCATTTGTCTGACAGCAGGGTGAGTTTCTTCAGCTGGCAAAGCAACATCTTTTTGCTAGTGAGTAATCTTTGTATTCTGATTAGTCAGGATTCCCTGCTGTCCCTCCCTCACATAATTTTGGCATACTTTCTTTCCTGCTAAAATAATCCCCCTGCCTCCTGACAGCCCTACAGCTATTCTCTACCTGTGGCAGGAGGACAGGAGAGAAGAGGCTATGTGTTCCAGCATGTATAACATTACCAACGTGACAGAAGGGTGGGAAAGAAGGCTTGTAAAAACATGGAATACTGCTTTAACAGTTATACAAAAAGCTGCTCAGAGGAGGATAGGCCCAGTAATTTGGCCAGTCTTCCATCAGCTTTCTCATCAACTTTCTGTTTCTTTTTCAAACTTTGAGTGTCAGCAAGTAGCATGTACCTATAGAATCATTTAGGTTGGAAAAGACCTCTAAAATCATCAGGTCCAACTGTTTACCTAACACTGTCAGGTCCACCACTAAACCGTGTCCCTAAGTGACATATGTACACATATTTTAAATGCCTCCAGGTTGGTGACTTAATCACTTCCCTGGGCAGCCTGTGCCAGTGCTTGACAAACCTTTTGGTGAAGAAATTTTTCCTGATATATAATCTAAACCTCCCCTGGAATAACTTGAGGCCATTTCCTCTTGTCCTGTCGCTTGTTACCTCCTTTCAACAATAAAGTGTCCCCTGAGCCTCCTTTTCTCCAGGCTAAACACCCCCAGCTTCCTCAGTCTTCTAAAAGAAATAAGAAATTTGTATAAATTTCCTTTTCCAACTTTTTCATTTTATTTTTTAGCCGGTTTGTGCCACCACAAACAAGCTCTGGTAACAGATTTTTGGCACAACAGAACAGTCCAGTGCCTAGTCCATATGCTCCTCAAAGTCCTGCAGGATACATGCCATATTCACATCCTCCAAGTTATACACCACATCCTCAGATGCAGCAAGGTAAGTCTTTGATATTTATTTTATTCTCCTATCTCATGTCAGCTTTACCTTCATGTGTGTTTCACAGCTCTCTAATTTCTTTGAAGGAGTCACATGCTTAATGCAAATCTTGGAGTTGGTAGGGAATTTTTAGGGTATGCTTAAGCTTTGCTTTCCTGACTGTACAGAGTGGTAGTATTTATTTTATTTCAAAAAATCCCAGAAGGATCATTGAGTCCAACTCTTAAGTGAATGGCCCATATAGGGATTGAACCAGTGACCTTGGTGTTAATGCTTCTCCTCTGTGTACACTGATTTTGCATAGTTGTCACATATACACGACAATAGAAAAATAAAAAAACCCTAAAACTTTTTATTTGTTAGCTATGGCATTTGTTTATCTGTACTGGTGAAAACATAAGTTTTGCCAGTGTAATGTAAGTTTTGCAGCCAGCTTATTTAACCTTACCAAACCTTTGCAGTGTAGGCTAGGCTAAGTTGGCTAGAATTATACTCAAGGGATGCAGTAACTGGCAAAGATGACCTTCAGAATGAATGGATTTCTTTGTTCTTCCCTTTTCTAAAAACAATCTTTAACAATATGAACACTGTTAAGTATCTAGGCATTATCCTTTTTTTGTAAGTAGAATTCTTGCTAGATTCTTTTAAATCATCTGTTCCTAAAGTTTAGCAGTGTGCTTAGAATTTAAATAGCTGTTGTGTATGTAATGTTATATGTATCATGAATACCTAGGAAGTTACTAAAGGTAGTGAATGCATATTATATAGAGGAAAATAAAGTTTTCTATAACCTATGAGTATGATGCTGACTGTAATTAGGATAGATGTGGAGTAAAGCTTGGCTAATCTGTACATGGAATTTAGGTTTAAGTCTCTTGAAAATTCAAATCTTAGATACTAATTTTATTCAAGGTATTTGTGGAAAAAGGATTCTGTAGTTACAAAAATGCTGCTAGCAAGGATTTTCTTGTTATTTTCTAAGTCCGTGAGAGACTTTTCTCTCTCACAGAAGAGGTAGCAGGGAATGTAAACAACCCAGACACCTGCAACCTTGAAAAGTCTTGTTTATGGTATAGTAGAAAAATATTTTGACAATGGATGTTTTAGGATTTTAGCCAATCACCCCCAAGGGGTGGCTGGCCCTTTGTCCAATTAGGCTATGAAGAAAAAAGTCTATAAAAGAGTTTGTAAAATAATTAAATAAATCAATCTTGCTGCACAACTCCTGCCTGCTGGATCTTCTCCTCCTCCTCCTCCCTATGGCTGCGGGACACGGTGCTATACCGTAGGAACCAGGCCTGCGGTAATAGGATTCAGTGAAGAAAGTTGGGATTCTTTTTCCAATCCTAGACCTCTTGCATCCAACTCATTAATATTATGGTCTTTTCTGCGATAGTTTTTAGAGTTATCGATTGTGTGAATATATTAGTATCATTATTTTTATTTTTCTGTATTTCAGCTTCAGTATCCAGTCCCATTGTCACAGCTGGGATGAGGAATCTCCATGAAAATAAAGTTTCAAGTCAATTGTCTGGAAATTCAGCTAATCATCATGCTGATAATTCTAGACATAGCTCAAATGAAGACTATCTACAGATGGTGCACAGGATAAGTAGTGATGTATGTTACCTAGATCAGTTTATGATGATAAAACAAATATTTACTATGATAAAGCAAGTATGTGTTTAGCTGCCTTAGAAGTCAGATATTTTATGAGGATGCTGTTGATGAATAAAACCATTGAAAATATATTTTGGTTTCAGATGTGTGCACTCAACTGTGCAACTTTAATGTGTGAGTTTTAAGATTTTTCTAGATTTCTTTCCTTTGGAACAGTTTGTAAGAGCGATTCTGATGAAAGTATGAAAAGTAAAAAATCTTACTCATGTGAGTTTATTATAAAGAGATGGTAGAGCATCTCTGCAATTATTGTATCAATATATTGACGTAAACGATACTAGATTCTAAATAGGTTTATAGTTAACATGTCTTTCTGAAGATTCCCCTGTCAATTAGATGAGACAATTGCATAACCTATTCAGTAATATAGTAGTGTTGTCAAACGCAAAAATTCCTTTTAATATTTTTTCTTACAGGTCTGTTATGTGCTTTTATGGCCTGGTTTATTTATATGTTTTCCCAGTGACTTTAGTTCATGTGGGAGAAATTCTTGCTGAAGTATTGAATATAAATGAAAAAAAAATCAGCAACTTTTTCCCATGGTGTTTTCAACTTCTTCACTTTCTTAGTGAGCATCTCATCCTGTGGATGAAGCATGTTGTGACTCTTCTTTATAAGTTTGGCACACAGTCTTAAGGGGACAGCACTTAAGTTTCATTTTTATTTTTTGACTTTAGTTCTTTGAACTGTGTGGTCTTAGTGATACCTACAACAGTTACAAAACTTGATCAAAACCTGGTGACAAGCAGGCCTTTTTTTTCTTTTTTTTTAAGATGTATTTAATTTACCTTATGAAAACTAGGGGCAACTCTTGTCTTCTTAAATTAGCTTGTGGAAGCAAAAAACAGTGTTGTATTCAACAAGTGTATTGATAACACCAGGCTACCTAAATTCCTTACAGGGATTAATACATTGGAACTCCAAGAGAGTTATTAGTTTTATTAGTCTTTTCTTTTTAAATGCAAGAATTATGCTGATGAAAAATATTAGCTAAGAAGTAGTATCTTAAACAAGAGAGTTTTGTAATGAAGGAATATATCATACACAATTTCATCAGGTATTTTTCTCAGTCTCTGCTTCAGCAATGCAAATTCTTCAAAATAAGAAGCTGTTCTTGGCATTAAATGTCCATATATCACTACCACTACTACCTCTCTAGTAGGTCACCCCCAACCTGTGCTGGTACGTGGGGTTATTCATCCCCAGGTGCAGGACCCTACACTTGCCCTTGTTGAACCTCATTAGGCTTCTCTCCACCCAATTCTCCAGCCTATCAAGGTCCTGCTGAATGGCAGCACAGCCTACAGGTGTATTAGCCACTCCTCCCAGTTTTGTATCATCAGCAAATGCAACTGAAGTGCATCTACACCAATGCACGCAGCATGGGCAACAAACAGGGGGAAATGGAAGCCATGGTACAGCAGGGAAACTATGACAGTTGCAATCATGGAGACATGGTGGGATGACTCACATGACTGAAATGCTGCAATGGATGGCTATAAACTCTTTATAAGGGATCAGCAAGGAAGGAGAGGCTTTAGATACCTCTTGTATGTTAGGGAATGTTTTGATTGTCTGGAGCTTGATGATGGTACCGATAGGGTTGAGTGTTTATGGGTAAGAATCAAGGGGAAGGCCAACAGGACAGATCTCCTGGTGGGAATCTCTTATAGACCACCCAGCCAGGATGAAGAAGACAAAATGTTCTATGAGCAGCTGGGAGAAGTCTCGCGATCGCTGGCCCTTGTTCTCGTGGGGGACTTCAACTTACCAGATCTCTGCTGGAAATACAGCACAGCAGAGGAAACAGTCCAGGAGGTACCTGGAGTGTGTGGAAGAACTGACACAGCTGGTGAGTGAGCCAACTAGGGGAGGTGCCCCACTGGACCTGCTGTTTGTGAACAGAGATGGGCTGTTGTGGAATGTGATAATTGGAGGCCATCTTGGGCACAGTGATCATGAAATGATAGTTTTCTGTTCTCAGAGGAGTAAGCAGGGGGGTCAGCAGAACTGACACCTTGGACTTCCAGAGGGCAGACTGGCCTGTTTGGGAGCCTGGTTGAGAGAGTTCCTTGGCAGGCAGTCCTGAAGGGCAAAGGGCTCCAGGAAGGCTGGGCATGCTTTAAGAAGGAAATCTGAAAGGAGCAGGAGCAGGCTGTCCCCATGTGCCAAAAGATGAGCCGGCAGGGAAGAAGACCGGCCTGGCTGAACAGAGAGCTTTGAATGGAACTCCGGGAGAACAAGAGAGTGCATCACCTCTGGAAAAAGGGGCAGGCAGCTCAGGAGGACTACAAGGATGTCATGAGGTCATGCAGGGAGAAAATTCAAAGGGCCAAAGCCCAGCAAGAACTTCATCTGGCTACTGCTGTAAAAGACAACAGAAAGTGATTCTACAAATACATCAGCAACAAAAGGAGGGCCGAGGAGACTCTCCATCCTATACTTGATGTGGGGGGAAAAATAGTGATAAAGGATGAGGAAAAGGCTTGGTATGCTACTTAGACCCCCTCACATCTATGGGGCTGGATGGGATCCACTCAAGGGTACTGAGGGAGCTGGTAGAGGATCTCCCCAAGACACTTCCAATCATTTACCAGCAGTGCTGGTCAACTGGGGAGGTCCCAGGGGACTGGAAGTTGGCAAATGTGGCAGCTATCTATAACAAGGATCAGAAGGAGGATTAATGGAACTACAGACCTGTCAGCCTGACCATGTTGCCAGGGAAGGTCATGGAACAGATTATCTTGAATGCCATCATGCAACACATGCAGGACAACCAGGGGATCAGGCCCAGCCAGCAGGGGTTTTAGGGAAAGTAGGTCCTGCTTGACCAACTGGATCTTCTTCTAAAACAAGGTGACCCACTTAGTGGATGAGGGAAAGGCTGTGTGTATGACTACCTGCACTTCAGTAAAGCCTTTGATGCTGTCTCCCACAGCAGTCTCCTGGAAAAGCTGGCAGCCCATGGCTTGGACAGGTGCTCTCTTCACTGGGCTAGGAACTGTCTGGATGGCCAGGCCCAGAGAGTGGTGGGGAATGATGTCATATCCAGTTGGCAGCCAGTCACCAGTGGGGTTCCCCAGGGCTCAGTATTGGGGCCAGTCCTGTTTAACATCTTCATTGATGACCTGGACGAGGGGATCAAGTGCACCTTCTGTAAGTTTACAGAGGACACCAAGTTGGGTGGGAGCATTGATCTACTGGAGGGTAGGAAGGCTCTGCAGAGGGATCTCGACAGGCTGGAGCAATGGGATAAGGCCAATTGTATGAGGTTCAACAAGGCCAAGTGCCAGGTCCTGCCCTTGGGTCACAACAACCCCATGCAGCTCCAGGCTGGGGCAGAGTGGCTGGAAAGCTCTTGCTCCTTGTCCTATTGCTACACTCCCAGATAAAGAGTCCCTCTCTGGCTTTGTTGCCGGCTCCCTTCAGGTATTGGAAGGCTGCTCTAAGGTCTCCCTGGAGCTTTCTCTTTTCCAGGCTGAAGAGTCCTAATTCTCATAGCCTTTCCTCATAGCAGAGGTTCTCCATCTCTCTAATCATCTTGGTGGCCTCTTCTGGACTCACTTCAGCAGGTCCATGTCCTTCCTGTGCTGGGGGACCCCAGAGCTGGGGGCAGCACTGCAGGTGGGGTCTCACCAGAGCAGAGTAGAGGGACAGAATCACTTCCATTGACCTGCTGGGTTACACTGCTTTTGATGCAGCCCAGACTGCAATTGGCTTTCTGGGCTGCAAATGCTCGTGAGAACATGCAGAGAATATAAGTTTGTGCTTACATTTCACCATTTGATGAAGTTCTGATCTAGGAAACAGTAAATGAGGACTTCTACAGTAGCTGACAAATTTTCAGGAATGGCATGTGTGAACGTGAAAGGTCATCTACCTAGTTAGTTAGTTTAGTTAATTTAATAAAAGGTGTCTTTGCCATTGTCCTTGGCAGTCCATGTGTAGAGGACCTCTCCTGTTCTAATGAAAAATATATCTTAAAAAGTTACTAAGCTTTTTTTCCCCCCAGTATTTTGGCGGGTTTGAGATTTATTATAATTCAAAGATATTTCATGTTTGAAAAAAATCAGCTCCTTACTTTCAGTGTATTAAATAAACAAGTAACTGTTACATCAGCAAATTAATTCATTTTGACTTGCAATAAAAAACATGTAAGTTTAAGGTATAGTTCTTTTTATTGCATTGAATCAGAATATTGGATTTCTTTGCACATGAGGCTTTCTCACCCGGCAACAAGTCTTTTTGCAAGGAGTTAGAAAAATATGTGTAATTAATAGCACATCATGAGTTTTAGATTCATTTTGCTGTGGGAGGGGAAAAAAATCTAATAGATTTGTTTTGTAAATGCCTATGTATGATGAAATTGATGAAATCTGGTTTCTTATGAATTTATATTCTTTGCCTTGTAAGCACTTTCAGTCCATGAATATCAAACTATTTTCTTTATCCTTAAGCAGTGTGAACTATGCCTTCACAAGGCATAACATGTACAGTGGCTGATCTACTACTATGCATGTGGAAATTGGCTGTTTGGCCATTGTCAGAGGGAGTGTGTAGTTGCTATCCATCTATCTCAGTTGCCGAAATGGGTGTGCTTACAGATTTTGTTCAATCCTGATGTGTTTAGAGTGTATGAATACAAAGTTTTGCTTTGCTTAACTGTAAAAGTAAGATAGCATTCTAATAAACTTTAAGGGTACGCTAATTTTAAAAAAGCTGAATTTGTTTAGAAAAGAGAAAAATTTACTTATTATACTTAATTTCTTTCAGTCAGTATTGTAGAGAGTTCATCTTTCTGTTTTTCAGCTCTTTACTATATGTAACAAAAAACTTTTAAATGGAATCTTAATGTCAACCAAAAGTGCTTATTTAGCTGGAAGACATACATGGATTTATTTTTGTGTGCATGTTCTGGTTCTAAATTCTTAAGGCTGATTGTTTTCTGGAATTTTGCCTATATAGTAGTCTAATAACAGTCCAAATTACAACTTTTTTTTATAAATAAATATTTTTCTAATATTTTTGTATGCTTTTTCATCCAATCCATTCTATCAGTATATGTACTAATTTCAGCCTTTATTTTATCAAGTGTTCATGATTTTTTTTTTTATCGTGGTCACTTTAGGATGGCGATCCTTCAGTAAGGAATGCTGCATCTTTTTCCTTGAGGTCACCACAGTCAGTCTGCTCTCCATCTGGAAGTGATGGAACCCTTAAAGGTAATCTAGCAGTCATATATATCAATGTATCTTTTCCCAATTTTAAAAAACAGAGTTTAAAGAGGTATTTAGTTAGTTCTCCCAACTTCTGTATTCCAATAGTACTAAAGAGTATGTCATTAAGTTTTGGATACAAAATTATTCCGAGCCCTGATTCAGAAGAAATTTCTGAAGGTTCAAAAATTGACTAATCATATCACAAAACAAAGCTCAAATTCATGAAGGACAGAATAATTTTAAATCCTTTCCAATATGAGGATTAAATTCTTTAAAGGAATGGTTTCAATTGCTCTACATAAGAAATTATTTAAAGGCAGCATTACAAGTATTGAACTCTTAACCAGCTCAAAAGTGTTTTAACATGCAATGCTTGTCTTGATTGCAGTAATCAAATTTTATGAACATGAAATTAAAAGTAGTTCAATGAACACAATATATATAGCATAAATGAAGCCTGAAAACCTTAGCTGTGGAGAAGGAATAGGGTAAACTGTCAGTCAGGTGAGAAAATAATTCTTTATGCTAAAATATGTAATGCATACTGCTGTTTTTAATATTCTCCCTAAGAAGCAATGACTGAGATAGATGAGATTTAGTAAGGTAGGAGTTTGGGCATATCCTTGCTAATTTAAGTTTTCAGTGCTTATGTATTTACATGGAAATAGTAAAAAGATGCAATAGTATTTTCTTCTCTTTAATCCTGAAACAAAAGTCTTTATGGGTGGTCAGATTAGGTGGAGAGGAAGAAGAGGAGATGGGGGAGATTCCAGAGAAGGTGAGGGTATTAGGGTTGTGCAGCCTGGATAAAACAAGTCTTTGAGGGGGGACATGGATGATGATGACAACAGGAACACAGATGGGATGACACACAATGGACAGACAGACCTTAGAGCAGTTTCCTCATACCTATGAGATTATCAGGAAGACTTGAGTTAGGCTTTCCACAGTGTTGTGGAACAAGGATGAGAGACAATGGACTTAGATTGAAATGGGAGGTTCTGGCTAGGTATAAGGAAAACCTTTTTCACTATCAGGACAGTTGAGCATTGGAAAAGCCTAGAGAATCTGTGCATTTTTCATTCTTGGATGTTTTCAAGACCTGGCTGGATAAGCCCTGCATAACATGGTGTCGTGGTTTAGGAGTGGTACTTTCCAATTCAGTGCCCCCACCAAGACTCTCCCAAACCACGTGCCCCTCTCTCCCGCCCCCATTTTCCCCTCCCCCTCCTACTGTGGTGGGCTGGAGAGGAGAATTGGAGACACAAAAGGCAAGGATCACGGGTTGAGATAAGAACAATTTACTGGAAACAGCAATGAGATAAAAAAAGGAACAGTGACAGCAACAATACTAATGACAAAGGGTACAAGAAAGGAAATTATTCACATGGAACCCCCCCCCCCACAATAGACAATACTGGATGGCTCCCTCTGCCCCCCACTTACTGGAAGGAGCCCCTTCTCCCCAGAAGACACTCCCTTTCTCCTTACCCCCAGCAATGATGTGAGGTAGTATAGAATAACCTCCAGGTCCTGGCCATGCCCCCTCACAGCTACTGCAAAAATTAACCCTGTCCTGGAACCAGGACACATGGTCTTGCTCACCCTTCTTTGAGCACAAGGATCAACTAAAGGCATCCTGAGGTTCCTTCTTAACTGAATTATCCTATGATCCTGTGACTGCTAAATGATCTCTGTGGTTCGTCTTCTGCAGGCATATACTGTGGTAAACAGTAATAGAAGAAATATGGCTCAAATGCAAGTGAGAAGTAATTGTATAGCATGCCAGCATCATCAGTATTTTAGGAGGTTTTGTACTAAAGGAGTTGTTGTGAGACGTGTAAATGGCAGAGACTAAATGTGGTTGTTTTTCTTTAACTCTGTACACAAAATTGATGTTTGAGCTTGTCAGTTTAACAACATTGTGAATCTAAGCTACTTCCACTCAAATATATGATTACCACTGTCACCGAAAACCAGGAAATAAATGCTCCAATTTTTTTGTTAGAAAGCAAACATTGCTTTATTAGCAGCACTGGATGCATGGGGAATTCTCCTCAAAGCATGCATGCGCAGTAACCTAACAGACCAGATCATATTCCTAAAACTAATATATATTCGTCTTATGTCTATTATATTTTCATCACATTTCCCAAATACATGCATATATGCTTGTTATTTCCATGAACTTATTTGGATATGAGTAGGGGTCTTTTTAGGGTCTTTGGTGGTCGTTTGGGAACATCCCATTCTTTAAAATTCCCTTTTATGTTCCTGGATCATCTAATGAATCTTTTCTCCTTGAGAGTATCTCAAATATGTGGTCAGGTCACAATGCACTTCCCTTATCATTCTTTACTCCAGCACTCTCTCTCTGTTCTCAAAACTAAGACATCTGCTAGTACATATTAATTACTGATATAATTAAACAAGGAAGCATTAGCTGGCATAAGACTTATTAGTCACAGATGTAGGGAGTTAACACAAGGCCACAGTAATCTCTGGCATTTGTACTAAGCACTGTATAGTACAAAACTAAGCATTAACCACTGATATAGGGATCATACACTATTGTGCTAAAGTTAAAAGAATTTTCCAACATCTTCCTCCACTGCTGCATAGGCTTCTTCTTAAAGAAATATAACTTGTTTGGTAACACCACTCAGCCAGAAGAATATTTGAATTATTTTTCTGGTTAAAGTTGCTGCTGTTTCAATTGGTTGTCTTGGAACTCGTTTTGAAGGTATACCTTTCATGAATATTTCTGAAAACAATCTGATAGTAAAATTCAGATTGTAACATTTCAGCATTTGAGAGGCTGAAAAAGTGGAAGAGGAGCTTTTTGATTTACCTGTTAGTTTTACTTTTCTATTGATAAAGCACACAACTGAAATACTGTTACTAATGATGTTACCATTTTGACTTCTTAAAGAAATTAATAGACCCTGATTGAGAGAACCAGTTCTTGATGCTGCAAGAATCTTTCCAGATGTTTACTTCCTCTAATCTTGCATTTTAGAAATGTATTGAAGAGGTGTGGATAATTAGTGCTATTTAGAATAGGTAATCCCTGATGGCGAGGTTTTGGCCTATAATTTGGAGTGAAAGCGATTGGTTATGCTGATAAATTTTCTAGTGACAAACAGCAAGTACCTACACTGAGCTTTTTGTTGCTATTATCATTTGTCCTTGAAAGTTTGGTTGACAAATTGCAAACTTTGATAAAGAAAGTTTGCAAAATAATTAATTGTTTGTTTGGGAGGACAAAAAGAATGGCACTAGACACCAGTCCAGAGAAAAAACACAGGAAGGATATTATATCTAAACTTTCTTATATAACATAGAAATGTGAGGCAATTCCTGAAGGTATGGGTACAGACTGCATTTCTGTACTTCTGACATGGAAGTAGCAAGGACTTCTGGAGACTTGGAGACTGTGATTGTACAGCTCTGAATTACTTCAAGACTGGTGTGGTCATGATGGATGATTACAACCTCTTCAGGAGGGATAGGAAGGGCAGGTGAGGTTAGGGGGGGTGTGGCACTGTATGTAATGGAGGGACTGGAATGTGTGGAGCTTACAGTTGGCCATGGCACAGTTGAGATCCTCTGGGTAAGAATCAAGGGGCAAACAAATAATGAGGATGTCATTGTGAAAATCTTCTATAGACCTTCTAGCCAGGACCATGACACTGATGAATTATTCTTTGAGGAACACCTCTAAATCAACCACCCTTGTCCTTATGGGGGACTTGAACTTGCCAGCTGTTAACTGGGACTATCACACAGCTGGTACAAACAGATCCAGAAGATTGCTAAAACACATGGATGACAACTTCATGGAACAGGTCCTAAGGGAGCTGACTCAGAAATATGTCCTCCTTGATCTGCTGCTTGTCAACATAGGATCTTGTGAGCAAAGTGGTGATTGGCAGCCAACTTGGCCACAGTGACCATGAAGAGATCAAGTTTAAAATCTGTTGACGGGAGGAAAAGTGCCAGCAAAACCTCAACTCTGGACATGAGGAGAGCAGACTTCAGGCTGCTCAGGGAACTAGTGAGTAAGGTCCCCTGGGAAAAAACTTCTGAAGGTGCTGGGGTCCATCAGTGCTGGTCACTTTTTAAACATCACCTCCTAAGGGCACAGGAGCAGGAAATTGCCCAATGTTGGAAGTCAAGCAGGCGTGGCAGAACAGGGATCTTCTCTTGGAAATAAGGCAAAAAAGGAAGGTGTGTGCCCAGTGGAAGTAAGGTTAGGTGGTATGGGAAGAATACAGAAATGCTGCTTGCCACTAGAGGGAGAAAATTTGTGTGGCCAAAGCTCAACTGGAGTTGGAGCTGCCAGAACTGTGGGGGACAATAAAAAGAGTTTTTAAAATACATTAATAGCAAAAGACAGTGAAGAAATAACATCGGCCCATTACAGGATGAGGATGGTCACCTCACAAACAGAGATATGGATGAGACAGATGTTTAATGCATTCTTTGCCTCCATCTTCGGCTCCTCAAAGAGCTGCTGATGTCACCACAAAGCCTCTTTCAATGATTTTTGAATGGTCTTGGGAATCTGGAGAGGTCCCAGCTGACTGGAAGCTGGCAAACATCCCAATTGTAAAGAAGGGCAAGAAGGATGATCCTGGATGCTACAGGCCTGACAGGCTCACTTGAGTGCCTGGTAGAATTATGGAGAGGAAGAGTAAAGTTGGGTCCATGAACTTTAAGAAAGCAAACTTCCAGCTCTTCTAGGAGTCAGTCAATAGGAACCCCTGGGAAACTGCCATCAGGGACAAGGAAGCAGAATAGAGCTGGCAGATGTTTAAGGAAGCCTTCCATAGAGCACAAGAGCCAGTGATCCCCAGGAGCAAGGAATTGGGCGAGGAAGGAAAGAGATGGGCATGGCTGAGTAGGGACCTGCTGGTCAAACTAAAGGGTAAGAAGGAAATGCACAGGCAACAGAAACAAGGATAGGTATCCTGGGAAGAGTATAGAGATGCAGTCCAGTTGTGTAGGGATGGGGTCGGGAAGGCCAAGGCAAAGCTGGAACCAAACCTGGCAAGGGACACAAAGAATAACAGGAAGGGCTTCTACTGGTCTGTCAGCCAGAAAAGGAAGGTCAAAGAAGGTGTTACCCCCCTGATAAACAGTGCTGGAAAACTGGTAACAATGGACAAGGAGAAGGCTGAGGTACTCAACAACTTTTTTGCCTCAGTTTTCAATGCCAATCTCTCTTCCCACACCTGTTGAATGGATGGACAGCAGGACGGGGACTGGGGAAGCAAAGTCCCTCCCACTCTAAGTGAAGATCAGGCTCATGAACAGCTGAGGAACCTGAACGTACATAAGTCTATGGGACCCGATGAGATGCATCCCAGAGTCCTGAGGGAATTGGCTGATGTAGTTGCCAAGCCACTCTCCATGATATTTGAAAAGCCATGGCAGTCAGGTGAAGTCTCAGGTGACTGAAAAAAGGGAAACTGTCCCCATCTTTAAAAAGTGTAGACAGGAGGACCCTGGGAACCACCGCCCTGTCATCCTCACCCCTGTGCCTGGGAAGATCATGGAACAGATCCTCCTGGAAGCTCTGTGAAGGCACATGGAGGACAGGGAGGTGATTTGGGACAGCCAGCATGGCTTCACCAAGGGCAAGTCCTGCCTGACCAACCCAATGACCTCTTCTGATGGAGTTATTCCATCAGTGGACAAGGGAAGGGCTACAGATGTCCTTTCTGTGGACTTCTATAAAGCCTTTGACATGGAGCCCCACAACATCTTTCTCTCTAAATTGGGGACAGATGGATTTGATGGGTGGACTCTTCAGGGGAGAAAGAATCGGTTGGATGGTTGCATCCAGAGGGTTGTAGTCAACAGCTCTGAGTCCCAACAGACATCAGTGACCAGTGGTGTCCCTCAGGGGTCTGTATTGGGACCAGTGTTATTTAATATCTTCATTAATAACACAAAGGGATCGAGGGCACCCTCAGCAGGTTTGCAGATGACACGAAGCTGAGTGGTGCAGGTGACACACCTGAAGGACGGGGCCATCCAGAGGGACCTGGACAAGCTCAAGAAGTGTCCCATGGAATTCTCATGAGGTTTAAAAAGACCAAGTACTGGTGCTGCACCTTGGTCGGGCAATCCCTGGGATCAATACAGGCTGGGGGATGAACAGATCAAGAGGAGCCCTGGGGAGGACTTGGGGGTGCTGGTTGGTGAGAGGCTGGACATGCCTCATCCATGTGTGCTGGCACCCAGAAACCCCCCATGTGCTGGGCTGATCCCACAGTGTGGGGAGCAGAGGAGGAGGGGATTCTGCCCCTCTGCTCTGGTGAGAGCCCACCTGCAGTGCTGCCTCCAGCTCTGGGGTCCCCAGCATAGGAAGGACATCAACCTTTTGGAGCAAGTCCAGAGGAGGCCACCAAGATGATTAGAGGGCAGGAGCACCTCTGCTATGAGGAACGGCTAAGAGAGTGGGGGCTGTTGGATGGGGCCTTGAGTAACCTGATCTAGTGGAAGGTGTCCCAAAAAGATATGATGCTGTAAAGACTAGATTTCCACGAGCAAGGCCAACAAAGGGAACCTGTACCAGCAGCACATGGTAGTTACCATAAAAAGAAATGTTGAATGATCATAGTGGGTGACTCTTATGGGACACTGAGGCACCCATCTGCCAGCCTGATAGAGTTGGGAGAGGTATGCTGCCTACTGGGGGCTGATATCCGTGATGTTGCCGAGAGTGCCCCAACTTGTCAAGAGTACAGACTACTACCCTCTATTACTTTTTCATGTGGGTATAAATGATGCTGCAAGCCAAAAAGTAGGTAGGATCAAGGAAGACTATAAAGCCCTGGCAAGGTTGGTGAAAAACATCGGTGCCCAAGTCATCTTCTCATCTATCCTACTGGTCAGAGAAATGGGGACAGCCAGAAGCAGACGCATAGTGCAGATCAGTCTGGATCTGTGGCTGGTGCCATCAAGAAGGTTTTGGCTTTTATGACAATGGGTTATGCTCTAATGATTGTGCCAGCAGGGGGGGTGGAGCTGAGCTGGATCTTTCTCAGTCCAGAAGATTTCCAGAAGCCTTGTTGTCCCATCTGGGGTGCCAAAAACTGATGCTTTGAGGTGGCCACTGTTACAGCAGGGATTACTGTAACACGCATATGTCAAACCAGGAGGCCTGTAGAAAGAAATATATATGGACGGATTCTTGATAGATGTTTCAGAGATGTTTATTTCTCCAGCCGCATGGCCGGGGCTCTGCCGAGGAACTCTCACAGTCCGGGACCCAAGGGTCCTTGCCTGCGCAGGGAAACATAGAACAACCAATGGGAACGAGGCTGATCAAGGGCGAGGGAAACCCCGTCTCTGTCCCCTCAGGGCCCCTCTCCTAGGGCTACATGGCGGGGGGAGGGACCCCGACATTTCACCCGTTTATTTTTAACAAAAAGAGATTTAAAACTTAACATTGAAAACAACTGGATAAACATAACAAGAACAGTTTTAAACGATACAAGCCACCCTCCTGAGTCTTTAAATGTCCAAACAGATTCTCTGGAACATCTTAAGGCTGACAGAAGGGAGACAAAATTCTCTGAGCATGCTTTGTGCGGAAACTGAGGTAGGAGAGGGTTTAATTTCTTCCCTCCCCCTTTTCATCCTCCACTCGGCACTGGAAAGGGATTTTTGGGGAAACAATTGGCAAAGGTATGTTTTTGTGAGGGAACCCATGGATGAAAAAACAGATTGGGAATACACTGGGGGTAATAGGACATAGGGTAAAAGGGAAAGGTGGAATTAGGAAAGGGAGACTGTAGGGGAGGCTTACAATGGAGATATTGTCTAACATGACTACGGTTTTTAGCATATATACTACCTTTTACAGAAACACCATCAGGCCCAGTGACCTGCGACGCTTGTAACCCTTTTCTACCTAGTATAATTTTGAATTCCACCACCTCTCCATCTCCCAAGTTTGGGATGCATTTTTCAGGGTTATTCGTTTTAATAGCAGTTCTATGCACGAATATGTCTTGCTGGTTGTCACATCTCGTTATAAAACCATAATTTTGTTTAACATTATACCACTTTACTATTCCTAAAATCTTAGCTCCGATATTTTCCTTTTTCCGAGTGGCTGCTGTTTTCTGTCTCGCTGCGTTCTTGCTTTCTCTTTCACTTGCTCCCGTGTTGGAATTTCCAGAGCTGCTCGTGCCTGCGCGCTCTTCCCGGGGCCGCGTGGGCCAGGCCAGGCCGCGCCGCTCAGTTCTCTGTGCGTCGCCTCCTGTGGTCGCAGCCTCGCTGCCGATGCCAGGCGCTGCATCTCGGCCGGGCCCCCGAGCGATGACCCCCCTGCGCCCTGCTCCAGCACGCATTTCGGCTGGGCATGGCTCCGCTCCGCCGCCGCCCATGCGCCGCCCCTCTCGGTCGGGCATTCACGGGGCTCGCTCCACCACACTCTGTGCAGGGCCAGGCAGGCTCCTGCCGCACCTCGCGCTGCCGACACTGCAGCTCGCGTGGCTCCGCCCGTGCGTGGGAACTGCCTCGCTGCTGCTCGCAGAGGGCTCGGTCCACATGGCCTGGGCCTCACGGTCCCTGAGGCACGCTTCCCTTCACCAGGACACAGCTGACATTGCTCAACAGTCTCGGTAATTAAATATTATTCACGAAATCATTCTTCCATTGGCATGTATTTTGACTCAAAAATTAACTGTGTCCAAATGGTCTTCCAAAAGTCTTTGGTAAGAATTAAATCCCAAGAAACATAGAAAAAGTTCTTAAACAACCATGCCAGGAAGTGTTTCAGTTCTTTTTAAGCTTGAATTAAGCTAAAATTTACAAATCGTTGTTCAAGAATCTTTTTAAGATAAATGTCCATATGCGGCCCTGAAAGCCAAGAGTCTTCCCATGGTTCCTCCATAGTTTAGATATGGAATAGCAAAACAAAACCAGGAAGAGGAATCTAAAGTTTGTAGAGTTTACTCACACACATCAGTCACTTAGGGATTGGGGATCGTTCTGCCCACATTACCCACAATTTGTTACAGCAGGGATTACTGTAACACGCATATGTCAAACCAGGAGGCCCGTAGAAAGAAATATATATGGACCGATTCTTGGTAGATGTTTCAGAGATGTTTATTTCTCCAGCTGCATGACCAGAGCTCTGCCGAGGAACTCTCACAGTCCGGGACCCGAGGGTCCTTGCCTGCGCAGGGAAACACAGAACAACCAATGGGAATGAGGCTGACCAGGGGCGAGGGAAACCCCGTCTCTGTCCCCTCAGGGCCCCTCTCCTAGGGCTACATGGTGGGGGAAGGGACCCCGACAAGCCACCTAAAAAGAGATTAGACAAGAATAAGAGAATAAAAGTAGGTATTTATTTGAAGGGCCTTCAAAGATACACCCTGGGCAGTCAAAAGGCTACACCCAAGATGGACCCTGGGTCATGGGTTCTTCACACTTTTATAAGTTTGGTCCATTTGCATATCAGGGTTAATTCTCCAATTATAACCTCAGTTAATGGTGTAATTACTTCAAGTTTGCTCCCCCTCTAGGCTTTAGTTTACACATTTTGGGGTCTGGTGTCCTTGAAGAGCAAACCTAGAGAGGCTTTGTTATGTCTAACCAGCATGAGAAAACAGTAGTTAACTGGCCATATGAATCTTCAGAGTTACCCACTAAGCAGTACAGGATTTGAAAAATATAAAAGTTTAAACCTAAGGCATCAGCCTGTTAGGGAGGGGTGGGATCCACCTGTCTAAAAAGAGCAAGAGAAGTTTTGGCAGCAGGTTGGCCAATTTGGTGAGATGGGCTTTAAACCAAAGGACTTGGGGGTGGGGTCCAACGTGGCAGTGCTCATGCCATTGCTTTCTCCTGAGGAGTAGGTCATACCAGTCATTGCAATGAATGATGTTGATGCCTTTTCCTGGTCTTAAAATCAAGTCATACACGGTTAGAAGGGGAAAAGGGATTTTACCTTGGTAATTATTTTTAAGGATCCTTAGGTGCGCACATCCAGGTCATATGCATTGAGATGCACCCCGCCAAGTCTATGTGTCGTTCCCCCCCCCCCCCCCCCCCAACATTGGGTAGAACATTATAGGTTTTACTAATTAGTATATCTATCAAAGATTCCCCAATGAGAGGCTCAAGTGAGCCCCCCTCCCCAAGGAACCTTCCCCTGGATGGTTCTGTCTTGGTTTACAGAATGTGTTCTGGAGAGGACCTTGGGGTCTGGGGCACACTGATCTCTAGCTACGAAGCTTCTAAAATGTTTAGTCTCTTAGCTTGACAAACAAGTGCAAGAATGTAGGCAAAAAGCACTAGGAACACAGAAGTTGTCAAAAGGTATAACAGGGGTATAAAAGAAAAGGCAAAAATCTTCATGGCATCACCTTGACTGTCCCTCAAGATAAGGATCAAAGGAAAAACCACATAGAGGGTGGTTATGGTGAATCCTCTTATACCCCTTCTAGGGAACCTGCATGCCTGATTACCTCTCTGAAGTGTCTGTATACAAACACATGCAGCATGGGGAATAAACTGGAAGAACTGGAAATCTATGTGCGGTTGCAGGGCCATGATCTCATTGCAATGACAGAGGCATGGTGGGACAGCTCATATGACTGGAATGTTGTGGATGGGTATGTACTTTTTAGAAAGGACAGGTCAGAGAAGCCAGGTGGTGGAGTTGATCTTTATGTGAGAGAGCAACTGGAATGTATTGAGTTCTACCCAGGGACAGACAAATGAGGTGAGAGTTTATGGGTGAGAATTAAGGGACAGGCTGATATGGGTGGCATTGTTGCGGGTGTTTACTACAGGCCACCTGATCAGGAGGAGGAAGTTGATGAGGCTTTCTATGGGCAACTGGAAATAGCCTTGCGGTCACAGGCCTTGATTCTCCTGGGGAACTTCAACCACCCTGATATTTGTTGGAGAGTCAACACAGCCCAGCACACACAGTCCAGGAAGTTCCTGCAGATCATAGATGATAACTTTTTGATGCAAGTGGTGGAGGAGCCAACAAGGAAAGGTGTGTTGCTGGACCTTGTACTAACAAACCAGGAGGGACTGGTTGAAGACATGAAGGTTGGGGGCAGCCTTGGCTGTAGCGACCATGAGATGGTGGAACTCAGGATCCTGCATAGGGGAAGCAAAACAGTTAGCAGAACTAGAACCTTAAACTTTAGGAGAGCCAGCTTCGGCCTCTTCAGGGACCTGCTTAGAGGAATCCCATGGGATGGGGCTTTAGAAGAGAAAGGAGTCCAAGAGAAGTAGTCAATATTTAAGCACTACTTCCTCCAAGCTGAAGACCAATGTATCCCCATGAGCAAGAAATCAGGGAAAGGGGGCAGGAGATCTGCATGGATGAGCAGGGAGCTTCTAGCAAATCTCAAACACAAGAAAGAAATTTATGGGATGTGGAAAAAGGAACAGGCCATGTGGGAAGACTATAGGAATGTTGTCAGGGTATGCAGGGATGTGACAAGGAAAGCCAAGGCCCACTTGGAATTGAGTCTGGCAAAGGACATCAAGGATAAAAAGAAGGGCTTCTACAAGTCTATCAGCAACAAAAGGAAGATTAGGGAAAATGTGGGGCCTCTGCTGAATCCAATGGGTGTCTTGGTAATGGAAGACACAGAGAAGGCAGAATTACTGAATGCCTTCTTTGCCTCAATCTTCACTGCTGAGGACGGCTCTCAGGAGTCGCAGACCTCAGAGGTAAGAGGAAGGCCAGAGAAAGGAAATTTCCCCTGGTCATAGAGGGTTGCCTTAGAGATTGGCTAAACAGACTTAACACCCATAAATCCATGAGCCCATGATGCACCTATGGGTGATGAGGGAGCTGTCAGGTGTTGTTACTGTTGTTATTCTGCAGTTCTCCATCATCTTTGAAAAAATTGTGGAGAATAGGAGAGGTGCCCGATGATTGGAGGAAGGCCAATGTTATTCCCATCTTTAAAAAGGGCAAGACAGAGGACCCAGGAAACTACCAGCCAGTCAGCCTCACCCCCATCCCTGGAAAGGTGATGGAGCAGGTAATTCTGAAGGTCATCAACAAGCCTGTAGAAGAAAAGGTCATCATGAATAATCAGCATGGATTCACCAAGGGGAAATCATACTTGACCAATCTGATAGCCTTCTGTGATGGCATGGCAGGATGGGTCGATGAGGGGAGAGCAGTGGATGTTGTCTACCTCTACTTCATCAAGGCTTTTGACACCATCTCCCATAACATCCCTGTAGGTAAGCTCAGGAAATGTGGGTTGGATGAATGGATAGTGTAGTGGTTTGAACTTGGCTGGGCACCAGGTACCCACCAAGCTGTTCTATCACTCCCCAGTGGGACAGGGGCAAGGAAATAAGATGGAAAACAACTCGTAGGTTAAGATAGGGCAGTTTACTAAAGCAAAAAAAGGAAAAGCAAAAGTTTTTGCGTGCATAAGCAAAAGGGAAAAGTTAATCTCTACTTCCCATCAGTGAGCAATGTTCAGACATTTCCCGGGAAGCAGGGCTTCAGCACTCATAGTGGTTGCTCCGGAAGGCAAACATTGTAGAATAAAGAATGCCCCCCCGTTCCTCTTCCTTTCCTTAGCCTTTATATCTGAGCTGACGTCATATGGTATGGAATATCCCTTTGGGTAATTTGGGTCAGCTGGCCTGGTTATGCCCCCTCCCAGGATCTTGCCCACTCCTAGCCCCTTGATGGGGGGGGAATGTTGAGAGAGCGCTGATGCTGTGCCAGCGCTGCTCAGCAGCAGCCAAAACACTGGTGTGTTCTCAACACCTTTCCAGCTTCCAATGCAAAGCACAACACTGTGAGGGCTGCTAAGGGAAAATGAACTCTATCTCAGTCAGACCCAATGTAGACAGTGAGGTGGATCAAGAACTGGCTGACTGGCAGAGCTCAGAGGGTCGTGATCAGCAGAGCAGAATCCAGTTGGAGGCCTGTAGTCAGTGGCATTCCTCAGGAATCAATACTGGGTCCAGTCTTATCCAACTTGTTTATCAGCGACCTGAGCAATGGGATAGAACATACCCTGAGCAAGTTTGCTGATGATACAAAACTGGGGGGAGTGGCTGATACACCTGTAGGCTGCACTGCTATTCAGTGGGACCTTGATAGGCTGGAGAGTTGGGCAGAGAGAAACCTAATTAGGTTCAACAAGGGCAAGTGTAGGGTCCTGCACCTGGGGAGGAATAGCCCCAAGTACTAGCACAGGTTGGGGGCTGATCTACCAGAGAGCAGCTCTGCAGAGAAGGACCTGGGAGTCTTGCTGGATGACAAGTTGAATGTAAGCCAGCAGTGCAACCTGGGGCCTGGAGGGCCAATGGGATCATGGGGTGCATTGGGAAGAGTGTGGCCAGCAGGTCTGGGAGGTGATCCTCCCCTTCTACTTGGCCCTAGTGAGGCCACATCTGGAGTGCTTGTGTCCAGTTCTGGGCCCCTCAGTACAAGAAAGACAAGGAGCTCCTGGAGAGGGTCCAATGGAGAGTTACAAAGATGATGAGGGATCTGGAATATCTGATGAGGAGAGACTTCAGGAGCTGGGCCTGGTTAGTCTGGAGAAGAGAA
Source organism: Aphelocoma coerulescens (assembly GCF_041296385.1). Lineage (NCBI taxonomy): Eukaryota > Metazoa > Chordata > Aves > Passeriformes > Corvidae > Aphelocoma > Aphelocoma coerulescens. The sequence goes on along the minus strand of NW_027184083.1, from coordinate 1,095,471 downwards.
GACTGAGAGGGGATCTCATTAATGCATATAAATATCTCAAAGGGTGGGCATCACGAGGATGGTGCCAGACTCTGTCACTGGTGCCCAGCAACAGGATGAGGAGTAATGGCCATAAACTAAAACACAAGAAGTTCCGACTCAACATGCAGAAGAACTTTCCATTGAGAGTGGCAGAGCACTGGAACAGCTGCCCAGGGAGGTTGTGGTGTCTCCCTCTCTGGAGATATTCCAAACCCACCTGGATGCGTTCCTGTGTCACCTGCTCCAGGTGACCCTGCCTTGGCAGGGGGGTTAGACTAGATGATCTCCAGAGGTCCCTCCTAACCCTAATGATGCTGTGATTCTGTGAAAGGCCCTGGGGGCAAGACTGATGAGGAGTAGCTGAGGTCACTTGGTTTGTTCAGCCTGGAGGAGACTGAGGGGAGACCTCATTGCAGTCTACAGCTTCCTCCTGAGGGGAAGAGGAGGGGCAGCTCTGATCTCTTCTCTTTGGAGACAAGTGACAGGACTTGAGGGAATGGCTGGGGCTGTGTCAGCAGGGTTAGGCTGGATATTAGGAAAAGGTTCTTCACGTGGAGGGTGGTTGGGCACTGGACCAGGCTCCCCTGGGTAGTGGTCACAGCCCCAAGGCTACGAGAGCTCAAGGAGTGTTTGGACAATGCTCTCAGGCACAGGGTGGGATTGTTGGGGTGTCCTGTGCAGGGCCAGGAGTTGGACTCAATGATCCTTGTGGGTCTCTTCCAACTCAGGACATTCTATGAATGAGACCTGTCTGATTAACAGAATCTGAATGAGGAAGATGTTTTGTTTGCAACTCAGGCAATTATTTGAGAGATGACAGAAGGTATATTTTTTCTTTTGGTTGGTTATTTACTTACTCAATGGAGTAAAATTTCCCTGCTACAGAAATTTTCCCTTCACTTCTGCTCCAGTAAAGGTACTAGAGCAGCTGAAATTTTATCCAAAAGTTCTTGGCTGGACTTTATCCTTTCTTTGTTATGTAATTTTTATATTTTTAGCTATGCAAACACAATAGTTGCTCTGTTTTCTTGCTATAATCTCCTTTCATAAAAACATTTAGTTTTATAAATTCCTCTACAAGAAGTTAACATGAAGTATTTTACTTCTGTTGAGCTCATAAAATATTCTGTGGTCTCCATTACCCAAGATCAATTACTTATCAAAATCCTTTATTCATTTGCTCTACTTTCCCAATATGCTGAAATATTGGATTTTTTTTTTTAACCTAAGACAACTTCTAAAGATCTGTATAGAGAAAAGTCTTCCACAATATTTTTAGTCTATTGCTTTCCAATGAGAATTCATATATTTACTATCCTGTTTCCATTTAGTTCTTCTAGGAAAACATCTGTAAGAAATAGTAACAAAATTTATGAAACTATATGATTTTGTACTCTTTTCCAGAAATAAGTTATATTTCTTCCAGAAATAGTTAATGGGTACTTGATTATTTTCTGAATAATTTGGAAAGATTGCTTTTATTTTCTTAGATATTTATAAGACCTCTCCATGGAGATTTCTCTACACTTGGTCCTTGCAGGTATAGTGGTTGGCAAGAAGAATTAGCAATCTTCTCAAATCTGTAGTACAGACTTCAGTGCTCTCAAAGGTACTTGTTAAGAAAAATTATCATCTCACTCTGTCATTCAGAACAAAGGTGGAAGAAATTGATTCAAAGATATTTTCTGACAGGGCCAAAATAGGCATTCATTCTTGTTTCTTTCTTCAAGTCTTAACTTTTTTATGCAAGGATGCTTCTGAATGCAGCAGTTTTAAGCTGGAACAGCCAAAGCTGAGGTTATTCATGAGGCATTTGAAACTCTGGAGAAAGTGGCGGAACCCTTCCCTGAAAAATATTGAAAGAGTGTGTGGAAAGTAAATATAATCTGTCCTGAAAAACCTCACAAATGTATGTTGTTCTTTGTCTCATATGCTATCCCTTTAAGTTTGAATTTCAAGTTATGCTCTTCGAAAATGAATGTCAATATAGTCTGTTAATCAAAATAAGTAAAAATTTCTTTATATCTAGTACAAAAGTTGGGAAGATTTCCAGAGAGATTCTGTGATTTTAGAAAATACAGCAGTAAAGGGCTTGGGGGCTTCCCATCTTCTTAACCTCATGTTGGATGAGATGTACCAGTATCACTCTGAATAACTTCCATCTCATTTGTTTTTTGGTTAAAATGTCAGTAATGGAGTTTCCTTAGTCTTGCCCTGCAATCTGTTCAAATTCTTAGTGCTACAAAGGTTTTCCTCTAATGCTTAGCCTGAATCATTTTTGTTGCAGTTAGGCATGACACTTATTGACTTCTTTCCAACAGGCAAGGACAAACAATTCACATAGTTTTTATTTTTTTATTTTTAGCAATCATTTACATATCAAATAATGTTATTGTGTCTTGCACCTATCTAATCTTCTACAGACTGAACAGCACCATTTCTTTCTATCATCTTTGTATAAGTAATAATTTCTGAGCTTTTAATTGTCTTTGATGTTTTTTTTATCTGAATTCTAATTGGTCTGCATTTGTCTTGATGTTGTACCACCCTAAGTCATAGATTCAACTCTATTTAAAGACTTTAGGATGAGTAGTCAGAAAAGTACTGTAGGTGACGTCATATACTACTGTCATGAATATAGCTGCTCCTTTGGTGATAATTTAGATTAGTGTTGCAAGCTGTTATAAACATATTGCTGTCTTTCTGTAGAACTTACCTCTCTTCTCATGTTGTTACAATTGCTCTTTCTCAGATAAATAAAAAGTTTGTGCTGCTTCTTACTGAATTTCTTTTGTTTAAAAAGATTATTCCACTTAGTCAAGAAAAGTGTAAATTTTGATTCTGGTTTTTAAAGCAGTCGTGGGCCTCAAACACTCAACACCAAAAGCTCATTATGATCTTCAGATTAATGAAATACTCTATGTTACATGAAAAGTTGTTAATGACAAATACTTTATGGTACTATTCTTAAGGTAGTGCTCTGGAAAGCTGCTTTTGTTCACCTCTGTTCTTTACATCCATTTTTACCAAGAAACAACTGATATTCTGAACAGTTCTACAATAGGGTATACTGCAGTCTTGCAGTATTTTTGTCTAGACCATACTTCTACAGCTTGTTAGTGAAATTGTTATGAGAAGCTATATAGAAAGTCATTAAAAAGTTGAAACATGACACTCAGTTCTTAATCCACAAGTCATTGCTTTATGGAATAAAATTGTTTTGATTTGGTGGTAGTTATTTTTAACAAATTCACTTTGGAATACTGCCTCTTTATTATCTCAATCCTTATAGAGAAATTGTTTTTCTAGTATGTACTTAAATCATACAGACAATATGTAATACTGTGGGCAGCTCTTTACCATCCTTTTGAAGGAACTGTATTTCACTTTTTGAATCTGCTGTGGAGTCACAAATTCTGAATATTATTGTTATCAATTCTGAGACTGATTTAGACAGAGTTCCAGGGTGAATTTGTCTGATCTCATTTTCATGAAAACACTCAGTTTATGTGAAGGTGGTAAATAAGATTGTATTAAATTAAAAAAAAAAAATACATGTACACATTGTAGCTTGAAGTCTCTTAAAATATTTAGCAGTAGTGTGTGTATGTTTCTTAGGATCTGTCATCACCTCAGCTTTATCCAACACACCAACCATAAGTGAGTGCAATATGGATAATGTAGTTTTTCCAGCCTCTGACTCCAAAAAATTATTTCATAGAATGGTTTAGGTTGGAAGGGACCTTAAAGACCATCTAGTTCTAACCCCCTGCCATGGACAGGGATACCTTCCACTAGACCAAGTTGTTCCAAGCCCCATCCAACCTGGCCTTGAACACTTGCAGGGATGGGGCAGCCACAGCTTCTCTGGGCAACTTGTGCCAGGGCCTCACCACCCTGACAAGGAAGAATTCCTTCCTAACATCTAATCTAGATCTACCCTCTTTCAGCTTTAAGCCCTTGCTCCTTGTCCTATTGCTACACTCCCAGATAAAGAGTCCCTCTCTGGCTTTGTTGCAGGCTCCCTTCAGGTATTGGAAGGCTGCTCTAAGGTCTCCCTGGAGCTTTCTCTTTTCCAGGCTGAAGAGTCCTAATTCTCATAGCCTTTCCTCATAGCAGAGGTTCTCCATCTCTCTAATCATCTTGGTGGCCTCTTCTGGACTCACTTCAGCAGGTCCATGTCCTTCCTGTGCTGGAGACCCCAGAGCTGGGGGCAGCACTGCAGGTGGGGTCTCACCAGAGCAGAGTAGAGGGACAGAATCACCTCCCTTGACCTGCTGGCCACTCCTCTTTGGATGCAGCCCAGGACAGGGTTGGCTTTCTGAGCTGCAAGTGCACATTACCAGCTCATGTTGAACTTCTTGTCAACCAACACCCCCAAGTCTCTCTCCCCAGAGCCGCTCTCAACCCATTCTCTACCCAGCCTGTACTTGTGCTTGGGATTGCCCAGACCCAGGTGCAGGACCTTGCACTTAGCCTTGTTGACCTTCATGAAGTTCCCACAAGCCCATCTCTCAAGCCTGTCCAGGTCCCTCTGGATGGCATCCCTTCCCTCCAGTGTGTCAACTGCACCACACAGCTCCACGCCATCAATGAACTTGCTGAAGGTGCTCTTGATCCCACTGTCCATGTCACCAGAAAAGATGTTAAACAGTGCCAGTCCCAATACCGACCCCTGAGGAAGGTCACTTGTCACCAGTCTCCACTTGGACAATGAGCCATTGACCACAACTCTTTGAGTGTGACCATCCAGCCAGTTCTTTATGCACTGAGTGGTCCATCTGTCAAATCTATGTCTCTGCAGTTTAGAGAAAAGGATGTTGTGTGGGACAGTGTCAAATGCTTTGCAGAATTCCAGGTAGATGACATCAGTCACCCTTTCCTCATCCACCACTGCTGTAGCCCTGTCATAGAAGGTCACCAAATTTGTCAGGCATGATTTGCCCTTAGTGAAGCCATGTTGGTTATCACCAGTCACCTCTTTGTTTCCCATGTGCCTTAGCATAGTTTCCAGGAGGATCTGCTCCATGATCTTGCCAAACACTGAGGTGAGACTGACCAGCCTGTAGTTCCCTGGGTCTTCCTTATTTCCATTTTTAAAATGGGGGGTTATGTTCCCCCTTTTCCCAGCAGTGGGAGCTTCACTGGACTGAAATGACACTTCAAATAGGATTGATAGTGACTTAGCCACTTTCTCTGCCAGTTCCCTCAGGACCCTTGGATGGATCTCAGCAGGTCCCATGGACTTGTGCATCTTCAGATTCCTTAGGTGGTCTTTAACCTGATCTTTTCCTACAGTGGGGGGTTCTTCATTCTCCCAGTCCCTGCCTTCACCTTCTGCAACTTGGTCAGTGTGGCTGGAGCACTTGCTGGTGAAAACTGAGGCAAAAAAGTCATTGAGTACCTCAGCCTTTTACATATTCTGGGTGAGCAGGTCTCTAGTTTCCTTCCTGAGAGTACCCACTTTTTCCCTGGTCTTTCTTTTATTGCCAATGTACCTATAGAAGCTCTTTTTATTACTCTTGATATCCTTGGCCAGATTTACTTCTGACAGTGCTTTAGCTTTCCCAGTCTGATCCCTGCCTGCTTGAACAACCTCTCTTGTATTCTTTCCAGGCTTCCTTTCCCTGCTTCCACCCTCTGTAGGCTTCCTTTATGTGTTTGTTCAGGAGCCCCTTGTTCATACATGCAGGTGTCTCCCAGCATTTTTGCCTGATTTCCTCTTTATTGGGATGCATCACTCCTGAGCTTGGAGGAGACAATCCTTGAATATTATCCAGCTTTCTTGGGCCCCTCTTCCCTCTGGGGCTCTTTCCCATGGGCCTCTACCAAGGAGCTCTCTGAAGAGGCCAAAGTCTGCTTTCCTGAAACCCAGGGCAGTGAGCTTGTTGTGTGCCTTCTTTGCTGCCCCTAAGGATCTTGAACCCTACCCTTGAGCTTCACATTCCCCACCAGCCCCTCCTTGTTGTTGAGAACAAGGTCCAGCATAGGACCTCTCCTTGTTGGCTCCTCTGTCACTTGGAGGCGGAAGTTGTCATCAACACATTCCTGGAACCTCCTGGATTGCCTGTGCCCTGCTGTGTTGTCCCTCCAGCAGATGGGGTGGTTGAAGTCTCCTGTGAGCACCAGTGCTTGTGAATATGAGGCTGCTCCTATCTGTCTGTAGAGGGCCTCATTGGCTCAGTCTTTCTGGTCAGGTAGCCTGTAGCAGACCCCCACTATAAAATCACCTGTCCCTGTCCTCCCTTTAATCCTGACCCATAAGCTCTCAGTCAGCTCTTCATCCATCTCCAGGCAGAGCTCCATGCATTCTAGGTGGTCATTGACACAGAGGGCAACACTGTCTCCTTGTCTTCCCTTCCTGATACAGGCTGAAGAGCCTGTATCCTTCCATTCCAGTACTCCAGTCATAGGAGTCATCCCACCACGTTTCCATGATGCCAGTAAGACTGTAGGTATGTGCATGTCTCTCATTCCTCCTGTTTATTCCCCATGCTGTGTGTGTTTGCATAGAGGCGTTTAAGTTGGGCCCCTGATGAAGCTGGCTTACTGTCTGGAGTGCCTGGAATTACTTGGTGTTGTCCTTCAGCTGCTCTCCTGCTGACCTGAGATCCCTCTCCAGGCTCTAGGCATCTCTTGCTGGCATTAAACTGGTGAGTGGGATGGATTGAGGTTCCCACACCTTCTCATTGTTAAACCTATCACATCCAGTTTAAAGCCCAATCAATAAGCCCTGCTATCTCCTGGCCGACAATCCTCTTCCCCCTTTGAGAGGTGAATCCCACCTTATGCCAGCAAGCCTGGTGCCATGTAGCCCACCCCACTGTCAAAGAAACCAAAATTTTGGTGGTGACACCAGCCATGGTATGGATGCTAAAAGGCAGGAGCAGAGGAATTTTCTAGCTGCTGAAGCATTTTGTGAAGTTTTTATTTCTCATGCTTTAGCTGAGAAACAGTGAAAGACGGTTTTGTAAATGAATTCTATAACTTGCACCTGGGTTTGTTTTCCAGCCTTTTTTTGGTACTCTGGGAAAAGATATTTTGAATGAGTGTTAGAGAACCTCAGACAATCCCTCTAGGGGGTGGCTGGTCAAGCGACCAATCATATCATGCTCTCTCACGTACAAAGATATATGACCTAGTGTGTAAATAATAAAATAACTCCTTTTCTCCTTGGATTTGGATTGTGTTGTTTCTCGCCGGTTCTCAGTAAAACAGCGACACTATGGAGCCATGTATTAATAGACAGGGTCTGTCTGTTTCTTCCAATGTCTCTGTCTGCAACTGGAAGGCTATAGGAGAAAATTACCTGTGTTCCACAATCCCTCACCAACCATCCCAGGGCCTTAAAGTCCCTTTTGATCACCCTCAGACTGTGTTGCAACTTCATTGTCACCCACGTGAAGGACCAGTAATGGGTAGTAATCTATGGGCCAAACCAGGCTAGGAACTTTCCTGGTGACATCCTTCAACATCCAGAGCCTCATACCTGTTGTCCAGAGGTACCTGGGAGGGTGAGGTGGGCAGGAAGGGCTTTCACTTGTTTCCCCAAGGAAGGACTTGCTTCCATTAACCCCTTTCTTTTGATTTACTGCCTTCAGCCTGGCAAGGAGAGGATACAGGACCCTCTTGATCTGGTTTATTTTCTGGTGGCTGCTCCTGTCTCAGGGAGGCCAGAGCATGGTTCCACCATGTCCTAGTTTGAAAACAAACCAGTGGGAGATCGCAAGTCAGAATTATAATTTAATAGGAAAATTAAAATAAGTGCAATAGTACAAGAACACTGACAGAGTCAGGATACAACCTGACACCCTGTTAGTCAGGGTGGTGGTAGCAGTCCAGATGAAATGGTCCTGTAGAAGGGTCTGGTCTTCACCTGAAGGTCCAGTGGTAGCTCTTGTCCTCTGGGAATCCAGTATGTAGGGCTGAGTGTGGGGTTCCAAACCTCAGATTATATCCAGGTAGGAATGCTTGGTTCCTCCCCCTGGGCGGAGCATCTCACAATGGGATGATGTAATTTTATGAGTCATGCAGTGAGGCTAGATAGCCCATTAAACAGAAGATATTCCCGGAGGGAGTTACCAGGGATGTGTCATGGAAGAGATAAAGAACATTGCCCCACCTGGTTTTAACAGATGGTGACAGAATACATACTTTTGGTTACATCTTACGTTATAACCTAAGACACACCAGTCGATCTCCTCCTCAGAGTCTCTGATACTTCTTAACCTTTCTACCTCATCTCTCAGCTCCACCACCAGGCTGAACAGATCGCCCACCTTGTCACACCTCACCCAGCTGTTGTCTCTACTGCTGTCCAATGACAGTGCCAGGCTCTGTCTCTCCCTGCAGCCTGAGACCTGGACAGCTGCATGTTTTTGTCTGTGTTGCCTCATCTTTTCTGGTGACAGCAGAGGACATGAGTCCCCACTGAGTGGTTACCATACCCGGGCTCCTCCTGAGAGGGCGTTTGACCACCACTTGAGCTCTGGAGCCAGTAGGGGGACTGAGCCCTTCCTGCGCGCCCTGCCGTGCAAACTGCTGCGCCTCTCCCTGTTTGCCCACCCTGTTCACAGCGCTCCCTGGAGCCGTTTGAATATGCTGAAGTCGCTGCTGCTGCTGTCGCCACTTACCGTGCCTTCTGACTTCCTCAAGTCTACCCAAAGATAAAAAGAACCACCTTATCTGTTGATGCAGTGTTATTTTTCAGCATGAGAAATACCAAATGAATACAATTAATAACAATCTTGTCAAATTTACTTAAATGTTTAGGACAAGGGAGAATCAAATGTCTCCTTTATTTGAAGTGCAGCTGTGAAAAACAGTAAATGTTCCATTGTTGCAACTTCTTAAGTATTTATTTAGGAGATAATTCAAGAGTAAGATGTCAGTAAGATCTCTTTGAAAAGTTTTGAGCTGCCTCTAATATTTATAGAAACAAAAATGCAGCCTGTATTTCCAGTGAGTGGTAGTCATTGCTTTAAAAAAATTAGTAGCAAACAGTTTCTGCTGTACAGTATACTGAGATGATGTAAATTATTGTCTAAAGAGACAGTAATTAGAAGTGTGTGTGTGTGTGTGTGGAGGGGACATCACAAGAATAGGAATCTCTGGTTGAAGGCAAGTGAGAGATCTTCATAGGGTGTAACCTGGTCTTCAGTACTAGTGACTGAGTGTGGTATCTAATCTGAAGAGGGGAAATTGAGTAGTGAAAAGGTCTTGGGAATCAGGATGAGTCAAAACAGGGCTTCCAAAATTGTGGATTTAATTGGCATAATATGGAGTTGTTGCTGATGGTCAAGAAAAAGGGTAAGATAAACCCATTTCATACACTGCTCTCTACATACAGAAGTTATAGGACTTCTCACAGAATGTACTAGGGAGAGAAAATAAGTATAGTAGTCTGTGCAAAGAAGTCATCAGTAAAGGCACACCTTTTATGAGTTGAAGCTTTGCTAGAAGTATCCATTCTCCTTTTCATCTTCAGGTCAGTACATTGCTTAATGATTCTTAATATTTCTTAAAATATATGATAGAAATTTGAGCTTCAGAATAAAGCTACTTTCTTGTTTAGTGGTATATCTTGAATAAAGCATGTGGGGACTTGTATTTCAATTAGGTTTTGAGTATTGTTAGAAGTATTGACCTATGATGACCTAAAACAGAATGACTAATAATAATCTCAGTCACTGCTTTCTGAAGATCAGTATTCCTCAGTGGATGAATGGGACTGGATAAATATTTGCTTTGTTTAACAAGAGGAGGCTGCCCCTACTGGTCCAGGCAATAGGCTCTTTTTTTCTTTTCCCATACCAGTGCTCCTTTATAAGCCAAAAATTATAGCTCAGTTATAACTGAAACATGTTGAAAAGCTTCTCTGTTTTTCAAAGCTTTTTCTGGGCTAACAGTTATGGGGAGCTAGTTTAATTCGAGGAACAAAAAAATGTCATGTGATTATTGAAGACTGTTTTTAATAAAAAATGTTCTCTTTTAAAAATTTCCCTAGATGTACTGAAAGCCTGAAATGGGTGCATGTAGAAATAGAAATTCATATGTTAAAAAAAAAAAAGGAAAAAAAAAGAGTGGAGATAAGTCAGGGAATGATAAAAAAATATTCTAAGAAAATTAGTGGCTTTTAAATAGCAATGAGTGGGAGAGGTTGGAATGAGTTTACCTGAAATTTTAAAAGAACCCCAAAAAACCAAAAGTTGAAAATGAACTGTCAGAATGAAAGTTAAGGAGGCTGTGTATGTTTTGAGTTTATATATATATATATATATATATATATATATATAGTTACTTATAAATGTGTGGCTGAAATGGCTAATGCCTATGCACTGATCATTAAGTCTTCATCACTGGACCATATTAAGAATCTTTTTGATATTTCTTTTTTCTGTAGTCAGTGTGCTTTCATTGACTGTTTTCTAATAGTTGATATTCTAAACATGCAGGTACAATTTTTATGTAGTCTTTTTTGGTGGTGTGTTTTTTGTTTCATCTTCTCTGAAATGATCCCTTATCTACCTGCAGAGGACTGCTAAAATTCCTAGGAAATGCACTGCAACTATCTGAATTACATCTTGATCTAGGAATGATGTGCTTCCTGCCAATCTCACTTAGACTTTTTGTGAACAGAGATATATGTACAAATACATATTAAAATTATGTAGGTTATATTTAGTGTGTTTTTATATAAACATGGAACAACATAACTGTTCAGTTTTTCTGAATTATTATTCTAGGATCAAGACAACCTTTAATCCAACAGTCTCAACCTCCACCTTATTCATCACCTAGAGATGTTCCCCCAGACATATTGTTAGATTCTCCAGAAAGAAAGCAAAAGAAACAAAAGAAAATGAAGTTAGGCAAGGATGAAAAAGACCAGACTGAAAAAGCTGCAATGTATGATATCATTAGCTCTCCTTCCAAGGACTCCACTAAACTTACATTAAGACTGTCTCGTGTAAGATCTTCGGATATGGACCAGCAGGATGATATGCTTTCTGGTTTGGAAAACAGCAGTGTGTCAGAGGGTGATATTCCTTTTAATGTGCAGTACCCAGGACAGACTTCTAAAACACCCGTTACTCCACAGGATGTTAACCGCCCATTAAACACTGCTCAGTGTTTGCTGCAGCATGAACAGACAGCTTTCCTTCAGGCACAACAAGTGCCTGTTTTACAACAGAACACTTCAGTTGCTGCAAAACAACCTCAAACTCCTGTGGTACAGACACAGCAACAGGTTTCGCAACAAGGAGCTATAACGTCATATGATGAAGTAGAATTGGATGCATTGGCTGAAATTGAGCGGATAGAACGTGAATCAGCTATTGAAAGGGAGCGATTTTCAAAAGAAGTGCAAGATAAAGGTAAAAGGATTGTGTGTGTGTATACACTATATATATTATAAAAGTATATATATATGCATATAGACCCCATATATAAACTTTCCTGTCATTGTCACATAGTAAAATTCTGTTTACTTAGTGTAGGTAATTCTATGATATTCATCACCATTCCCCTTAAAACAAGGAATTGTAATCTCTCATATATACATTTTTAAAATATCTAGCATTCTTTATTTGGGATCTTAATGGATGGAAAGGGAAGCTCTTGTGTTTCAAAATTCTTTTTAAGCTACCCTTATTTTGAACCATGAGACTGAGCAAAATACAATTGATGTTATTTATAGTTTCTAAAATCTTATCAGTACCATAAGTAAAAATTTGTAATAAGTTTTGGTAGTTGAACTATTAATTAACTATTTAAGAAAATTAACTAATTTAAGAAAATACAGGAAAGCTCTTCTATGCCATTTCTATTCATATCCCAATTTGAACCTTATGAGAAGGAGGTGTTAGACTAAAATCATATCTATTCTTTTAAAGGCACAGTAATGATTGGGTAATATATACTACTATATTGTCTCCAATGTTTGTTCAACTGGATATTCATTATTATGTAGGCTTTACAAGTTTTAGAGATCTACCATATATCTATATGGTCTCTAGCACAGAACCAGATAAGCCTCTGAAATGTTTGCTCTTCACTTCAGTAGCTGTACTGGTTGTCTTAACTGATTACATTGAATCTATCAATCTATCCTCTTTGATTTTTTTTCCTTTTATTTTTTTTCTAAATTTTTCTCTTTTTTCCTACTTCTCTCTCTCTCTCTGTCTCTTTCTTTCTTTCTTTCTTTTTCTTTCTTTCTTTTCTCCTTTTTTTCTTTTTTTCTTGTTAACTGGTTTGAAGGTCTTAGCCTTCAGAAATATCAAAAGTGGATGCAAACCCTCATGTAAATCTTGAAGATGTGGTTTTTAATGTAGACAGTGATAGGTTAGCATAAGTATTTTTCAGAAGCTTCCTCTGCACTCTGTTTAACTACTTTTAAAAAAAATTCTTTTATAGTATAATGCTAATTTGTTAGATACTCCCAATAAAAATTTGCAGAGTGGAAAACAGTATAAATTCTGATTTTAGAAGTTCATAGGTAAAAATGGTCTATGTTGGATGTATTTGCATGAAGGCAACTGAATTTACATACAGTTTGGATGTTTAACCAGCAGAGAGCGAACAAGTTTTCTCCCTATTCAAAGATAATTTTTTTTCTGTTTTTAAAGATGCCTGAAGATAGAGAGTGAGAGTGTGTTTGTTGTGTTTGTGTGTGTAAATGTTCTTGTTGCAGTTACTTAAAAGGATTAACTTTTTAGGTATTTCCCATTTGATAACTAAATCAAGTCTTGTTAGAAAACATTGTGATTATACAAAAAGAAAATGGGTGCTCACCTTAAAAGAAACCTCTACTGCCTTTAATTTTGATTTCATGAAATGGTGAAATCGGTTAATCAGTTGCTTTGCTTACATTTCTATTAATTTTAAGTTTATTTATGGAGAGCTTGTTGTTTGTCTTCTACTACTTAAAAAGCTACTTTTATATCCCCATACTTTGAGTGGATTCTCCAGCACATTTTAGCTAAGAAGCATCTCAAAAAATGCACTGTGTTTTTGATGGTGCACAGCAATCTTCAAACACTTAGAGTGAGACTAAAACACTCTTTCTGTTTTGTTCTGGCTTTCAGGAGATATTGAACATGAGTTGTGAAGTTTGTTAACCATAATTACATAATCATGGGCAGACTCTGATTTGTTTCTTTTGGGGAAAGAAATGATTTTTATAGAATGGGATCTCTCCCTTTCACCACTGTTCAATATGCATCTTACCAATTAAGGATTCCAACCTTATGCTTCCCTTCTACCTGTATCCTCTGGCAAGTCTCAGTTCTTCTTGAGTTCCTGCTATTGCTGTGGATCAGGTGCAAGTTGTTGCCTTATGTTGGGACAAATGACTGCCATTTATTCACTGGTAGTAAATTGCTCCTATGCCAGACAGCAGTTGTTTTCACTTCAGCTGCTGAGGTTTCAGCTGTGAATTGATAGTATTGTGTAAAAGGTTTTTTAGCAGTCTTGGGACAGATTTCCTGAAAAATTCTTACCTTGGAGAAATATGATTCTTATTTTTTGGTAACACTTTTGCCATTGCTTGTAAGTTTGTACTATGTCTACAAGTTGATATGCTCTGGGATTGTTCTAGTTATAGTCATTTGGTTTGATGTGACTGCAGGAAGAAGCTTCCTCTATTGTTCCTATGGGAATATGTTAGAAAAATATCCAGTAACTCTTAAATATCCCATTCATTTTTGTCAAGTTGCTTACTGTATTTATGCAAAAGACTGGCATTTGTGCATTTTAGTACTTCTACTGTAACTTCAGATCACATAATGTCAAGAAAAGAGCGTGCTTGTAGCATGCACTCAGTCTAATTAGAACAGGAACGTATAGTGCTAGCTGATTATGTACATAGCAAGTGTCCCTCTAGAGATCTAACTCTAGGTGCTAGCACATGGTAAAATCTGCATGAAAGCATATGCTTTTGAAATGCTTTTGAAAGCATAGCTGCTTTTGTAATTGAGGCATAGGAATACATATTACAGTCACACTACACCTTCTGTGTAGGCATGTGTTGTTGTCTTCCATAAATTACTTTGAGTAGAATTGTACTCACAAGTTTTGATAGAAGATTAGTGAGCTCTTGTGTCATTTTTTTAGAATCGTAGAACCATAGAACCACAGAATATCCTGAGTTAGCAGGGACTCAAAAGGATTATTGAGTCCAACTCCTGGCCCTGCACAGGACACCCCAACAGTCCCACCATGTTCCTGAGAGCATGGTCCAAGGGCTTCTTGAACTCTGTCAGTCTTGGTGCCATCACCACTTCCCTGGAGAACCTGTTCCAGTGCCCAACCACCCTCTGTGTGAAGAACCTTTTCCTGATATCCAACCTAAACCTCCCCTGATACACCTCCAGCTGTTCCCTCAGGTTCTGTCACTAGTCACCAGAGAAGAGATCAGTGCCTGCCCCTCCTCTTCCCCTCAGGAGGAAGTTGTAGACTGATGAGGTCTGACCTCAGTCTCCTCTTCTCCAGGCTGAACAAGCCAAGTGACCATAGCCGCTCCTTGTATGGCTGACATGAAATCTCTACAGCACTATACTTCATCAGAGGTTTTCAGATGCCTCTTTTTTAACAACAAGACTTTGCATGGATATGACGTGTTCTTTATGAGTTTGGGAGCCATTAGTGTGGTGGAACTGTTTATTCAGGAGGAGAGGTGGAGATATTTTTTTGGGAGATTTTTGCTAAAATTTATACAACTATTACACTTGCCAAAGGCAATGCTAAGGTTTTGCTGTTTTTTTAATGCTGAGATGCCTTTATAATTTTTGGTACAGGTGGAAAATGGAGATTGCAGTCCTTTGGAAATTATAGTACTTTCTGTAATAAATTCCTAATTCTAACAAAACTGTTAAAATATTTAGCTCCCACAAAAGTCTCTCAAAGTAGAGAGGCAGTCTCCATTCCAGAGGTGAAACTAATACAGAGCTTTTCAGAAGTGCTGACTTATTTGACAAGCAGTGTATTTTTCTGGAATCTTATTGTCATGCCTTTGGTTTCTGAAAAAGGAATTCTTAGTGCAAAAATCACTAATGCAAAATCTCTCATTTGATCTAATGTCTATCAGGTATGCATTAGGAGAGATTTTAGAATATAGACATTTTGCCTCCATATCTGAGTGCTTTTCAGAGCTCTGTTTTTATCATTTTATCCTTTTGATCTAGTTGGATTTTGGATTAAGTGGATTATAGGGACTTTTCATCATTACAGAGGGGTGCAAAATTTGAAAATTTGGTTTTGTCCTTGTCCTCTGTGTGGAATGACAAGAATCCATCTCCAATCCTGCTTTTTCCATCTAGGAAGTCTCTCTGTATTGATTAATCTTGCAAGTAATTTGTCTGTGTCTGTTAAAGGAATGATTGAAGAGTTTGGAGATCAAAGCACTTAGCACTGAAAGTTACAGTCTAATGCATCGATTATGTTTAATAGCTTCAGAACAAATGAGTCCATGGAACATGATAAAACTCAGGTTTTCAATTCCCATTGCCTCCCCTCACAGTGGCCTCTATACCCTCATCAGATACAAGTTGTTAATCAATTCTAGGTCTTCTTATTTGAAAGGATGTGTAATATCAGATAGATCCTTCTATTGTTTATCAAGACTCAGATTATTTGAGTTTAAAAAAAGCGGTTCAGAAGGATTAATACAGAAAGGGATTATCTTTTTCTACAAGTCGACAAGAAGTAAGCCATCAAACCATCTTCTGCTTAAGTACATGAGGATACTGTTGAGGAATACCGCTACTGCTGATAGCTCAGTGTGCAGCTGCAGTGGGAGATGTAGATTGTGCTCTGGGTGGTGGGAAATGGCTGAAGCCCCAGGCAACGAGCCGTGAACTGGTGCCGACCCTTTGCCTAATAAAGGGCACGAGGAGCTGCAGAGCCAGCCAGGTGACCGGCCACTCAGAGACTCAGCAGGAAGACCCCAGACTATCGGGGGCACAGACTGTGAGGGTACCAAAGCCCAGGGATTCTTTTGTTGGGGCCCCTTCCCGGAGGCACCAGCTCGAGCTGTTATGATGTCACTGCAACATGATTCAATTACTCAAAGGAACCAGGTGTCTGGGACTCTGCTGCAGGAAGCCTGGGGCCGAGCCGGTGAGGGAAACTTGTCTGACTGTGTGGCGTGGTAGGGAGTCAAACGGGGCACCCGTTGGTTAACTGGAGTTGCCTGCTGTGAAGGGACTTCAGTCCCAGCAGTGACAGTCTCTGGTGGTGAGTGTGACTCCCAGAGTGGTTCCTGAATGGTCAGACAGGAAAGTTATCTTAACAATACCTTTCTAAAGAAATTAGAAATAATGAAGCTTCATGCACACTTTCTTCTAATCACTGTCAGTAGTCACATTTTTATTTATGGTCAAGTAATTCTAAACTAGTCAGTCACTTTAATCTAAACCTTTCCCAGAACATTACATTAAGTTCTTCTTGTTAATTGAGATTTAGATCTATTATTTAATTAATTTCCAGGTTCAAGGTTTCTACCTCAAGATCTTTCATGCTTTTCTAAAACTCCTGAATACTGCAAATCAAAAATATTTAAGATATTGATGTTAAAAGGAGCTCTGAGTCTTCTAGAAAGAGGAAAAGGGAAGATAATCTTGAAAATTACTTGAAAAAACAGAAAGCAACCCATCATTTTTTCAGACTCTTTTTCAAATTGTTTTAGTTTTTTATTCAGATTTGCTAAATTTTCATTTGAGATCTTCCCTACATAGTATTGTGTTTTCATTGTTAGATTTTAAAATACTTCAAAGACACTTTTATATTATGCAGCTGTCTTAGCAGATTAAGGAGTTCTACTTTTACTTGTAAAGGCACTGTTTTCTGGTGTTTGCAAGAAAAATCATGAAATCATTCATCACTAACCATTTAATTGTGAGGCTAATATATATTTTTTAAACTTAAAATGATTAGAAGCATTTTTTAAATGAGACAAACCTACTCATTTCTCTGGGTTTTTTCCCCCATATATTTTACCTCTGAGGATCCATTTTACCTGCTTTGAAATCTTACTGTGGATTCTTTGAATTAGGGAGAAGTGAAGCTGTAATAACTTTATTTCCAATAATTGGATCAGTTAGGGGGCATTTGGATGCCTGCTGTGGGCCCTTCTTTTTTTAGTTCATTCCAAGCCCATAGCAGCAGACACACCCATCCCAAGAGTGTGAATCTGCCGGAGCAAAACTCAAAACTACATTTATAGGTAAGTAAACTTTTTCTCTTACCTTTAAAGTTCTTATTCAGCTCCTTTCCCTTTCTCCCCATTACCCATCTCCCCCCAAAAGTCCCACAAAGAAGAGACAGAAGAACACTATTAAGAATTAATAGTTTGTTTGCATTTAATTTTATGTAGCGAATGAATGAAATGATAGAACATGTAATTATAGCCAGTATATTTCCATTCATTTTCAAAAATATGTTATAGGGGAGTTATTTACTTTAAAATAGAGATATGAGTGTAGTCATTTGTATAGTAATCTTGCTGAAGATTACAGTTATTAATACCAGAAGATGAAATGAGACAGTGTAAAATACAAATTATTGTCTCTATGTAGTAGGACAGTGTGAGAATTGGGTACCATGCATTTTGTGTGTACAAACTTTCATTAGGTCTGCATTTTGTAGTGTTATGTAATAGATTAAACTGGCACCCGATGTAGCTTTCCCAGGAAAAAGCAGATTTGCAACATCCAGTTCCTATAGATGAAAGACTTTTTTTGTTTTATGTTCAGAAATGTTTTAAGTAAGGGGAAGAAATTTCTCTTCTATCTAGAGAAATTGCAATAAAGTGTTGCAGTGTTTCCAACTATCTAGGGAAAATTGCTTTCTTTTATATTTTTTAAGAATGTAATACTGAAAAGCATGTTTTTTTAAAAAGAAGAGGCATATTTTTTAATGGTGTCTACTTTCCTTTGGTGCTCTTGTGTAACATGAAAGCAAATTCCCACATTTATCCAGGTTGTGCTTTACATAGGGTAGTGCAGAAACCTGCTCTTGTAAGGTGTAGAAAATAACTAAAACTCAGTTTAGTAAGAAGTGTATTTTATTTTTATTTATAGCATGAACTAAGATAAGAAAATTAAATATAATATGCATGTAGCATATGCCCTTGATTGTACTTGTTAAATGGATGGGAGGATTTATAATGTTACTTACCCAGTAATGACATTATTTTGTTCTGGGACAGTCACTTCTCTATAATGGATTTAAATTTTGATAAAGAACAGCATGTATAATTAACAAAGCTTATTAACAGTTTAAGCCCAGCATTTTTGTAGCTCATAGTCACTAAGTTCACTCCAACAGCAACCTAAGATGATGACACAGGTTTTTTTTCATTATCATCCTATATAAATGTTACTGGATCTAGTTAATTGAAAATATTTTTGAATGCAAGGTATGATGTCAGAATAAAATCAACATCTGGAAGGGAGATTAAAAGTGTTCACCAATAAATTTTAAAGTAATTTCCTTATTTCTAAAGTTTGTTGTTCCTACAAATGAATTTGAAACTGATTGGAAATGTTAATCTGTAAGTGATACATGAAATAATTAGTCTTCATTAAGTCTACTGTTAGTGTCTTGCCTTTTTCTTTTGAAGTTAGGTGCTGCATTATGTATTTCAAAAGTATTCACACTTCAGGTTTTTCTCAGATTTTTTAACAATTGAGTTTACAAAACTATAATTCTTCACAAAACAATCACATGGATTAACCCCTGAATTTGTTTCAGAAAAATCTCTTAGATAAATTGAAATCATATTGTTTATAAAAACAATTCAGGGAGGTTAAATTACAGCTTCCAATCTTTAAACAAGTGGAGATGCTTGATTATAATTTGCTGTAGTTCAATTCTTGTTATTATCTAGTGTAATATTTCTTTTGTATTAGTATTGTTGACAGGGAATAATGAGTTACCAAACATTCTTAAACAGAAAAGTTCATAAAATCATATTTCATCCTCCAGTTATGCTGATTACATTATTGTTATATTTAAGAAAACAAACAGAACTTTACCAAAATTAAGATTATGAATTGTGCTACACCCTAAGGCATGTCAGAGATTTATGTAGTCCTTTTAGGGGTTTTGCTTTTGGTTTACTTTGTGGTTGTTTTATTTTCTGAATGAGTTTGGACATCCCTCTTGATGAACTTTCTTTTTTGCATAGTGACCAGAAGTTTGATAAAGTCTCTTGACAGATTGCTAAAAATTATCAGCTGTTTCTGTTCAGATTCTCAGAAATCCCTTCCTCTGAACTGCAGCAGCTGGAAGCCCTCTGGTCTCTACATTGGAGCCTTTTTAATTATGTTCTGTTCTATAAAGCTTCCTATACCAGGTTCATGACTTTACTTTCTTAGTTTCTTCTGTAAGGGAGCAAGCAGTGAGACTAAAATTTTTGACTTATGTTTGCTGAGTCTCTCCTTCAAGGGGAGGAACTAGTGCTGTGGGAATCTCTTCTAGTGATGGAAGGGATTTCTTAAGTTGTTTAATTATTTGCTTATTGGAATATGGTTTAGGGGGGAGGTCAGGTGAGAACAACCTCTCATGGCCCGTAATGCTGAATATTCATTGAAGAGTAGAAAGTTAAAAATGGATATTTGTCCTCACTCCATTGATATGTCATCCATCAGTATCATTAATTTTAAATCTTACTTATATCCAGATTATATTGATTGGTTTAGATTCTTGTGGTCTACACAACAGTATTGGTTGGGGGGGACAGGGCACTTGCACATCTTTGAAGAGATTGTGAAAAATAACTAGGAAAAGGAAAGAGTTGTCAGTAAACATAGATTTGTTATTTAGG
This sequence comes from Aphelocoma coerulescens, assembly GCF_041296385.1. Lineage (NCBI taxonomy): Eukaryota > Metazoa > Chordata > Aves > Passeriformes > Corvidae > Aphelocoma > Aphelocoma coerulescens. Next base: position 1,075,622 of record NW_027184083.1, on the reverse strand, counting down.
CATATGGCTATGTATTATTTGTCGAAAATTCCTAGTCTTGACTGTTAGCTTAAATAAGATAAGTTTGTAATTGGCCTCTGGCTGACTTGTCTTTGATGTTCAAAAATGGAAGGTTTGACAATAAGTAATAACTGCTTAGGACTGGCATATTTGGGATAAATTTATTCACTGCTGATTTAAATAATGCAAATAAGTGGTATTTCAAATGAGTGGAGGCATATCCCAATAATCTCTGAAGAGTGTTAGAACTTTAAAATATTACACTCTTAATTGTTATGCAAAAAGTTTGTACTGGAGTCATCAAAATGGTTCATACAGAATTCAGCATTAGCGGATCAATCTTTGTGGTTCTGAAGAGGAGTACATTCACATTTATCCATCTTGGATATGAAGTCTTCAACTGAATTCCTTACAAGGTGTAAATGGGGAAGTGGTAATTTATATGTTGTGTCTTCAAGATAAATCAGAAATCTCTGGATTTTAAAGTTTACCAAACAATATTAATAGAGCAGTGTTACCATTCTGCTAAAACAAAGCTCAGCAACCATGCATGTGGTTCTTATTTAGGCTTGTTACCTTTTCACAAGTATTTACAAAACACCCATTTCCATCTACTAGGACATGCAGTTCTAGAGGTTTTTAGGCTATCATCCTATTATACTCATTTGTTGAAAAAGTTTAATCGGAGACTTAAGACAATCATCAGGTTTGCAAGAAAGTAGTAACATCGGAGACTTCAGCACTAGTGATGTTCTGGCTGCTGCTTTGGAAAGATTTCAGATTAAATGGAAGAATGCAGATACTTCTTTAATACAGCTCCCCTCATCCAGCTACTGTCCCTAATACTTGCTCAGCTTCCAAGTATATCCGTTTTCAGCATGAATATGCTGCAAATCACAATTGACTTGCAGTTTCAGCAGAAATATATTCAAAGGTATCTGTGGTTATTCCAGTGCAATGTGTTTTTGCACAGAGGTTCTGCAGTAATTAATTTCTAAATCTGAAAGTACTCATTGTTTTGACATGCAGATATTTCCAAAGATGAAGGCCACAACCTGTCTCCAGGAATACTGTTCATAACAGGACAGGTGAGACACAACTGCTTGGAAATCCATTTCAAACTTGTGGTTCCTGTAATATTTTGTTTCTTGCACCACAGTGACCCATTTAATTTGACAGAACATCTCTGCTATTTTTTAGAATAAGATAGTTTATGATCTTGTTCTGAGTACCAAGGTACTGCCTTTTGGTGAGCATGTTGCAATGTAAGTGAATGTCCATGCAAATTTTCCAAGCAAAACCAATGCACTCATAGGAGAACAACTGGGATCAGACTGTACTCTGAACAGTCATCAATTTGTTCAAGTAACTGAACAAAATGTAGATACATTTTTTATGTATCTGTGTTCTTGGGAGGCAGGGAAGGGGGAGGAGTGAATAATATTTCTAAAAAGAAAAGAATCTGGGAACAACAAACTTGGATACCTGATCTATAATACAGGCAGAAAGCTCTTTGTGGCTTATTACATATTCCTTCTATTACAAAAATTGCTGTAAAGAGTGAAGCAAAAAGATCATGATCACACTTTATTGGCCTCAAGAGCATGTGAGCCTACCTGTTCAGAACTGTGGCAAGCTTTGAACCTAGGTCTGCAGGATTTGAAAGAAAAATGTTAGTCTGATATTTTTGCAAACTCCTAGATCCTGTTAATAAATTCTATCATCTATGGAATGAAGTGGATGAAGCTTGCATACTGATGTCTTGAAGAGTATGAAGAATATTTGAATGGATATTGTAAAGTTCCCAAGTTCATCTGTTCATTAAGACCCTATGGGGTCTTGGGACTCATGCCTTAACAAGACAGATTTATGCAAACTTGCATATATTTGATTGTAAAAGAGAAGACAACATCTGTTTTCAGAGGTTAATTACTTCTCACTTCTCTGATACTCTATTGATTATTCTTATATAGTTCAAAGTGAGTTCACAATTTGATAAAGCCCAATAGTGTTTTTCACCTTTCATATTTCTGCAGCTATGATGGCAACCAAAAAAGTATTTGTGCCCATTCAGTGGAGTTTTTCCATTATGCTCAATGAAGATAGTGGTACTATGTACTCATCCTACCTTTAATGCACTAGTTCAACCTGATATTTTCATAGAATATCCTGAGCTGGAAGGGATCCACAAGGATTATTGAGTCCAACTCCTGGCCCTGCACAGGACACCCCAACAATCCCACCCTGTTCCTGAGAGGGTTGTCCAAATGCTCCTTGAGCTCTGGCAGCCTTGGGGCTGTGACCACTTCCCTGGGGAGCCTGTTCAGTGCCCGACCACCCTCTGTGTGAAGAGCCTTTTCCTGATATCCAACCTAAACCTCCCCTGACACAGTTCCAGTTGTTCCCTCGGGTCCTGTCATTGGTCACCAGAAAGCAGAGCTCAGCGCCTGCCCCTCTGCTGCCCCTTGGGAGGAAGCTGCAGACCCCGGTGAGGTCTTACCTCAATTTCTTCTTCAGGCTGAACAAGCCAAGTGACCTCAGATGCTCCTCATACAGCTTTTCCTCAGGCCCTTCACCATCCTCGTGCCCTCCTTTGGATGCTCTCCAATAGGTTAATGTCTTCCTTATACTGTGGTGCCCAAAACTGCCCCCAGTACTCAAGGTGAGGCCGCACCAGTGCAGAGCAGGGTGGGACAATCCCCTCCCTCAACTGGCTGGTGATGCTGTGCCTGATGTACTCCAGGACATAGTTGGCCCTCCTGGCTGCCAGGGCACTGCTGACTCATTCAACTGGTCATCAACCAGGACCATCAGGTCCCTTCCCACAGCTGCTCTCCAGCCTCTCATTCCCCAGTCTGTCCGTACATCCAGGGTTGCCCCATCCCAGGTGGAGAATCTAGCACTTGCCCTTGTTAAACTTCATATGGTTGGTGATTGCCCAGTCCTCTAATTGGTCAAGGTCTCTCTGCCGAGCCTCTCTGCCTTTGAGGGAGTCAACAAGTCCTCCCTAGTTTTATATTGTCTGCGAACTTGCTTCTTTTCATATACTTGGGTCAGCTTTTTTGTCCTAGGTCCAGAATTCTCATAGAGGCAAAACTGTAATTATCAAGTCTAGTTCTGAGCACCACCCTCAAGATGCACTGGAAATATCAAAAAATCTTGTGAATAATCTGTAACTCCATCTGCAATCATCTTGACATTTAGGAAAAGAGAACTTTGAAGGCATCCCTTTCTTCTCAGATAAGATATCAACAGGTTGTGGTTATAACTTACTAAACATCAGTACTGAGTTGTCAAGAGAAGCAAAGAAGGTGCATCAAATGAGATCTGTATTTAGAGGGAATGTGACAAGTTATGATGCAATCATCTATTTATATGTTCTCAACTTACAATTTGACATTTTGGATGATGATGAACAGCAGCATTTTGAGCCCATGGAAGTTCAAGAGAGAAAATTCGTCATACTTGAATTGTTTTGGTTGTTTAATCTTGGAGCCCTCAGCATGAGGGCTCTGAAAGGTGAGTTTTCGTTGATCTAGCTATATCAGTTTAAGGCATCACATCTCACCATTTGCCTTGCTCCTATAGTAGGGGTAGCAGAAGAAAACCTTTGCTTGGCTCTCAGCTGGCTTGTTCAGTCTGGTTAGGTTAATGAAAACTGTCTTCACTAGTGCCATAATCTGATGCACTAGACAATGAAACACACTTGTAGAAATGTGAATGTGTGTTCCCTTCTGCTACAGGTGATAACCTCAGTTAAAGGGACAGGGCAGATAACTAGTAACAGTAATGTCTTAAAAGCTAGATCCACCATCAGAGCTTTACAGGACTTTTTCAGTGTGACTGACATTTCTGGATTAAAATGAAAAAGCTGACTGACTTTTTCATAAGAACACAAGTTTCTCAATTTGTGTTTCAAAATTTCAACAGTTTTAATTGAGAAATAATGTAGTGATATGTGTGTGTATGTATGTATTTAATGTATATGTGTTTTTTAAAAAATAATAAAATTTGAAATCTCTGTTTGGAAGCTTCTACTTCATGGTCATTCCTAGGACCTGCTATGAAGCTCAAAGCCCTCTTAGTCACAGGGAGAAAAATATTTTTTGTCATTGTATGAAGGTTTCAAAAAAAACCACATTTGTTTTAATAAGTAGTGTAAGGAAGTTAATCTATATAAGCTCTCATATGAATCCAACAGTTGTTGTTGGACAGAAAAAGGAAAATCCATTCTAAAAAGCTGTACTTTGAATTAATCAAATTTATTTTGGTTCACGTCTATCATAAAGTTGGCAAGTGTTCCTACTTTGAAAAGTTCCTTATTTGCAGTTGACCAGTTTCTGCATGGAGTTTATTGTATTTGTCTTTACTGTCTTCCAGCCATTAAATGAACATAATTTTGGAGTTTTAGGAAGTTAGAGATATACAAATAGATTTGAGAATTAAAATGATGGAAAAACCCCACAAACCTGTTCACATCACTGGGATTGACTATCTTACTACTTGTTACTGTGTTCTAATGTTAATTTTGGAGATGATCCTTTAAAATTTTAATTCTTCTGAATCAGAATCTTCTACAAGTATAAAGGAAATTAGAAGTCATAGTTATAATTCTGGTTTACAATTTGAGAGGTTGGGGGTATTTTTGTTAAGAGTTTAATTCTTTCTTCCTTGATTGCATCCTCCCTACTTTTCCCCTGCTCCCAAAAGGAGAGCTGGCTCATTGCATCTAGTGAAAAGGCACCACAAATCTAAGCACAAAATAAGTTATTTTTCTTATATTGTATTTGTGCTCTAGACATTTTGATAGAATTTTCAACCTGTGTTTGGTCATTACTTAGACTTAAAATTATATTCCCTGATTACAGAGAAAATATCTTTTTTATTGACAAATTACAAAATGAGAATATAAGTTTCATGGTAGAAATTAATTTTAGTTTAGAGTATCATGTTGGTAATATAAATAGGTTGTATTTTAAATGAATAGAACATACTCTTTTTGATATTTTCATGTGCTTCTCATTTCCATGAATTCTACCAAATTACAGGAGGGGGTGGTTGGCTCACTTTCTATTTTTCTGCATTCTACTTTTAATGATTTTTAAAAAAATGTAAACTGAAAGGATTATTGTAGAGTCAAGCTCTTGACACTACATAAAATTATCACTGAAGTTTTTATTTCATTAATGAAAAGCATTATGGTTGCAAGGGGAAAATACTGAAGCTTTTAAGTGTGTAGTGGCCCCCCATTTATTCATATGTGATATGGTATAGACTCCAACTCTTGATATACTCCCTGTTTCAAAGAGAAGCATGGAGTGTTGGACTTATTTTAATAATTTTTGTTCATTGTTCATGTGTTTCCTGGCTACAATATATGCAAAGCCCAACTGAATCAAGTAGGGAAAAACTCGGTCTTAATCACTGCAGATCCTTGCATAGTTCATGTATAATGAACCAGGCTTAATCTGGAAAAGAGAATCTTTTATATTAGTATTCCTCAAAACTTGCTTCAACTGTAAATGATATTTTTTTTTGCCATTACTGCAGTTTCTTTATTAGATGATTCTCTTATGAATTGTACAGGAACTGATTTCATATGTTTTGAAGGTGTTTTTTAATGATTAATTGGCACATGTGGTAGATTGATAACAAATACATTAAAAAGTATTAGAGAAGTTCTATTCTTGCTTTTAAATTCAATGGGTTTTGTTGTTTGTGTGCACATACATGTGGAGGAAGATTAATTGGTGGGGGTGGAGGGGAATGGACATTTTTGCTTGGACATTTGCCTATTTCTAATATATAGCATTTGTGATTTTTCTCTTTTAATTTGTAGATAAGCCTCTGAAGAAGCGAAAACAAGAAAACAAACCACAGGAGGTTGGAGGTGCTACTGGAGGAAATATAACAGCTTCTCAGGAGACAGGTTCTGCAGGAAATGGGGCACGACCAGCGTTGATGGTTAGTATTGATCTGCAGCAAGCAGGAAGAGCAGACTCTCAGGCAACAGTAACTCAGGATTTGGACATCATCAAAAAACCTGAAGAAATTAAGCAGTATAATGATGGATTTGTGTGTGTTCCTCAAGAAGACACTGTTGGAGTTCTTAAATTTAAACCTGAAAACCATCCCGAGATTTTTAGGAAAATGTCAGACTTTGGGGGCCAAAAGACAGATATCCAGCAAAATGAAAACAGACAAATGGAATTTCAGCAAAATGTGAGCAGGCGGTTGGAAAGTAAACAGAATGAGAAGAAACAGGTAGAAGCTAAACGTGAAAGCAAGCATGAAAGCAGACAAATGGAAGTGAAACAAAATGAGAACAGACAAACAGATTCAAAACAAAACCAGAGCAGGCAAATGGAGATGAAACAAAATGAAGGAAAACAAAATAATGGCAAACAGGAAATAAGGCAGAGGCCTGAAACACCGAAACAGAAGAATGAAGGCAGGCCTGAAATGCCAAAACATAGACATGATAACAAGAGGGACTCAAGTAAACCATTATCAGATAAGAAAATAGAAATATCTAGACATAAACTAGATGTGAAATCTGATCCTTCAAGGATAAAATCTGAAAGTAGACCTGATCCAACAAAACAGAGGCCTGATGGGCGCTCAGTTTCTGATACACCAAGACGTGACCATGATAGCCTCAAACAAAGATCAGAGGACAGGGAGGAGTCAGAGAAATACAGAGGAGATCCATCCAAGATCAGAAGACCTGAATATTTGAGATCCTCAAACAAAAATGAACATGATTCTAAACATGGTATTAAATCTGATGGTTCAAAACCTGAGAAATTTGCAAGGAAACATAGACATGAGTCTGGTGAATCAAGGGAAAGGTTTTCTTCTGGGGATCAGAAATCAAGACCTGACAGCCCTCGCATTAAACAGGAAGGTAGAGGAGATTCTAGTAAATCAAGACCTGATAAACCTGGTTTTAAATCACAAAACAGCAAGGATGAACAAAGGACAGATGGTAATAAGAGTAAAGTAAATAGTAATAAAGCACATGCTGACAGTAAAGCAGAGTTTCCCAGTTATTTGTTGGGGGCAAGATCTGGCGCATTGAAACATTTTGTCATTCCAAAAATCAAGCGTGATAAAGATGTCAATGTCACTCAGGAATCAAGGAAAACTGAATTTAAAGGTGAACAGGACAAAGTAGAGAAGATTGGGCTAGTTGAAGATCTAAATAAAGGAGCTAAGCCTGTAGTTGTCCTTCAAAAGCTTTCATTGGATGATGTGCAAAAATTTATTAAAGATAGAGAAGATAAATCAAGGGGCTCTTGTTTTAAACCTAGCAAGAACAAGTCATCCAAATCTAATAAAGGTAAGTTGTATTTTTTTTTAGTGTTAATTGCATTATATCTTGTATAATCCTGTTCTTTTAGATTTGCTACTCCTGTGGTTAGAAATTAACCACAAATGTTTAATAGTTTATATGCTTGCCTATATGGTGATTTTGGGGAACAAAGTGAAATATGTCTATGGAATTGTGGTTATTGGAAATCTTGCTACAGTGTAACTTAAATGATTTGTTTATTCCAATACAAGTTCCTAATGTGGGGGCACTTAAATAGTCTTAAAATGTACTTCAGTTACACTAGTTTAATCTGATAATTTATCTAGTTAAACATAACTACTATATGAATGATTAGGTGTGTCTGTATAAGGGAATGGTACTACTGTAACTAAATTGTTGTAGCTGAAGTGGTGTGAAATACTATATATACAAACCCTAAGATTCTTTTATGTTTTTATTTGGAAATTAAATGTGTTTTTTCTAAGGGATATTTTGACATGATGAGATAAGAAGGCAATTACAAAGCCCCATCTGCCTCTTACACTATAAATACAACTCTGTTGGGAAGCCTCCACACTTTAGACTGTGTGACATTAAGATTATTAAAAAGTTCTATCTTTAGGAGAATTCAGATAATGTTGTCTCTATGGTCCAGTGTATGTAGAAAGAGGAAAGGAACTGGTAAACAGTAGACTGGCATTATCAAATCAGTCATATAAACAGGAATTTATGCATAACAGATTGTAGGTTTGATATTTGATTGTCTCTTCTGCAGATTTAACACATTTTTGTTCTTGGTGCTATAATTTTAGTTTGGTTTCAGACTGAAGTAGATAATTTCACATTGTGAAATCAATGCTACTAACTGGTCAGGGTTCTTTTTTATTGTTTAGCATTTAAAGCATTTAGATTTCTTATGTATTTATGTTTATAGAGCTGTCATGACCCAAAAATAGGCAGATAAAGTGTCAGAGGAGAGAATTTCAACTGTATACAGGATTATTTATGAATGCAGTTCTGGGTATATCATTGCTCATTATTTTGAGATTAAAATGTTTTCTTACAAAGTTTATCTGATAAGAACTGATGTAGAAATCTTTGTGAATGTATAGCTATGTTTATGTGCATTTGTACAGAGTTGATATCTGTATGATTAATTTATTTTGCTACGTCTGTTCCCTACTAACTTGATTGTATTGACCCTTAAAGACTTAACAATTCAGCATGAGTATTGCTTATTTGTAAAATGTTAGCATTCTTGTTAAATATTTTCTCTTTATCCTGGAAATATGGACATTTCCCCTCTCCTTTTTTTGATATTCAGAACAGGCAAATTTTCCAGTTCTAACAATAATAGGTATCTAGAGTCAGACAGAAAATTATGACATCCTTGCTGTCAGCTTAGTCTAAAGATTTCAGATGAAACATTTATGTTCTTTATAAGGCATATGGAAAACTTTCTGATGGAGTTCAGCTCCTAAGGATAGACTTTGAAATCACACAATTCTATGGGCAGAAAACTAGTAAATTTAGAGCCCTCTGAGCTATATACAGTGTATGTATGCTTTCTAAAATGTTTCTGAAGTAGGCTTTTTTGTAGTCTGTATTGTATGTGGTTATTTATATAGCATATTTTAGTAATGTGTAAAGGTTTTAATGACTAATCCAGTTGGCATGACTCTACTAGCAGTGTCACACATGAACAATGCATTAATTTTAAATTCAGGTTTATAGCTTTATAGCTTTTCTGCAGTGTTTTTGTGTATTTTGTGTTTTATGAAGTCATATATTTCTTAGATATTTTGAAATAACTTGGGACGTAGTTTCCAGGGGGAAAAAAAGTTTGAATCTGATATCACTCTTTGCTATTGTATCTAGAATAAGATTCTTACAATGATACTAGAAATAAGTTTCATGGAAAGAATAACTATGTTTCTCTTACAAATCAAGTTTTGAGTGTTCATCCATGCAGATTTTGGAGAAAGTGTCTATGAACTTCTGATTTTTCATGTGTATTTTTAATTTTACATTTTTTTGCTCGACTTCCTGGTAGCCTACTTTCTAGGATATAATTAAGTGAACTGCAGTGTTCATAATTCAGGGTTCATAAAGATATCTCTTAATATGCCAAGGTCTATTTGTCAATAACTGATACAGAAAATATTCATGTCATTTCCCCAATGTCCTCACTCCAATTGAGAGAAATAGCATCCAGTTTTACTCCATGCCATTTTTACTTATAACTGTTTTACTACACTAGAAGGTGTAATTTTCATAAACATTCTTTAGTTCATCATATATTTCTTAATAGATTGTAGCAAATCTTTTCTAGGGTTGCCTTTTTGCATCATTATTCCATTTCTTCTTGCATCCCTCCCATTCCATGTAGCTTAGTATATTTTGCTTTATCGTTCTTTCTTTTACCTCCATGTATTTCTTGTCCTTTGTTTCTCCTTTCTTATCCTCCCCCAAGAAAATGTGTTCTCCTGGCTTTGTCACGTACAACATCATTGCTGTGATTTATCTGAAATCCAGTTTAAACTAATATTCAGGTATTTCAAAAACCATTTACTCATTCTGTCTTAAGGGATTAATGCCCATTGATTATAAAACTCAGTAAAATCGACTTATTTTAAGCTAAAATTAATGCTACAGATACTGAAAGTCTATATAACTTGTTACATTGTTTCAGTAAACTTTAAATTTTAAAATCATACTCTTATTGTGCATATGGATAAGCCTTGCATTGTACTGTAAAAAAAACCAAGTAGCATTTTAAGCAAATTTTTATATACAGGTTTGAAACTTTGTTTCAAACTATATGATTGGGATAGCTGTAGTGTGTGATCGTTAAGACTGAACCATCCCAACAGTCCCTTTTGGCATTTACAAGAAAGAAGCAACATTTTTTACTCTCTCCTGATCTTTGAGCATTTTTCTGAAAGATGCACTCTAGCTCAGAGGAAAATTATAGAAGATTTTTTCACAGTATTTTTGTTAAGGGGTCTTATGCTGAATTTTTATGGCCTGTTTTTTGCAGGTCAGAATGAATTATAGCACTTTTTTTTTTTTTCTTCTGGTTTTAACATATGTGAATGCCTTTTATCCTGGTTTTAATGTAAATGTATGTTGTTGAGGAATGCATTAAACTTCTCCCTTCAAGTTTGTGCTTGCAATGAAGAGGTCATGTTTGCTGTCCTTTCTTTTCAGAGCTTCAACGCTGCTTCTCTGCTGCTTCTTATAGCTATACTGATCAATTATCTTGAGATTAAACGTGTTACCAGTTTTACAGTTCATAAGATCATTGAGGTTAGAACAGACCTCTAAGATCATCAAGTCCAATCATTAACCCATCACTGCCAGGTCCACCACTAAACCATGTCCTCAAGATCCACATCTACACATCTTGCAAATCCCTCCAGGGATGGTGACTCTACCACTGCCCTGGGCAGCCTTTTCCAGTGCTTGATAACACTTTCTGTGAAGAAATTTTTCTAAATGTCCAATCTAAACCTTCCCTAGACCAACTTGAGACCAGTTCCTCTTGTCCTATTGCTTGTTCCCTGGGAGAAGAGCCCAACCCCCACCTGGCTTCACCCTCATTTCTGGGAGTTATAGAGAGTAAGAAGGTCCCCCTTGAGCCTCCTTTTCTCCAGGCTAAACACCCCCAGCTCCCTCAGCCACTTCTTGTGCTCCAGACCCTGCCCCAGCTCCGTTGCCCTTCTCTGGACTCGCTCCAGCACCTCAATGTCTTTCTTGCAGTGAGTGGCCCAGAAGTGGACACAGCACTCGAGGTGTGGCCTCACCAGTGCTGAGTACAGAGGGACAATCACTGCCCTGGTCCTGCTGGCCACACCATTTCTGATCCAAGCCAGGATGCCATGGGCACACCTGGGCACACACTGGCTCATGTTCAGCTGCTGTCATTCAGCACCCCCAGGTCCTTTTCCTTGTGGGCAGCTTTCCAGCCACTCTGCCCCAGCCTGGAGCCGCATGGGGTTGGGACCCAAGGGCAGGACCTGGCACTTGGCCTTGTTGAACCCCATACAATTGGCCTTGTCCCATTGCTCCAGCCTGTTGAGATCCCTCTGCAGAGCCTTCCTACCCTCCAGCAGATCAACATTCCCACCCAACTTGGTGTCCTCTGTAAACTTACAGAGGGTACACTTGATCCCCTTATCCAGGTCATCAATGAAGATATTAAAAAGGGCTGGCCCCAATACTGAGCTTTGGGGAACCCCACTGGTGACTGGCTGCCAACTGGATGTAGCTCCATTCCCCACCACTCTCTGGGCCTGGCCATCCAGACAGTTTTTTACCCACTCAAGAGAGCACCTGTCCAAGCCATGGGCTGCCAGCTTCTCCAGGAGAATGACATGGGAAACAGTTTCAAAAAGGCTTTACTGAAGTCCAGGTAGACACATCCACAGAGAATGAGAGAAATAAGAGAATGAGAGAAAGATTTAGTTGTGGTAAGGAGATGTCTGAGTTGGCTTATAATATATTTAAAGGATTAGCTTTCTAAAATAAGCACCACATGTAATTGCAAATTTTAGTTCTAGGACAAATGAGTGTGTGTGTTTTTAAGACTTGTGCAGAAGCACCTTTTGGGTCTTCAAATATTACCTAAAAAGACTTTGTTGTTTAAAAAAAAAAAAAGTGATAATTTCACTGCAGAATATAATGCTGAATGCTACTTCATTGTGTAGATTGTTACTCTAGGATTTAATTCTCTGTAGAGTGCAGAACTTGAAACAGATTATCATTGCTCACTATAAGTCTGTGTTCTCTGTTGCTATAATCTGAAATATGAGTGAAGATTTGCCATTTTTTTGAAGGTACTCTTCATATTTTTACAAGTGCAGCTAAAAATTTACTGCTGCTTAATCATCTTTATGTCATAGGGTTAAAACAGTGCTTTTAGATTTTTCTGTGTTCTATGCTTGTGTTTGTTTTTTTTTTAATTCCAGATTACTTTTTCAGAGTCTTTAATAACTAATTTGTAGTCAGTGGCAGGCTGTAGCAGTGCAAAGTTCCATGGCATTTGTGTAATGTGATGGTCCATCTTTGAGCTCTAGTACTGCTGAAAAGTCTCACTTGTGAAACAGAGTAATCAGTTAGGTCTCATCTTTTAGATAGGAGCGACAAGAAAGGCTCAGTGAGCAAACTTCTGATGCTTCTCACAGTCCTCTGGACAGCACAGCTGGGCTACTCACCAATACCTTTTAGTGCAACTGAAAACTAGACAAAAAAGGAGTGTAAATAAATTTTAAACATTTGCTTAAATCCTTCATGTATAGGACTTCTAAAAAGACAAAATTGACAAACCTTTGAGAAAAATCTTATGTATATTAACTCATCAAGAAAACTTTAGAGATCAACTCAAATTTATTTATTTATTGTAACAATCTCTTGATGCTGAAGAGGCATACTGTTGTACTTACTGAAATCAGTGGGGCAAGCAGCTGTGCTGCTAGGAAATAACTGGAATAAAAGCATATTTCCTGGAACTCAGATTGCTTACTACAGATTGTCCTTTTGTAAAGATAACCATTGTGAAAGTCGTAATTCCACAAATCTGAAATTTGGAATCACTCTTAGAGTTCCTAGTAGCAACTGCATTTGCATGTGGGAGGGCCAGAGTAATAACTCACTAGGCATCTTGCATGTGCATATACTACCAGATGGATCAAGCATGTTAAAACTTTCTCTGAAGTTCTCTAGTAAATTATGCCACATTTCATAGAAGTAAAGGATATATTTAATGGTTTACAGCTGAAGTCTTTAAAGCTTCCCTTAAACTCTAAATTTAACTGAATTTGTAGAATAAACATAACTTTCAGGAGAATTATACAATTTTCCTGATTTTCCTCTTTTCTGAGATATTGATGACTATCTCTTTTCAACTTAACTAGTCTAGAAGAGGAGCTGGCTGTTCCTCATGACATTAGAACTCTTTAAAGATATGTTTGGTTTGCAAAGGATTCATTTTAATATACTCTGTTCACTTAGCTCAAATTTTTTTTTCTCCTTTCTAGAATGAATATATTCATGGTTTGAAAAATATTCAAGGCATAAATATATATTTTATATTTATATATATATTTATATATATATATATATATAAATAACATCAGTTAAATCCAGTAGCCTGGGAAGATCTTGGTTTTCTAGCATGGATTGTTCCTACTTGCAGGGGTTTTTTTAGGTATGGTGCATCTCTTCTATTCCAAAAAATGTGCTGGGATGTGTGGGCATTGTACCATACTCTCTGGATCCTTTGATGTTAGTTTTTCAGAAGCAGATGTTGGATAAACTATTACTGGTAGATGTTGGATAAACTGATATCAGGTAGACAGCAGGAATTCAGCAGTTGCACACTGGAGTCCTTTCTTGTGTTGATCTGTTACCAGTACAATGAGACATTTTCAGCACACTGCTTTTCCTGGAAGTTGCTCGAGTTATTTCCTATTTTTGTCTTTGCCACTAAGGTAAATATTTTGATTTTTTGCTCTCACAGTTGTTCTTAATTTCACTCTTAGTATCAAGAGAAGACTTTACTTCTTGCACATCTACTTCTTAGCAGCAACAGTAAACTTGACTAAATCTAATAATTTCATTGTTCTTTGGTTCATCTGAAATATGTTGTTTTGTTTGCAGATTTAAAAGTGCATTGTTTAACTAGTTCAATTTTGAAAAATTATTTTGGTACATGTAAGTGATAGAAATTTATTACCTAATTTGTCAGAGCAATTTATTGAAAGTCTGAAACTGCCTTTGGTTCATGGGTATGGATGATTGATCAGGTTCCTCTTATTTTTGGGAAAAGCTGAAGCTATTTTGCATAATTTATTTTTGCAACAATGCATTGCAATATGTAAAAATGTGGGCCAGCAATTTGTTTGATATTACAATATGCAGTGCTGACTTGTTCATGTGCATAAGTATCTAAATATGGATGTTATTTCTTGGCATATGTATGGGGATATGCGATTAAAATTTTTGGTTTGAATTTTCTTCTAGACAAAGGGTAAATTTGGCAAAATACAAATAAGGGAAACCCTCACATTTGCTTCTGGTAAATGAACTTTTCTGTTGCTCGACTTTTTCAACCATTTTAAGTGACTGTTTCTGTGTAGGAAAATTTAAACTATTTACTTGAAATTTGCGATTTATTTTTGCTTCATGGTAATATTACCAATGAACAGAAAAGAAAAAGATGAGACCTTTTTTGTTCTTCAAATTACCAAATTGTTGTTTGCATCAAATAAAGGTTACTTAAATATGCTTATTGTTCAATTATCTTTTGAGTATTTCCTGTAGTATTTTATATTAAAAGCTAAAATATCAGCAATTTTTTGTTCTTGTTGTTAATGTAATTAAGTTACTTTGAAGAAGTAAAACAAGAGTACCTTCACGTGATATTTTCAGTGATAAAGGATGAGAATCTTTCCATGATAGAGCAAGGTAAAAGCAGATTATTTTGATGTGCCTGTAGTCACAAAACAGATATAAATCATGGAATTTGTTTTGCTTGTTCTCTGCAAAGATCTTGGTTGTATTATATCGATTATATAGGAGTTTGATGAGAAGAAAAATTGAGGTTTGATTTGATTATATTTAATGAAGATCTTTTTTCTTAGGTGAGGCCCCATGGCTCAGTTTTTAAATTAATCAGAATACATGGTTAGGAAAATGCATCAGTCATAAATTTCAGATTACAGGCATTAATAGTAGATTCATAAAAGTGAGGTTCTTTGTGCAGCACTGCATTTATTTCAACTGTTGGTCTTGCTCCATTTTACTCTGAGTACTGCTATATTTTTTGTGAAGTATCTTGCAAAACTACTCTAGCCTTCTTTTATCAATTTTTATAAAGATGAGAAGTCAGGGAATAGCAATAAGGAATAAAATAACTTGTAGATATAGTTGCTGCAGAAATCAGATAGCTTGAGGAAATCATTGATATCAATGTAAAGTGAATTCTTATGCTTCTTGGCATCTTTGGAGAATATGTATTGGGCATGTTCCTTGATCTTTGTTTGGATCCTTCAGGGTGCTCTTTGGAAATCTCTTCCCTCTGTCAAAATTTTCTTTCTTCTAAAGAGTACTTTGTGCAATTGAAAAACCCTTTTTGAATCTGTGCTGCTTAGTCATGGGTGATGATGACACCTACTACATCATGGAATTATTCTGTTTCTGTGTCCAGATTCTTCTCTGACCCACCAACCTGACTGTGTCCCATTTCTCAAAGTCAGAGCTAAGGACTAGAATATAACCAGAGAGCTTAAACCTCTCCTTTTGCTTATCTCGAGGCTTAGAGCTTTCCCTTTGTGCCAGTATTAGGGTAGATGAGGAAAAATTATTTGGAAAGATGTGTTCAAGCAGGTTCTATGGAATGATATAGGACATACTTTTGAACAATACTTCTCTCCCTCCTGCCATGGGATGCTCCTGCCATACCTTCCACACCTTCCACAAACCTTAAGGCAGAAAAGGGGAAAGAGAAAAGTAAATGTATAACTATTCAGATTATTTTCATCAGTATTCATCTTGATGTTGTGTTTCAGCTGATGATATGGTATTGAGATAAAAGTGTAACTTCTGTCTTATGAGCAGATGTACTTTCCTCATGCCTTAAATTCCATTTTGATAAAAGGATAGTGTTTTACTTGTGTTTCCCCTTCTGTTCTTAAAACAGAATTATTTGGAGTAGTGTGATGCTGGTGAGCAGGGGACTGATCACCATGGACTGAGATGTAAAGATGTAATGGAACATTTTAAGGGAGAGCACAATGGAAAGGATGTAATTAAATTTGCACTCTAAGGGATAGCTGAAAATTTTCATCTTTAACTGATGCCTTAGGTTTAAAGTTTTATATTTTTCAAATTCTGTATGTAACTCTGAAACTTCATACAGCCTTTTAGCTACTGTTCTCTCATGCTAGTTAGACATAACAAACCCTCTCTGGGCCTGAACTCAAGGACACCTTGTTGTCCCAGGCCCCAAAATATGTAAACTAAAGCCTTTAAAGGGGGAGCAAATTTGGGGTAATTACATCACTACTTGAAATTATAATTGGAGAATTAACCCTGATATGCAAATGGACCAAACTTATAAGTGTGAAAAACCTGTGACCCCCGGGTCCATCTTGGGTGGAGGCTTTTGACTGCCCAAGGTGTACCTTTGAAGGTCTTTCAAATAAATACCTGCTTTTATTCTCTCAATCTTGTCTAGCCTCTGTTTTCAGGTAGCCACTTCAAGGCATCATAACCAGTAAGCTATTCATCAATCACAGGTAGTCATGTGGCCCTTTGCACTGTAGTGCCTGAGTGCTATACTGTAACAGTACTTAACTATTTTTAAAGGGTGTTTATTTTCCAAGCATCTTTATAAAGCAGGGATGTACTTTTATCCCCTCTTTTTTCTTTTAGTTCTTAATCTAAAATAGAACCTTATCTGCACAAATGGTTGTAATAGAATTAAGTTGTGAGTCTGTGCTGTTGTAGTTACAATGATATGGCTATCCAACAGCAAGAAGGCAGCACTCTTGTTATGGAGTAAGAGTATATTTTATTTGATGTAGCAGAGTTTGAAGCTTGGTTGAGCTAATCCAGAAAGAAACTGCTTTCCTTCCCATATATATGTCTGACACGGGATGTTTTATCAGTGTAGTTATAGGGGTGACCCAAAATGACTTGAAAGAGTTAGACAGTAAGCTAGTCATCCATAAGGGAGGTAGACCTAAAACCACTGGAACATCCTCTTATCAAATACTCAGAGAGGGCATGTAAGGTGAGCTTGGTATCTGGGGAATAACAGTAAGACTGGATATATTAGTCATTGGCAAAATAAGAAGAGTCCAGTAAACAGTTAATGTCTTCTGTGACTAAAAAGGAGTGAGGGGAGGGCAAAATTGAGCTGTAATATGTAAGTTTTTATTTTTAATGTCAAAATGAAGATGTGTGGCAATTCATCAGTGTTGAAGTTCCAGAATGTGGGGAGTGGCTAAACTTAAATTTCTAAACACTGAGAAATACAAAGTTAAGATTCATATCCACACCCCAAACAAGTGTTATTGCTCCTTCTTAAACCCTTGTGTGTTCTTTTCTATAATGTCTTGATAGGTGGAAAAATTTGCACTTTAAAATACGAGGTATATATAGATTACAAATATGAAATTGCATTAACTGCAGCTTTGCTTATTACAAAGTATTAGCACACTGAAATAGAAAAGAGTATTTATGGGAAGCTAATTTATGCAAGACTTCATTAACGTAATCTTAGTTTTTAAATGAACTTCAGGGGCAGTTTTTCTTCAAGCACTTGTTCATTTGTTGCAATAGATGTATGTGCAAACAGGAAATTTTGATGTCATGATTATTTCAAAGTAATCATATAAGCAAACTGATATGGATTGTTTCTACTGTACTAACCATCTCTTATGGAAGTAGCCAATTGGAGTTTAGGTTTATAAATATTTTTGAATCTTGATGACTTGTCAGTTAATAGGAAATTACAGCAAAATATAAACCATACATCTGCTTTCCATAGTTTGAAAAGCAAAATAAATCATTACTGAGAAGATTTGATTTTGATTTTATGGCAGGAACAGCCTTTCTGATCCTGGGAAGTTGACCTAAGTGTCAGCAAGCATCATCTCCTTTTCCATAGCTGCTTGTTTGAAGTTACCATATCAAGCCAGGTGAAACTAATATGAACACTCTAATTGTTGTGTCAAAATATAGCTGTGCTTTCCATATTGAATGGATCTAATAAATGTCCAAAATAATGTTATGTTTTTTGGTGGTTTTTTTTTTTTTATGTTCAACCTCTCTTGAAGGCATTCTAGTGATGGATGCATCTGGCTGAATCAGGGAGATCTGTTTGACTTCAAGGCAAAGTGATTTTGGATCATTCCAAAGATTAGATTTGCTTAAATATTAGCTAAAGACTGTTATACAAACTTGAAACCATCCATCAAGTTATGAACAAAAAGCAATGCTGAACTTTGAATTAGATCTGTGCCTTGCCATTCTTTCTTTAAGCCGTACATGAAGAAGGGAAATACTATATTCACTAGACATTTATAGACCTCTTTTCACTGTACATGGCAAAACCCTTTGAAAAGCTTCCCAGATTAAAATAGAATACAGGAGGAGGTTTATAGACCTCATTTTTAGCTGAGTTTCTCTGGCTGGTTTTTAGCTGTATTATATTTTGTCAAGGATTGGTTGGTGAGCAACAAGCATCTTGATGGTCAGTGGATATTCACTAACAGCTGAAGATTCTAGAATATCTTCTCCAAGAAATCTTTTGATAATAGCAATCAAATAAAACCAAGCATATGTTCTTCCTTCAGCAAGCAACTAGTAAGTCATGAACAGCATTGCATAGGTTTGGAAAAGCAATGAAGAAGTGGTTGTTCATGTACGTGGTTCTTCAATATGAACTGTTCTTACAGCTACTCTGTGATTCATCCTTCAGTTTCACTAATGTGGAGTTTATCAGCATTGTGATTCCTTACAGTGGAACAAAGATTTGGTTGCGATGGCATTCTTTGTGGGTTTTGTTTCTTTATTTTAATAGTTGCAGCAACTTTGAGAGTATACTGAAGTGATGTCTGAAGAACACTGATGCCTATAGTTCATTTCAGGCATACCATATATGCTGATCACACACATTGCAAAATTATTCTGTTGACAAGGAAAATTTTTCAGAAAGTAGAGTAACAGAAAAGTAGGTACCAGCTCTTCACAAACTTAAACAAATTGAAAAACTTACGTTGATCATACGTTTTGTAGATGCCTTCAAATGGTTGTGTTCTATTGTCTTTTAAATGTTTTTGAAAAATATCCTGTAAACTGAAAAGACATTAGTATGGGGTTTATAACCTAATGTTTGTTGCCATGTGACTGGATTCTTATGGTGAACTGGATATCTTAAGTATTTCTCTACTACTCTGAACAAATAGTACATTTATTATAAAATATGGAGCTATAAAAATGGAATTTAGTAAGATGTTTCTAGTGAAGATTGAGTTGCCCTAACTCAAAATAACATAAGTAATAAAGTAAGATATTTTAAAAAGTTTGACTGAAGTTTCACAGTATATAATATCCCTGAATTTTTTCAGAAAGGATAGGAAGTCCTTTTCCATGTGTATCAGAATTGTTCATACATGTGCAGTCATGCTGAACTCCTGTGTACTGCATGAGTAAAACTCTTTTTAAATTTGGTTATTTATAATCTTCAGCAGCTAAGGAAACGGCATGCAGCAGACTCATTCCAGGGAGCAATGTGACAAAAACACTTTATAGATAGATTATGGAGCTCTTTGTAATAATTTTATTGTTCTCTTTTCTGCTATTCCCTTCTTTATTCAAGAAAGCTTTTCATATTCCCTAATAAAAGAAAAAGGGGGAAGCTTATACTGTCATCTGAAATATCTGTAACAGGAGAGAGTGCAGTTTAAGCATTAGTTGAAATTATATTGGAGAACATAGAATACTTAGAACTTTTGAAAAGGAAATAAAGTTATTTTTCCAAATATTTACAGTACTTGCATTTTTATTTTTCATTGATGTATAATTAACACTGTGGTATTTGATTTATTTTTAAAGACTGAGTAGTGTTCTACCTCCAGAACAAAATCAATAAGGAATGCAAGAATAGATATTCCTAGGAGGTATGAAAGTAGTAGCTTGTGATTTTTTGCTTCTTGTTTTGGTGGGTGAGTTTTTTGGGTTTTCTTAAAATATATCACTTTTTATCTTATTGATATGTTCTTTGTGCACAGTATAAGGAAAATAAGAATGAATTCTGTTCTAACAGTTCCTCAAAATGTTCACAATCTTAAAATTATATCATGAAACATTCAGGCATAGTTTTAAAGCTGAGTTTGAAATTGAATTGAATTAGAATTTGGTTATGGAACTCTTGCCAAGATTGGTATACAATCCATTACTGATTTGTTTCCTTTTCTTATTTCCTTTCCAAGCAATCTGTCTTACTAATTATTCTGTTTTTAAATTTACTTTTCATTGTAGACTAGGAGAGGCTTAAAGATATATTTGTAGAAAAATACTCCTGCTAGTGTAAGTACATCTAGCCCATCTAGCTTTTAAGCATCCATATGAATCATAACTTTTGTTCCTTTACTTGCAGCTGATTTTTGCAGTATATTTGGCCAGATTTCCTATAGGCTTTATGCTCTTGTGTATTGTCCCCCTGATTTCAATGAAGTTACCAACAGTGCATGGAGAATACATGTTAACCCAGGATCTGAGGCCCTCTAGCAATTTCACCTGTGGAAATTGTCTTGAACATGTATGTGCAAATTTTCCTCTAGTCTGGGGCTGAATGTATGCTAACTCTCTTCGGACATTGCATAGGCATGCAAAGAGTATTAATGTAGGGATACCACTGCTTAGACATGGCTATGCAGCATCCAAATCAGATCTGGCTGGCATCCAGTCAACTGCTGATACGCACAGAGGAACTGATCTGTCCATGCTGTCATATTTCTGCCTACCTTCAATCTAGTGCCCAGTCCACAGAGACTAATAATTTCAAAGCACCATGGTAAACCACACTGTGAAATGTTTTCTAGCATTTTTAAAAACAATATGATGAATTTTAGAACTTTGTCATGTGGTGACTATGAAAGGACAGAAATTTAAAGCAAATAAATGAGTGACTACAGCATGGGGAAAGCAGGAAGAACTTTTGCTATCCTCAGATAACTTTTCCTACTTCAGTTTGAAAACCCCAATATTTTAAGTTAAATCCTTTTTTAAATGCACTTAAATGGGATGACTTGATGAATATATCTGAGAATTATAGAAAAATAATGTTCTGCTCATTAGTTTCATTGTAGAGATATGTGAAACCAGTAATATATGAGACTTTGAAATCATTTTATTGCTGGAAACTCTTTTCTCTAATTCAGGCTCTTCTAATTCCAGTTAAAGTTGTTTAAAGGGGGGGATGGAGTAAACTTGGATTAGAAGATGGAATATTTGTCTAAAAATGGGAATAAATTTTAGAAAGTTATGTTAGTGATATAGTTAATGTAATTAAAAAGTGAATTATTATCCAGAAGATGATTTCTTGGAGAATTTGTGTGTGTGTGTGTGTGTGTGTGTGTGTAGCAATTGGCAGGTGATTTTCTCTCTAGGGAAGGAGAGAGAGGCACTTATGACAAAGGCATTTGTTCTGTTGTTGGAAAAAGGTTAACAGTTTAGTCCAATAATCTTGAAATCTGTGCAATAGGTTCTTTGATAAATAAGGATAAGACATCAAACAAACCCCCAAGAAATACTTTTGAATTAATTTGGTTTCCTTGTGCCACTTGTAAAATATTTTGACTGTAAATTCCTTTATACTGACTCTATGGGCCTAATCATAGTTTCAAAATGTGCTGAGAATCATGTGATGATATCTATTTACCTCTGTGGAAAAGAAACCTGATGTTTTTCAGCTTGCTGTTTTTCTATATTAAATGGAAATATTTCAACTATGCTTTGTAACAAAATCAAGCAAAAAATTGGGTTGCATTATAGAACTACTAATAAGAGGTAAGAAAAAAATCTGAAACAGAGGTTGAAATGTCAATGATTTTGTCTGTATTTAGGGACTGTATTTAGGCCCCACAGATTCTGCCATAGATTGTCTCTAACTGCTGGAAATAGGAAGATTACTGTCTTGTGTATACTAAATAATTTGAATGTGAATAAACAGAATTGTTAATTAGGCATAATGAATCCTTAAATTACATACACTGTTAGAAAACCTGCTGAATTCAGAGAATGAACCAAAATAAGACTAAATTTTGTGGAAATAGAACAAGAATGTCTTTTTACAAAGGAAATTCACCAATTTGAATTTGTTTATATGCCTAACAAAATATTTTATTGAAGGAGATGTGTATGCAATGTGTTATGTTAATTTCTAGTTGCAGTGTGAACAATAAATGCAACTTTGGAAATGGCTGTCAAATACATCCAAGCATATCTCATTGTGCTAATATTAGTGGATATACTTTAAGCAGTTCCTGAGAAAGGACTGTAGTGTTGAGCCTTTATTATTATCTTCAGGTTCACATTTGTTCTTCTTACTCTTCACTAATAGGTAGCATAGATCAGTCAGTGTTAAAGGAATTACCTCCTGATCTCCTGGCAGAAATTGAATCCACCATGCCACTTTGTGAACGTGTGAAAATGAACAAGCGCAAACGTAGCACAGTTAATGAGAAACCAAAATATGCTGAAATCAGTTCTGATGAAGACAATGACAGTGAAGAAGCTTTTGAATGTAAGTAATACATATAAGCCCCAGTGGCTGTGGAAATTCTTATATGTGGAGTAAAGTAAATTATGGAAAACTTTCACAGTATGCTTTAAGGGATTCTAGGTTCATTATATCCACTCAAGAGATCTGGCCATCTTTCCAAACAATTCATTGAGGACATCTGGGTTAAAAATAAATTATAATATTTCTCAAAGGATACTGTAAAACTGAATTCAGGTAAAACAAGAGAAAATGATCAAGAGAATGAAAGATTTGTGACATATGGACTGAATAGATTTGTAGTGTTACAAATATGTATTTCAGAAGTCTTTTGGTTGTCCAAAATTGAACTTTAAAAATATGAAAGTTATTGTTATAGAAGATAAATTACTTTGAGTATCTCATGAAGAAAGGGCATTTCATTAAATTAAATTATGAGAATTAAAAATTGATTATATCTCATTCAATGAGTGATAAATGTGTTATTCCATAAATGTTTGGCAGAATTTAGAAGGAAATTGGATGTTTATATTCTGAGTAGTCTTTACATATAAAATTAATAGTAACTCTTGAAATATTATTAGTACTTACATTTTAGTCATTTTTTCTGCTTCAAAATAAACTTTGTAGAGCAATGACTGATTGTGAATAGCTGTTCTCATGTTCATGTTATTTGCCTTGCAGAGCCAGCACAACTGCAACACATTCTATTTTGTTGTGCAGCATTGATAAACTGATCAGTTTAAATTTCTTCTGGAAAGCAGTATTGGAAGTTACTTTTCTCATGGAGATGTAGCTGGGGTCAGAATTTGTCCTACAGAGCATAAATTGATACTGATGATTTTTAAACTGTGGAGAGAGATTTCATCTACCTCCACAAAATACTGCCTCATGGGGGAAAAGAATCAGTTGAAATGTGTAAAGTCTTTTCCCATAAACCCCCTACTTTTCTTCTCTAATATGCTCACTTCAGTTATCCCCCACAGCTCTTTGTTTCTTCAGTTGTAGTTAACTCTCAACCATTTTAAAATTGAGTGTTAGTAGCTCAGGCCTTGTGAACATGACTGTACTGCCTCCAGAAGCAAGTCTGATCCATAAGCAGAACAGCTTCAAAAACATGAACTAAGTTATTACCTTTAACACTTGAACCACCTCTGTGCAGAAGTTTTCAAAAGTGGAAGCCCTCTAGGGTGCAGTGCAGAGCATTAGTATCACCTCTCACTCAGTATTGGTTTCATTAGTTCTGAGTCTGGGCTGACTATTGACTATATCCTGGTATGTTTCCTATTCTTCTCAGTAAACTGGGGTTGTGGAAAGAACTTGTCAATTCTGTTCCAGTTCTGTCTGAATGCTTTGGAGCCATTTTGCTCAAGCAACCCTCTATACAGTCATACCTCTCTAAACTTCAGGAGGCCTTGGTAGAGACACAGATGTCAGGGCTGTTATATACAAGTTCACATGAATAATAAACTCTTCTAGTCTAGAATGTAATGTTTTGGAGCCATTTTGATCTTCAAAGCAAAGTCTGGGTTAGACATCTCTTTGCTTTCCTGTTACTTTAGATAACGGAGAGTTGGTTGATTTCATGGATGAAGTTACCTCCTTTTTCCATATCCTTTTTCTATTACATCTTAGCACTCTTTCCCCTTCAGGACTATATTTGAAAACAAAGAACTCTCCTTTCTCCTCTACACACACACTTTATTTCCACCAAGTTTCTGGTTTTATATAGAAAATTTATCCCAGTTTTTCAGCATTCAGTTGTGCAAGGCTTTTTGGTCCTGACTGAAAACTGATTTTAATAACCTTCTGTGGTATATACTTGCTGCCTGGCCCAGGATTGTGACTCCAGCTTTCTCCTTTACACTGAATCTCCTGCAATATATATCAAGACAAAATTTTAGTTGTCTTGGCAAAACAGAATATCTTCAAACAACTAGGTTGCCAAGTCTTATTGGAACTCACTGTGTTAGATGGGCAAAGCAATCACCGAATTGGAACATGGGCACCCAATAATAGTCAGAATTTAGACAACCTTATTGTTCTCTTATGAAAGGATGCAACTTATTTTGATTTGTTCTACTTTCCTGACTTTGTTTAAAATGACAAATGCCCTGTAAATTTTTATTTTTAAATGTTTGCTCATCTTTCCCAGTTTTAGGTACTTTTTTCATGTAATTCAAAAGAAATTGTTAGAATAATGCCATAATATATTTTTTATATGATAGTTTTAGAGTGTTTGCTTGTTTTACAGAACATCTATATGATAGTGTTTAACTTGCAAATGTATAATTTTGAGCTATTAAAAGTAGAATTTTTGTCCTTATAATGAAAATGCATTTTATTTCTAGCTTCTCGTAAAAGGCATAAAAAGGATAGAGATGAAGCTTGGGAGTATGAAGAACATGATAGAAGAAGTTCTGGTGACCATAGGAGAAGTGGTTATTGTCATGAAGGAAGGAGGACTTGTGCTAGTGGCCGTTATCGTAATCGCAGTCCCAATGACTCTGAGATGGATGATTATTCTTCTCCTCCTAGCCTCAGTGAGGGTAACGGATTGTTTTAAAACAATAATTTCTTCCCTAATACTAGTACATTTTTAAAGGATATGTTAAACATTTTAAAATAAACACCTTTACATGCAATATTGAATATAAGCATAAAAAGTGTAAACAATCCTTTATTCTCTTAATTAGTAGCTAGAAGAATGAAGAAAAAAGAAAAACAAAAGAAGAGGAAAGCTTATGAACCTAAACTAACACCTGAAGGTAATTTTAGAATATTTATTTTCTAGAGTTTGTATTTTCTGGTTTGTATATAAAATAATTATATTTATATTTCTTTTTCACCAGAAATGATGGATTCTTCTACTTTCAAAAGATTTGCTGCTTCAATAGAGAATATTTTGGAAAATTTAGAAGACATGGATTTTACAGCTTTTGGTAATATGTCAGAAATTTTCAAAATGCTTCCCCCAATTGAAAACACAAGAAAGGAATTTGCATCTCAGTATTTTCAAACTTCCTTCTTTGTGATTTAATTGCCTGTGAAACACACTGTGGTATACTGCATTTATATGGCTTCTGCCTTTAGTGGAGGCCTTTATCGTTCCAATTCCATTTGCTACTACAGGAAGAATATCCTTCTTCCTCCCTGCAGAATCCAAAAGGGACATAAATCACAATGAGACAAATAATAGTCCCCTGGAGTGGAAAGGATACCTCTTTGGGACATCATTAGGGTATCTTCTGTCAAACATATCTTTGTAAAGAATGCTAACGTAAGATGGCTGGATGCCAGACACCCACCAAAGCCTCTCTCTCACTCCCCTCCACAGCTGGACAGGGGAGAGAAAATTTAACAAAGGGTTCATGGGTTGAGATAAAGACTGGGAGAGATCACTCATCAAATACCATTATGGGCAAAACAGGCTTGAATTAGATGTATTCACTGAATTTATTACTAACAAAATCAGAGCAGAATAATGAGAAGTAAAATAAGACCTTAAAAACTCCTTCTCCCCACTTTCTCAACTCTGTCTCCTCCCTCCCAGCGGCACAGGGAAACAGGAATGGGATTTATGGTCAGTTCATCACCCATTGTTCCTGCCACTGCTCTGTCAGAGGAGTCAGAGTCTTTCCCCTGCTCCACTGTGGGATCCCTCCCATGGGAGACAGTTCTCCATGAACTTCTCCAACATGGGTCCTTCCCAAGGGCTACAGTTCTCCACGAATTGCTGCAACGTGGGTCAGTCTTACACTGGGTCGGTTTCAGGCACAGCCTGCTCCAGCGTGTGTCCCTCACATAGTCACAAGTCCTACCAGGAAACCTGCTCCAGTGTGGGCTCCTCTCTCCATGGGTCTGCAGGTCCCTGCCAGGATCCTGCTCTAGCACAGGCATCTCATGGGGTCACAGCCTCCTCTCAGGCATCCCCCTGCTCCGGCATGGGCTCCTACACAGGCTGCAGATGGATCTCTGCATCCCTGAGGCCCTCCCTGGGCTGCAGGGGCACTGCTGCCTCACCATGGTCTTCCACCATGGGCTGCAGGGGAATCTCAGCTCTGGCGTCTGGAGCACTTCCTGTCCCTTCTTCTGCACTGACCTCGGTGTCTGCAGAGTTGTTCCTCTCACATATTCTCACCCCACTCTCATCTGACCCCAATTACATCTGCGCAATAACTTTTTTTTCTTCTTAACTATGTTATCCCCGAGGCATCGCTGCCATCTCTGATTGACCCAGCCTTGGCCAGTGGTGGGTCCGTCCTGGAGCCAGCTGGCGTTGGCTCTGCCAGACATGGGGGAAGCTTCCAGCAGCGTCTCACAGAAGCTACCCCTGTAGTCCTCCTGCTTTCAAAACCTGGACATACACACCAAATACACCTGTAATTTCTGAGGCGCATAATTTTGCATCTGTTGTGGCCTTTGGCCCAACAGAGATTGATTATTCAATTCAGCAGCAGAGTGCTTATTCTCTTATGGATGAGGCACTGAATAACTGTATGCTCCCTATCCATTTCAGTAGAAACTAAGCCAGTTTAGCATAAGTGTCTGATGAAGTAGTTCAGGTTGACCAACATGACTTTATTTTGAAATGGATAACAGATCATTCATTAATTTTTTAGAACTAGAACAAAGGGAGGAACATAAGCAAATCACTACAGCTATGGTGACTACAACCTTGGATTAAAAATATTTTTAATATATGACTTTCAGTCATATTTAACAAGTAGTTGTTTTAACACCACCAAAAGTTGTCATCATCAGTCTTCATTAGATGGAACTATTATATATGCTAGCTATTTGGAAAAGGAGTTATTTTTCTTCAGTTGGCTTTTTCATATTGACTGTAAAATATTGATTTCCTTGAAGTCTTATTAGAGATGTGACTGTTAATTTTTAATTTTTTTTTTTAAGGTGATGATGATGAGATTCCACAAGAATTGCTACTGGGAAAGCATCAGCTTAGTGAGTTGGGTAGTGAATCTGCAAAAATCAAGGCAATGGGCATTATGGACAAGGTACATCTTCACAGTATTTAACTCTTTTTGAACATTTAATTTTGTTAAACATACAAAAACTTGTACCCCCTCTAATATTCCACCCTCTTCAGGTATACCTGTGACAAATACTGTGAACAATTGTGCTTCTGCTGAAGTGCTTAAAAAGTTACCACATCTTAACTGTTACTGTCTCTGAAGCCAAGACATTTTTGTTAAATGGTCTTCTGTGTTACGGCTGACTCAGAGCACTATATGCCAATAGGTAACACATGCCTGAACAGTAAAATCTAATAATTAATCTACTTTCACAAAAGCACATAATTTGCTCCTTACAGCTACTGTTGAGCAACCACAGTAAAACAGAGCCTGCTGGCAAAGTCAAAAAATCCACCCTTGCTGATATATGCCATTAGTGCAATGTAAATATATGTCCATCCAGCATCACACTGAGTTGCCCACTACCTTCCTCTCTCCAAAGAGTCCTTTCAAACTTAAAAGATTTAATGCTCAAGCTGATAATAAGATTAATTTTTCTTAGACTGCATATTGTGATTTCTTTGCCATACTCTTCCCAACTTCTGTTCAAGGGAACTTTCTGTTGGCACAAACTGTTAGTATTGATTCTTTGAAAGGCCTCCTAGAAACAGAGACTAGACAGGTGTAAGGGAATAAAAGTAGGTATTTATTTGAAAGGCCTTCAAAGGTACACCCTGGGGAGCCAGAGGCTATTGCCAAGATGGACCCCAAGATGGATGACAGGTCACAAGTTTTTCACACTTTTATAGATTTGGTTCATTTGTATATCAGGGTTAATTCTCCAATTAAGGCTTCAGTTTATTGATGTAATTCCCCTCAGCTTACCCCCCCTTAGAGGTTCTTTGGTTTATACTTTTTGGGCCTAGGATGGTCTAGATGTCCTTGAAGAGCAGGCCTGGAGAGGCTTTGTTATGTCTACCTAGCATGAGAGAGCAGAAATTAACAGGCTGCAAGAAACTTCAGAGTTACACACTAAGCAGTACAGTGATTTGAAAGATATGAAAGTTAAAACCTAAGGCATCATTTCCACACCTTTAGAAACAATATTCTTGCTTTCCTTATCTTCCTAGAACTCTTGGCTTTGGGCAGTCTTGTATTAAATTCTTACTCTACCTCCTCATGATTATTTATTATGCTTATGAAGTGTCTGTGAAGCCACTTATACAAGTCACTCTGAAGGGTTTTCTTTAATCTGAGATTTAGATGTTCTTCATGGCTCTTTCTTTGTTTTCTCTACCTTCCTTTGTAGCATGATATTAGCCTGAGTGTTTCTGTTTCCTGATAGTTCTCACCCTTAACCTCTGTTACCTGTTTTTTTCACATACATACTTACATGTATGCATAAAATCAGAATTTTGTTGCTTCTAAAGGTGAGCACAAATAGTATCTGGATGAATGAAACTGATTCTCCTGGAGTTTAGCATATTCTACAGATTATTTAATCACAATTCTGTAGAACATCAGTAAGTGAATTTGAGTTACATTTTTCAATATGCTAGATTTTTAAAATTAATACAGTTATTGAGAATACACTTCCTTTTTATTAGAACTCAAATATCAGGGAATTTTATTTCTGCTTGTCCATAGAACTAGGATTTTTTCTTAATAAATATCTATATAGTCAGTTAGAATTTGGGATTGATACTCGGATTTGGTAAATTTCTGTTTCTAGAAGCAAATGCAAAAGCATATAACTATGCAACATTAATTACAGTTATGCAATTTTAATCAATTTCTATGTATTTTGCTGGTTGAAAATGAAGTTTGATTGCAGTCTTAGAACATATTTTCACTAGTTTAAATCTATTATCAGCATTCTAAATCATGCTGTGTCAGAAACCAGACAAATCAAGATCCAATACTTAGATTGGACATTTTTTCTGCAATTTGGAAGCCTTTATGTTCCTACAGTTGTTTGATGTGTTTTGTTTCTTGTTTTAGCTCTCAACAGATAAAACAGTAAAGGTCTTGAATATTTTGGAGAAGAATATTCAAGATGGATCAAAGCTTTCCACGTTACTTAACCATGTGAGTTTTCAAATTACATTGTTTCACACCATTGTGTAGAATAGGGTTTTCTTCACTTGAGTCCCATATAGTGATAGTTTCGAATACTGTGTGTGTCTGTGAAAGGAATTCTTGATTTTATATGTATGTGCTTAAAAGATTGCCAAATTTTAAGATTTGAAGCAAAAATCTATTTTTTTTATATTATTTCAAGTATGTTTTACTATAGTAAACATGTATTGGGAGCAATTTGGTTATCTTTTGACTTAATTTTAAATATTATCGTTTCATCCTGAAATATTCATGGTAACTGGTGTAACTTGCACTATTGGGCATTTTTTTTCTACTTTTCTACATGTCCATAAAAACATCCCTTCCACAGTGGAAGAAATATAACAGCCTGTGCTTTTATACAGGCAAGAAAGATTATTTTTCTCTGTACCAGAGAAGTTATTAAAATTTTCACCTGATTTTGCTATTAATAACATTATTACAATATGTTAGTAGTGCTGCGTGGTCATAATTAACCTCATGTATGTTCATTTTTATAACTTGTGCAAACATAGAAATACAGAGATTCCATACCCTGTGCTAAATCTAAATCACAGATTCACAGAATATGCTGAGTTGGAAGGGACCCCCAAAGATCACTGAGTCCTTATATGATCATATTTGATAAGACATGTTTTAAACCCATTGATATAGATGAGTTGGTCTCTGGAGAAAGTTGTATTCTTATGAGTTTTGTGTGACTTAACAGTCTTTTTGTGTAAGAATTCTCTCTATTGGCAAAAATTAGACTTTTCAAAGCAGCAACTGGTATGTATAGGCCACTGAAGAAAATACAAGATGAATGAGTTTAGATTTTGATTAAGGTACATCATTCTTAAGTAGAGAATGTGACAGTCTTCCTTCATAGTGCTCCCCAATGATACACTGTAGCGGGTTCAGTTTGTAACCGGGCAGAAACACCAATTAAAGTGTAGTGGTTTGGTCCAAAATACTCATTACTTACTTATTTACATTCTGTGAGATAAGAATTAGGAGAAAGCAAAGCAGGCACAAAACTTAAAGGAATATAAAGAAGTTTATTAACAGACCTAAAAGGAAGAAAAAAAAATCCGACCACACCTTCAGAACACTTCGCCTCCCCCCACCTTTCTCCCTTCTCCCACTGACAATGTAAAAAGACAACCCTTGAGATTTTCAGTCAGTTTACCGCTTCTATAATAACCTTTTTTCAGTTCACTTAGGGAGAGGAGTCTCTCTTGCTCATGCTATGGAGACATCTCCACAAGAAATGGCTTCAGTGTCACAACTAGACAGCCACCCGGGTTGGTTCTCTGCTCACATGTGAGAGTCCCTTCCCCCGACTTACAGCTTTTCCCACAACTGCTTTCGAGGGTCCAATCTTGAGCTACTGGGGTACCATTTTAAGGTTGAGCTATTCAGAAACAAAGGTTCTCTTCATCCATCTCTGGGACCATCTTCATCTCTAGAAATAGAGGCCCTCCCCCTTCCCTGGGAGCAAATGGGTCTTCCTCATCTTCATCTCTAAGACTATCTCTGGGAGCATCTCTAGGAACAGAGGTCTTTCTCCTTCCGATTTGGAGCAAGAGTCCTCATCACTTCCATCTCTCCCTGTTCAAACTTCTCATCAAATTACAGCTGCTTCAGCATTTGCTTATTCCAGCACAGGTGCTTTTACTCACAAGTACAGTTTGAACGCTCCACCCCCCATGCTTTCATGAAATTACAATGGGTATTCTGATATATCATAGTCCATCACCACCATAGCTTTACAACAGAATTTCAGCTTCTAAGCATCTCCTCTTTCTCCTCCCTCAGGTTTTTTTCAGCTCTTCTTTCTTTACTTAATGTCTGCAGGCTTCATCTGTTCTGGAGGAAGTTTACAGCACTAAAAGGGTTAATCTCACCCGGGCCTTGCAGTTGGAATTCGATTATCGATATTGGTCACATGATCTTTGCCGGGCAGCAGGCAGCTTCAGAGCTGAATCTTTGGCCACACTGGGGGGGGGGGGGGAAGGGTACTGGGCCATGCCGTCTGCACATAACAGGGCTGGGGGAGGGGGGCGCGAATGGAACAGGGCCGCACGGCTCCAGGATGGCTGTGGCCCGGCCTAGCTCGGCCCCGCTGGGCCTCACACGGGCCCAGCCCAGTTACCTGTCCCAAGGCCAGAAGCAAGAGAGAGCTTTCCTGGGGTTTGTCCATTCTTAAATGTGGACCACAGAGGCGGTCAAAATTTTTAAGTGACTTAAAAAATTGTCAATATTCAAACTAGCCAGTTGATAGGTTCTGTCAGGTCACAGAGGAAGCTGTAAGCACCTCTTTGCAAGAAAATCACTTCTGGAGTTATGGTAACCCATGGCATACACAGAAAGCTTCTTTGTGTTTTACTAGAAGAACACAGTGAGATATTGAAGACCTGTAATTTAGGGTTACAAACCTTTTTCTAGTAAAACAAACATTTGTCAATTTCTAAACCAAACTATCTTTGTATCATAAAGGAAATACTGCATTTTTTATGTGTGTATGTATGTATATTAAAATAATGTTATCTTTTACTTGGTAAGGAAAAAAATTTAACTTTTTGTTAACACTACCTTGTTTTCTATCACCTGTTACAGAACAATGACACTGAAGATGAGGAGAGATTATGGAGAGATCTTATTATGGAGAGAGTGACAAAATCTGCTGATGCTTGTCTTACTGCTATCAATATTATGACATCACCAAATATGCCTAAGGCTGTATATATTGAAGACATAATAGAAAGAGTTATTCAATACACAAAATTTCATTTGCAGAACACTCTCTATCCTCAATATGATCCTGTGTATAGAGTGGATCCTCATGGTGGTTAGTATGCTAAATGTTTCGCATTTTGTTGTCATATGCATATCTTGAGGTGTGGGTATTCAAGAACGGTTTTAAGAATCTTGGATCCAGAATTCAAAGCAATTATGAAAATATTAAATTCTTGCTTTCTAGCTGATTTTACTAAATAGTTTTTCTTTTGTAAGAAATTTCATTTAGAAAGCTGTAGTCATGGACTTGTTTTGGAGACATTTCTTGAGGAAGATATCATCTTTCTAATATCTGATGTGAAATACTGAAAAAATTAATGATACTTTTTATTTTCTAGGTGGTGTTTTAAGTTCAAAAGCAAAACGTGCCAAGTGTTCCACCCACAAGCAAAGAGTTATAGTGATGTTATATAACAAAGTTTGTGACATTGTCAGCAGTTTGTCAGAGTTGCTAGAGATACAGCTTCTCACTGATACAACTATTCTTCAAGTAAGTTTTATCAGAAAAATTTTTGTCTGAGAAATTTTTTTCTTTTTCCAGAGAGACTGTAAAGTGTAATTGTCTCAATGACATGAAATATGAAACCAGTACAAACTTTTGAATTATTAACAGCAGTGACTAGTTTGTTCTGTAGTAATGTTCACATCTTTAATGGCTTTTATTGTACAGTTAAGAAAAGTTGAATATGATTGTATTAAAATATCCTTTAATAACTTTATTTTTAAATCTTATGAATACATGTTGTCGAATACCTTACCTGATGAATGAATAATCTACTTGTGAAAATGCATAAATGTCAGTTTGGTAGTCAAATATACTTACAATAGCTTCTTTCTGTTGATAGATATCATCTATGGGAATAACACCTTTCTTTGTAGAAAATGTCAGTGAACTACAGCTATGTGCCATCAAATTAGTGACTGCAGTAAGTAATTATTAATTTGCAGTTTCATGTTCTTCTGAGAGCTATTAGGACATTTACATAGGCTGTATTTTTGCTGGTAGAGAATTGGAGCTTAGATCTAATTTTATTCTTGCATGTTTTTACAGTTTGGTATCATAATCTAGGAACAGTATTAAAGCTACTTGAGCTCCTCCCATTTGCATAGTACTCTATAGGAAGAAATAGCCTACTTAAGCCAAGGAATTTACTTAATTTTGGTTATGTTGTTTAAAGCATAAACACAAACCCCTTCCTCTTACTTGTTCTTTCTTGTCTTAAGAAATCTTAATGTGGTTTTTCTTATCTCCTTTGTTAAGACTAGAGTTTATGCAATGGTATAAGTCACAGAACTAGTAGGATGGTTCTATATAATATATAATAGAACTATATAATAGAATAAGTCCTCTTCCTCAGAAGAGGTGGCTATGTGAAAAATTCATGGGGCAGATAAAATATTTTTTCAGGAAAACTGCAGTGCAACACAGATGAGTTTGTTCAAGTGAAAGTTTTTCATCTTTGTAAGGATTATGTACTCCAGTATTTATAAAAGTAATTCTGCCTGAACAAAGGGAGAGGCAAACTCTACAATCCTGATCCCATAAATTGAATTAATATTTAATGTCAGGCAAACATCAAAGCTTAGTTTTCTCAAATGTGCTCTAAAACCATACATGTGTTCATATTTAATGTACGTTACCATAGACCTTTGCTCTATACTGAAGTCTGTAGCTTAGCCTTACCCTGACTTTCAGTGTATTGTACTATTGGCAGAAAAATTTAAAACACATGGTATTTTTAAGAGCTATTAAACATTTATGCTATTTGAAGACTTTTTAAAAAGCTATATTCGAAAAAGGTTTTATGTATTTTATAAAGAAATGCTTGCTTTGAAAAAACAAAGCAATGCAATTAAAAACAAGGTATGCATTAAATATAATTTATTTAAATGTCATGTAAAGAGTATGTTTCTATATATGATTTAAAAAATCTATTTAACAAGTGATATTTTATGTAACAATAAATAGTTTTTTAACAATTCTGTTACTATTAAATAGGTGTTCTCCAGGTATGAAAAACATAGGCAGTTAATACTAGAAGAAATTTTCACTTCCCTTGCAAGACTACCAACCAGCAAGAGGAGTTTGAGAAATTTCAGGTAAATTCTGACATAGATTGATAATTTGTAGACAGCAACATTTACAGGTTTTTAGATGTAGGATTTTAGGCTTCAGTATTAACTTGTTCTTTAAAAATCCGTGACTCCATAAGCTATGTTTTGTTAGAGGTTGATATTTCAAAACCTCTACAGTGAGAGCAGAATTGTCTGACAAATGTATTTTGTAATAATCACTTTCTTATGCCATCATATTTATGCCTGCTTCCAAAATAATTGCAATATCTTATCTGTCTCAATAAGTGTGTAAATGACTGTAATGTTAGTATGAATTCAAAGTTTTTTTCTTGGAAAATTCTTTGGTTCTGTTCATATGGATTTTATATAATGTCATTGCTAAAGCTTAATGGGAAAATTCTGGCTGAATTTCTTTGAGGACATGCTCAGAGCACTCTTTCCATGAAATGAATCTAATACTCCTTTGAATGAGTCTCTTTTAGAAACTACTCAGTTCGCTTTAACTGTCTTTTAAGTGCTTCAGCTGGATTTCAGTGCATCTTCTGAATAATAGTATAGTTTCAGGTTAAAGTAGAGAAAGAATCTGACTGGATTTCAGTTAAAATTGAGGTTGGACACTGCAAATTATTCTAAAACATTTGTTGTTAGTGTTAATTTTGTTCCTTGCTTCCATACATCTTTTCCCTGGAGACAGACAAGTTGTCAATGAAATAGGTTGTCTGATCCAGGGTGGATGAACAGGAAATATCCAGGAAAAGAAATTAATTGAAACTTTGAAGTTGAATTTGGCAATTCTAATGTTAACATGAGTTCTTGTTCCTAGTATTTCCTATTGTTTTGTTTATAGACATCAGAGAGATCTAGTAAATAGGAAGGTGTTAGGCATAGGAGCATAAATGGTAGATACCCTCTTTGAATTGGGACCTTTACTCTAAGGAAGTTACTGTCTCAAGGCCATAATGACTGCACTGTTTATCGCTAGAGTCCTAGCTCTAACCTGTTGGAGGCCATTCCCTGTCTGTGGCTATAGGCATGAAGGGTGCAGCTTACCTAAAATTTTATAGGAAAATATTCTCTCTGTACAAATAGTTAGAGATAACTTCATGTAGCGGGTTTGGTTTGTAACCAGGCAGAAACACCAATTTAGTGTAGTGGTTTGGTCTAAAATACTCATTACTGTTTACCTTCTGTGAGATAAGAATTAGAAGAAATGCAAAGCAGGCACCAAACTTGGAAGAATATAAAGAAGTTTATTAACAGACCTAAAAGAAGAGAAAAAAAAAAATCATACTACGCCTTCAGAACATTTCTCCTCCCCCCCACCTTTCTCCCTTCTCCCACTGACAATGTAGAAAGACAACCCTTGAGATGTTCAGTCGGTTTATCGCTTCCATAATAACCTTGTTCAGTCCATTTAGGAAGAGGAGTCTCTCTTGCCCATGCTATGAAAACATTATCACAATGAGCCAGCCGCCCAGGTTGGTTCTCTGCTCACATGTGAGTCCCTTCCCTGACTTGCAGCCTTTCCCACAACTGCTTTCGAGGGTCCACTCTGGAAGTTACTGGGGTATAAATTTAAGGTTGAGCCATTCAGAAACAAAAGTTCTCTTCACCCATCTCTGGGAGCATTTCATCTCTAAGAACATAGGCCCTCCTCCTTCCCTGGGAGCAAAGGGTCCTCCTCATCCTCATCTCTAGGACTATCTCTGGGAGCATCTCTAGGAACTGAGGTCTTCTCCTTTCCCATTTGGAGTAAAAGTCTTCATCGCTTCCATCTCTCCTGTTGAAACTTCTCATGAAATTACAGCTGCTTCAGCATCTGCCTATCTCAGCACAGGTGCTTTTGCTCACAAGTACAAGTTGAACACTCCACCCCCCATGCCTTCATGAAATTACAACGGGTACTCTGATGCATCCTAGCTTTACAACAGAATTTCAGCTTTAAGCATCTCCTCTTTCTTCTCCCTCAGGTTTTCAGCTCTTCACAGAACTAAAAGGGTTAATCTCACCTAGGCCTTGCAGCTGGAATGAAGCTTATCGCTGTTGGTCACATGATCTTTTGCCGGACAGCAGGGCAGCTTCAGCTGAATCTTGGCCGCACTGGAGAGAAGGGAGCCGAGCAGGGCTGTGTAGGGGGTTCTGCGGGTGGAACAGGGCCCATCGGCTCCAGGATGGCCATGGCCCAGCCCGGCCTGGCCCAAGCAGGGCCTGGGCCGGGCCCGCTGGCCCCCACACAGGGCCTGCAGCCACCTGTCCCAGCACTGGAAACGAGACAGAGACTCTGCCTCGGGGTTTCCTATTCTTAAGTGTGGATCACAGAGGCAGTCACAACTTTAAGTGGCTTAAAGAATTGTCCATATTCAAACTGGCCAGCTGATAGGCTCTGTCAGGTCACAGAGGAAGCTGTAAGCACCCCTTTGCAAGAACATCGCTTCCGGGACTGTGCTTGCTAACCCATGACACTTCATAAAGATAATAATTGCAATCTCTTTTGTGTACAGTTATTATTTTGATAATTTAGGGAGAATGATGTCATATTGTTAAACGCAGCATTAAGTGGTGTTGATGTACATATGGGTAGTAAACACCACACTGTTTATCAGGTTAAATCATTTGGAAGGGGAGAAATGTGAGGTGGAGTGTATTCATGCTGGTCATACCAACTTAAAAGACACTCTTGCGTGCTGAAGTTTATAGTCTGTTGCGCTGCCTGAGATTACCATAGGTGTAACTGTTGTAGAAGTCAGTCCAGGTCATGGTCGCTATTTTCTCTTGTTTAAAATTCCTGCATATTTCAGATACATTAAATAATATATAAGTAATAAATTATTATTACAAGCTTGGTCTATTTTTTAATGTTGTGTTGGAAATGGATATGGCATTATACAGAATAAGCCTATTAGTAAGTGCCTTTGCATGGAGGTGTTTGATTTATTAAATATTTCTGAAGATTCTTCTGCTGCTGAACTTCACGGACACTCTGATGTCCCATCTGTGAGCTGTTTCAGTTCATCTCTTTGGCCTGAGAATAATGCTTACCATTTTTGTTAGACCAAACCTTTTGCTGCATAAAAGAGAAGCAAATGACAAGATAAATGTCTATAACACAGATTCCTAGCTTTGATTATTATTTTAAAAGGTGTTATTTAGGAAAAAAAATTTTGTTTGTTTTTTTTAATTTAGTTTTAGTGCTAATGCTGTCTTATTAACAGATTAAACAGCAGTGACACTGACGGAGAGCCTATGTATATTCAGATGGTAACAGCACTAGTTCTGCAGCTTATTCAATGTGTGGTGCATTTGCCATCAACAGAAAAAGATTCTAATTCAGAGGAGGAATCAAACAAAAAAGTAAGTTTTTTTAAAGAGCCATAATTTTTTTTTTTTTTGGTACAGGAATGACTGTAGGTATAATATTTTATGATGTTGCTCTAGTAATCAAGCCTCTTAATTTTATGTCAGCTGTAATTATTTGATGAATGAGAAATGCTGGTCTGGAAATTATATTTCTGTGCATGCTAAAATATTATAAAAATAAATCTTGTTATTTTTAGGTGGATCAAGATGTGCTTATGACTAACTCGTATGAAACAGCCATGAGAACAGCACAAAACTTCCTTTCTATTTTCCTTAAGAAGTAAGTACTGTTGCATTCTTTAGTCTATTGATGAAACCAACTCCAAATAAAATTTCACACCTTAAGACAAACCAAACCACTTTGCAATCCTAAATGACTACTAATAAAGTTACTTATAACAATATATTTTATAAATCTCTGAGAGACCTACGTGTCTGGAAAAAAAATTTTATGGAACAGAAAGTCTGCAGAGAGTTTAAGAACACATTTAAGAATCTGTCTGATAATTTATATAGGATCCTTTTATCAGGGATCTTTTACTCATCTGAAACATGGAAGAGAAGGCTGAGTAAAATATTTAAGTGATGAAACCAGATTATTTCAGTCATCAAAATGACCAAAATATAAAAACCCTAAAATCACTTTCATTTAGATAAAGTTAGGAATGTCAATAGCTCAGCAGGGGAAAAAAACCCATACCTGAATAACCAAAGGATTTGTAAGAAAAAGTCCTGATGTTTTTATCATGTTAATTTCTGTTGTTAAGCCAAAACACTGTTTGTGAGCTATCTAGCCATTTCTCTGCATACTTCTGGTATAATTAAAGTTAGGGATGCCACATATAGGTGAAATACTATCATGTATGTTATCTTTTGATTGTTTTACATTCTTTTTTTAACCTTTCTGGAACATAATACTGAGATGCCTTATCACTGTGAAATAAGTCAGACCAGGTTTAAGGACACGACACCTCCTAAATACCCCACTCTAGC
This sequence comes from Aphelocoma coerulescens, assembly GCF_041296385.1. NCBI lineage: Eukaryota > Metazoa > Chordata > Aves > Passeriformes > Corvidae > Aphelocoma > Aphelocoma coerulescens. The sequence continues at coordinate 1,036,717 of NW_027184083.1, read as the reverse complement.
TTGAGCTTTAGTATTTTGCCTACTTTGTTTATCCAAGCTAATGCAGACTTTAACTCAAAACAATAAATAAAAAACCTTAGGAACAAAATTCTACTCTCCCGGATTAGCTGCTTTACTTGCAGTACAACTTGGAGTGATAACTGTTTAAACTATTTGTCTGTAAATGGAAAAAAACAATTTTTCTGCTAATATTTTGGATTTTTTTTTTTTTTAGAATTGCATAAAACTGGGTTTTTTTGGGGTAAAAATAGGATTAGTTCTCTTTGTATCAGAAGAAAAGCTTAAATGGCTCTTAAATTCACTTACAAACATGCATTTTGATTTAAACAGATGTGGCAGTAAACAAGGGGAAGAAGATTACAGACCACTGTTTGAGAACTTTATTCAAGATCTTCTTTCCACAGTCAATAAACCAGAATGGCCAGCTGCAGAGTTGCTACTTAGCTTATTAGGAAGGCTACTGGTAAGTTTTGTTCTTAACTATTATATTAATTTATTTCTTATTACAATGGAACTTGTTTATTTCAGCTCAAACTGTTACAGGAGTGTTTTCTGATTGTTGATGCATGCAGCATGTAAGGATATTCTTACATGTATCACTATTATGTAATGCATAGAAAATAAAATTTAGGTCAGAAGATCATTGATATGGAACTTAGTAAAGGTCATATGTATAGAGTTTCTCATTAAAGTCCTCTTCTAATATTCCATGACATTTTCCACATTAAAAAATGCCATTCTATAGCATCTAATAAGTTTAGATATTCATAGAACCATAGAATATGGTGAGCTGGAAGGGACCCACAAGGATTATTGAGTCCAACTCCTGGCCCTGCACAGGACACCCCAACAATCCCACCCTGTTCCTGAGAGGGTTGTCCAAATGCTCCTTGAGCTCTGGCAGCCTTGGGGCTGTGACCACTTCCCTGGGGAGCCTGTTCAGTGCCCGACCACCCTCTGTGTGAAGAACCTTTTCCTGATATCCAACCTAAACCTCCCCTGACACAATTCCAGTTGTTCCCTCGGGTCCTGTCATTGGTCACCAGAAAGCAGAGCTCAGCGCCTGCCCCTCTGCTGCCCCTTGGGAGGAAGCTGCAGACCCCAGTGAGGTCTTACCTCAATCTCTTCTCCTTCAGGCTGAACAAACCAAGTGACCTCAGATGTTCCTCATACAGCTTCCCCTCTAAACCCTGGTCACTAGAAAGCAGAGCTCAGCGCCTGCCCCTCTGCTGCCCCTTGGGAGGAAGCTGCAGACCCCAGTGAGGTCTTACCTCAATCTCTTCTCCTTCAGGCTGAACAAACCAAGTGACCTCAGATGCTCCTCATACAGCTTCCCCTCTAAACCCTTCACCATCTTCATTGCCCTCCTTTGGATGCTATCCAATAGTTTCATTCATATTAATTGGGAATAATGTCAGACTAATACCTGTAATTATTCATAGAATGGTTTGGGTTGGAAGGGACTCATCTCATTCCACACCCCTGCAGTGGACAGGCAGGGACACATTTCACTAGACCAGGTTGCTCCAAGCCCTGTCCAACCTGGCCTCGAACCCTTCAAGGGATGGGGCAGCCACAGCTTCTCTGGCCCTTCTTCCAGGGCCTCGCCACCCTCAGAGGGAACAATTTCTTCCCAATATTCCATCTAACCCTGCCCTCTGGCAGTGGGAAGCCATTCCCCCTTGTCCTATCACTCCATGCCCTTGCAAATAGTCCCTCTTCAGCTTTCTTATAGGCCCCCTTCAGACACTGGAAGGTTCTCTAAGGTCTTATGGACATTCAGGTTCCTCAGGTGGTCATGAGCCTGATCTTCACTTAGAGTGGGAGGGACTTTTCTCTCCTAGTCCCATACTTCTCTCGACTATTCCTTTAGCACAGAACCTGAAAACAATTAAGTAGTTTGGTCTCATAAGTTTGGTCTTAAATTAAGTGGTACATTTACTTATGGATTGTGACATTTTACAGAATGTGAATATTTTCATTGTAATATTTTTTGAGAGTTGTTCTTCAGCATTACAATGCAATTAATACAGTAATTTGAGCTTTTTATTTGGAAAATATTTTATGGTTGTGTTCCTGGTAATATGTAGCTTTCTTTATACTTGTGTGAATAATGAGGAAGATGTATTATGGTGCTATGCTATTGCAAAGGATATCTGCTCTACTAGCTGTCTGGTTTATTTTAGTTTTTTAAAAATATATATTTTTATAACAGGCATATTTAGTAGAGAGAAAGACTCAAAGGAAAAAACATTGTAAAGTAAGGACTGTATCTGTGATGTAATAGCAAATTACATAATTTTTAGCAGCATGGAAATTAGGTGGACTTTTTAATAAGGTCAAATTGTCTTGTAAGAAGAATCTCAGTTGCATAAATAAATAATTTTTAAAACAGTTTATTCTGCTTTTCTTAGGTTCACCAGTTCAGTAACAAATCTACAGAAATGGCATTAAGAGTTGCATCGCTTGACTATCTTGGAACTGTAGCTGCAAGACTCAGGAAAGATGCAGTCACTAGCAAAATGGATCAAGGTTCTATAGCCAGAATACTCAAACAGGTGTGTGAAAGATCCCATGCTAGTTGGATTGAGATATATCTATTTAAAAGCCTAAACATTTTAAAGATGTGTGAAAAACTGGCATTATGAGGTATTGTGGTTTGACACTGGCCTAATGCTAGGCACCCACAAGAGCTGCTCGCTCACCCTCCCCTGCCACAGCTGGGCAGAGGAGGGAAAAGGGAAAAAAAATTAACAAAGGGTTCATGAGTGAGATAAGAACTGGGAGAAACACTTCAAGGGCGAAACAGGCTCAACTTAAGTTGCAAAGTGAATTTATTACTAACAGACTCAGAGGAGGACAATGAGAAGTAAAATAAGCCCTTAGATCACTTTCCCCCCCCAGCCCCTCCCTCCTTCCCACTGACAGCACAGGGAGACAGGGCATGGGGGTTTGGTCAGTTCATCACCGAGATTTCCTTCCGCTGCTCCAGGAGAGGAGTCTTCCCCTGTGAAGCCATGGGGTCCCTCCCACGGGAGACAGCTCTCCGTGAACTTCTCCAGTGTGGGCCCACTCTCATGAGCAGCAACTATACCACATCTGCTGCAGCATAAGCCCCTCCCATGGGCAAACAGTCCTCCCAAAACTGCTGCGCCGTGGGTCTCTCTTTCCACGGGGTGCAGTCCTCCAAGGACAGGCTGCTCCAGCCTGGAAGCAGGGGCCCTCTCTCTCCACCAGGTCTTCCACTGGACCACAGCCTCCTCCAGGCATCCACCCACTCCGGCATGGGCACCTCCCCCACAGGCTGCAGGTGGATCTCTTCATCCTACGTGGACCCATGGGCTGCAGGGGCACACCTGCTTCACTGATTTACCAAAATATGAATATCGATCTAATATCGATATCCAGCTGAGACGGACAAAAACTCTCTAACAGTTCAGAGTTAGAAAGTGTATGTTTTATTTGGCGCCAGGCACTGCGTGGGATAGCTCCCTAAGATGCAGGGCCCCAATACAAGCAAACACAAAGCTTTTTATTTACAAAAATTATGAATATCCAAAATACAAATGCATATTCATAACATTAACACCTCCCATTCTCAGCTTCATATGGAAATGAGCTTAAATGTCATTACGCATGCGTAGTGTGTGTCCTGAATTGATTCGGTGGTCTTGAATTGGGTCAGTAGTCCTAAAAAGATGAAGTATGCTCATCTTCCTCATTTTGACCTTTTCGCCTTTCTGAACTTTAACAATCCTAATTACTTTAGTGATCTCTAAATTTCCTCTTGCATGACTTTTGAACGGGTTCCCACAAAGGGAGGAAATTGGTAATTGTCCTTGTTCCCTACACCAACTTATCAATGTTTCTACTCCTCATTCTAAGCACAGCTAAGCAAACATGCAAATGACAGATCATCAGTTATTTGGTAATCAGTTACTAACATCTTAAAACCCATTTCAGGTCCAGCTCTCTTAACTATTTTAATTAACTCTCACTGGGCCCAAGTTCCTTCTTACTCTAACTAATTTCAACACAGCTAGCCTATAACTAAAATCTTTATGTTTCTTCTAAATCTATGTTTCATCACCATGGTCTTCACCACGGCCTGCAGAGGAATCTCAGCTCCAGCACCTGGAGCACCTCCTCCCTCTCCTTCTTCACTGACCTTGGTGTCGCCATGTTGTTTTCCCTCACATGTTCTCACCTCCTCCTCTTCTCTGACTAGAATCCAAAATCTTGTGACTGTTTCGATTTTCTTAAATATGTTATCTCAGAGGCATTACCAACCTCTCTCATTGGCCCAGTTTTGGCCAGCAGCATGTCCATCTTCAGAGCCATCAGGGATTGGCTCTGCTGGACATGGTGTGAAGCTTCCAGCAGCTTCCTCACAGGAGCCATCTTTGTGGCCCCCCCGCTACCTAAAACCAGGCCATGCCAAAACAATACATGGGGAATGAGTTTTCATTGTTGTTCAGATTTCTGGATCAAATATACTCAATTTATAAGTATCACATTTGTTAATTCATGTCTTTCTCACACCATCTTCCTAGTGATCATTTTAAGTGGTTAATTAAAATGGTAAAACCAATTTTCTGGTGACAATATAGATGAAATAATGGAGTGACAGTTGGATTATCTCTTAAGAAGACTTAAAATATGTGTATGCATGTATGTGCAATTGCTATTGCAAAATGGTAATTGAGCTTATGGCACTCATATACAGACACTTGAGAGTTAAACTGTTAGGCCTATAAGGTTAGTTTTTATGTGATGGAACTGGTATTGGTTGTGTGTGTAGGGGGGGTTGTTACTTTTGTGGGTTTTTTTTTTACTGGAATTGCATATATCTTTCATTAGAGAATACATATTTGCATTTCTGCTAATGCTCCTTATTAAAATGTCTCCAAATCTACAAGGTTGGCAGCAATTAACAAAGCAGTGTATGGATTTGGGCCCTCTAAAGTACATTAAGAAAATCTTGGGCCTTGTGTGTCCTTTTAAAAATGTGAACTTTCACATTTCTTATGGATGCAATAGTTTTCTTTCTGAAGTATTAATTGTTTTCAGCATGATGAGATCTAAGGTTGAGTATTCACATGAAGTTCATTTCCCTGAAAAGACTCCAGATCTATTATATGTATTTTATGATGACTGTTACAGACTTATTTTGAAGGTAAAAGTCACGCAATTTACAGGCATTCAGATAAAGAATCAAAATTCATCTACTCCTTCATGAGGCTGATACTTCCCATAACTTTTGTCAATTGGAATATTTTACTATGTATAGTGTCAAATCTTTATGTTCATAGCTTATTATAATTTATACTTCTATGTGCTAAGGGGCTGTAATTCTCCTTTTGCAGTGATTTTGACAATTGTACATTAGACTTCATAGGGAAATATTTTAGAAGAATCCTTTTCTCTTTCCTTATCTCCAGAAGTTATATAATAGTACTGAAAGATATTCTAAAAAGATACACACCTGAGTGGTGACCTGAATTTTTCTATTTCTTTTGAGTTTTTTACAGGATCAGGCAGTAACTACGCATTGACATCTGTAGTAAATAAAATAGCTATGGGCAATTGAGTGCTAAAAGCTTTTTTCAGTTACTCAGGAAGCTTAACATAAATGATGGCATTGTGAAAAGTGTATACTATACAGTACAATCACTCAGGGTAGACTGTGTTGTTTATAAATGATTTGTAACATAAGAACAAATAACTACTTGAAAATGTGTACATGACACCTAAGCTTCACTTTGCTGCCCAAATGGCCAGAAAATAAGATCCGTTGGTAGACATATTCAGCTTTAGTCATTAGAAATATCTTAAATTATTCTTTTCATTCAGAAATGAACTTATATCTCTACAGATTTTTCTTTCCTGCTGAATTGAATACTTAGACTCTGTTGGATATTTCCTTCTACTCTCTGATATCATTACCAGGATAATCCCCAATGATCGACGAATGCTTATAACTGTCTATTGTGGTTTGGACTCATGAACTGTATAATTAGATTTAGGAGAAAATCTATTCTGACATTTTTAAACAGTAGATTTTTTTCATAGACATCTGTCATAGATTGTCAAGTTGATTTGAACACTTGTGCATGCTTTTCATTAATTTATCTCTTGATATGCTGATCTAGACTTGTAATTGTACCTTTTTCTGCTTGCTGTTGTTTGCAAGTTATATTATGTGCTACATTTGTGACAAGATTCTCAATCCATGCTGTTCATACAGAAGTTGATGGTTATAAGTTACAGGTTTTATTGCTGAAGAAGAAAAATGTTTTGTAGCTGAAGAAGTTTAAGCCAGGAATTATTCTTCTACTTTTATTATCAATATTGAATACGATTTGTTGTGGGCTTCACAGTTTCTTTTTGTTTCTTCTGGGTTTTTTACTTTTTAAAATAGTTAGGCAGTTAAGGTTCATCAAGCAACTTTGTCAGCCTTTTTATCCACAGAATTTAATATTGGTTGAAGGCCAGACTTTCAAATCACAATTTGCACATCATAGGGTGCCAAATATATATTAATAAACATACATTAGTATTATGTCTACTGTAGACGTGTTTTGAATTCTTGAACTCAATAATTTGAAGGGGAAAAAAACCCTTTTTTCTGCTGTAGCATCGGCAATTGCAAGGACCTGCACATTTCAGTATAATACTAAGGAAAAAAGAATGTTTTATGGATTTAGGTTTATGCTGTCTTGTAAGTGTTGAGAAAGTTAGTTTCTGATTCAATAACAAGTTAATTGATACTGATTTGATCTCTAACCCCTATATGGGGAAAAGTACATTGTCTGCTGGTCACATACAAAATCATTGTTCGATTTACATAGGCTAGAACTATTTAAGAGATCAGGAGATACATACTTCCTATACAATAGCCTCTTGTAAAAAAAAAAATTCTGGTTTTAACATTCATACAGTTTAGATATTTACAAATCTGATGCATAGTTCTCAAAATAATATTTCATATGTAGTCCTTTTTGTGCATCTTAAAAGTGCTTCACAAGAGAATTAATATTACCGTTTTCTGTAGATAGACTTTATGCACTAGGTGGAATTTTTATAAAATGTATGTTTGTTCTCAATGGTTTTGACTTATAGAAACTTAATTGAGTCTCAGAGAGTATGATTCTTTAGTGCTAGAGCTCAGGGGTGTTTGGGAATAACCTCTGTAAATTTTTTGCTAAATGGATTGAGCATGCTTGCTGCACTTTCTCTGTATCAATGCTTTAAACCTGAAAACAGTTATACCAAATATTTTTCAGAGGGATAAGTTGTTTTTATTTCTTTGACGTTTCCCATATGTTTTTACTGTTGTCTGTGTTGCATATTTATGTTCATTTGACTTTTTTGCCTTTTATCCCTTGTTCACCTGTGAAGTAATTGTTTCAGTATTTAATTTTGTTGAGAGAGCTAATGATGCCTTTTATAGGTTAAATCTTTTGTCAGTCTATGTGTGATTTCAGCCCTTTGTTTTTCCTTGGGAACAGAGGGTCTTCACACAAGATCACAGAATGAAAATTAATCAAATCAGTCAGTCTGTTTTAAAACAAGTCTTATTCTGCTGTTAATCTTTTTTAGACTTTGGAGCCACAGTCTAATTTGGTTTAGTCTCTATAAAGTTCAGAAGTAATTGATTAAAAAATTGTTAGTTGTATTGATAATTGCAGAACATTAACTTCAGTGTATTTTATATGTGGACATACAGATTTTCAGATGATAATCACCACTGCAATATTCTATTTTAAAACTATCTTTCTATTTCTGATAGGTTTCAGGAGGAGGAGATGAAATTCAACAGCTGCAAAAGGCTTTGCTAGATTATCTGGATGAGAACACAGAAACTGATGCATCATTAGTGGTAAATTTCAGCTTTCTGATGTCAAGTTTATATAAAAATAATTTTAGTAACATGCACTGAATAAAATGATTTTTGGTCATGCATATTAGAGATTCAATTAAATTGTCACCCTAACATATAATGTTGGTTGTCTTTTCTGAAATATTGTTGATGCATTAGACTCAATCTCATATATCTGTTAATTTCACTGTTCTACATCTGTTGTTTTGTTTTCTGTGTATCCTGCTGTATTTCTCCAGTTTTCTCGGAAGTTTTATATAGCTCAGTGGTTCCGTGATACAACTATGGAGACAGAGAAAGCAATTAAATCTCAGAAGGATGAGGATTCATCTGAAGGAACTCATCATGCAAAAGATGTTGAGACCACAGGGCAAATCATGCATAGAGCGGAAAATCGCAAAACATTTCTTCGCAGCATCATTAAAACTGCTCCATCTCAGTTCAGTACATTAAAGTACGTTTGAGCACCACTGCTTTATTAACCATGCATTTGACATTTTTAATCATTTTTTATAAACATGTCCTAATTAAAACATTGAATTTGTTGCAGGATGAATTCTGATACTGTGGACTATGAAGATGCATGTTTGATTGTTCGCTACTTGGCCTCTATGAGGCCATTTGCCCAGAGCTTCGATATTTACTTGACACAGGTAAACTGTGCTGGAAGTCTTAGTACAGTGAAATGCAATTGGTTTCTGATTCCAAACACTTTTGTGGTAGTGTTCCATATCTGTTCATTGTTGCACGTGTATTTAACAGGCCATGATAACACCATGTGCTTTCTGTATTAATAAGTGCTTATATTTCTTTTTCTTGCATGCATTTTATATGTCATATTGTACATGCATTATTTTGTCTATGGATGTAGATGGCAAAATCAATATCTTAGATGTACACAGAAAAAAAAATTGCAAAATGTTGAAATCTTTTTTACAGTTTCTGTAAGATGTATGCTCATTTGGTGATATTAACTCATTAAATTGATCTTAATTTGAAAATACAAGCCAACTTAGCTACTTGCTTGCAGTGCATGTTACTGTCACTTTGGAAGCTGTTGTTTAACCAGTGTGATTTCTTTCCTTTTTCTGGGAGAAGAGCACTAACATGTTGTCATGGCAACATGTTTGAACTCCAGTACTGGTTTAGTTTAGGTTCTGTTACTTATATTGATCTGCATACAGAGCCATTCTTAAAATGATAGTGCTCAAATCCACCTCTTCCTAGAAAGAACCATGATGAAAGCCACAACTGAATGGCAAGAGCAGAGTTTAAAATGAAGGGACTTCTTATTTTAGTTATTTCACTTCCATGTTATTCTGCTGCATTGTTGCCTGTAAACAGTTTGTTACCTTCCCAAAGCAAATGAATCATTGTTTTTGTTCTCTTATTAGATTCTGCGTGTACTTGGTGAAAATGCAATTGCTGTTCGAACAAAAGCCATGAAGTGTCTGTCTGAGGTTGTTGCTGTAGACCCCAGTATTCTAGCCAGGGTAAAAAAATCTGAAATATCCATTACGTATATGCATTCTTCTGTCACACTTAAAAGAAATCTTTAATTCCTATTTTGGATTTGTGTTTTATTTGTTCCTTTTTAGCTGGATATGCAACGAGGAGTTCATGGGCGGCTAATGGATAACTCCACTAGTGTACGAGAAGCAGCTGTGGAGCTTCTTGGACGATTTGTGCTCTGTCGTCCTCAGCTTGCTGAGCAGTATTATGATATGCTGATTGAAAGAATTTTGGTACGGTGATAAGTGTCATTGGGAAATTTGTTTTCAACTGAGTTTATATGTTTAATAATATGGAATGATGATTCCAAGAGTAAATGATATCTTATTATTTTAATGGGGAGCATCATGCTTTTAAGACCAACCTTCTAAAATGCATTGCTTGTTTTCAGTGATGCTTTGTTATATTGTCATGGTTTCACTCCAGCCAGCAGCCAGGCCCCACGCAGCCACTTGCTCACACCCCCACCATCAGGATCGGGGAGAGAATCAGTAGAGTAAAAGCCAGAAAACTCCTGGGTTGAGATAAAGACAGTTTAACAGGGATAGCAAAAAGCATCACACACAAGCAAAACAAAACAAGGAATTCATTGAGCCCTTCCCAAGGGCAAGCAGGTGTTCAGCCATCTCCAGGAGAGCAGGGCCCCGTCGTATGGAACAGTGACTTGGGAAGATGAACACCTTCACCCAAAATGTCCTCCCCTTCCTCCTTCTTCCCCCCACTTTATATACTGAGCATGATGTCATATGGTCTGGAATATTCCTTGGGTCAGTTGGGGTCACCTGTCCCAGCTGCATCTCCTCCCAACCTCCCACGCACCCCCAGCACCCTCCCCAGCATATGAGGAGCAGAAAAGGCCTTGGCTCTGTGCAAGCTCAGCAATAACAAAAACATCTCTATATTATCAACCCTGTGTTCAGCACAAACCCAAAACACAGCCCCTTGCCAGCCACTGGGAAGAAAATTAACTCTACCCCAGCCAGAACCAGCATATACATCAATAAGTAAATATACATAGAAAGTGGTACTTCCACAGAACCAGGATTATATTCCTTTTGGTTCCTTTATTAAAGCACAGATTCAATGAAATGAGGAATTTTGCCACATCTCTGAAGTCTCAGGTATGGGTTATTGAGGGCAGTTCAGTAGTGTGGGTGATGAAAAAAATCTACAACACAGTAATTTAAAGTTGCCATTTTTAATTAAAAAAAAAATATAAAACTATTTTGGTTTTCTATGCTATGTTTTAGTGCTTTAAAAGGCTTTTTATTAGAGTTTTTGTATAAAAAGTGGGTTTTGGCTGGATGTTCAGATAAAATACAGTGTTAATTTAACTGTAAGATAACACTAGCTTTTAGCATTCATGTTAGGTTTTTAGTCAAATACTACTCATTTGCTATAGTTACATGATAAAACATGTTTGTAAAGTGTTTTGGAGATGTCCATATGAGCATGCATCAAGGTACTCATCCTGGAATTTAGATTAAACATATTTTGAATTAAGTAATATGAAATTAAGCTACTCATCCTTCTCCTTAGATGAAGCCTAGGAAAATGGAAAATATTTGCTGCACATATCATCCATAAGCTTTATCCAAAGGCTTTTGAAGTATTACAGTCCAGATTTACAAAGTCTCTTGGGTGTTCCAAAACAGTAGCTAAAGCATCATTGCATCTAGCTTGTAAGATCTTGAAGTAAGAACTGGAATTATACATTTGCAACATCATGAGTTCTTAAATGGGACAATATAAATGGAGGAAGTGTTTCAATGTTTTGAGGACTCAGCCAAAACCTTTAGAATTGTTGCAAATAAAGTTATGCTGACCTTTTGTATAAATATACTCCAGAATATTTTAGCTGCCTTTTCTGAATACATTTTTCAGGTTAGATTGTGTGATCTTCAAATATTAATTTATATAATACATTAATTAATATGTTTGATTTCTTTTCAAGAGCATAATGTTTTTCTCCTCACAGGATACTGGTATCAGTGTCAGAAAAAGAGTCATAAAGATACTTAGGGATATCTGCATTGAACAACCAACATTTCCCAAAATTACTGAGATGTGTGTGAAAATGATTCGGAGAGTCAATGATGAAGAAGGCATTAAGGTAGAATGAAACATATCCTTCAGGATTTAAATTATCATTATTGGTTTCTATATTTTGATGCAAAAATAATCAAAAAAAGTATTTCATTTCTCCTTTGTAATTTTTATTATTTTTATTAATTTTTAAGAGCAAATAGCTTTCTACATTGCCGTCTGACTTGGTTTTCTTTTCTTTCTTCTATTTTCTTCAAGTTCTTGATGACAATTAAAGGATTTTAAAAAGTTAATGTCTAGAGTTTTGGGGTTTTTTTTTCTCTTTGCAAGTATTGTCTCTGATACTTCTCTTTTCTAACAAGTAAAATTAGTATATAAAATTCCTTTCTGAAAACAAAATAAACTTTAAGTCAAAATTAAGTACTTGATGTTAGTATGTGCCAGATTTATAAGTTCTGAATCATAAACCTGACACTGATGTTTTTTGTTTGATTTGGCAAAAATAATTTTAAAATTGCTGGGTAATTAAGAATACACCTGTAATAATTTTGTATCACACTTTCAGTGGGATTTGAAATCTGCAACTTTAAAGCTGTAACATATAATTTTACCACTTGAGATATGTTAATGCCAAGTGGCTTTCAGAGAAGACTGTTAATCAAGAAGTAGATGAACAGCTGAATCTAAGGTGCTGCTAGGAAAGGAGGATGACCTTTCCCTTGCCTTTCCAACAACCTCATAAAGATGAGGCAGTATCTGCAATGTATTTTTTAAGTCTCCATGGATGAGAAATGCTTCCTACAAGCATATGCTTTATAAGTAATTTGGGAATAGTTCACTTTCATTCTATTCCATCTTTTCCTCCATACAAAAACATTTTAAGAGAACCAACTTCCTATAGTTGGGTAGAGAGACTTGACTTCTCTCTCTTCCTTGCCTTGTCACAGCTGTTCTGAAAATGCCAAAGTAATCTAAAATTGCTGCTAATTCTGCTGTAGAAATTGTAGTCTTGTGTTCAGTTTTCAGCTTCTCAGGGTACTATAATTTCCTGAGGAATGCAAATTAGTGCAGGAAAGTGGTAACTCCATTTTCTGTAGCATCACTTCCCAGTGATCATTTTAGTGAAGCTTGCTTATAGACCAGTATAACTGCTGTAATAGTAATCTAGGTCTATCTCAGATAACATTCTCTACAACAGTATCACATAGCTTGAGTAATTCCTTACAAAAGTGCACATATTGTCAAAAAATTTATTATATGGATGTATTAGTAATAATACCTACGTGCCAAGATAAAATTATTTATTTCTGCTAATATTTTTTTCCTTCAGAAATTAGTAAATGAGACATTCCAGAAGCTCTGGTTCACTCCAACTCTACATCATGACAAAGAAGCAATGACTAGGAAAATACTAAATATCACTGATGTGGTATGTTAAACAAATTTCAATTAAGTTGCATGTAAAATTTCATTATGTTTTTAGTATCTTTGAAATATTGTCTGTAGTCTTTTAGAATAAGAAAAATACACAAGTAATTTAATTATCAGATTAATTTCTTTATATGTCTCCTGACATTGAATACATGCTAGAGTTATTAATCTGATGGAACAGGCTATAGGAAACTTTAAATGCTCACTAATCTTCTGGCAGTAATAACTGAGACCACATTATATTCAGGTTGTGTAAAATACTTGTTCAGTTAAAACACCACAAGTTTCTGTTATATTTAACATTTTCCAGGAAATGCTAGTAGCACCATATAATTAAGCCTAACTAAGAAGTTGTCTCTTAAAAGAAAAATTTCCTCAATTGATAACATTTATTTTGAAAGGTTATCAAGCTGTTTCAACAAATGCAAGGTCATGTTCTCACCCAAGGCAAACTAGTATCTGCATAATGTTATCTACTTTTTAGGAGCAGCAAATTAAATTGTATGTCTCAAAAATCTGTTTCAAATAAAATGCTTTTACATTTGTAGTGAAAATGTATTGCGTAAAGCCACTGTACTTAAAAGGTATTTTAATATCAATTATACCAAGATGTAAATATCAAAGTACTCTCCTCGTGACTTAAAAATATGAGTTTAAACTGCTATTTAATATTTTTACTGAATTATAGTGTATTGTGCATTTTGCCAGAACGACCAGTCAGTTTATTTGACTTCAGTTTAATTCTCAGTTCTGCCAATTCTTTTTTGGAGCACCTGTGAGCTGTTCCTGACACATGATACCAGTGAAGGCTTAGTTTGTTTATATAAAAATATGTACATGCATACATATATGCATGTTCATTTTTAATATGTCAAACGTGTATTTGTGCTTTAATCTGTACAAAATGTTGTTCTACTAACCCAAAATTTGGTTGTCATTAGTGGTAGCAATCTCCAGTAAAATGTGTAGGCCTTGTGTTGTATGGGCTACAAATTCTGAGATCACTTAAATGGTGAGAACTCTTTTTTAAATGCAGAAAAAAAAGTTTCTGGTGTCCAAAGATATTGTACTGAATATTTGAAAAATATATCTGTGCATGTTTACTGATATTTTAAGATGACATCTGTATTGAAGTAATTTTTCTTCAGATGCCTTTTTTAACCAGTTTATTCTCAAAACTACTTTTAGGTTGCAGCTTGTAGAGATACAGGCTATGACTGGTTTGAACAGCTTCTTCAAAATGTAAGTAATGAATTTTGAATGTATGGCACAATCATTGTAAGAATTTTAAAATTTCTTTTGGTACTAAAACATATTGAATGGAGACTGCAAGACCAGTCCTTTACAGTAAACAAATTCAATCCATGCCCTTTAAACATCTGACCTTTCTTTAATTCTCCATTGGTGTAACTTTCTTTGTTTCCAACATTAGTTTCTTTCCATATACTTGTTTTAAAAATACTTCCCTTTTCATTTTGGGGAGGGTTTTTGTTTGTTTGTTTTTTAATTTCATAGTCTCTTCAATAATGAGTGACATAACATGAAGTGCACAGCTATGATACAATTCTGAAATGAGGCTTCTAGTGTAATGTAGATGTTTTTAAATGGTAGATAAGTGTATTTTTACATCCAATGTATTTATTACACAGTTTATAGAAGCAGTGAATCTTCAGACCATAGCTTACTTCCACATTATATTTTACTCTGATTTTTCTAAGAAATGAGCTTGATTTGTTTATATGTCTTAGCCTCTGTTATCTTTCTCCTCTACAACTCATATGCGCTTGTTAATTTTCAAGTAAAATTAACAACAGCATGCATGGGAGTATTAGAGGTCTCCAAAGATTTTACTTTAGCCTCAAGTGCCATGAAAATAGGTAGCGAAGTAAATCAAAGTGCCTCTTAATGCCTGCACTGAATAAAAAGCTATAGTACAGGCTCAATTAAATTAACGGATTAAAATGTTCATAGAACTATGTCTCACCTTAGTTTGATTTTTTTTTAGTGTCAAAAAACAGCATTCCTTTTGTATTTTTTTCCTAAGTGTTTTTAAAAGCCCTCTAACTCCTATTAGTTACTGCTGTCAATTATGACTGCATTATTTCATTAAGCACAAAGTTAGCTTTCATCCCAATGCAAAAATCAGTAGAACTCTTTGTCTTTTTATCACAGTTAAATTTTTTTCTTCTGCATTTTGGTTTGAGTTTTTCTTAC
Source organism: Aphelocoma coerulescens (assembly GCF_041296385.1). Lineage (NCBI taxonomy): Eukaryota > Metazoa > Chordata > Aves > Passeriformes > Corvidae > Aphelocoma > Aphelocoma coerulescens. The sequence goes on along the minus strand of NW_027184083.1, from coordinate 1,021,632 downwards.
TTCCCTTAATTTTTTCTTCACCATGTAGCTTTTATGGAGAAGTTAAATGCTTTTGTAATGAAAAATACTTGTGTATCTGTAGTAATTGCTATAAAACCAGTACATATCCAATGTAAATGAATGCACCCTGAATACTAAATAATTTTCTGTTTCATCTGCTATAGCTGTTGAAGTCAGAAGAGGATGCCTCATATAAACCTGTGAAAAAAGCCTGTACTCAACTTGTTGACAATTTGGTTGAGCACATTCTTAAATATGAGGAATCTTTGTCAGGTAGTAGTGTTTACAACCCAGTAGCTTCTTTGAATTTTATGATACTGTAACAGTGGTGGTTCAAATGACTATTGTGAAAAGTTACTGTTACAGAATTCCTATTACAAAACTGATGGTAATGAGTTATTGCATTTATTTTGATTATGAACCTTTGAGCACTGTGTAATAATAAACCTTCCCTAATTTTCTCTAGCTAATCACAATAACAGAGCTAATTTTAAAATAACTTGTTCAAACTTTTAGCTCACTAAAAACAAAACAAATGTGTCAAGCTTTATTTGTATTAATACATTCTACAGTTGTAATAGGAATCATTGGCTAGGCCAGTGTTCTGTGTACAATAATTAGGTTAAAAACTAGTTATATCTTTGAAGCATCTTTGCTTCCTATTTTACATATGTTGTGATCACATACAAATGTTAGCACATTATGTTCTCATCTCTAATCTAATAAGAATATTCTGTATTGATCTTGAAAGATATGTTATGAAAGAGATAGTCATATGATCTTTTGGCCATATGTTTTCCATTGCCCAAACATTACTTTGTGTATTTTCTAATTTTTTTGCAGATTCTGACAACAAAGGTGTGAATTCTGGTCGCTTGGTTGCTTGCATAACCACTTTGTTCTTATTCAGCAAAATCAGGCCCCAGCTAATGGTCAAACATGCCATGACCATGCAGCCATACCTGACCACTAAATGTAGTGTAAGTAGAGAAAATTAGAAATTCAGTCTTTTCTTTTTCCCAGATAATTAAGCATGGAAATTAATGGCTGTCTTGTATGCTTGATGAAATCGAAGGTAGCAAAAGAGAAATAAAAATTATGTTTCTATGATTCATGATCATCATATCTTCTAAAGATATTAGGTCCTTTTGATGATCTCTATAGCTTCCAAGATGCTGTTCCTCACCCTCTGCCTTCACATTTTACAGCCAAATGAAACTGAAACCTGTGCTGCCTCTTTCCCTTAACGACTAAAACACAGTTTTCCACCTGTTATGAAATAATTTCTTAAAATTGTTGTATTTTATAGTCACAGTCTTAAAAGTAGTTAAGATTTAACATATGAATCTTAAGACTAAAGGTATGGTTCCATAAGATAGTGATCTAACATATAGCAAAAATATTTGAAGGAAAATGTCCTGCTCTATCCTCTTCAGCAGTTCACCTCTCTCTACCCTAGCTCTGGTGTTTTTGTATTCCTCTGTAAGACAGTTTAGCTCACAAAAATGATAGAGAGCTACAATGCTGAATCCCCCCAGTCCAGTAAAATGGCCCCCTCCTCTGAAACATTGCATTGCTTTCTGCCATTTTGATTAGCACAGTTGGCTCGGTGAAGGTTGTGATGAACCCCTCATCTGGCAGGAGCAGAGCAGGATCATGCAGCCATGGCTCAAGAAAGAGCTTGACTGAGTGGGAAGCAGCAATCTATTACATTAGGTCAGCTGCCCAGGGAAAAGCAGGCTTGAGAATGCTTGTTATCAGCTTAGCTTGCAGGTATAGCCTAGGATTTTACAGTTTCAGCCCTGGAGCATTCTCTAGGCATATCTACAACAGATGTAGAGCAACTTCTGATCAAACTATATAGGAAAAGGTTATCTGATTATTTACTTGCTGCCAATACCTGTTGCCAGGTGTTGTGCATTCTCTAGTGTGAATGTGTCAGGAAGAGTTCCTAAATTTGTTTCAGGACTCCAAAAAATTTTCATGACCAAAAGTTTTCAGGTCTGTCACAGCCTTGATGACAGGTGAATTCTGCTTCTACAGATTTTTTTTTTTTTAACAAAAGTTCTGTAGAAAACAAGAACTTGCTTTCAAAATAATATGTAACTTAAAAGCAGATGTAAACTATATATTCTTTTAAATCTTTACCAAATAACTTACATAAGACACATAATTGTATCATACTATTATGTAATTGTATTATATTAATATGTATTATATATGTATTGCATAATACATATTAATAATACTTAGCTTATAGGTAACACAGCCAGAAATGTTAAATGCTATAAATGCTGTTGTTTCAGACCCAGAATGATTTCATGGTGATCTGCAATGTTGCAAAAATCTTAGAACTTGTAGTGCCACTAATGGAACACCCAAGTGAGACATTTCTTGCCACTATTGAGGAAGACCTCATGAAACTCATCATCAAATATGGCATGACAGTAAGCTTTTAAACACTACTATTTGGTTAATTCCATTTCACATTGTGAACTACATAGTTTTGGTTTAAAGAAAGTCTGTCTTCATTATGAAGTTAACTTTTGAGCCATGAAAATTCAATGTTCTTGGTTTACTTGTGTTTGTATGTGTTGTTGCTATATTTTAACAATTATAAGTTTGGGCATGTTTTCAGAGTAGTCTAGGAGATGGACATTACATCTGTTAGATCATTACTTTTAGTTCTACATACCTTTTTCCTACATAACATCACAAAAGTCTCAGGTTTAAATTCTAAATATGTAACTCATTTTTTCTTTCTTGCACCTAGGTTGTTCAGCATTGTGTGAGCTGTCTTGGGGCTGTTGTGAACAAGGTCACTCAGAACTATAAATTTGTGTGGGCCTGTTTTAATAGATACTATGGTAAGTAAAATCACATGTAATTGTCACTCTTCAGTTTCGCCAACAAGTCTTATCTTAGGGATACACCATGATTAAATACTGTAATCAAAACTTTTATCTTACTGTAGGTGCACTTTCAAAATTAAAAGGTCAACACCAAGAAGACCCAAACAGTACAATACTTACTGCCAATAAACCAGCACTCCTTAGATCACTTTTCACTGTTGGAGCACTGTGTCGACATTTTGATTTTGATCAGGAAGATTTTAAGGGCAACAGTAAGGTAAAATAACTTGTATTTACTCTCCACATCTTGTGTATATTGAATGCTTTACTTCAATTTGAGAACACGGTATTCCTAGGCCCTCAAAGCTATGCATTTCTTCATAATGCATATATCGTTTTTTGGGTTGTAAATACATGGTTTTGCAAAGACAATGCAGTAAGATTGTGTTTCTCCATTTTGATATATGCTTTTTATAAGAGATTAAAAATATCTGTTTCATCTTCAAATAGCTATTATTTTTGTTTTAATTTCCTCAGGTTAACATTAAGGATAAAGTACTTGAACTGCTGATGTATTTTACAAAGCATTCAGATGAAGAAGTACAGACGAAAGCCATTATTGGCCTTGGTAAGAAATATTAATAGTTTTTATTATTCTGCTGTAGTAGAAATCCATGCATTTATTTGTGTAGTGGCAGGGAAGTTTGTTTAAAATCAAAGTTCACCACATGTTTTATTTGAGACCTGGCTATAGAAATGTAGTCAAAGGGATACTTTGAAGTTGCATACTTCTGCAGCAGAGTGGATGCTTTTGAGAGTGAATGCCTTTTTAATGTATGACCAAGTCTTAAAAAGCATCAAGTTTCCAAAGTAAATGGAGATGTTATTTTTTCCCCACATGCAAGTATGTTGTAACTCCAAATATTGTTTTTCAGTCCTCAAGGTATAGTTAAAGAATAACTAGAAAAAATGATGGAAAAATTTTGAGAATTTTAAGTGTAGGGGCAGAAATTCCAGAGGAGTTGAGGGAACTCTGGCAGTTTATACCAACTAGGGGATGCTCTGTGAAATTTCTTGAGGCATTGAGATGATGTCATAGTTAAATATTACAGTTTATTTTGGGTCTTTGGCAGTATTTCAATTTTAAATAGATTCTTTATCTGAAGGCATTAGTATAGTATCTCAGTGACTTGCAGTAATGCATGAACTGCCATTGAGTGGTTTGTATCATGTTCGTCCTCTGCTCAAGGACCAAAACTGTACATGTAAGAGCATCTTGTTTGGGCAGATAGGCCTTGGTTTCTGGAAGAGTTCACTTCATGGTTATGGCTTAGTCTAAAGAAAGTTGTCTTCTCTGTGTGTGAGCTTGCATTATATGGTTTAACTGTGTATAAGAATTTTCCTCCTTATGCTGCTGTTTAGATGGCTTTTTAGATATCCTGGTACAGTTCAGGCTAGGGAGGACTCTGAGGATAAGGACTGAGACTGAATCTTGATTTGATATTCTGTGAGGAAACCATTGCAGACAGCTGAGTGGGATTAATGGCTTTGGGGTTGCCTCTGTTACAGGAACAGTGCTATGGTGTTAACTAGCTGGAGGTTTTTCTAGACATTGTATCAAGATGCACAACACTTACTGTAGTCCATTCTAACGTTAATGTTCTATACAAAATATTGCACATGGGATAGGGGCTGCCTTCCTAACCATAGACATGATTGCTTTACTCATGGAGGCTGTGTTGCATTCATCAGAAATGTTCCTGAATTACAGATTGAACTGTGATCAGTTTGGGGAAGAGGAGAAAACAGGAGTGGCTATCAGTAGGCATTCTTCAGATTTTTTTATTCTTTTTTCTCTGCCTGTAAACATGTTAGTCTTTATCTTAATTAAACCTCAGACAACTGTTTTCAGTGATATATTAGTCTCATCTAAGTACTGGTTCCACTTTGAAGGTAGCTGCTTGGATGTACAGAGATATAGTAGGCAGTGCAAAGCTCTATCTTACAGGCTGGTAATTGAGTCAAATTGTCAAATCCATTCAACATTTATGTGCAGCAATAAGGTGAAAATTACTAACAAGCTAATTCAACATTTATACACAGTGAAGGCATCAAATAAAGAGTGTGTGCTTTCCTATTGGTAATTATTAGTGTGTCCTTACAGTAAGGACACTCAACAGTTTTAACCTTTGCTTTGGGATGTGTCACTGCTGTTGAGAGATTGAGTTTAACCATAAGCTTGATGCTTATGGTTATGCTTCTCTTCCAGATGTGTACTTGCAAGGCAGATTGAGGATAAAAAATTTTGTTAGTATCTAACAGGTAATGTCTTACTCAGCCAAGTTCAGTGCTTAACCTTAGAGTGAAAACAAAGGTATGAAGAGGTGTGAGAGCAGCCCCAAGATGTGAAGTCAGTCCTTAAGAGAACACAGCAGTTGCCTTTTTTCATCCCCTATGACAAATTCTTATGCCAAGTAAAATTTCTTCCCTGCTTACAGGGGATGGAAAAATAAGAATTTCCCTAAGAGTACTGGTGGTTTCAGATTCTTTTAAATAAGTGAATGAAAGAAAGAAAGAGATATGGATTGTTACACAAACATGCAAGTGCTTTCCATTTTCAAAATTAAATTTAGGAAATGGGTTGGACTTTCTCAGAGGTGGTCAAGTTATAAACATCAATATACACCTGTATAGAGTGGACAATTATACTACCTACTTCAAAGAGGAGCACCATTCCTTTTTCTTTCATCTCTTTCCCCTCCATCTCCCCTGCCTTCTTTCCTCTTCCTGTTCTGAAATTGAAACGAGATCTTAAATGCACTGAGGTCTTGCTCTAGACTTAGCCTTTACCTACACTGTCTTTTCTGCACACAGAGCCAGTTTTTAAAACCTGACTCAGTCTTCCCTTTGTTATACCCACTTTTATACATTGCTTTTGCATAATTTTATTTGCTTTCATTTTTCCCCCCATTCTTCTTTTATGTTTATGTTTTCTGTGTGTTCGTTCAGAATCTTAGTTTCCTATGGTTGTGAAAAATACACTTAATGTTTGCTTTTCTCACAGTCTTAAAAAATTAATCAAGTAGTTAAATATAGTTTAAATTGGGAAGTTATGTTCCCATTACTGTTTTTTTATGATACTCTGTAAGAGTCTGTTGGCAGCACTCCTAAATCTACATATGTGATCTAAAATTATATATGCTGTTACTTATTTAGATCAAACTTTTTATGAAATAAAGACTTCCCTGACTAAGAATAACCAGTTCTTTGTCAAGGGTGAGGCTGCAGCTAAAAGCAGTTCTATAGTGTGTATCTTCTAACAGATGTAGTCTTGGGAATGCTTCAGATAATTTTCAAATCATGACCTTAATAGGTATATGAATAATAACAGTGAGAGGTCTAAATTTTACTTTATTGTGTTCACTATATTTTTTCTTTTAAGATTGTATTGTTTAAATACTCATGATATTTAGCAATTTTTCCACATTTTCTCTGTCTCCATATAAATAACTCTTCATAGTTTTATCACAATGTTTTTCTCCAAATGTATTAGAAAAACAATGAGTAATTTTTTAGCAATGTTCCTCCCTTGCTCTTGGGAGACCTCCTAGTCATTGATACGCAGACCAGTACACTGGACATACTTCCAGACTTATATAACTCTTAGTTCAACTGCCCTAGGTCGGCACCCCATCTTTATCTATCAGACAGATAATAGAACTCCTTATAAACTTAGAATGGTGTCCATATGAAAAAGCAATACTGTTTGATAGTACTATACTTGGGAGTAGATAAATTTCATACCTCTATTTTGAAGAAAGACTTAAGAAGCAGAAAATAATAAGCAGAAATAATTTCTAGTTAATAACATGGAATATTTCCTCTTTTCTTCCACCCTTAGGATTTGCATTTATACAACACCCAAGTTTAATGTTCGAACAGGAAGTGAAGACTCTGTACAACAGCATTCTTTCAGACAAGAACTGTTCAGTAAACTTAAAAATCCAGGTGTTAAAAAACCTCCAGACCTACTTGCAGGAGGAGGATACACGTATGCAGCAGGCAGACAGAGACTGTAAGTGTTGAGTTCTTCTGTACTGAGGCAGGCAAAATCTAACTTTCTTGCATACAATTACTATATACATGAACCGAGTCATTTAAGATTGTTATCTAATTAGTAATATTGTACGCAAGATATCTTAGAACAATTTTCAAAAATTCATTATGTGCATAGGTATATTGAGATGTGTAGCTTATTATTTACTTTCAGGATGTATAAATCCTGAAAGCAATCCAGAATGCATAATTGCTGTAATGATGGTAGTAATACTTTTTATCAAAATATTCTCCAAGATTAATTAGCAGATACAAAATAAGAAACTGTAAAAATTAAAACCTTTATCAAGGAATGAGACTTTAAATTTGTGTGACTTTAGTTTTTTTAAGTATATTTGCTATCAGACTGTTCTGTGTTTCATGAGGTCATAAACCCATTCTAAGATGGCTGAAATATCTTTGTATTATAAAGCTTAAAGATCAGTATGCATCAAGTAATAGCAAAGTAAATGATTATACTGTGGTGAGTGTGCTATTGCTTTTGTCCTTTTTACAGGGAAAAAAGTAGCAAAGCAGGAAGACCTGAAAGAAATGGGTGATATTTCCTCAGGGATGAGTAGTTCCATCATGCAGCTATATCTCAAACAGGTCCTTGAGGCTTTCTTTCATACCCAGTCCAGTGTACGCCACTTTGCTCTAAATGTCATTGCACTGACATTAAACCAGGGTCTCATCCATCCTGTTCAGGTATGGTAACCTTTTATGATGGTTTTTTTTGTTGTTATTCAGGTTTCAGAGCTTTTTACACTTGCTAGATACATTTTTAGTTTTTCTCTTGCATCTATGTTACAGTAATCTCTTATTGTAGCAAGGGGCCTTTACGGAAAGCATATTTTGAAATTTAGATTCCAAATGCTGTATTTTCTTGTCTTTGGATCAATATCTAAAAGCCCAGCCAGTGCCTAAAGTGCACATGAAAATGTACATTGGAGCATATTTCTGTTATGAATTTCAGGTGTAGGCCAAGCACTTTTCTTTAATTCTTTATCCTGAAAACAGTGACAGCTTACCTCCACCTCAATTCCCCTGTCCTCCAAACACTATGGAATTCCAGAGTCAATGTTATAACTTCAATTATCATCTCCATTATTCTTTGCTTACATAATATTTTTGTAATTATTTGTTTATAACACAGCCCTTGTGCATGTTTAGTCATAACTGGTGGTGTGTGGTTTGGGTTTTTTTAAATGGCATTTTTTGTCGCGTAAATTGACTTTAGAGTTTGAGGGAACTGGAAATACTACCTGAAACCTCATACAACTTCTATCGTTTATAATGTCTCCGGGTCTCAATGGACATCAGTGACCAGTGGTGTCCCTCAGCAGTCTGTATTGGGACCAGTGTTATTTAATATCTTCATTAATGACACAAAGGGATCGAGGGCACCCTTAGCAGGTTTGCAGATGACACGAAGCTGAGTGGTGCAGGTGACACACCTGAAGGACGGGGCCATCCAGAGGGACCTGGACAAGCTCAAGAAGTGTCCCATGGGATTCTCATGAGGTTTAAAAAGACCAAGTACTGGTGCTGCACCTTGGTCGGGCAATCCCTGGGATCAATACAGGCTGGGGGATGAACAGATCAAGAGGAGCCCTGGGGAGGACTTGGGGGTGCTGGTTGGTGAGAGGCTGGACATGCCTCATCCATGTGTGCTGGCACCCAGAAACCCCCCATGTGCTGGGCTGATCCCACAGTGTGGGGAGCAGAGGAGGAGGGGATTCTGCCCCTCTGCTCTGGTGAGACCTCACCTGCAGTGGTGCCTCCAGCTCTGGGGTCCCCAGCATAGGAAGGACATCAACCTTTTGGAGCAAGTCCAGAGGAGGCCACCAAGATGATCAGAGGGATTGAGCACCTCTGCTATGAGGAAAGGCTGAGAGAATTGGGATTGTTCAGCCTGGAGAAGAGAAGCTTCAGGGTGACCTAATTGTGACCTTCCAGGACCTGAAGGGGGCCAACAAGAAAGATGGAGAGGGACTTTTTACAAGAGCATGTAGTGAAAGAATGAGGGGAAATGGCTTCAAACTGACAGGGAGTAGGATTAGATTAGATATTAGGAAGAAATTCTTCCCTATGAGGATGGGCAGGCCCTGGAACAGGTTGCCTGGAGAAGCTGTGGCGGCCCCATCCCTGGAAGCGTTCAAGGCCAAGTTGGACGGGGCTTGGAACAACTTGGTCTAGTGGAAGGTGTCCCTGCCCGTGGCAGGGGGTTGGAATTAGATGACCTTTAAGGTCCTTTCCAACCCAAACCATTCTATGATTCTATGATAATGCTGGTCTTTTGTGTATTTTGTACTATTTGCTTGAAAGAAGTAGGCAGGTAGTAAGTTGCATAAAGCTTCCTATTCTAGTTTCTGCAGTAGTCAGAATATAACATAAACAACACTGTAATAAAAGAGCAAAGAGTGAGAAAGAAGAGGTACAATAACTCTGAATAATCATTTCATTTGTTTTTTTCAAGTGTGTGCCGTACTTAATTGCTATGGGCACAGATCCAGAGCCCTCTATGCGAAACAAAGCTGACCAGCAATTGGTGGAAATAGACAAAAAATATGCTGGGTTCATTCATGTAAGTAATTCTAATTTATCATTTTACAAAATACTGTTACATTCTCTGGTGATTTAACACTTGAATAGGCCTCAGCTGCAGAAAAATAATATAAATAACAAATAAGCAATAACAGTAACTGTAAGCAGTTGTAAAGATCCCAATTCTTTCCCCTGTTTGGAGATTTCTATTTTTAGAAATAGAAAGGATATAATCATTTGAAGCATCTCATCCAGTCTAAAAATTCCTTTAATTTATAATCTACAGTAGTGTTTTCCTCACTTAATAGTATGTTAAGAGCATTTATTTGATAAGAGGTAAGGACATCTGTTTTATAATGTTTAGCAATGATTTTCCTGTATTAATAGAGAGCACTTTGTAAAAGTAGAGGTCAGTATATATGTATTAGAACGTTAAGACATCAATGCTTTATAAATTGTAATCTAAGCAGAAGGAACATAAGAAGGTTTTAAGAACTGAGGGATCTTGCTGAAAGGAAAATCTGAGGGCTAAGTGAAGACTTGTGGAGTTGTGGCATAGTGACAATAGTTCTGCTAAAGATCTGAAATTGAGTTGCAGCACCCCTTCTTTATTTCAGAAGGCCTCAGTCTTAGTTCAGTGTGTGTACTGCATTGTGGAACTTTCCAAATCTAATTGCATTCCACTGAAATTTGAGCATTGCACTGTTCATGGCATCCAAAGATACCTAACTGAGGTCAGACCTCATTGCAGTCTACAACTCCCTCATGAGGGGAAGAGGACGGGCAGACACTGATCTCTTCTCTTTGTGACCAGTGACAGGACTCGAGAGAACAGCTGGAGCTGTGTCAGGGGAGATTTAGGTTGGCTATCAGGAAAAGCTTCTTCACACAGAGGGTGGTCGGGCACTGGGAAGTGGTCACAGCATCAAGCCTGACAGAGTTCAAAAAGCGTTTGGACAACACTCTTGGCACATGGTGTGATTCTTGGGGATGGTGCTGTGCAGGGCCAGGAGTTGGACTCGATGATCCTTGTGAGTGCCTTCCAACTCAGCATATTCTGTGATTCTGTGAATTAAGTGGTGATTGGTGGCCATCTTGGCCACAGCGGCCACTGAGCACTCGAGTTTAAAATCTCTGTTGACAGGAGGAAAAGTGCCAGCAAAACCTCAACTCTAGTCACGAGGAGAACAGACTTCAGGCTGCTCAGGGAATTAGCAAGTAAGGTCCCCTGGGAAAATACTTTTGCAGGTGCTGGGTCCATCAGTGCTGGTCATTTATAAGCATCTCCTCCTAAGGGCACAGGAGCAGCAATTCCCAGATGTCAGAAGTCAAGCAGGCAAGGCAGAAGGCCAGCTTGGCTGAACAGGGATCTTCTCTTGGAAATAAGGCAAAAAAGGAAGGTGTGTGCCCAGTGGAAGCAAGGTTAGGTGGTATGGGAAGAATACAGAAATGCTGCTTGCCACTGTAGGGAGAAAATTTGTGTGGCCAAAGCTCAACTGGAATTGGAGCTGGGCAGTTATGCTGGTTCTGGCTGGGGTAGAGTTAATTTTCTTCCCAGAGGCTGGCAAGGGGCTGTGTTTTGGGTTTATGTTGAACACAGGGTTGATAATATAGAGATGTTTTTGTTATTGCTGAGCTTGCACAGAGCCAAGGCCTTTTCTGCTCCTCATATGCTGGGGAGGGTGCTGGGGGTGCATGGGAGGTTGGGAGGAGACACAGCTGGGACAGGTGACCCCAACTGACCCAAGGAATATTCCAGACCATATGACATCATGCTCAGTATATAAAGTGGGGGGAAGAAGGAGGAAGGGGAGGACATTTTGGGTGAAGGTGTTCATCTTCCCAAGTCACCGTTCCACAGGATGGGGCCCTGCTCTCCTGGAGGTGGCTGAACACCTGCCTGCCCTTGGGAAGGGCTCAATGAATTCCTTGTTTTGCTTTGCTTGTGTGTGATGCTTTTTGCTTTCCCTGTTAAATTGTCTTTATCTCAACCCAGGAGTTTTCTGGCTTTTACTCTTCTGATTCTCCTTCCCATTCCACCAGGATGGGGGTAGAGAGGGGGGTTGAGTGAGCAGCTGTGTGGTGCTTAGTTTCCAGCTGGGCTTAAACCATGATTGTGGGGGACAATAAAAAAGAGCCTTTTTAAATATGTCAGTAGTAAAAGGCAGTGCAAAAATGATATTGGCCCATTCCAGGATGAGAATAGCCACCTCAAAAACAGGGACATGTACAAGACGGAGATGTTTAATGCTTTCTTTGCCTCTGTTTTCAACACCAATGACAGACCAAAGGGGTCCCAGTGCCCTGAGCTGGAGGACCATGACTGTGAGAATGATCAACTCCCAGTCAACCCTGAAACTGTGTGGGTTCTGCTATTCCAGCTAGATCTCTATAAGTCTATGGGGCCTGATGGGATTCATCCCAGGCTACTCAGAGAGCTGCTGATGTCATCACAAAACCTCTCTCGATGATTTTTGAGTGGTCTTGGGAATCTGGAGAGGTCCCAGCTGACTGGAAGCTGGGGAATGTTGTCCCGATTTTTAAGAAGGGCAAGAAGGAGGCCTCTAGTCTCACCTGTCAGTCTCACTTCAGTGCCTGGTAGAGCTATGGAGCAGATTATTCTGGGAGGTATTGAAAAACACCTGGAGGACAATGCAGTCATCAGTCACAGCCAGCATGGCTTCATGAAGGGAAAGTCTTGATTGTCAAACCTGATTTCCTTTTATGACAAGGTAGCCCACCTGGTTGATCAAGGGCAGCCAGTTGATATAATATTTTGGGATTTTGCTAAAGGCTTTGATACTGTCTTGCCCAGGATCCTTCTGGACAAACTGTCCAGGCCCCAGCTGGATAAACATGTCATGCAATGGGTGAGCAACTGTGTCATGGGTGGGGCACAAAGGGTTATAGTGAATGGGGTCACATCAGACTGGCGACCTGTCACTAGTGGTGTTCCACAAGGCTCTATCCTCAGCCCTGTGCTCTTCAATATCTTCATAAATTATTTAGATGCAGGACTGGAAGGGATACTGAGCAAGATCGCAGACGATACAAAACTGGGAGGAGCTGTTGACTCCCTCAAAGGCAGGGAGGCCCTGCAGAGAGACCTCAACCAATTAGAGGACTGGGCAATTATTAACCATATGAAGTTTAACAAGGGCAAGTGCCAGATTCTTCTCCTGGGATGGGGCAACTGTGGATGTACAGACAGACTGGGGAATGAGACACTGGAGAGCAGCTGTGGGAAGGGACCTGAGGGTCCTGGTGGATGACAAGCTGAATATGAGTCAGCAGTGCCCTGGCATCCAGGAGGGCCAACTGTGTCCTGGGGTGCATCAGACACAGCACTGCCAGCAGGTCAAAGGAGGGGATTGTCCTGCTCTGCTCTGCACTGGGGCGGCCTCATCTTAAGTCCTGGGGGCAGTTTTGGTCACCACAATATAAGGATATAAAGCTATTAGAGAGCATCCAAAGGAGGGCATGAGGATGGTGAAGGGCCTTGAGGGGAAGCCATACGAGGAGCAGCTGAGGGCACTTGGTCTGTTCAGCTGGAGGAGAGTGAGGGGAGATCTCATTACAGTCTACAACTTCCTCATGAAGGGAAGAGGAGGGGCAGACACTGATCTCTTGTCTGTGGTGACCAGTGACAGGACCCAAGGGAACGGCTGGAGCTATGTCAGGGGAGGGTTAGGTTGGATAGTAGGAAAAGATTCTTCACTCAGAGAGTGGTCAGGAACTGAACAGGCTCCTCAGAGCAGTGGTCATGGCCCCAATGCTGCCAGACCTCAAGAACTGTTTGGACAAACTCTCAGGCACAGGGTGGGATTCTTGGGGTGTCCCATGCAGGGCCAGGAGTTGGACTTGATGATCCTTGTGAGTCTCTTCCCATTCAGGATATTCTATGAATCTATGAATCTTGAAAATTGTTTAAATTTGGGTACCTGGCTGTAGTCGGTAAACAGATCATCTATATGTTTCTAACATAGAAGTTATTTTGAAAGCAATTCACAATACATTTTGATCTCTACCACACATTCTGTTTTAATCTGTATGCTTACTCAAAAGGCAGTAGTGCACCTCAGTGCATGTTTAAAAGTTAAACTTCAGATGAGGAACCACTTAAAGGGAAAAAAGTTTAAAAAATAGCTAGAAGTTTCTGTTGACAGGCATTTGTTTAATTTCCACTTTCAATGTTACTGCTTGAAAACAATGGTTTAAATAAAAATAAGTACTTTTCCATTTCAGATGAAAGCAGTGGCTGGTATGAAGATGTCTTACCAGGTACAACAGGCAATCAATACCTGCCCACAGGATCCCGTAAGAGGTTTTAGACATGATGAATCATCCAATGCATTGTGTTCACACCTATACTCTATGATTCGAGGGAACCGTCAACACAGACGAGCCTTTCTAATTTCCTTACTCAACCTATTTGATGATACTGCAGTAAGCATCACATTTCCTTCACTTATAAAGAAAATAAAATATACCATTACAAGCTTAAATTCTCCTTTTGCAATATATTTTTATGACATAATTTTGATAGCTTTATTTCCCTAAGGTACTTTGTTTTGCTTTATAATATAAGGTATTTACTGAATAGAATACATTAGTCACTTTTGCATCATTCAGTACCTTTCTGTACTCAGTTTGGGATGTTTAGGAATAATGTATCTTTAGGTATGACTAAATTTTGCACATATATATATGTTGTTTAGAGTGCATTTGGGGGGTATGTAGAATAAAATTTGTGATCTTTTTTTGTTTTAAACTGTTAGGAACACAGGATAAGTATATAATAAGATATTTGTATGTATATTAATATGTACTTTTTTTTAACTTCCAGAAAACAGAGGTGAATATGCTCTTGTACATAGCAGACAATCTAGCCTGTTTTCCTTATCAAACACAGGAAGAACCACTGTTTATAATGCATCATATAGACATTACACTATCAGTTTCTGGTAGCAACCTACTACAGTCATTTAAAGAGGTATGTGCATTTATATTTTAGTATATTTATTATGGTGGTAGCATAAGCTTCTATATAATTTGGTCAATTTTTCAGTGAATATAGTACCATTATTATGATATGGACCAGTATTGTTAGTTTGTAACTGGTAGTTAAAAAACAAACAACCCTTTCTGTTCTGATCTGTATCTGGTAGACACTAGTTAAAGACTTTCCTTATATTGCCGCTTATGTTATTTTAAAAAATGACAATTTTTGAGATTTTAATATTAAATCTATATCATTCCCTAATATTACTGAATTAGAATTAATATTAATTGTATGCATAATTTTAATAACAATCCCATTTACTTTTTCTTTTGTTGTCAAGTAGCTGATGGCAGTTCCACGTGTGTCGCCTAGGAGACTTTAAATACATTATTTATTGCAAGAAAAGAGTGTGCAATATGTCTTTTCTTAAGGTAGCATATAAGAACCCAAATAATGGTATAGTATCTGTTGCTATGGCAATACACAACCCTGTAAGAAAAAGGCCTTTGTTTCTTGTACTGTGTCCAGTTTCGGGCTGCTTAGGACAGGAAAGACATGGAACTCCTGGAGTGGGTCCAGTAGAGGCTGTGAGGATGATTAAGGGACCTGAACATGAGGAAGACCTTCTCTGTGCAGTGACCGAGCACTGGAACAGATTGCCCAGAGAGGGTGTGGAGTCTCCCTCACTAGAGATATTCCAGACCCATCTGGACACAATCCTGTGCCATGTGCTCTGGGATGACCCTGCTGGAACAGGGAGGTGGGACCAGATGACTGACTGTGGTCCCTTCCAACCTGACCCATCCTGTGATTCTGTGATTCTTAAAGACTTCAGTGTCTTCATTTCCTGGACAACTTTAACAGTAGAAAGTCCAAACTGTCAGGAAACAAACCCATTTCTAGAATTTCCAATCTGACCTGTAAGTACAAGTCAGAGTTGATACCTGGAAAGTACACTGCTTTGAATTCTCACCCTACCAAAGTCAATTTTTAATCTGCTAGAAAGAGCACATTCTTTAGATGGGGGAACAGAATGCAGAGTATGAGATCCTACTTGGGATATCTTAAGTTCTGTGTTATGAAAAAGCATACTATGTGCAGTAATAATGCAGGTATGAAATTCTGTAGCTCTGCAAGTAGTGGAACTGAATATTATTAATACTGTATATGCTGATTTGGGGGGCTCTCTGGTCAGCAGTGTAATTAGTGTCATAGGATTTTAACATAGACAATGATTAAAACCAGCTTGGACTAGTTTGTACCAAGGTACAGATGGAAATATATGTAACATGCAAAAATTATATTCAGGTGAAACAAAAATGCAATTTTCTTCCTGATTTATTGTATTTGGCTTTTACTTCATTTTACTGTCTCTGATAAACTTGAGCAGTCTTTTTAAGAATAACATGCCAGTGGAGTACTTTTTGCTTCAGTTCTTTCTGTAACCACCTTGCAAAAAAAAGTGGACTTTGGATCAATTTTTTAGGAACCTTGAGTTATAATTCATCATCTTTTTTGTCATAAATAATTTTAATCTTTGAATATAAAGTTATGAATATCAAGTTATGAATTAATAACATTGTATAGGTAATTCTTCCTAATTTAAGTCAATAATGATTTTTGAAAGATTTTTTTAGAAATGTACATGATGCTATTTGCCCTAATTTTGGAATGTGTTAACTTCTCTGTCTCACAGTCTATGGTGAAAGACAAAAAAAAGGAAAGAAAGCCTTCATCAGATGAGGAGACTGAGAGTGACAGTAACAGTGGTAGTGAGAGCAAAAGTGAGGAGGAAGCTTCTAAGCCTCGGAGGTTACGGAAACGAGTAAACTCTGATTCAGATTCTGATGAAGAAAATGATATAAATGCCGTGATGAAATGTTTACCAGAAAATTCAGCTCCTTTAATTGAATTTGCAAATGTCTCCCAAGGCATATTATTACTTTTGATGCTGAAACAGCATTTAAAGAACCTCTGTGGATTCTCTGATAGGTAAGGATATATAGACAATAGGCCATCTTGTTATCTAGTGAGTTCTTTGTAAGGATTAAGTTTGGAAGAAGTTGAGGGGGGGGTTGTTTAGTTGACTGTTAATAATTGTTTCAGCAATAGATTTGTATAAGAGAAAAACATAAATAGAATAGGTTGAATGTAATGAAACTGGCTTAGAAAAAGTAATGATTTCATTTCTTACCAGGATGTCTATTGTATATGGAATGGTTAAAATATAACTACTTATATTGAATATTTTTAAAAGCTTTTCCTTGAAATTGTTTTGGACTTTCCTTAAAAGCTCTTTCTTCCCTTTTGTTTTCTTTAAACAGTAAAATTCAGAAATATTCTCCATCTGAATCTGCAAAAGTGTATGATAAAGCTATAAACAGGAAGACAGGAGTTCATTTCCATCCAAAACAAACTCTGGATTTTCTGCGGAGTGATATGGCTAATTCTAAGATCACTGAAGAAGTGAAGAGGAGTATAGTAAAGCAGTACTTAGATGTAAGTAAAGTTGCTTTGCAGAAAATCAGAAATCCTTTCAAACTAGGTAACACAGTATAAACTTGAAAATAGATGCTGATGTATTGGATGAACATTTCAAAATGTTAAGTTTCTGGTAATCTTATGTGATTGATATATGATAACTCACAATTTCCTTTCAGGATGTTTAGCAGTATTACCTTTCAAAGCATTCTAAAAAATTTAAACACAACTAAAATTAATTTCAACTGAAGGATATTCATCTTTGCAGAGTATTTTCTAATATGTGGTATCCATCTTGTATACCTCTACCATATACCTTGTTCACTTTATCCCTGACTGTTTCTGTCACAGGAACAGAGACTAGATCCAGTGTATTTACCATTTTTTTTCTCTTTTCTTTTCCAATTCTTTAAAATATTAACTAGAGAAAACTTGCAATTTTGGAAACACAGGAAGAAAGCTTTTACATATCTACTAGAAAATGAAAGTAAAATGTTTGTAGAACAAACCACAAGCTGTTGAAGTTTGAAGTTTTCTGCCATTTGTTTTACAGTTTCTTTACCTTTTCATTTGTTTTTTTATTTAATGTAGTGTGATATGAATGCCTATTTTTAAAGTTTGAATGTAAACTGATCTGTTTTTTGGGGGGTTTATTTAATAGTTCAAGCTCCTTATGGAACATTTGGATCCTGATGAAGAGGAAGAAGATGGAGAGGTGTCAGCTAGCACAAATGCTCGGAACAAAGCAATTACCTCACTTCTTGGAGGAGGCAGCCCTAAAAACAATGCAGCTGAGACAGAGGATGATGAAAGTGATGGGGAGGATAGAGGAGGAGGCACTTCAGGGGTGAGGCGGAGGAGGAGTCAACGTATTTCACAGCGTATTACGTAAAATTATTTTTATGTGCTTATAAATGTCAGTCTATTATATTAAATGTACACCAAGTAATGTAATCGACATGAAAGAAAGCATTTTGTAGATAGAGATTCTCTACTTAACCATTTATACAACTTTTGTAGAAAGTTTAACAGAAAAGACAATAAAAAAACACAAACTAGAAAATGAGATTTATCCCATATAAAAATTTATTAATTTTCCTTTGGAATGTACTGTGTGTTATCCTTTTTATTGTTGCCAAGTTTTTATGTAGCTTTATGATTCGTGTGTATATATAATTTTATATATCAATAAGAGATAAAGACACGGGTACAAATTAAGAGTATGTGGTTTTACAAGGATATGTTAACCCCTTGGCGCTGGCGGTCGCGGTGCGTCTCATTGCCGGCAATGGAATGTGTGCCGGGGAATCCCAACTCCCGGCGTCAAGGGATTAAAAGCAATAAAAGCAATAATTTCACTAAAGTTCTTTTGTGTAACACTTGGTCTTTTTTCCCCCCAATGTTTTAGTCATTGAGAAGGTCAAAACGAAATTCAGACTCTACAGAGTTGGCAGCACAGATGAATGAAAGTGTTGATGTCATGGATGTCATCGCTATTTGCTGTCCAAAGTACAAAGACCGACCACAAATTGCAAGAGTAGTACAGAAAACCAGCAATGGCTTCAGTGTTCAGTGGATGGCAGGCTCCTACAGTGGCTCCTGGACTGAGGCTAAGCGCCGTGATGGCCGCAAACTGGTGCCTTGGGTAGACACTATTAAAGAGTCAGACATTATTTACAAAAAAATTGCTCTAACGAGTGCTAATAAGCTGACTAATAAAGTTGTTCAAAATTTACGATCGCTGTATGCTGCCAAGGATGGAACTTCCAGCTAATGAATTTGTATACACAGCCAAATTTACAGGAATTGAAATAACAGAAAAACCTGAGATATCAACTTTCTGGCAAAAAAAAAAAAAAATCAGTTAAATGAAGAGTAAGAATGGAACCTGAGACGCAGGAAAAAAGAAGGAAATATTTGGTAAACATTTATGTGGGAGCTTCCTTCGCTGTTGTGCAGCAGAAACTTCTCAGTTCATTTTTACTCCCACTGTATTATAGTTTAAAAGATTGTTTATACCTTGAAACAAAACTTTCTGTTAAAAAAAATAAACAAGTGAATGTTGGAAATTAGTCTGTTAATGTTCTTAATAAAGTGTTCTTGGAGTTTAACCTAGCAGCGGATGGCTTTCTTTAGCGTAGCCAGTTTCCAGGGAAGCATTGTTTTTACAGGCTGTTAAGTGGCAGCATCTCCCGGATATAAAATTTTTTCTGTTGAAGAAAACAAAAAAAAAAAAAAAAAAAGCATGCAGTATCTATGACCTATCTGCAGGAGGAGTTTTTGTAAATGTAGATTTTGATGTATTAGGTCACCCTGAAATAATACAAGAAAAGGGATCCCCAGCAAATCTGGTGGAATGAATACTGCAATAAATTTTTTTACTTCTCTTTGTTACTTGTCTGTTTCCATTTGAATTTCTTATTGTAAAGATCCGTTTATATTATTTTGCAGTCTTTTCTGTAAAATATACTATATTAGTGGTTTTCAAAACAAGACATAAAATATTGTTTATACAGTTTTTATAGGCTTTCTGAATAATTGGTATCTTTTTATTTTTATCCCTTAAAGGGTGTAAACACAAGTTAACTCCAGGGGTTTATTGTATCCTGCAGTATTTAGTATTAACTATATGATTTAGCATTGTGCCAAACACATTTTCAAGAGTACATTTTGATATAAAAAGAAAATATAGTTTATTCCTTGTATGCTTCAATTTCTTTCTAATGCTGTCCAAATGGTAATTTATGATAGTTTAAATTTGGGGAAAGCTGAATGACTATTTTGCCGGGGCTAACTGGCCATGTACACATTTCTCTGGGTTAATATAGAGAGGCTTGTGTCAAGAGGAGCTAGCTACCAGTATCTGAGGAGTGAATGGGTATGAGTCTGGGCAATTATGCTACATTCCTTCACAAATGAATTTTTTTAAAAAATGTTTGTATATTAGCCTATTTTTTTTACTAATTGAAAGATGTTTTCACATTTTGTAAATTGAAAAAGTACTATTGAAAGCTTTCAGAAGCATTTGTTTTGACTGTGTTGCCACAAGCCTTTCAAAAGCAGTTTGCTTTTCCAGAGAGTAATAAAACCAGCAGGTTTACAAACAGAAAAAAATCTAAAGCAACTGAACTTTTTAGGGACATATAAACCCTGCCGTGTTTTCAGATATGTTTATCTAAAACAGTTGTTCCTTATTAAGTAAATCTTTCTCGTGTTTATTTTCTTTTATGAATTTAATTTGTGGTAGGAGGCTGTTTTTATGAAACTAGCTTGCGGAATTCTAATACATTATTCGATTTGTGAGGAATAGTATCAGTATTCCAAAATATTCTCATGTACGGAAAAAACATTAAACCGAATTGATTAATAACTCCTCAGAATCTAGTTAGTAATTGTTCCCATGGGACATGCCTTTTTACTGTTTCACCACTGGAATTTTTCTAAACAGAAATATTTTCTCACCTTTTTTTTTTCACAGTTAAGGGTGTTTTCTTCACCGTGCAAAAAGCCACATCTCATGCTAAGATGGGTGTTGTTAAAGTAGGGAGAAGCAGAAAAAGCAGAAGTCACCCCTGCAGTTCTGGAAGCAGGACATTTTTCTACTAAACAATGAAATACTGTATTTCTCAGGGCCAGGAGCAGCTTTTATAGTGGGAGTTTCATACTTTGAGAATATGTTGTATGATATGTCACATTACTAGTAGAAAGAGTTAAAAACACTTCACAAGGAAACTATTGAATGATTGAGAAAAAAATTCATACAGATGCAGTCTAAAATGAAGTTCTCACTAGTCTGATGTCTTTTCCTGGTCTTAAAATCAAGAGTCAAACACAGTTAGAAGGGGGAAAGGGATTTTACCTTGGTATTTATTTGAAGGATCCTTAGGTGTACACGTCCAGGTCATATGCATTGAAATGCACCCCGCCGAGTATGCCCCCAAAGATCGGGTATAACATTATAGGTCTTACTAATTAGCATATCTATCAAAGATTCCCCAATGAGAGGCTCAAATGAGCCCCCCTCCCCAAGGAACCTTCCCCTGGATGGTTCTATCTTAGTTTACAGAATGTGTTCTGGAGAGGACCTTGGGGTCTGGGGCACACTGATCCCTAGCTACGAAGCTTCTAAAATGTTTAGTCTCTTAGCTTGACAAACAAGTCCAAGAATGTAGGAAAAAAAAGCACTAAGAATACAGAAGTTGTAAAAAAGGTATAACAGGGGTATGAAAGAAAAGGCAAAAAATCTTCATGGCATCAGTCAGACATTTCTGATGCAATTTATATTACAAAATCTTATTTTTAATAGGTAATACATATGTTTCCTTGTTCATAAACAATTTGTTTCCTGGTCATGTGACTTTCCCAATAGTAAAGAGTGGCTTTTTATTTCAAATTGTTTGGTATTTATTAGGATAAAATTATCAGAAATAAATTATAATTAAACAATAGAAACCTGAAGTCTAAAGCCATCTTAGTTGAGAGGATTTGGCCCGTTACTATATTGTGTAATATGTCAAAGGGCATACATGCTCCTTGATGGTAGCTGTTTGCTATACTAAATAATAAAAGCTTATAAAATTAATTATAGATAATATAAGCTTATAAAATTAATTATAGATTATTGAATAAGATTTTCACTAGTTAAGAGTTGCATTTTCCCCTTCTGTACTACCCAGAGTAATATCTAGCTTTGTTTTGCCTATCACAAACATTCAGATTACTTGCTGTGGGAAAAAAGAGGTAGCAGAGTTCATTTTTGGGAAACATATTCCTGTTAGCTATGTATAACATGGGCTGATTATTTTCAGAGATATGAAATAGAAAGCCCAAGGCTGCAGCTGTAATATATGCAGTGCTCAGTCTCTGAGTAGCAGTCGTGGGTTTTACCAACATGAACCACATTATTGGCAACAGCACATACCAAGATTAGGGGGTTTTTTAACATTAAAAAAAAAGGTTAAAAGAAAATGCTGCAATGCAGTAATTGACACAACAACATTTTACCCCTTTGTGTTTACATAGTCTTATAGTATTTTTTTCACTGTATGGCTATAGATTTTTACATACATAACTATAACGATTATTGATTTTTTTTTTTGTCTTTGAGTACAAGTTCTGGGCATGGAAACTTGTTGCAATAGCTTACCTAACAAAGGGATATTTTCAAGCTTTTAGAATTAACGCTAACCATATTGTACACTAAGAAAAGACAGACAATTCCACAGTCTAAATAAATAATAATTATCTTTAATCTTCCACTTCAGTGCTGTAAAATTGCAGAATAATTATTATTTTCATTATCTGCAGCTATAAAAAAAATCACAATTGTTTCTGACAAAACTTTAATTGCAAATAAGTATTTTTCTAAATGATTCAGTATGCCCTTCTGTATTTTTTTAAGTTTTCTATTGCTTATATTAACAAGTCCCAACATGTATAAAGGTAGGTGTGGACAATATTTCACATAAGTATTTTAGTGAGGTGTGGCCATTAAAAAGCTATTTAAAATTTTAATCAAACTGGAGCCGTATTTTGGTTTTGGAGTGTCACTAGTGAGAATATTGTCACTGTAAAATAATTGGATTGTGCTAAACATTAGCTCTAACACAAAATACCTTTTAAGACTGAAATAGTTCTTAAATGTATTTGTGGTTCATGACAAAAAATATTTTGTGATTGGGTCTGACTCATCTGGTGCTAGTTAAACAGAAGGATGTTCTGCCTAAATGCAGGTGTTAATGCTCTAGGGTAATGAATGGATCAGTTCAATTGATCCTTACTGTAAAGATAAAACATTTTAACTCTGAGCCACAGACAGATATTAATGGAGTTGAACTCAAACACCCAATGCTTTTGTTATGTGCTCGACATTCCTGTCTCATGTGATAGAAATAGCAAGAACCCAAGGCACAAATTTTCTTCCACTCACTGAAGAGCCACACTGTAGCGGGTTGGTTTGTATCCAGGCAGAAACACCAATTTAGTGTAGTGGTTTGGTCTAAAATACTCATTACTGTTTATCTTCTGTGAGATAAGAATTAGGAGAAACGCAAAGCAGGCACCAAACTTGAAAGAATATAAAGAAGTTTGTTAACAGACCTAAAAGAAGAGAAAAAAAAAAATCATACCACACCTTCAGAACACTTCTCCTCCCCCCCACCTTTCTCCCTTCTCCCAGTGACAATGTAAAAAGAACCCTTAAGATGTTCAGTCTGTTTACCACTTCCATAATAACCTTGTTCAGTCCATTTAGGAAGAGGAGTCTCTCTTGCCCATGCTATGAAAACATTATCACAACGAGACAGCCGCCTAGGTTGGTTCTCTGCTCGCATGCGAGTCCCTTCCCCCCCCCCCCCCCCCCCCCCCCCCGACTTGCAGCTTTTCCCACAACTGCTTTTGAGGGTCCATTCTGGAAATTACTAGGGTAAAATTTTAAGGCTGAGCCGTTCAGAAACAAAAGTTCTCTTCACCCATCTCTGGGAGCATTTCATCTCTAAGAACAGAGGCCCTTCTCCTTCCCTGGGAGCAAAGGGTCTTCCTCATCTTCATCTTTAGGACTATCTCTGGGAACATCTCTAGGAACTGAGGTTTTCTCCTTTCCCATTTGGAGCAAAGGTCCTCATCGCTTCCATCTCTGCCTGTCCAAACTTCTCATGAAATTACAGCTGCTTCAGCATCTGCCTATCTCAGCGCAGGTGCTTTTGCTTATGAGTTGAACACTCCACCCCCCATATCTTCATGAAATTACAATGGGATACTCTGATATATCATAGCTTTACAACAGAATTTCAGCTTTAAGCATCTCCTCTTTCTTCTCCCTCAGGTTTTCCGCTCTTCACAGAACTAAAAGGGTTAATCTCACCTAGGCTTTGCAGCTGGAACGTCACTTATCGCTGTCGGTCACATGACCTCTGCAGGACAGCGGTGCAGCTTTAGCTGAATCTTGGCAGCACTGGAGAGGCGGGGGAAGCCGAGCCGCTCTGGCTGCCCACAGCAGGGCTGTGGGGGAGGTTCTGCGGGTGGAACGGGGCCCATCAGCTCCAGGATGGCCATGGCCTGGCCTGGCCTGGCCCGAGCAGGGCCTGGGCCGGGCCCGCTGGCCCCCGTACGGGTCCTGCAGCCACCTGTCCCAGCACCGGAAAGGAGACAGAGCTGTGGGGGGGGGGGGTTTCTATTCTTAAGTGTGCATCACAGAGGCGGTCACAACTTTAAGTGGCTTAAAGAATTGTCCATATTCAAACTGGCCATCTGATAGTTTCTGTTAGGTCACAGAGGAAGCTGTAAGCACCCCTTTGCAAGAACATCACTTCCGGGACTATGCTTGCTAACCCATGACACACACTGTCATGGTTTAACTAAGCACCAAATGGATGCTCACTCACTCTCCCTTGGGTGTAATGGGGAGAAAATCAGAAGGGTAAAAGTGAGAAAATTCCTGGGTTGAGGTAAAGAGTTTAACAGGGAAAGCAAAAGCCGCACATGCAAGCAAAGCAAAACAAGGAATTCATTGAGCCCTTCCCAAGGGCAGGCAGGTGTTCAGCCACCTCCAGGAGAGCAGGGCCCCATCCTGTAGAACAGTGACTTGGGAAGACAAACACCATTGCTCCAAATATCCTCCCCTTCCTCCTTCTTCCCCCCACTTTATGTATAAAGCATGATGTCACATAGTCTGGAATATCCCTTTGGTTAGTTGAGGTCACCTGTCCCAGCTGTGTCTCCTCCCAACCTCCCACGCACTCCTAGCCCCCTCCCCAGCATGGCTGTACAAGGAGCAGAAAAGGCCTCGGCTCTAAGTGCTGTTCAGCAATAGTGAAAACATCCCAGAATTATCAACATCACAAATCCAAAAACATAATGGCAAGTCTTTATCAGTATTTCAGTGACTATTTAAAAAAATTGTTTTGACTTCAAAAGAGCTTTTCTCCATAACTATACTTAGTGAAGCTCTGTTGAAAGCCTCATATTTTTGTTTTGAAAAAAGTATCCTAGTTCCTAAAAGCTAGAACAGTGATTTAACTGATTTCCACCTCCCAAGGGGATTGACTATTAAACAGAATCCTACTTCTGTGTTTGTAAGGTAGCCTCTGTCTTTTGGAAGCTGTAGTTATGAGCACTAAACCATTTCACATGGAGCATCTCTTTGACTGCTAGGTTTGGATGTAACCCCTCCCCCCCACTTTTTTTGTCAGCTCATTTTCAAAGCACTTCCTTCTTACCCTTCATCCAAAATATCGTCTGGGGTTTTTGTACCTTTCCCTTATTTGCAGTACTCTACCCAATTATAAAGGACTACAAAATTTGTTGGAAACAACCCAAGTTTGTCACTACAGTTAATTTAGTTTTGAGAAACCATAGAGGGAATCATCTGTTTCTTATTTTGACTTCATAAGTACAGAAGTACAGACTGAAGAATTATCGATTATTTGGACAACAACCTTCTCTCTCTCTCTTACTTGTTTACTTCTCTTAGGGTTTAGGCTTGTACAGAAATAATACAGAACCTGAATTGCACTTAAATGGCTATAAGCCAGAAATACATATGTAGAGAAGAAATTAAATGGATTTGTGCTTCCTGCTTAGACTAAATGTGCTCTTTGAGCACAGGGAAAGAAAGTGTAATTCCTTGAGAAAATCCACTTGTTTCATATTCATGAGAATTTTTTGATTCTGAAGAGTTCTATGTGGAGATGTGTTACAGCGGGAATTCTGTAACACAACATATCAAACCAGGAGGCCCATAGAGAGAAGTATATATGGACGGATTCTTGATAGATGTTTCAGACATGTTTATTTCTCCAGCCGCATGGCTGGGGATCTGCCGAGGAACTGTTACAGTCACAGGACCCGAGGGTCCTTGCCCGCGCAGGGAAACACAAACCAACCAATGGGGAACAAGGCTGACCAGGGGCCAGGGAAACCCCGTGCCTCCCCTCAGGGCCCCTCTCCCAGGGCTACATGGCGGGAGAAAGGGACCCCGATATTTCACCTGTTTTATTTTAATAAAAGGAGAATGAAAACAACTGGATAACAAGAACAGTTTTAAAACAAAACAAGCCACCCTCCTGAGCCTTTAAATGTCCAAACAGATTCTCTGGAACATCTTAAGGCTGACAGAAGGGACACAGGACTCTCCGGGCATGCTTTGTGGGGAAACTGAGGCAGGAGAGGGTTTAATTTCTTCCCTCCCCCTTTTCATCCCCCCCTCGGCATCCGAGAGGAGTTGTAGGGAAAGGGAATTGTATAGGGAAGCCATGGGGTGAAAAACAGATTAGGAATAAACTGGGGATGGGGTAAACTTAGGAAGGGGTTCATATTGGGTATAGGGTAAAAGGGGAAAGTAGGCTGTGGGTAGGGAAGTTGCTGGGATGGATATTGTTTATAATTTTGTGCATAACGGCTGCCTTTAACTGGAATACCTACAGGCCCAGTAACATTCGCTGCTTGTAAACCCTTCTTTCCTTGTACTATATCAAATTGTACAACTTCCCTATCTCCTACACTTTGCAGGTAATTTTTAGGGTTATTCCTTTTAATGGCAGTTCTATGGATGAATAAATCTTCCCCTGTATCATCTCGTGTTATAAATCCATAGTTGTTTTTTACATTGTACCATTTCACAGTTCCTGTGATTTTCGTTGCTATAACTTCTCCTATCATGTGCTTGCGTGTTTGTCGTGGCTGCTGGTCCCGCGTGGCCGCTGCCTCGCCAACTCCGATGTCTCGGCCGGGCCCCTACGTTGCAGCTGCTCCGCGCCCACCGAGCAGCACTGCTCCGGCACGTGTCTGGGCTCTGCAAGGCCCCACGTTGCCATCACCACCGGCCCCGCGCCCTGCAAGTGGTTCCGCTCCGCCAACTCCATGCTGCTTTGAGTGCAGCCCTGGTTTGGCTCTGCGCTGCGCTGTGCAGCTTCTCGTGTCACTATGGAAACCGCCGCTTCTCGCTCTACAGGGCTCTCCGAGCTGTGTGCTCGGAGTGGGCTTCCACACCGACCCCCGGTTCCTGGCTGCTTGTGGCCCACGGCACCCACGGCGCCTGCAGCATTGCTCCCTCATTTGTGGACCCCGGGACACGGATGGGGTCCGCAATAAGGGGCGCGCTCCCGAGGGGGCCGGGCGCATCCAGCGCAGGCACCTTCACTGGCGCGGCTACAGTCACACACTCCTGGGATGGCCGCCACGCGGTCTCAGCCACAGGATTAGTGTCATCCTCTGCTCTAGGGTTAATGGGACCATACAAATGCTCCTGAAGAGCTTCACTGATTGCAATTAGTCCACAGAGAGCTTCTGTCGCTAGTCCATGCTTTGTTTGATCCCTTAGCTTATCCCAGATCTCATACCAAAAACACCTGTGACTAGTTCCCTGAGGTTCAATATCAAAAAGTAAGTCTCGAGAAATACAGAAGAAATTTTTGAAAAGCCAGTTAAAAAAATGTTCTAGATCTCCCGGAACAAACACTTTCTTGTTTTGCTGTTCAAGGATTCCTTTAACTTCTAGATACATTTCTTTCTGTGGCTCAGAGAGCCACATTTCCCATGATTCTTCCATAGTCCAGAGAGAATATCCAAACCAAGGTGAGAAGAGAGAGATCTAGAGTGGTTTTTACTCACGAATTTTCTGTCCTTAGGGATCGGTGTCTGGCCAGCAACTCTCCACCATTTGTTACAGCGGGGATTCTGTAACACAACATATCAAACCAGGAGGCCCATAGAGAGAAGTATATATGGACGGATTCTTGGTAGATGTTTCAGACATGTTTATTTCTCTAGCCGCATGGCCGGGATCTGCCAAGGAACTGTTACAGACACGGGACCCGAGGGTCCTTGCCCGCGCAGGGAAACATAAACCAACCAATGGGGAACGAGGCTGACCAGGGGCCAGGGAAACCCCGTGCCTCCCCTCAGGGCCCCTCTCCCAGGGCTACATGGTGGGGGAAAGGGACCCCGACAGAGATGGATTTTCAAATTCAAGGTCAGCCTTGAACATCTCCCATCTGATGCATCCCTGCAGTTCGGAACAGTACCACTTAATCTACATAGAAAACAACAGGTCAGATTCATGTAATACTAAATTGTCCGTGTTTTGGATGACTCATCTGTTCTTTTTATTTGCTGTCTGTTACGAATGGAGAGGGGAGAGCTTGGACAAGTCCCTGCCTCTGCCCAGGCCTCTGGCAGTAGACAGTAGCTTTAATGAGGTGGCCAGCACCCCAAAACCACTCTCGCTCACAAGTTCTTAATAATGACCGATCAGGCCTATTAAAACATGAATTATTTATTGAATTGACCAAGGAAAACAGATATAAGACTTAGACAGACTTACTTACTACACAGGATACCACAAAAAGAACTACTAGTAGATAAAGATACAGTGAACGATTATAGAGGTACTTTATGTTACAGCTAGTGAAGAAATAGTATAGATTAGGAGTCAGTGTCACTTACCAACAAATGATAGCAGTGTGCAGAGAATTTCCTTAACTTCTCTCAATCCCCTGGGGAAGTAACTTGATGTGAACTATTGCTATCCCAGGCTCTCGGCTTCTGTGCTGGAGCACGAGGTGCTATGATCTTCCAAGAGTGTCTCCTTAGCAAAGCCGCTCAGCAGGATCAGCCACACACACACTCGTGCACACACAAACGCACGGATAGCTTCAGTAATATGGGTCGACAGCAAAGAGGCAGGAAGGGTCTCCATTTGGGGTTCCACAGGAGCAGTTTATTGCTTCCACACCGTGAACGGGTCCAGGGACGAAGACAGAGAACAATGGAAAGCTCAGGTTTAAGTATGGGAGCGGAGGGAGCACCAGAGACCAATGATCCGAGGGCACGGGGCGGTACAAAGGCGGGACTAGGGAATGGGAGCCAGTGGGGAAGCTCCAGGGGAGTGGTGAGGGGCAAAAGCCAATGGAGGGAACTTGAAGTGGAGAACTTTCTAGGATATGAAACATATAAAGTAGCAAGGGGGCGGGGCAACCAACAGCCAGCCAGGAACACAGAACTGGGGTACATTTCCGTAACAGAACAAAGCATTCTGGGAGAGGCTTCTTTTCTCACCATGACCGAGGCATAAGTCTCTGGTACTAGGGACTGTCTTACCAGAGAACTCTTTGTCCCTTGTACCACAGGCTAACCGGCCACCACAGTGAACGTCTTCTACATCGCGGAGAACTCTCTACACACTCAGAGAGTGTATAAGAGATTTCCAATTCCATGAAAATCATAGTGGTCTTTTACTGATATGCGGAAAAGACTCCACTACTGGAATAAGTAGTAAAGTAGGTACATTTATTCCAGTGCTGGGACGCATGGGGATAATTCCTCCAAAGTCATGCGTGCCAACAGCTGCATTCAGCTTGGTATATATCGGGTTACGAGTTCCATATTCATTAAGTTTCCCACTACGCCTATACATATTCATTACCTAGCCCCACCTAGCCTCACCTCGTATTACAATGAGCCCAAAAGTCATTTACATCCGCGTTGTGCTTGCCCAGTGTTGTCTGGTGGTTGTGGGCAGGGATCTCTGGGATGAGGTAAAGGGTCTTCCTCCTTCTGAACTTTTCACCTTGCTTCCCTGCGCATGCTCTTTCTGTCCCTACCCAAGTCTAAACTTCAAGGCTGGTTTTAGTTAGGTTCGCAAACAGGATCTTTGGTCAAGAAGATCAAGATTCCTTCCCTTTATCAATAGTCTTCTCATCCTGCTTTGATAGGCACAATAAGTGTTGAGAAAGCTGTATGCATTGCTTTTAACAAACAGCTTCTTAGCATATCATTTAACCTCTGCTTCCCCCTCCTCCCCCTGATTCAGTCCCCCCTTTTCTATAGAGTTAGTAAATTCTTTTACTAATACATAAATTCTTTTTCTAATAATTTTTTACAATAAGCATCCCTTAATGCTTTTCCATGTGCATTTGACAAAGCAGTTAAAACTGATAACTTTTTTAGCACTCTATAGTTCCAAACAAGTAACATAATAGACAACACAAGGCAAGCGCTCACCAAAATTAATAAAACAATTATGGGGTGACATAACATATCTAGAATGCCAGTTGCGGTAGGTGACCACCCGAAAAGCCCGTCCCACCAGTTATGACTTGCATCTTGTTTTACTCTGCAAGATTCTGCTTATTTCTTGTGTGTCATGATGGATGGTGAGTAAGGTCTTTTTCTCGTTCTTTCGGATTTCTTCTAAAATCTCAATTAGGTCCTGATGTTTCACTAATTGCTTTACTAATGTGAGGTCCATCCCAATAGGTGTGGGTAGCAATTTATGGTATATGGTATAGTTAGACCTTATCAATTGATGAGACACAACTGGTGCTAAATACTAAAAGTCACACCCAATAATCTTGATAAAATTACAAATACAAAAATTAGAGTGATTCCTGGCAGCTACATTTATATTACTGTGATCTATCATCATAAAAGTGCAGATAGTTCTTAAGCACACACAGCCTTGACCAATATATACAAGTACAGTTTTCGGTGTAGTGTCTGGGTGGATCTCAAAGTGACACATGCCTTGATCTACGTCAAGACACGTCTTTGGCATCAAGTGTATTACTTTCACAGATAAATCTTTGTCTTTCCCGTGTGATGCAAGATTCTAAATTTACCGTTTGCCATTTTTTTTTTTACCATCCGAGCCCATGCTCTATGTTCAGAGGGGTAAAAAACTGTTCCTTCATAGTTTAGTCTTAATGCAACAATACGATGAATTACATAAACTGTGGCATTATGTATAGTAAGCACAAAGGCAGTAGCTATGTTAGTCATTGGGTCATAAGTGAAATTTACCAAGGTCCACCAGGATTGGAGCTTTCTTTCTAACTTAGTAGCATTATTCCAAACAGCTTCTTGGATTTCAATAGGGAAAACACCTTCATTTCCTTCTCTTATAATTAAGGAAGCTGTTGACTGCATCCATAATTGGGCTTGTATGCAGCTAAGGGCTAATGATACATTGTCTTGAGCTACACTAAGTGTGTTTAATATCAGTCTGTGGTCCAGGTCGCTGGTATTTACGAAGGCTGGGAGTATTTTTGAGACTTGTCACTGACTGTTTCCTAATGCTAATAGGGGAGATTGTAGGGGCTGTTTTAATTTGGTCAGGTCACTGGTTGCCGTGGCCAATTTATTCATCAGTATCTCTGAATCAATTCCGTTTAGGACTCCCAGTCCTGTTCCCAGCATGCCAGTCAGGTCTCTCGGCATTCTGCCTTTGAGGGGTGTTTGCTTTTGCAGCCAGGCTGTCCACCCTTCAAAGGATGTTTGTATTAAAGGGGAGCAGGCTGGTTGTATCTCAGAAATATTTATTTGCATTAGTAGTTCTACACGCTTAAGACACCACGCTGGATTAAACAGCAATAATTGCTGGCCTGTGTTCTTCACTACATAGGGGTCAATCTCATAAATCTTTGGTGCAGGCTTAAGTGGTGTGACCTGGGTTCAGATTTGACTGCTGGCATAGGTTGTAGTAGGCCTAGCCATGGTATTTATCTGGAATTTGAATGAGAGCCCATTACTATCCTGGGCCCAAAGACAAACTACTTCAATGGTCTGTACTCATGTAAAATTATACCAACAATCTACTTCACTTGAATGACTACAGATTTCATTATGTTTGTCTGTAGTAGTTGAAACACTAATTTGGGTTGCTTTTTTATGAGTAGTTCCGTTAATCATTCAGCATCCTATTTTGATTTTTTCTCCTACAGTCCCCTGAAGTTGCTGGTTTTTGTTTTTCCCATTCTTGCTTTGTATACACTTGGTTTCCGTGCATGACCACAGTCAGCAGGTTTAAATCCTTTAAATCAGAATATTTCCCCATGAGTCCAGTAAACTGCATAAAGGCTTGGGACCATATGTCTTCTCTCCTATGAATAACTTCCCTGCTGAAGGTTACAATTATAACTGTGAGAAAAACAATTTTCTGGGTTATACTTGCGTGCCACCCTAACATTTTCATTTTGTTCGGGTAAACTTCAGTTCATCATCCCCAGGGGTCACTTTCCAAGGGGTCTCTGGAGCCTTCTTTACTCGGGTATGGTGAATCCAGGCACTCTGTTCTCTGATCTTAATCGCGGTGTAAGTGGTGAGGAGCACCTGGAATGGTCCTTCCCACTGTGGTTCCAGAGTCTTTTCTGTAAGAGACTTAACATATACATAATCTCCAGGCTGAATGCCATGTACAGGACCGTCCAAGCCTCGACTTCAAGTTCCAGCTACATGTTTTCCAATTTCTCTAAGCTGTTTGTCTAAAGCAATCATGTAGGTGGTTAGCATTTCTTCCCCTATTTGGGTAGATATTCCTTTCTGTACCCCATATGGGCTCCCATAAAGTATTTCAAAGGGACTTAGCTTCTCCTTAATTCTGGGCTTGGTCCGAATTCGTAACAATGCAAGTGGAAGAGATTGGGGCCAGGGTAGGTTAGCTTCTTGCCCTAGTCTCACAATTTGCTGTTTAATCAAATGATTCATTTTCTCTACTTGACCACTCTACTGGGGGTGGTATGGAGTGTGGAGTTCCCAGTCTATGCCTAAATGACTGCTAATTTGTTGTACCACCCTTGAATTAAAATGTAGTCCCCTGTCTGAAGATATTGTGGCTGGAACTCTGAAGCGCAGTATTATTTCTTGTAGTAACACTTTGGTTACTTCTCGAGCTTTAGCAGTTCTACTAGGAAAAGCTTCCAGCCCTCCTGAAAAAGTATCTGTCAACACTAGCAAATATCGATAGCCCCCTTTTCTTGGAAGTTCTGTGAAATCAATTTGCCATTGCTGTCCAGGCCCATGGCCCCTTCCAATTTGACCCATTTTTGGTTTGGGGATATTTTTGGGATTAGTCTGGAGGCAAAGGTTACACTGTTGGGTTACCTGCAAAACGGTTTCATATAAATTTCTAGCGATAATTTTCCCAAATAAGTAGTCATATAAGGCATTTGTTCCCCAATGCATTTTCTGGTGCTCCTCTCTTACTAGTGACCATAGCAAATGAGAGGGAATAACCAATTTTCCTTCAGCAGTGATACCCCATCCCTCTTGGTTAAATGTTCCCCCTTCATCTTTAATCAATTTCTTGTCCTTTTCGTTATATGTTGGCTTACCCTCTAGGGAAAGTTGTCCATCTGGGATCAAGGCTCCAGCTGTTATTGCCTCACCTTTTGCTGCTTCTTTTGCCTCTCTGTTCTCCAGTTCACTTCCTTCTTCCAATTCTGAGCTCACCTTTTGATGTGCCCTTATGTGCATGATTGCTACCTTCTCAGGTAGCTGGACTGCTTCCAACAGCTGCATTATTTCTTGTGCATGTTTGATGTTTTTCCCTTGTGAATTTAACAGTCCTCTTTCTTTCCAAATGGCCCCATGTGCATGTACAACTCCAAATGTATACCTTGAGTCTGTATAGATGTTGATTTTCTTTCCTTTTGCTATCTCTAAGGCATGGGTTAGGGCGATTGTTTCAGCCTTTTGTGCAGAGGTATTTGTTGGCAGCAGTCCAGATTCTATCACCTCCCTGCAGGTGGTAACTGCATACCGAGCATGTCGTTTTCCCTTGATGATGTAACTGCTCCCATCAGTAAATCAGGTCTTTACGTCATTTAAAGGGGTATCCTTCAGATCTGCGTGGCTGGAGTAGGTGGCTTCGATAGTTTCCAGGCAATCCTGGTGTACTGGGGTTCCCCTTGATTTCCACTGAGAAAGGAAGCTGGGTTGACAATGTTTGTTACCACTATTTCTACATCATCTTGTTCCACCATGATGGCTTGATATTTCATTAGCCTTTGTGGGAAGAGCCAGTGCACGCCTTTCACTTCCAGTACCACGGACACCGTGTGGGACACTGTAGATACAAAAATGCTGCTAGCGAGGATTTTCTTGTTATTTTCTAAGTCCGTGAGAGATTTTTCTCTCTCACAGAAGAGGTAGCAGGGAATGTAAACAACCCAGACACCTGCAACCTTGAAAAGTCTTGTTTATGGTATAGTAGAAAAATATTTTGACAATGGATGTTTTAGGATTTTAGCCAATCACCCCCAAGGGGTGGCTGGCCCTTTGTCCAATTAGGCTATGAAGAAAAAAGTCTATAAAAGAGTTTGTAAAATAATTAAATAAATCAATCTTGCTGCACAACTCCTGCCTGCTGGATCTTCTCCTCCTCCTCCTCCCTATGGCTGCGGGACACGGTGCTATACCGTAGGAACCAGGCCTGCGGTAATATTTGGTGCTGCCCGACGTGATCTGCACTCTCTGACGTGTCCTGCTGCTGCGAGCCAAGCCGAATTCCTCTAGAGGTACGCTGCTCCCCTTTGCCCCCGGGACCGGGAGGTCCGACAGAACTGAGAAATGGCAAACAGCGGCTCACAAACCGAAGCTGCGATGCTGGTCTGGAAAGGTGTGTTTAGCATATTGCGCACCTCCATTCCTGAAAACTCAGTTCGGGAATTATTAGACTGGGCTACTTTAAAAGGGATTTCCATGGACAGAGATAGTGCCCTGGACTTTGCCTTATGGCAGGAACTCGGATGCGCTGTCCGACAGGAGCTCCCGACTGGGGACTCAGCAGCGTTAGAATTATACAAAACCTGGCGTTCATTATTTTTCCTGCTGACAGACCTTGACTGTAACAGCAGGGCTGGCTCGCCTATCTCGGTGATGAGTGTCAGAGGAATGTCCGAGGGGGGCCCCGTTGACTGGGTTTCCGGGGAAAATGATAATGGATTCAGAAAAAACCCCCCGGCTCCACAGGCAGAGCCTGCGCCGGCTCACCCTGCACAATCGCAGGACTCCACAGCCCCCAGGGACCCCGCGCCGCCAGAGGAGGGGGGGTCAGAGCAGCGGGAGGGCGCACAGCCTGCCTTGCCATTCGGCTGGGCAGCGGCCACGGCTTATCCAGGGCCTCAGATCAGCGGCTTAGCCACTTGGATGCCCAGAGAGGCTCCTAGCTCGGTTCCGTATGGACCTGGATCTAACTTCTTAGCCGGCGTAGCGCCGGGCGTGCCTGCCCCGGGACTCCCTGGGTGTGGTCCGCTGCCCTCCCTGGCGCTGGACTGTTCTGCGCAGTCGCAGAACCGAGCCATCGACCTTTTAGTGCAGCATTTGCCTTTGCTGATGGAGCTGCCAAACTTATCCCGAAGGATGGAGGAACTCCTCACCCTGCTAGATCAGCGAATGCCCGAACCAGCGCCGCCCGCGCCGCCCGCGCCCCCCCCGCCATCCGCGGGAGATGCGGCTCCGAGCCGAGAAACGGCGCGGCCGGCGGCGAACCCAGAAGCGGCGCAGCCGCGGGAAAACCCGGCAGCGGCTGTGGAGACGCGGCCAGAGACGGCGGCTGCGGAGCAGCGGGCAGGGGGGGAAGCG
Source organism: Aphelocoma coerulescens (assembly GCF_041296385.1). Lineage (NCBI taxonomy): Eukaryota > Metazoa > Chordata > Aves > Passeriformes > Corvidae > Aphelocoma > Aphelocoma coerulescens. Next base: position 986,298 of record NW_027184083.1, on the reverse strand, counting down.
CCCAGAGCGACCCCCGAGAGCGGGCCAGCGGCGGCAGCGCCGGGCGCGGCTGGGGAGCGCGAAACAGCAGCGGCAGCGGCGACCGCGCCGAACGCAGCTGCTGTGCCAGAGGCGGCGGCGCCGAGAGCGGCTGTAGCCCCAGGGACGGCGACAGCGGTTCCAGTACCAGTTCGGTCGGGGCTGGCCGAGACAGCCTCCCGTATAGAAACTGGTGTAAAAACTGCTGCGCAGCCAGCTGCAGTCTGTCCTGTCTGTTCTGCCTCTAGCGAACTTAGCCAAAGTGCCCCTCCACGTACATTTCTGTTCACTCCCAGCACCCCAAAGTTGCCTTAGCCTGATGATTCCTCGTCAGGCAGTGAGGCAGATGAGGCGCTGGCCCCAGGTCGTCAGGCGGCTGTAGCCGCGCGGCGAAGGAAAAGGCTGCGCCGGTCTCGCCCCTGGACCTTTCAGGACTGCACGGTAACAGTGCGTCCGACGCATTACAATCGCTTCTTAGAGTCAGTTAAGAAGCGAGCATTGGAGGAGGGTGACTGGAGGTCATTAGAAATCCTTGGAATGCCATATAGATCTGAGGATTCTGGGGGTAACGGGGGAGCTGTTACACTCCATCCACAGGCGGTGCCAGAAGTTCAGGATGGTAGCGCTTCCCCTAAAGGGGAGATCCAAGCTTTCCCAGTGTATAAGGCTCTCCCAGATTCAGGAGAGCATGACAAGCATGAGGTAATTGCCTGGAAAGTTGCCCAGGACCTCCAATCCAAGGTGGCACAATATGGGCTAGGTTCTGCTGAGGTTATGCAGATAATAAGGGTGATAAATACAGATTTGCTTTCTCCATTTGATATCAGACACTTAGGTCAAATTCTATTTCAACCTGTACAATTTCCAGTTTTTGAGAAAACCTGGAGAAAGCTGGCCGGCAAGACTGCATTAGCAAATTTGCAGCTCCCTGCTGCTGATCCTAGACACACAGCAGGAGTGGATGCTTTGATGGGGACTGGTCCCTTCTCTGATCCCAGTCTACAGGGTAACTTGCCCTCTAGCATCCTGCAGCAAGCCCAACAGGTCGGCATGGCTGCCCTGTTGAAAACCATAGAGTTGTCTGCGCCCAGAAAGCGATATACTGAAATAGTTCTAGGGAAATCAGAGTCATTCCTCGCTTTTGTAGAGAAAGTCGCTGCTTCTCTTGAGAAGCAGGTTGAGGATGACGGGTTAAGACAGATGTTGTTAAGGCAGTTAGTGAGGGATAACGCAAATGAAGAGTGCAGAAAAATCATAGATGCCTTACCAGGGGACCCTGAGGTAACAGACATGGTCGAAGCCTGTGCTAAGGTGGGATCTGGGAACCAGAAAAGGTCTGCCTTGGCTGCGTTCCTGCAGCCTGTTCACGCATCTTCTGGTCGTGAACCAAAGCCACCAAAACAGGTGAAGAAACGGAAGCGGCCTAAGCCGAGCCAAAAAGAGAACACACCGATCCCCCAGTGCAAGAGGTGTGGCAGGCCAGGCCATTGTACGGGCTACTGTAGATCCCGGACTCATGCCGATGGTCGGCCTTTGTCGGGAAACTTCCGCCGGGGTGCAAGGAGGGGGAATTGCTCTCCGATGCAGTCGCTCCCCCAGAGAGTGGCACAGGTACAGGCACAGGCCTACCCAGCCGCCCTAGAGACGGCACCCAGGGATCAGACGGTCCCCACGGATCAGACAGTTTTGACGTCCACAGTGCAGCCGCAGTCGTCTTAGACTCTAGCGGTATTTATAAGGTTCCCTTGGATGCATATGGACCCTTAGCCCAGGGATCCAGTGCAATGCTGGTGGGAAAACCTGATGTTGCCCATCAAGGAATCTTAGTGCACTCAGGAGTTATTGATGCTGACTTTAAAGGTCAGATTTGCGCTATGGTCTCCACGCAAAAACCCCCTGTAACTATTCCTGAAAAGACCTGCCTTGGTAAATTAGTGCCTTTTAAGTCTTGTGTCCCCAGGGTAGAACAAATTCAGGAAGATAACGGCAGTGGATCTACGGGACTTCCACAGGCCTTCTGGACTGCAGACATCTCTGACCAAAGGCCACAGATGACATGTACCCTGGTCCTGCCAAGCGCCCAACCACCCCGGATTCAGCTTCGAGGTTTGATTGATACGGGTGCTGATGTAACTATCATCTCCTTCTCTGCATGGCCTCCCTCATGGCCTTTAGCCCCAGTGGGATCGGCCATTGCAGGAATAGGAGGAACCACACAGAGCTATTTAAGCGAACGGCCTGTGATGGTGAAGGACTCAGAGGGACACACAGCTACAATTAGGCCTTATATTGCTACCACTTCCCATAACCTTTGGGGACGGGATGCGTTGGCAGTTTGGGGCGTACGGATTGGGACAAAATTTTAGCAGGGGTCACTGTGTGTAAGAGCACACAGTATCCTACACTGCCTTTGTGGTGGTTCATCAACACACCAATCCGAGTCAGACTCTGCTCAGTTAGTTGAATTAAGGACTGTTACCATGGCTTTTCAGCGATTCTCACAGGAACCTTTGAATTTGGTTACTGACTCTGCTTATGTAGCAGATATAACCCAACGCTTAGATTATTCCCTTCTGAAGGAGGTGAACAATGTGGCTCTGTTTTCGCTGTTGCAAACCTTGTGGTCTGCAATTCAGGCTCGAGTGCATCCGTATTACATTCTGCACATTCGAAGCCACACCAATTTACCAGGTTTTCTAACGGAAGGCAATGCCAGGGCTGACATGCTGGCCAACCCTGCATGGGTAGGGCCTCAGCCTGACAAAATTGCACAAGCCAAGGCATCGCACGGTTTCTTCCATCAAAGTGCACATACCCTGCAGAAGCAGTTTCATTTAACGCCAACCGAGGCGCGCCACGTTGTCAGCGCTTGTGCTGACTGTCATGGACTCGCTGCGCCTTTGCCAGCGGGGGTAAACCCCAGAGGGCTAAAAGCCTTGCAGATTTGGCAAACGGATGTAACTCACGTCCCAGAATTTGGTCGGCTGAAATATGTGCACGTGTCTATTGACACTTTCTCCTCGGCTATGTGGGCTACTGCTCACACTGGAGAGAAGGGCCGTGATGTCATTGCCCATTGGAAATTGGCTTTCTCAGTCCTGGGCGTGCCAGCTTCTGTGAAAACCGATAATGGTCCTGCCTATGCCTCGGAGAAGACACGGCAGTTTTTACACCTATGGGGTGTAGACCATACCTTTGGTATCCCACATTCTCCTACTGGCCAAGCCATTGTTGAACGCGCTCATGGTACCTTGAAGCGTGTTTTGGACAAACAGAAAAGGGGAATGCATGGAGAAACCCCACAGAGCCGACTAGCAAAAGCTTTGTATACAATTAATCACCTTACAGTACCACAAAATTCAAATAATCCTGTTATTCTGAATCATTTTTTCTCATTGCAGTCTGCAGGTGACAGACAACTGCCCCGGGCAAGAGTCTGGGTGCGGAATTTACTCACTAACCAGTGGGAAGGCCCTCATGAGCTCATCGTTTGGGGTCGTGGGTATGCTTGCGTTTCCACAGATACTGGGATACGGTGGCTACCTTCAAAATGCGTTCGCCCTGACCTACGGCACCAGAGGCAGAACAGGCAACCTCCAAATGATGACCAGAACGCCAATCATCCAAATGGCGACCAGAATGTAGATCATCAGCCTAATGACTCTTCTGATGATGACCAGGATGTCAACCATCAGGCAGATGGTCCTTCTACAAGCAGAGACTGGGATGGTCCTTCTACAAGCAGAGACTGAACTTTAAATTTCTTGTTATGGAGTCAGATAGTTAAAGCCTTAAGGACATATTTAGAATTAATAACTGATGTAGATTTCTATTTGGCATTAATAGTAGAGTTGTTATCTTATAAAACAAAAAGGGGGAATTGTAGATGCAAAAATGCTGCTAGCGAGGATTTTCTTGTTATTTTCTAAGTCCGTGAGAGATTTTTCTCTCTCACAGAAGAGGTAGCAGGGAATGTAAACAACCCAGACACCTGCAACCTTGAAAAGTCTTGTTTATGGTATAGTAGAAAAATATTTTGACAATGGATGTTTTAGGATTTTAGCCAATCACCCCCAAGGGGTGGCTGGCCCTTTGTCCAATTAGGCTATGAAGAAAAAAGTCTATAAAAGAGTTTGTAAAATAATTAAATAAATCAATCTTGCTGCACAACTCCTGCCTGCTGGATCTTCTCCTCCTCCTCCTCCCTATGGCTGCGGGACACGGTGCTATACCGTAGGAACCAGGCCTGCGGTAATAGGACACCAGCACAGTCATTTTCTGACCCAAGGTGAATTTGCGTGCTTCTTGGATGTTTAGCATGACTGCTGCAACAGCTCTGAGGCACCCAGGCCATCCTTTGGCCGTTGCATCTAGCTGCTTAGAGAAATAAGCAACTGCCTGTCAGCATGGGCCCATGACACTATCCGTGCCGTAATTATGCCTCTCCTGATGAGGGAGAATTTTAGAGTCTTTGCCAGGAGTTCGTGAGAGGAATGGGGCTATCAGCCTTCTGTGCTTTCAAATAGTTGTTTATTAAGTCTTATCAGAGAAATCGAGCCACTTAACATGATCTAGACATAGAACAGAGCAGAGAATGCAGGAGAATGCCCAGTTATCAAGATTAACACAGTCTTTTAAAGGTAAATCACCCAATGGTCACTAAAAGTGTACATAATTTTTACTTTTCCACCAATGTATAAGAAATCATCTAGTCACGTAGACAGGAACTGCGGAATTCTTTATCCAATCATCCCAAACTACTTCTACTGCAGAATATGGAATAGTAGAAGAAGAAGAAGAAGGTCTGGAGAACAACAACAATCCTCCATTTTGAAGTTTTTTGCTTTTATCTATTTACTATATTAACAAACCCAAATCTTCTAAATTTTTCACCCTGTGACAATCTTTAATATTCTATCACCTAGTTCACACCAGTGTAGATTCTAATTCTTCCCAGAGGGTAGGCAATTTTCTCCAAGGATGAAGGTCAAAAACAGTGTTGTCCAGGGGGGTAGAACACTTCAAAACAGGCAAAGAAATATTCTCTGCACTCTGGGTTCCTACAGGCCCAGGTCCAGTGCTAGTATTCCCAAGGCAATCCCTTGTTTCTCATGGGAAAATAGAAAGAATGGTTTACTCACGTCTGGAAGTCCTAGAGCTGGAGCTGACATGAGGGCATTCTTTAGCTGGCTGAAGGCCCGCGTGGCCTCCTTTGTCCACTGGAGATCTATGCTTTCTTTTGTAATGAGCTTGTATAGCGGTTTCACAAGCAGCCCATAATTGTAAATCCATAATCTGCACCATCCTGTCATCCCCAGAAAAGTCCATAACTCTTTCACTGTCTGGGGTTTCGGGGTTTGGCATATCGTTTCTTTGCGATCTTGCCCCAAAGTTCATTGCCTAGCACTGACTTCATAGCCCAGGTAGATCACTTTCTGTTTTACCACCTGGGCCTTTTTCTTAGATACCCTGTACCCCTGGAGTCCTAGAAAGTTTAAGAGGCTTACCATCCAAGCTACACAAGCCTCTTCTGTCCGGGTAGCTATTAGGAGGTCATCCACATACTGCAACAGCTTTCCTTCTTCTGGTGGGGCTTCCCAGGACTCTAGGTCTTTTGCAAGTTGTTCTCCAAACAGGGTGGGACCGTTCTTAAATCCTTGAGGCAACACTGTCCATGTGAGCTGAGTTTTGCGCTCACTTTTAGGGCTTTCCCATTCAAATGCAAAGATTTTCTGGCTGGGTTCATGGAGAGGGAGGCAAAAGAAGGCATCCTTGAGATCTAAAACGGTAAACCAAGTTAGCTCTGGTGTCAAGCATGTTAACAGAGTGTAAGGGTTTGCCACTAAGGGGTAGAGATCCTCAGTTATCTTGTTAAGAGCCCGTAAATCTTGTACCACACAGTATGACCCATCAGGTTTACAAACAAGTAAAATAGGAGTGTTAAAATCAGACTGGCATTCTTTTAGCAGTCCTAACTGTAAGAAGTTTTCAATCACTGGGCTAATTCTTTCCCTGTCTTCCCTTTTAAGGGGGTGTTGTTTAATTCTAACCAGTTGTTTTCCTTCCCTGAACTTAATCTGCATTGGGGGTGCATTTTTTGGCTGTCCCAGGTGTATTTGTAGCCCATAGTCCAGGGAATACTTGGTTTATGATTTCTGCACTAATTCCTCCCTCAGGCTTTGTGGTTATTAATATTAAGCTTAACATCTCTACATACTGTTGATCATTTACCTCCAGAGTAATTTCCCAATTTTTAAATGTGATGGTTGCTTGTAATTGTTCTAACAGATCTCCATCCAAAAGTGTTTTTGGGGGGTTGGGCATGTATATATGTGAATACCCCATTGTTTCCCAAGTTTATACTTTAATCGTTTGCAGAAATATGCTTTTTCATATTGACCAGTTGCTCCTTTTACCACAATGTAATCATCCCCCACCGGCATCAAAGCTTTATTTAAAACTGAATATGTTGCTCTCGTATCTACCAAAAATTCCACTTCTTTTTCTTTTTCCTCTTACAACCACCACTAGTTTCCTCATTCCTTGCTTTTTTGCCTCAAAAACATTAACTGTAGCAAGGTATTATAATCTAAAGTTCCATTAGGTGGCCACTTTTCTCCATCTTCCAGTTTGTACAAAGGCCACCACTGATTGCAACATTTAACCAAAGTTCTCTTGCTCTCAATGCCCCCAGTGCCTGAAATTTCCTTCCAATGTGCTAAAATGCAGCCCAATGGGCTTACCCTGGAAATTTCCTTACTCTGCCCGGTTCCCATCTCACTTAGCCACCTTTTATACTCCTTTTCCCGCTCCCTTTCCTCATGCCTTATCATCTTATCCCATCTCCACTTGAACCTCTTCTCACAACTCTTCACTGTTTCTTCCCAGTCTCTTTCTAAGATGGTCTAACTAGCAGGCACACAATGGTCTTTCCTGCACACAAGTTTCACAATCTCCCAATCAGTGTCTTGGCAATCTACACATTTACCTAACTGCATGGAAGCGTAAACCCCTTGAGTTCCACACAGTATACACTGGGTTAAAACTCACACATTATACCAGGGGTTTAAGGTTATGACACACCCACACACAAAACAAGGTATCCCCACAGTTTGGCATGAGGTTAAAATCACATGAGAGAGATTGGACAGATCCAGTGCTATATTCCTTTGATATAACCACTGAGGGATAGAAAGTCTCTTGTCTCCTCAATTAGCAGCCATGGTTATAAAACAGCAAACACAAACACAATTACTTCAACAAAAATTAACACATGCATTCCCTATGCAATTCACACTCAAACTGTGCACATTACGCAAATTTCACACTCATAAATTTTCAGCCGGTTGCTTGCAAGCCTTAACCTACCTAATACAGGGACTATGCTGGGCGCCAGACGTCTCTGCGCAGCTTATCAGCAGCCCTGGCCACGCGTAGGACTTACATGCACCCTAGATTTGAAACATACCATTTATCCACAGGCCCAGCAGGTCGTTGTCTGTTCCCACAGTGAGCGAGCCAAGAAGCAGAGTTCCTCCAGGGAAAATCCCGGGGCGCACCTGGGACATCCACCCCTCAGCCGATCCTGCAGCTGGACAGAGTTTCTCCTGCCTGGCTCACCAGAATGATACATGGAAAAGACTCCACTACTCAGATAAGTAGTAAAGTAGGTATGCTTATTCCAGCACTGGGGCGCATGGGGGATCGCTCCTCCAAAGGCATGTGTGCCCTCAATGGTAATCAGCTTGGTATATATCGAGTTATAAGTTACATATTCATTAGGTTTCTATACATATTCATTACCTGGCCCCGCCTAGCCTCACTTCATATTATAATGATCCCAAAAGTAATTTCTATATGTGTTGCGCTTGCGCAGTGCCTCCTGGTGGTCATGGGCAGGGGTCTCCGGGATAAAGTAAAAGTCTTCCTTGGGTTGAACTTCTCACCTTGTCTCCTTGCACATGCTCTCTAAGTCCCTAGCCCAAGTCTAAACCTCAAGGCTGGTTTGAGCTGGTTTCAGGGTCCGAAAGCAGGATCTTTGGTCACGGTTACTTCCCCTTATCAATGGTCTTGCATCCTCCCTTTCTGCTTGGCAAGCGCAATAAGCATTGAGCAAGCTATATGCATTGTTTTAACAAGCAGCCCCTTAGTAAATCATTTAACCCCTACTCCCTTAACTCAGAATGGAAAAAAGCCCACCCCCCACAGAGTCAGCAGCTTATAGTTGTTGAGAACAGTGTGGAAGTTTCTCAGTTTCTTAAAAGCTACCTAGACTTTCTCACTCTTGCAGAGCCTTTCTGAAAGGAACTTGATGACCTTTCAGTAATCCTGTTGGAAAATATACCAATTATAAATTTGTTTTATTTCATAACTTTAGTCAGTTTTCACAGAATCACAGAATGAACTAGGTTGGAAAAGACCTTTGATATCATCAAGTCCAACCTATGTCGAGGTCCCTTCCCCCCACCATGTAGCCCTGGGAGAGGGGCCCTGAGGGGAGGCACGGGGTTTCCTAGCCCCTGGTCAGCCTCATTCACCATTGGTTGGTTTGTGTTTCACTGTGCGGGCAAGGACCCTCGGTCCCGTGACTCTAGGAGTTCCTCAGTAGAGATCCCGGCCATGAGGCTGGAGAAATAAACATCTCTCTGAAACATCTATCAAGAATCTGTCCATATATATTTCTTTTCTAGGGGACTCCTTGTTTGATATGCATTACAGTATCCCCACTGCAACAAACCTATGTTCGCCTTTGCCCCAGGGGAAGGGAATTAGAGCTTCTTTCCAGAGCATTTTTCCGCCAGGTGAAGGCCTGATGAGCTTAACATCTCAACAGACTGGGAGTAGCACAGAAGATACACAGAAGATAACACCCATCAATGGACCATCAACTCCAAACAACACCCCTGGCATGGTCGGAGACACTTGGTCTGGGAAAGGAGAGATAAGAATGAGGACCTAATTAACATCGGAGGCAAAGTAGGAAACCAAAAACTAAGAACTGCGTAACTTGGAACCAATTCAACATTGAACCAATGAATTTCTATGGGTTTTGACTGCATAAAGTTTGTGAAAAATCTGGTAAAATCCATGTGTCATGGAATGATTTTCTCTGCACACCCAGGCTATGTGTGGATGAAATCATTTCTGTTGCACATCCTGGGCAGACCAACATCCTGGCCAGAAATGAAGTAACACCTTGATTCTCTAACACTAAAAATGTTGTTGGAGGTTTTTTGTTTTTCCCGCAGTTTCGGTGACAATCTATGAGTACAGTACCTACCAAAGATTTATCGAACAATTTGGGACTTATTTCTTACACTCTGGATCTCTAGGAGGACATTACAAAGTTATTTTTTATATGCATATTGGCAAAATGAAAGCAGAAGTTAGAGTACTAGAGCATTTGTTAAAAGCAACAAAGTGAATAAAGAAGAATAAAACTTTCTTTACATGTTGTCCTGTTATCGAAAACCTCCGAAATCGTCAGGATAAATAAGACTCCCTAACACTGTCTTTTTAGTATCAGAGAGTAAGGCATTACTTTATTCTTGGCCAAGAAGAGTATGTGTGTAGCTGACAAAGTTTTGGCCTCCACACCAATGCCAATACAAAACTTTTTCACTTATTTTTACATTTTTAGCAAACAAAGAAATTAATGTTCATGGGTTCTAAGTTACATAATTCTCTTCATCAATTAGCATTCTATCTTCTGTTGGTTATTGATTTCTCACTCTTCATGCTAATTTGGTCCACATTCTTTAGTCCTTTTATCATCTTTCTCTCAGACAGGGAGTCTCCAACTTTCCATGATCTAATCTCCTCTGTATCTTCTGGTTACTCCAATGTCCTTGAAGTGCCATAAATTCATGATCCTAGATGTCCAATCTTCAACTCCCTTTAGCTTTGTTTATTGAAGATTGTTATGGTTATTTTTAGCAAACTTAAGGTTTTGGTGATTTAATAATTAAAGTAAAAATAAGAGTCGGTGAAGAAACTTAACTAGTGATGGCTAAAAGTGGACACTGGTTACAATTAATTAAAACAACTAATTAAAACTTAATTCAAAAAGGTATATCATTTCCAACACTCTCAGCTAATATCTAACATCAAAGAAGAGACTTCTGCTAGTCACCACACACTCTTCACAAGCAAAAGAAAGAAGTTTAGAAAAAGTGCTCAAACCACAACATTTAGTTACAGATCTGCATCTGTGACTTGCAGTGCTCTGGGGAGATTTCATAGTTGGTTCAGGACCTCATTAGGCTAAACTTGAATTCTACTGACAATCTGAATCTCAACACTAAAGCTTAAAAGTTAGTTGAAGATGGAGGTTGGGTAAAACTGTGTAAAACAGAATTAATTACAGAGCAAACACCAGAGTGACTATATATCATGGTACTCAGTGTGGAGCAGTGCTGTAGAACTAGGGACTGCTGAGAAAAGAGATGAAAGAAACATTTAACCTTTCCCAGATACACCTCCCTGTGAGAGACTGGACTATTAATGATTAATGACTCAAAACATTTGCCCATTTGTGGAGGTGCCAGAGTGCTTTGCTAAGGCCATGTTTGCATCCCTCGAAGGAGGAGGTGAGTTTTTGGGTGTGTAATGGTTAGTCTACATAAGACAGAGGGGGTGAGCTATCACCATCTGGAGGCTACAGACCAGGCTTTGAGGCTGATAAAAGGCTCAAACCCTGCAAGGTGAGATAGTGCATCTTACCATGCTAATTTCCATCCCTTAAACATCACACCCCCCCTCCTGGGACGGGTCGCATTCACATACCACTGCCAAACCCTTGTCAAAGGGTATCTTCAAGTCTAACTCTCCCTTTTCTAAGTTAAGATACCCTGAATATTCTGTATTCTACCAACTTTTTTTTGCAGCATGTCCTCCATTTTGATCACACTTACTGACTATTGATAAGCAGAATTACCCCCAGTATTTCAGACATGCTCATTAGGGCACTGCAGAGTAACATTAATATTTCTCACTGTCCTCAGCAACTGCATTCCAGAATCAAAAGGAGTTCAACCCTGCTGGTGGTTCTGATATCAAAATCAGCCATATAGAAACTTTCTAACACAGTTTTGAGTATTAGAAAGCAGACATTCTTTATTGCAGCACTCTGGTCACTCAGAGAATCCTTCCTCTAATCGAGTGCTCTGAGCATCAGATAAACAGACTTTTTATCATACACACTGATTACATATTCATTAGCTATCCCCACTTACTTGATGTATATATATTTTACATAGTCACACCCCTTATTGGAAGTCCTTATATGGGTCTTTGGGGTCTTCTTGATTTACCAAAATATGAATATCGATCTAATATCGATATCCAACTGAGACGGACAAAAACTCTCTAACAGTTTAGAGTTAGAAAGTGTACGTTTTATTTGGCGCCAGGCACTGCGTGGGATAGCTCCCTAAGATGCAGGGCCCCGATACAAGCAAACACAAAGCTTTTTATTTACAAAAATTATGAATATCCAAAATACAAATGCATATTCATAACATTAACACCTCCCATTCTCAGCTTCATATGGAAATGAGCTTAAATGTCATTAAGCATGCGTAGTGTGTGTCCTGAATTGATTCGGTGGTCTTGAATTGGGTCAGTGGTCCAAAAAGATGAAGTAACTCATCTTCCTCATTTTGACCTTTTTGCCTTTCTGAGCTTTAACAATCCTAATTACTTTAGTGACCTCTAAGTTTCTTCTTGCATGACTTTTGGACGGGTTCCCACAAAGGGAGGAAATTGGCAATTGTCCTTGTTCCCTACACCAACTTATCAATGTTTCTACTCCTCATTCTAAGCACAGCTAAGCAAACATGCGAATGACAGATCATCAGTTATTTGGCAATCAGTTACTAACATCTTAAAACCCATTTCAGGTCCAGGTCTCCTAACCATTTTAATTAACTCTCACTGGGCCCAAGTTCTTTCCTATTCCAACTAATCTCAACACAGCTAGCCTATAAAATCTTTATGTTTCTCCTAAATCTATGTTTCATTCTTAGGTGGTCTTCAACATCCGGTATCCTTTTTAGGTAGCTGTTCCTCGATGCCTGCTTTTGAGTAAGCACAGTATTGTTGTTTGGCATAACTTCTACTTTGTCAGCCTCGCAGAGCTAAGCTGGCATCCTGCTTGCATTTTGCATGACTTCTGTTTGCCTAAGTTACATCCTTTATCTACTTCTCCAAGGCTATGCTGTTCTTTTCTACTTTCCTTATCAGTTCCTAGACTGTATATTCAAATTTTCACCTGTTTCTTTGCTTTCAGGATGCTGAAAACTCATACCCTGTTGGGAAAAACATTGTTTATGCTTGCAGACATGGATATTCTCTCACTGGGGATCCTGTTGCTAAGTGTGGCAGTAATTTAAAGTGGCAAGTTGGAGACATATTTCCAGGGTATGTCTAACTCATACAACTCCATACCTGAATTCCAATGAAATATCTCTGAACATCTGCTTTCTTTCCAACTAGGGGGGAAAAATACACACCTGCATTTCCTGGTTTCCTAGACATAATTAGGTCTAAATTGACTTTTATTTTAAATGTTAGTGCAGTGTGGTGGGTTGACCCTGGCTGGACTCCAGGTGCCCACTAAGCTGCTCTATCACTCCCCTCCTCAGCAAGACAGAGGGGAAGAAAATAAGAGGGAAAAAACCTCGTGGATCAAGATAAAGACAGTTTAATTGATGCCTTAGGTTTTAAATTTTATATTTTTCAAATCCTGTACTGCTTAGTGTGTAACTCTGAAGTTTCTTGTAGCCTGGTAATTTCTGCTCTCTCGTGCTAGGTAGACATAACAAAGCCTCTCCGGGCCTGCTCTTCAAGGACATCTAGACCATCCTAGGCCCAAAAAGTATAAACCAAAAGCCTCTGAAAGGGGGGAAAGCTGGGGGGAATGAAATCATTAAACTGAAGCTTTAATTGGAGAATTAACTCTGATATGCAAATGAACCAAACCTATAAAAGTGTGAAGAACTCGTGACCTGTCATCCATCTTGGGGTCCATCTTGGCAATAGCCTCTGGCTCCCCAGGGTGTACCTTTGAAGGCCTTTCAAATAAATACCTACTTTTATTCCCTTACTCCTGTCTAGTCTCTGGTTTTAGGTGGCCTCTCAAGGCACCATAATAAAGCAAAGGCTGCACATGGAAGCAAGGGAAAACAAAATATTTATTCTCTGCTTCTCATTAGCAGGCAATGTCCAGCCACTTCCCCGGAAGCAGGTCTGCAGCATGCATACTGGTTGCTCCAGAAGACAAATGTAAAAACGAATGTTCCCCCTCCTTCTCCTTTCTCTTAGCTTTTATATCTGAGCTGACATCATATGGTATGGAATATTCCTTTGATAAGTTTGGGTCAGCTGGCCTAGTTGTGTCCCATCCCAGGATCTTGCCCACTCCCAGCCCCTTGATGGGAGAGGAATGCTGGAGAGATAGTGCTGATGCTGTGCCAGCACTGCTCAGCAGCAGCCAAAACACTGGTGTGTTCTCAACTCCCAATGCAAACTACAGCACTGTGAGGGCTGCTATGGGGGAATGAACTTCAGCTCAGCCAGACCCAATACATTACTCTATCATAACAGACTCCATTTGCTCTTTCCTTTTGTAGCAGGCAAAAGAAATTTTTAAGTTTATTGAGTTTTCATGGACTGCTTTTTGGGTAGCAGGGGCCACAGAGGTGACTTCTGTGAGAAGCTGCTAAAAGCTTCCACCATTTCTGGCAGACCCAATCCCTGGTGGGTCCAAAGATGGACGTGACGCTGGCCAAGGCTGGGCCAATTAGAAATGGTGGTAACTCCTCTGTGATAACATATTTAAGAAGAAACCAAAACAAAAGTTGTGGAGTACTTTTTAATTGTGACTAGAGAAGAGCGGAGTGAGAACATGTGAAATGAACAACTATGCAGACACCAAGGCCAGTGGAAAAGGAGGGGAAAGAGGTGATCCAGGTGCTGGAGCCCAGATTCCTCTGCAGGCTGTGGTGCAGACCATAGTGAAGCAGGCTGTCCCCCTGCAGCCCATGGAGGTCCACGGGGATGCAGAAATCCACCCACAGCCCATGGAGGAGCCCCACGCCAGAGCAGGTGGATGCCTAGAGGAGGCTATGAGCCTGTGGGAGGCCCGTGGAGAGAGGAGCCCTGCTCCCAGGCTGGAGCAGCCTGTTCTTGAAGAACTGCACCCCATGGAAGAGTGACCCACACTGCAGCAGTTTTGCGAAGACTTGCCCATGGGATGGATTCATGTTGCAGCAGTTTTCAGACAGCTGTTGCTCGTGAGATGGACTCACATTGGAGAAGTTTATGGAGAACTGTCTCCCATGGCAGGGACCCCATGGTACAGTAGGGGAACAAGTCCTCCCCCTGAGCAGCAGGAGAAGCCACAGATGATGAACCAACCAAAACCCCCATTCCCATCTCCTTGCACCACTAGGGTAGGAGGTAGAGTTGGGAAGGAGGCAGGGGTGGGGGGAAGGTATTGGATCCCGCTCTTCGGGTCTCCCGTCGGATTATTTAATTAAGAGAGATGGGACTATGCAATTACACAGGATTTATTGCTGTCATGGGTTAGCTAGCATAGTCCCGGAAGTGATGTTCTGCAAAGGGGTGCTTACAGCTTCCTCTATGAACTGACAGAAACTATCAGATGGCCAGTTTGAATATGGACAATTCTTTGAGCTACTTAAAGTTGTGAACCCCTCTGTGATACACACTTAAGAATAGTAAACCCCGAGGCAGAGCCTCTCTGTCTCGTTTCTGGTGCTGGGACAGGTGGCTGCAGGCCCCGTGCGGGGGCCAGTGGGCCCAGCCCAGGCCATGCTCGGGCCAGGCCGGGCCGGGCCACGGCCATCCTGGATCCAATGGGCCCTGTTCCACCCGCAGAACCCCTCCACAGCCTTGCTGTGGGCAGCCAGAGTGGCTCGGCTTCCCCCCCCCTTCACTGCGATAAGCCACATTCCAACTGCAAGGCCGAGGTGAGATTAACCCTTTTAGTGCTGTGAAGAGCTGAAAACCTGAGGGAAGAAAAAGAGGAGATTCTTAAAGCTGCAATTCTGTTGTGAAGCTATGATATATCAGAGTATCCCGTTGTAATTTCATGAAGATATGGGGGGTGGAGTGTTCAATTCAACTTGTAAGCAAAAGCACCTGCGCTGAGATAGGCAGATGCTGAAGCAGCTGTAATTTCATGGGAAGTTTGAACAGGGAGAGATGGAAGAGATGAGGACTTTTGCTCCAAATGGAAAAGGAGAAAACCTCAGTTCCTAGAGATGCTCCCAGAGATAGTCCTAAAGAACTATCCAGGGAAGGAGAAGGGCCTCTGTTCTTAGAGATGAAATGCTCCCAGAGATGGGTGAAGAGAACTTTTGTTTCTGAACGGCTCAACCTTAAAATTGTACCCCAAAAAACTTCAAGAGTGGACCCCGAAAGCAGTTGTGGGAAAAGCTTCAAGTTGGGGGAAGGGACTCGCATGCGAGCAGAGAGACTCCTTTTCCTAAATGGACTGAACAAAGTTATTTGGAAGTGGGTGGCTGTCTCGTTGTGATAATGTGTTCATAGCATGAGCAAGAGAGACTCCTCTTCCTAAATGGACTGAACAAGGTTATTATGGAAGTGGTAAACAGACTGAACATCTTAAGGGTTGTCTTTTTACATTGTCACTGGGAGAAGGGAGGAAGGTGGGGGGGAGGAGAAGAGTTCTGAAGGTATGGTATAATTTTTTTTTCTTCTTTTAGGTCTATTAATAAACTTCTTTATATTCTTTCAAGGTTGGTGCCTGCTTTGCGTTTCTCCTAATTCTTATCTCACAGAAGATAAACAGTAATGAGTATTTTGGACCAAACCACTACACTAAATTGGTGTTTCCACCCGGGAACAAACCCAACCTGCTACAATTGCTTAAAATAACAAATAAGACATCAGTCTCGAGGTGTGAGATTTGCAATAAATAGGGCAGTGTCTTAGGGTGACCTTATGATTTGCATCCCATATTGCTGCCTATGCCCAGAAATTAATTTTTGTGCTTTTCTATGCCTCTAAAATGAGCCTGAGAGGGGGAAGGAAAAATTGAGCAAAACTTTTTCAAAGCAGTTTGCAGCTTGTTCAAGGTCACACAGAGATAGCAGGTTTTTTTTTTTTTTCCAGCTGCGGCAGGGGCGGGAGGAGGCACCCGGCTTGCTGGTTTTTTCCAGTCAGCTTTTGGCCAGTGGTTCAGCTTCTTTTTCTCTGGAGGGAGACTGAGAGTTGAATTTTTTTTTCCCTTCCCTGGAATTTCGGATTTTCTCCCTCTTCCACTGGACTGCTACAATATTACAACACATCAGGAGGACTTTCCACCGGGCACAGAGGGCCTGGCCCTGGGCCAAGCCCCAGCTCTGAGGAGACCAAAGGGAGGACTCTAACACTTTCCCAGGTTTTTCTCCACAGCGAGAGATTTTATTATTTAGCATTATTTTTCTTTCCTGTGTGTTTGTTAAATAAATAGTTTTTATCTCCTTCACTTTCCTTCGAGGAAAATTTATTTTTTCCCGAACCTGGTGGGGGAGGGGTGGTTGTGCCTTCTCTCAGAGGATATATCTCTAAATTTGGCCAAACCGGAACAGGCAGCGGCATGGGATACACATCATAAAGTCACCCCAGGACATTCCACCCCTTATCCCATATCATTTGCTCAATGCCCAAATTAATATATTCTAACTCTACACGCACACATCAATACATACATATATATTGTCTTGGTTTGAAAGACAGGTGTCTGCTAAGGAAGGCAGAAGCCTCCCTTGGAATGGCAGATGCAACCCCCTTCCCTCCGAGTTATTATAATTTTGAAATCAAGGGTCTTTAGGCAAAGATGTGGGAAATAGGAATAACAGTTCTTTACTATTATATATCTATATGTGTATAACCAGTCAAACAAACAACAATAACTATGACAGTAACAGCAAACAATCACAAACCCAGTCCCAGCCTTCTCGGCTGTCAGGCCCTTTCCCCTCAGGTGCAGTTCCGCTCGCAGCCGGCAGGGGCGCTGGCGGCTCCCGGTGTGCAGGGCAGGTGCAATGGTTCCCCCGCGGCTGCAGGGGGCACTCTGGAGCAAGTTCGGGGAGCATGCAGCACTGGTGCCCTGGGTCCCAGGAAGGGATGGAACAAAGAAGCTTCACAAACCCCTGGGCAGCTGATCCCGGTGTCCGGCCAGACCCTCGAGAATGGCAGGCTGGAACAGCAGGCTGGAACGGCAGGGACGAGCACAAATCCCGGGTTGCAGACGAGGTGTATGCAAACGGAGAACCCCCCGGAGGTCGGGGCAGGCAGGGAGAGCAGGGCTACAACTTAGCTAAGGCTCGAAGCAGTGGTGGGGTAGGGCGGCCATGGCCCCGCTCCAAGCGGGGCAGGGAAGGCAGGCTTGGGACCCCGGTGTTTCTCCAGCAGAAAGAAAAGCGGCCAAGGAAAAGCAGCTTCCCTCTCTCCGGACGCCGAGACCAACTGCCCCGACACACTCAGGTGAAAACAAAAAGAGCAGCCAGATGAGGCCCCACCCTATAGCTAGCTCTTTTCTTTTTCTTAAGTACTCAGCCATTTGCTCTCCTGGCAACCTGTATGGGCAAAATTCCTTTAACAGAAGAAAAAAAAACCAAACAAGGAGAGGTCCTAAAACCCCAACATTATATACACATCTATGTACAAACAGTGACCCTCAGCATGCAGTGGTATACAGGCATTTCACACTGCAGGTGGTTTTCACCCAACAATCAGATCTCCCTGTGGTACACAACATGTTGTTCCATCTTTCTGCATTACCCACCATGTGCAACCAGGTCCCAGAGCAAAGAAAACCCCACAGATGGGTTTGTCTATACTCAAGGCAGAATTCATCCACACAGTCTTTCCTAACAGACCTCTGACATGCACTTCTGGGACCTTATCTCCATCTACTGTATGCAGGGAGTCAGACTGGGCTGGACCAGCTCTATTGGTGGAACCTCAGGTGTTAACTAGCAATGTGGCCTTTGATAGATGCTGTTCCCAATTCTTGAGAGTTCCCCCATGTAGATACAAAAATGCTGCTAGCAAGGATTTTCTTGCTATTTTCTAAGTCCGTGAGAGAATTTTCTCTCATCCAGAAGAGGTAGCAGGGAATGTAAACAACCAAGTCACCTGCAACCTTGAAAAGTCTTGTTTATGGTATAGTAGAAAAATATTTTGACAATGGATGTTTTAGGATTTTAGCCAATCACCCCCAAGGGGTGGCTGGTCCTTTGTTCAATTAGACTATGAAGAAAAAAGTCTATAAAAGAGTTTGTAAAATAATTAAATGAATCAATCTTGCTGCACAATTCCTGCCTGCTGGATCTTCTCCTCCTCCTCCTCCCTATGGCTGCAGGACACGGTGATATACCGTAGGAACCAGGCTTGCGGTAATATTTGGTGCTGCCCGACGTGATCTGCACTCTTTGACGTGTCCTGCACGCCGCGAGCCAAGCCGAATTCCTCTAGAGGTACGCTGTTCCCCTTCCCCCCCGGGACGAGGAGGTCCAACGTGACTGAGAAATGGCGAACAGCGGCTCACAAACCAACGTGGTGGTACTGGTCTGAAAAGGTGTGTTTAGCATATTGCACACTTCCATTCCTGAAAACTCAGTTTGGGAATTATTAGACTGGGCTACCTTAAAAGGGATTTCCATGGACAGAGATACTGCCCTGGACTTTGCCTTATGGCAGGAACTCGGCTGTGCTGTCGGACATGAGCTCCTGACTGGGGACCCGGCAGCGTTAGAATTATACAAAACCTGGCATTCGTTATTTATTCTGCTGACAGACCTTGACTGTGATAGCAGGGCTGGATCGCCTATTTCGGTGATGAGCGACAGAGGAATGTCTGAGGGGGGCCTGGCTGACTGGGCTTCCAGGGCAGATGATGGTGGATTTGGAAAACCCCCCCGGCTCCACAGGCAGAGCCTGTGCTGCCTCACCCTGCACAATCGCAGGACTCTGCGTTCCCCAGAGACCCCGTGCCGGTAGAGGCGGGGGTGTCGGGGCAGCAGGAGGGCGCACAGCCTGCCTTACCGCTCAGCTCAGCAGCGGCCACGGCTTATCCAGGGCCACAAATCAGTGGTTTGGCAACTTGGAAGCCCAGAGCGGCTCCTAGCCCGGTTGTGTATGCACCTGGATCTAACTTCTTAGCCGGCGCAGCACCTGCCCCGAGACTGCCTGGGTGTGGTCCGCTGCCCTCCTTGGTGCTGGACTGTTCTGCGCAGTCGCAGAACTGAGCCATCGACCTTTTAATACAGCATCTGCCTTTGCTGACAGAGTTACAGAACATATCCCGAAGGATGGAGGACCTGTTCAGCTTGCTACTGCAGCGAATGTCTGAGGCACCCTGCCGTGTGGGGCCCGCCACCTGCGCCGCCCGCGCAGCCCGCACCGGCTGCTGGAGACGCAGCTCCAAACCAGGAAACGTCACCGCCGGCAGCGAATCCGGAAGCAGCGCTGCCGCGGGAAAACCCAGAAGCGGCGGCGCCGGACGAGGCCGCGGAGCACAGGCCACCAGCGACGGCGCTGAGCGCGGCCGGGGAGGGAGAAACAGCAGTGGAAGCGGCAACCGCGTCGAACTCGGCTGCTGTGCGAGTGACAGTGACAGCAGCTTCAGTACCAGCTCGGTCGGGACCGGCCAAGACAGCATCCCGTAAAGAAACTGCTGTTCAAACTGCAGCGCAGGCAACTGCAGTTTGTACTGTCTGTTCTGCCTCTAGCAAACTTAGCCAAAGTGCCCCTCTCCGTCCATTTCTGTTCACTCCCAGCACCGCAGAGTTGTCTTTGCCTGATGATTCCTCATCAGGCAGTGAGGCAGATGAGGTTCTGGCCCCAGGTCGTAAGGCGACTGTACCCGGGCAGCGAAGGAAAAGGCTGCGCTGGTCTCGCACCTGGACCTTTCAGGACTGCACGGTAACAGTGCGTCCGACGCATTATAATAGCTTCTTAGAGTCTATTAAGATGCGAGCATTGGAGGAGGGTGACTGGAGGTTATTAGAAACCCTTGGAATGCCAAATAGATCTGAGGATTCTGGGGGTAACCGGGGAGCTGTTACACTCCATCCACAGGCTGTGTCAGAAGTTCAGGATGGTAGTGCTTCCCCTAAAGGGGAGATCCAAGCTTTCCCGGTGTATAAGGCTCTCCCAGATTCTGGCGAGCGTGATAAGCATGAGGTGATTGCTTGGAAGGCTGCACAGGATTTAAAATCCAAGGTGGCACAACATGGGCTAGGTTCTGCTGAGATTATGCAGATAATAAGGGTGATAAATACAGATTTGCTTGCTCCATTTGATATCAGACACTTAGGTCAAATTCTATTTCAACCTGTACAATTTACAGTTTTTGAGAAAACCTGGAGAAAGCTGGTCGACAAGGCTGCATTAGCAAATTTGCAGCTCCCTGCTGGTGATCCTAGACAGACAGCAGGAGTGGATGCTTTGATGGGGACTGGTCCCTTCTCTGATCCCAGTCTACAGGGTACCTTGTCCTCTAGTGTTCTGCAGCAAGCTCAAAAGGTCGGCATGGCTGCCCTGTTGAAAACCATAGAGTTGTCTGCTCCTAGAAAGCGATATACTGAAATAGTTCTAGGCAAATCAGAGTCATTCCTCGCTTTTGTAGAGAAAGTCGCTGCTTCTCTCGAGAAGCAGGTTGAGGATGATGGGTTAAGACAGTTGTTGTTAAGGCAGTTAGTGAGAGATAACGCAAATGAAGAGTGCAGAAAAATCATAGATGCCTTACCGGGGGACCCTGAGGTAACAGACATGGTCGAGGCCTGTGCTAAGATGGGATCTGGGAACCAGAAAAGGTCTGCATTGGCTGCGTTCCTGCAGCCTGTTCATGCATCTTCTGGTCGTGAACCAAAGCAACCAAAACAGGTGAAGAAACGGAAGCGGCCTAAGCCGAGCCAAAAAGAAAACACACCGATCCCCCAGTGAAAGAGGTGTGGCAGGCCAGGCCATTGCTCCGACTACTGTAGATCCCAGACTCATGCCGATGGTCGGCCTTTGTCGGGAAACTTCCGCCGGGGTGCAAGGAGGGGGAATTGCTCTCCGATGCAGTCACTCCCCCAGAGAGTGGCACAGGTACAGGCACAGGCCTACCCAGCCACCCTAGAGACTGCACCCAGGGATCAGACAGTTTTGACGTCCACAGTGCAGCCGCAGTTGTCTTAGATTCTAGTGGTATTTAAAAGGTTCCCTTGGATGCATATAGACCCTAAGCCCAGGGATCCAGTGCAATGCTGGTGGGAAAACCTGATGTTGCCCATCAAGGAATCTTAGTGCACTCAGGAGTTATTGATGCTGACTTTAAAGGTCAGATTTGCGCTATGGTCTCCAGGCAAAAACCCCCTGTAACTATTCCTGAAAAGACCTGCCTTGCTAAATTAGTGCCTTTTAACTCTTGTGTCCCCAGGATAGAACAATCAACTCAGGAAGATAACGGCAGTGGATCTACGGGACTTCCGCAGGCCTTCTGGACTGCAGACATCTCTGACCAAAGGCCACAGATGACATGTACCCTGATCCTTCCGAACGCCCGTCCACCCCGGATTCAGTTTTGAGGTTTGATTGATACGGGTGCTGATGTAACTATCATCTCCTTCTCTGCATAGCCTCCCTCATGGCCTTTACCCCCAGTGGGATCGGCCATCGCAGGATTAGGAGGAACCACACAGAGCTATTTAAGCGAACGGCCTGTGATGGTGAAGGATTCAGAGGGGCACTCAGCTATGATTAGGCCTTATGTTGCTACCACTTCCCATAACCTTTGGGGACAGGATGTGTTGGCAGCTTGGGGCGTACGGATTGGGACAAATTTTTAGTAGGGGTCACTGTGCATGAGGGCGCACAGTATCCTACACTGCCTTTGTGGTGGTTCATTAACACACCAATCCGAGTCAGGCTCTGCTTAATCAGTTGAATAAAGGGCTGTTATCATGGCTTTTCAATGATTCTCACAGGAACCTTTGAATTTGGTTACTGAAGCCGACTAGAAAAAGATTTGTATACAATTAATTACCACAAATTGCAATGAAGTACCACAAAATTCAAATAATCCTGTTATTCTGAATCATTTTCTCTCATCACAGTCTTCAGGCGAGACACAACTGCCCTGGGCAAAAGTCTGGGTACGGAATTTACTCACTAACCAGTGGGAAGGCCCTCATGAGCTCATCGTTTGGGGTCGTGGGTATGCTTGCGTTTCCACAGATACTGGGGTACGGTGGCTACCTTCAAAATGTGTTCGCCCTGACCTACGGCACCAGAGGCAGAACAGGCAACCTCCAAATGATGACCAGAACGCCAACCATCCAAATGGCGACCAGAATGCAGATCATCAGCCTAATGACTCTTCTGATGATGACCAGGATGTCAACCATCAGGCAGATGGTCTTTCCACAAGCAGAGACTGAACTTTAAATTTCCTGTTATGGAGTCAGATAGTTAAAGCCTTAAGGACATATTTAGAATTAATAACTGATGTAGATTTCTATTTAGGATTAATAGTAGAGTTGTTATCTTATAAAACAAAAAGGGGGAATTGTAGATACAAAAATGCTGCTAGCAAGGATTTTCTTGCTATTTTCTAAGTCTGTGAGAGACTTTTCTCTCATCCAGAAGAGGTAGCAGGGAATGTAAACAACCAAGTCACCTGCAACCTTGAAAAGTCTTGTTTATGGTATAGTAGAAAAATATTTTGACAATGGATGTTTTAGCATTTTAGCCAATCACCCCCAAGGGGGGGCTGGTCCTTTGTTCAATTAGACTATGAAGAAAAAAGTCTATAAAAGAGTTTGTAAAATAATTAAATAAATCAATCTTGCTGCACAATTCCTGCCTGCTGGATCTTCTCCTCCTCCTCCGCCCTATGGCTGCGGGACACGGTGATATACCATAGGAACCCAGCCGGTGGCAATACCCCCACCCAGCGCCTTTATGGTGGTTTTTAGCAATCCATTGCACCGTTCCTCTTTGCCTGCAGCTGGTGCATGGAAGGGATGTCTCACAATCATGGATAACCTGGGAGATACAGTCCATGGTTAGATCCACCCCTCAATCTCGTGCCCAACTATAGGTGGCATCTCTGCCTTGATGACCTGAGGCATCATGGGCCCATCGAGCTAAGAACAATTCTCCTTTATGTTTCCAGTCCAAGTCTACCTGTGACACTTCTATCTTTGCAGCCTGATCTACCTGCTTGTTGTTTTGGTGTTCTTCATTAGCCCTACTCTTGGGGACATGGGCATCTACATGGCGGACTCTCACAATCAGCTTTCTTACTCAAGCAGCGATGTCTTTCCACTCTTCAGCAGCCCAGATTGGTTTTCCCCTACACTGCCAATTAGCTTTTTTCTACTTTTCCAGCCATCCCCATAGAGCATTGACTAGCATCCATGAATCAGTGTAGAGGTAGAACTTTGGCCACTTCTCTCTTTCATCAATGTCCAGGGCCAGTTGAACAGCTTTGAGTTCAGCGAGCTGGCTTGACCCACCTTCTCTCCAGTAGCTTCTGCAACCCGTCTTGTGGGACTCCATACGGCTGCTTTCCACTTCCGTTTCATCCCTACAAGGCAACAAGAACTGTGGGTGAAAAGAGTGTAGCGTGTGTCTTCTGATGGCAGTTGGTTGTATGGTGGAGCTTCTTCTGCATGTGTCACTTGTTCCTCTTCATAAGTGAGACCAAAGTTTTCACCTTCAGGCCAGTTTGTGATTATTTCCAAAATCCCAGGGCAATTCAGTTTCCTGATACAGGCACGCTGTGTGATGAGAGCAGTCCATTTGCTCCATGTGGCATTGGTGGCATGGTGGGTAGAGGGAACCTCTGCTTTGAACATCCACCCCAGCACCAGTGGTCGGGGTGCCAGGAGGAGTTGTGCTTCAGTGCCGATTACCTCTGAGGCGGCTTGGATTCCTTCATTGGCTGCCAAGATTTCCTTCTCTGTTGGGGTGTAGTTGGCTTCAGACCCTCTGTAGCTTTGGCTCCAGAATCCTCGTGGTCAACCTTGAGTCTCACCAGACACCTTCTGCCAGAGGCTCCAGGACAGGCCATGGCTTCTGGCTGCAGAGTAGAGCACGTTCTTTACTTTGGCGCCTGTCCTGACTGGGCCAAGGGCTACAGCGTGAGCGATTTCCTGCTTGATTTGGGCAAAAGATTGTTGCTGTTCAGGGCCCCAGTGGAAATCGTTCTTCTTGGGGGTAACCAGGTAAAGAGGACTCACAATCTGGCTGTACTCAGGAATATGCATCCTCCAAAAGCCTATGGCACCTAGGAAAGCTTGCGTCTCCTTCTTGTTTGTTGGTGGAGACATTGCTGTGATCTTATTGACAACCTCAGTGGGAATCTGACCCCATCCATGTTGCCATTTCACTCCCAGGAACTGGATCTCTTGAGCAGGTCCCTTGACTTTGCTGTTCTTGATGGTAAACCGGCTTCCAGGAGAATTTGGATGATCTTCTCTCCTTTCTCAAACACTTCTGTTGCGGTGTTCCACCACACAATGATGTCATCAATGTACTGCAGATGTTTTGGAGCCTCACCTTTTTCTAGTGCAGCCTGGATCAGTCCATGGCAGATGGTGGGACTGTGCTTCAACCCCTTGGGCAGTCAGTTCCAGGTGTCAGTAGTGGCGTACCATTTTGCTGCTTTGGACTTCAGCTCATACTGGAGCTCCAACATGTCCGGCACAGCAGTGCTCAATGGTGGAGTCACTTCATTCAAGGCATGATAGTCCACAGTCAATCTCCATTCTCATTCCGATTTGTGCACAGGCCAAATGGGACTACTGAAAGGTGAGTAGGTCTTGCTAATCATCCCTTGGCTCTCCAGATCACGGATCATCTTGTGGATGAGAATCACAGCAACTCGAGTTGTCCGGTACTGTCGGCAATGCACTGTCGCAGTAGTAATTGGTACTCTTTTTTCTTCCACCTTCAGAAGGCCTACTGCAGAGGGGTTCTCTGATAGTCCAGGCAAAGTGTTCAGTTGCTTAATGCCCTCAGTCTCCACAACAACTATTCCAAAAGCCCACTTGAGTCCCTTTGGGTCTCTGATATACCCGTTCTGGATGAAGTCTATGCCCCAAATGCAGGGGGCCTCCGGGCCAGTCATAATGAGATGTTTCTTCCACTTATTTCCAGTCAGGTTCACCTCAGCTTCCACGAAGGTCAAATTTTGTGATCCACCTCTTACACCAGAAATAGAAACAGGTTCTACCCCCACATGTTGCGATGGGATTATTGTACACTGCGCACCAGTGTCAACCAAGGCATCATATTTTTGTGGTTCTGATGTACCAGGCCAACGAATCCACACAGTCCAAAAAACACGGTTTTCCCTGACCTCTACCTGGCTAGAGGCAGGGCCCCTCTATGCCTGGTTATCCTTCTTTCCCTGGGCCTGCATCTTAGAGGTTCCTTCATGGGAATCGGACATGTCATCGTCTTTTCCATCATTTCAGGCAGTTTGGTTACAGGCAAATGGAGCTACTTCCTTTTTGGTAGAACTTCCTTTCTGAGACTTGTGCTCCTTCAATTCACGCACTCGTGCTGCCAGCGCAGAGGTGGGTTGTCCACCCCATGTCTTCACGTCTTCCCCACTGTCACACAGAAATTTCCACAGCTCACTTCGTGGGATGTTCCTTCTCTCTGGGGAACGTCTGCGGAGAAGGCACTCTTTAATCTCCTGGTGATTCTTCTTTATTTCATCTTCCATTTTCTGCACATTTTTTCCACAGCTATGATTTTTGCATGTGTTGGGCCATGCACAGAATCTGCATATTCTTGGAGCTTCACTGCCATATCCTGCACAGTCTCGTTCACAGCGTAGTTCAGTTTCATTATTGCTAATGCAGAAGCATATTCTTGTGTCCCAAGTTGTATGAGTTTTCTCCACATGAATGGATTAACTCTGGCCTGGTCTGGGCTCCTCAATCCGGGGTCATTTGTGAAGAGAACCTCTGCCACCCCTAGTTCTCTCAGGCACTGGATCCCTTGGTCTATGGTCTTCCACTGGGTTTGCTGCATGTAGAGATCATCTCTGCACATATATCTTTCGACCACGCCTGTCAAAACCCATCTCCAGAGACTGGCAGAGTCAGCCTCCTTTATCATTGCTTGGTCGATCACTGGATCACGTGACAGGGATCCCAAATGCCTTGCTTCAGCACCGTCCAGCATCACATCATCACCTGCAGCATCCCAAATACGGACCATCCAACTTATTATGGATTCATCAGACCATCGGGTGAAGTCCTTTCTTAAGCTGTGAAGGTCCTTTATGGACATGGACTCAGTAATGGTTTCTGTGCCTGAGTCAGTTGATGTCTTTGAGGTTCCTTCCCCTGCATCATCCTCATCTTTCACTGGGCCATCAGTTTTGGTTGTATGTTTTTTCCTCGTGACAGGAGCCACTGTCAATGGCTTAGACTCTCCATCCGGTTTGGGCTTTCTGTCTGGTTTATCTGCAGCCTGAGTGACTGGGGTGTCTTCAGGTTTTGCTGATTTATCTTCCTGCCCCTCTACCTTTACCTGCTGCAGTGTGCGATAGGCATATGCCAAAGCCCAACATATAGCAAAGACCTTTTTCTCAGAATTTTCATTGTATTTCTCTTTCAGATATTTCCCCACCTCACCTGGTTTCTGAATTTGTTCATATGGGAAATCCCAAACTATTGGGTCAGAGAATTTCTTTAGGGTTTGGGCGATGATCTCCCATTCCCCACACCACTCAGGATGTTCCACCTCTGGGTCAGGTGTTTCATCAGTCACCCTGGAAATCGGGGCTCTCATTCTAGACAAGCTGCGAACCACATAGAGGAAGAATACCAGATTAAATACCAGGAGGGTGGTCTTTAACATCCAGGGGATACTGAACATTCTCAAAAGATAACCTATCAAATTTAAAGGGAAGGGAAACCCCGTCTCCTCCTCCTCTAAGAATCTGGGTGCAATTACTAATAAATTCCCAAAACAGGCTACCGAAGCTAGGACTGGGGTTAGGACGGAGAAACCACATATCATACACACTTTGAACAGCTGCCTGTACCTCTGTAAACTTCTTATAAATCATTATCACCGAACACAGCAAAATAGAAATCCGAATTCGTGTCCCTGCTCTGCAAAAATGCCTTATCAAGGATAAGATCGGACCAAGCTTTGGATAGGCAAATAAGCCTAGGGACCAGAAAGGCACTAGTACCTTAAACAAGCCTAAAGACCGGAAATACATGAATATATCAAGCCAGAGAAATATTATGGACTCAACCAACATGGTGACTATTTTACCCCAACACAGAATAAGTGAATTCAACCCAAAATGTAATTAGCACAGGTTTTTAACTTTCCTTCGAGCCACTCAATTGGGCTTCACTACATTTGTACCGGTTTGGCCAAATTTAGAAATATATCCTCTGAGGGAAGGCACAACCACCCGTCTCCCACCAGGTTTGGGAAAAATAAATTTTCCTCGATGGAAAGTGAAGGAGATAAAACTATTTTTTTAACAAACACATGGGAAAAGGAAATTAATGCTAAATAATAAAATCTTTTGCTGTAGAGGAAAAACCTGGGAAAGTGTTAGAGTCCTCCCTTTGATCTCTTCAGAGCTGGGGCTTGGCCCAGGGCCAGGCCCTCTGTGCTAGGTGGAAAGTCCTCCCGATGTGTTCTTATATTGAGGCAGTCCAGTGGAAAAGGGAGAAAATCCAAAATTCCAGGGAAGGAAAAAAAAGTTCAGCTCTCAGTCTCTCTCCGGAGAAAAAGAAACTGAACAACTGGCCAAAAACTGACTGGGAAAGAGTTAGCAGGGTGCTTCCTCCCTCCCCTGCCGCAGCTGGAAAAAAAAACCTGCTGACTCTGTGTGACCTTGAACAAGCTGCAAACTGCTTTGAAAAAGTTTTGCTCAATTTTTCCTTCCCCCTCTCAGGCTCAGTTTAGAGGCATAAAAAGGCATAAAGTTAATTTCTGGGCATAGGGCAGCAGCATGGGATACACATCATAAAGTCACCCCAAGACACATACACACAGATACGTCTATTATAACATCTAAATTCTCAACTTAAACTATAAAATCGCATTATTATACTTGAAACCCTTCACCATAACACCCAATACATACTTTTACTTATAACTATAGAAACACAGGTTTGTGATTCTCTTGCTTAAGGTCTATAAATCTCTGTCAATTTTGCCAGACCTAGTTTCTTCCAGGGTTGTAAATCAAACCCACCTCTAACTGTAGAAGTTTTTACTCCTCTGTTTCCCACGTCTCCCCCTCCTTTCTGCACTAAAATTCTATTAATAGATTTATCAATCATTCTTTGTACACATTGATACAAACAAGGTACCATTATTAGAAATATTACTATGACTGCCAAGATGTATAAGCCTGTTGTAAGACACTTCTTTATCCATGGTGACACTGAACCGTGCCATAAATCAAATCCCTCCTGATGGGAGAGAATTTTCTAAAAGTCATTGCAAGGAGTTTCAAAGATAAACCGAGACTTTTCCTTGATTTTCAATGCTTCCAGATTGCCCTGGCAATTCCAACACAGGGTTGAGCAAAAGAGAAAGCAAGAACGCAGCGAGACAGAAAACAGCAGCCACTCGGAAAAAGGAAAAGATCACCGTAGCTATAGTTTTAGGAATAGTAAAATGGTATAATGTTAAACAAAATTATGGTTTTATAACGAGATGTGACAACCAGCAAGACATATTCGTGCATAGAACTGCTATTAAAAAGAATAACCCTGAAAAATACATCCCAAGCTTGGGAGATAGAGAGGTAGTGGAATTCAAAATTGTACAGGGTAGAAAAGGGTTACAAGCATCACAGGTCACTGGGCCTGATGGTATTCCTGTAAAAGGCAGTATATATGCTAAAAATCATAGTCATGTTAGACAATATCTCCATTGTAGGCCCCCCCTACAGTCTCCCTTTCCTAATCCCACCTTTCCCCTTTATCCTATAGCCTATTACCCCCAGTGTATTCCAAATCCATTTTTTCATCCATGGTTTCCCTCACAAAAGCATACCTTTGCAAATTGTTTCCCCAAAAATCCCTTTCCAATGCCGAGTGGGGGATGAAAAGGGGGAGGGAAGAAATTAAACCCTCTCCTGCATCAGTTTCCCCACAAAGCATGCTCAGAGAATCCTGTCTCCCTTCTGTCAGCCTTAAGATGTTCCAGAGAATCTGTTTGGACATTTAAAGACTCAGGAGGGTGGCTTGTTTTGTTTTAAAACTGTTCTTGTTATGTTTATCCAGTTGTTTTCAATGTTAAGTTTTAAATCTCTTTCGTTAAAAATAAATGGGTGAAATGTCGGGGTCCCTTCCCCCCTGCCATGTAGTCCTGGGAGAGGGGCCCTGAGGGGAGGTATGGGGTTTCCCTGGCCCCTGGTCAGCCTTGTTCCCCATTGGTTGGTTTGTGTTCCCCTGCGTGGGCAAGGACCCTCAGGTCCCATGACTGGAGCAGGTCCTCGGCAGATCCCAGCCATGCGGCTGGAGAAATAAACATCTCTGAAACATCTATCAAGAATCGGTCCATATATATTTCTTTTCCACGGCCTCCTTGTTTGATACACACGTGTTACAGTATCCCCACTGTACCATAAAATAATCTTTATATTCTGGTCCGTATTGATGTGGAGAAGATCTTTTTTGGCTGTGTCTCATGTTGGCAATTGTCTTCATATTAGGAGTAAACAATGAAAGCCTTCCCAAAGTACACGGACCTCCCTTAATGTTTGAAGGGATAGCAGGTCATGCTCTCTCTCCACATACAAAAAACATTCCTCTTGGTAATTGCAGAGGAATAGAGCTAGGTGCAGGTGAAACTACAAAAGTACTATTACACAAAAAGGAGTGGTTCTTATAGACAGGGTGATGTGGAGAAACATCTCTCATCACTGATTGATCGATGTTTGTAGAATGAAATTCAACACAGAATTTTACTTTTACAGAACCAAGGAGTTCTACTTCTTGGGGTTCATCAGAGGCTTTAGGAAGATAGGGAGTTGTCTTGGGGTGACCTTATGATGTGTATCCCATATCGCTGCCTATGCCCAGAAATTAATTTTTGTGCCTTTCTATGCCTCTAAACTGAGCCTGAGAGGGGGAAGGAAAAAAACTGAGCAAAACTTTTTCAAAGCAGTTTGCCGCTTGTTCAAGGTCACACACAGATAGTAATTTGTTTCCAGCTGCTGCAGGGGAGGGAGGAAGCACCCGGCTTGCTGCTCCCAGGACAGCTTTTTGGCCAGTGGTTCAGCTGCTTTGTTCTCCGGAGAGACACTGAGAGTTGAACTTTTTTTTCCTTCCCTGGAATTTCGGATTTTCTCCCTTTTCTACTGGACTGCTTGATTGCTTTAACATCAGAGCACATTGGGAGGACTTTCCACCGGGCACAGAGGGCCTGGCCCTGGGCTAAGCCCCAACTCCGAGGAGACCAAAGGGAGGACTCTAACACTTTCCCAGGTTTTTTTCTCCACAGCGAGAGATTTTATTATTTAGCATTATTTTCCTTTTCCCGTGTGTTTGGTAAATAAATAGCTTTTATCTCTTTCCTTTGAGGAAAATTTATTTTCCCTGAACCTGGTGGGGGAGAGGTGGTGACCTGCCTTCCCTCAGAGGATATATTTCTAAATTTGGCCAAACCAGAACAGGAGTCCACCATTCCCATGTATTTACCGGGGTATAGTACTCCCAAACGTTTGATCCTGCAAAGGTACCTCATAGGGCTTTATCAATTCTTTCTGGTATTGGCCAATTTTCTACTGGAACATTGACTAAACAAGTTGAAAATGGATTTTCTGGAGTTGTGGTAGACAAGCATAGAATATCCAAACCTGAAGCATTAGCTAAAGTCACCCAAACATCGGTCTTAGGTTGATCAAGTGGCAAAGTTACACTACTAAAAGCAAACAAAACAAACAGAGCAAAAAATAACTTATCATCTGAATAAACTCCATGTTTCTTTAAAGTTATCTTTTGGCAAAAGGACTCTTTTCTCAAATTTTAATCTGTAAATGAATTTTTAAGAATATTCTTTATATTTTCTCAATTTTGTTTATACCTCATTTAATGATGAGGCACAAAGGTACTTTGTGCCTTCTTTAGATAGAAAGATGAGGATTATTTGCCAAAAGATCTTTACAATATTTTCATTTTTTCACACTCCTATGTTGACATAAAACCTAAAGTTTACAGTTCTGACAACAAAAACAAGAGATTTCAAGCATGAGTTGTAGTCTCTGAGTAGTTCACGTCTATGTACTTTTTTCTCTACTCGTGGGGATGTCAACGTCTTTCTGCCCGTGGTATGGTTTCACGTTCTTCGCAGGAAACTACCAAGGTCCTGTACCTGTAGAAACACAAGCAAATCCTTTGCCCCAGGTTATTAGAGGAAATGGACCTTCAATTTGTCCTGTTTCTGGATTTCTAATCAGAACTAAAGGATTCTCCTGTAATCTTGCATGTGTGCTGTTAGGAAAGTGCCTAAATATTGGAGGATCAGGCTCTGCAGAAGAAGTATTCAAAAAGTTATAAACATACAAGGCTTTACTCAATCGCATCTGTGGTGTTGCCTGTGCTACATCTCCTTTTTGTTGATCTAAAATACATTTTAAGGAACGATGTGTCCTTTCTACAATTGCCTGACTCGTGGGTGAATAAGGAATGCCAAAGGTATGATGAATGCCCCAATTCATTAAAAATGTAGCTACCTTCTGGGCGGTATAAGCAGGACCATTATTTGTTTTTATTTCTTGAGGTACCCCCAATGACGCAAAAGCTTGCAAAAAATGCTGACACATGATTTGCTGTTTCTCCTGTGTGTACCGAAGCAAAAACTGCATTGGAAAATGTGTCTACTGACAGAAGGATATTTTTATATTTTCCAAAAGATGGGTATTTTGTAACATCTGTTTGCCATAATTGCAAGCTCTGCAGTCCTCTGGGGTTGACCGCTCCGGTAGAAACAGGGGACTGCACCAGTTGACAATTTGGGCAGGTATTTACAATTGCTCTACCCTGATCTCTGGAAAGATGAAACATTCGCATAAGTGCTTGTGCATTCTGATGAAAAAAGGCATGACTCAACTTTGCTTGTTCAAAAATGTTAGGTAAGGTGTTCGCTACAGCTACTGCTAATTTATCAGGTCTGGAGTTGCTTTCTGCCAGAAATCCTGGAAGTGATGAATGAGCTCTAATATGGGAGACAAAATATTGATTAGTTCTATTTTTCCCAAGTGTATAAAGACATGTAAGATAACGACACAGAGCATCGTGCTAACATCCTTCAAAACTGATCCTCCTATTCTTTTAACTATATTAGCAACATAAGCAGAATCCATAATCAAATTAAAAGGTTCCTGAAAAAGCTGAAATGCTCTAGCTACTGCTGCAAGTTCAACCACCTGGGTTGAGCCTTCTACTGTTTGGATATCTGATTTCCATGCTTTAGTTTCTGGGTCTTGCCATACTACCACGAGCGAGGTGTTTTTTCTGACCCATCACTAAATATTGTCACAGCATCTAAAGGCACTTCACTTAACAGAGGTCTTTCTCAAAAGCTTAACTTTGCCTGTAATAATTTATGACTAGGAAAATAAATAGAACAAGTGCCTGGGTAATTCAATAATGCAATTTGAAGTTCTTCTGATTTTTGCAATGCCTAATCAAAATATTGCTTCTTCAGAGGTAAATAAATTATTGCAAAATCTTTACCTGCCATAATTAACAACCTTGATCTACCTCTGATTATAATCTGAGCTAACATTTCCATCATTGTGAAGATTGTTTTTAGAGACCTGTAAGGCAAAAAACCCCATTCTATTATCAATAAAGGATCTTTTGCAGAAGCATTGCATTGAAATATAAGACCATACAATTGCATTTTTTCCCCCTAATACTGCAAGAAAAAATGGTTGCAAAGCTATACAATGATGTGCTTGTCTTTTCTGAAATGCCTCTGCTATTCTGTCAAGTGCCTTTAGAGCTTCAGGTGTGAGAGTTCTTGGGGATGGATGTCACAATCTCCCTTTAGCACATGAAAAACTGGAGCAAGTTCATCGTTAGTGATCCCTAATGTAGATCTGATCCAATTTATCTCTCCCAAAAGCTGCTGCAAATCTTGCAAGGTATTAACTTTAATTCGAAGCTGTATTTTCTGTGGCACTATTGCTTGTTCTGTCATTTTCCATCCCAAATATTTCCACGGTGGAGTTTCTTGTATTTTTGATGTAGAAATCTCAAGTCCAGCATTTTTGATCTCTGTTACAACACTGTCACGAGCTTCCTCCATCTCCTTTTGTGTTGGTGCTGAAATTAACAGATCATTCATGTAGTGCAGAATCTTTACTTTAGGATGTTTTTGTCTACCTGGAGATAGAACTTTTGCCACAAACCATTGACATATAGTAGGTGAATTTTTCATCCCTTGAGGAAGCACAACCCAATGATACCTTGACAGTGGCTCCTGTCTATTAATACTTGGGACAGAGAATGCAAAACATGGGGCATCTTCTGGATGAAGTGGAATATTGAAAAAACAGTCCTTTAAATCAATGATAACTAAAGGCCAATCTCTTGGGATCATAGAGAGAGAAGGAAGTCCAGGTTGGAGGGGTCTCATATCTTCTATCACTTCATTAATCTTTCTAAGGTCCTGTCATCTGTATCAGCTTATGACATTACTTGAGGATTGCTTACAGCAAGAGCATTAAGTGCTGTTGTAAGTCTTTTATCCAACACTTCAGCTTGAGCAGAGAATCTTTTGTCTATCATTTCAGCTTGATTGTTAATAGCTCTTTCCAGCCTTTCTCTTAATGTATCAGCTTGAACAATAGCCATATGCTGTGCAGTACCATTTTTACTGCAAGCTTCAAGCATGTCTGAAAGACTTGGTTGTATCCCTGGCAGAGCTCTAATAGTTCTCTGACACTCCTCATTGGCATTAACATAAGCAAGATTCTGTAATAAAATTGAACAGGCTACATCATCATCACACTGTCTCTCCAAAGCCTGGGTCAACCGATCAATAAAGGAAGAAAAGGTCTCGGTAGGACCCTGCTTAATTTGTATATAGGCCTCTTGTGGAGTACCCACAGGCTCAACTTGAAAAAGTGCCTTTTTAGCTGCCTCTTTGATGTCACCAAGGACTGCCCTCACCAGGTCTGCTTGATCTTCTGGCCTGTCATGAGGTGGGTCCCCTGCCAGATGTGCAAGCATCAGAGCTGCATTAGGACCTCCTGCATAACTGTCTATCAATCTTCCAAGAAGTCTATGCCATTTTAAATCCCACAGTATATACTGTAAATCAGTCAAAAGCACTGAAGCAATATTTTTACAATCAAAAGGTGTCAAATCCACATGATCAAGGGTCACTTTTAACAGCTGCTTAAAATAGGGAGATCCCAAGCCACTCTCCTTTATGGCCCTCCTTAAATCCTTAATGTCATCATGTACAAGAGCTTCCAATCTCAGGTTTGCTCCTCCTCTGCCATATCTCACCGGCGTCGCTGACAATGATTTACAAGCTGGAATGAGATCATCCTCCTTAGATATCTCACGATGTATAGCATTCCAATTTGTTAAAACAGGCTTTTTTCTCAGATTCATTTCTTTCTGCTTATCAGCAGAAGAAAGCCTATTCATATCTTGAAGGCTTAAATCAAATTCATCCTTTGATAGTAAACACTCATCCTGAATTTGCACATCTGCTTTGCTACTAGAAGCTCCCAGATTTTTTTTTACAGCATTCATTTTTCTTTTCATCATTTCCTGGGTTGTCATTTCCGGGGATGTCACTTCTGGAGATGTAATTTCTGGCGATGTCATGTCCGGGGCCTCCCACCCTCCTGCACTATCCATCACTTCTTGGGGTCCCCCCTCCTTTCTTCTCCACCCCCTCCTTTGGATGTAATATTACAAGCGGCCGGAGGGGGAGAGTGTAGGGGAACCCGTGGTGCAGTTAGAATTTCAGAAGAGTTGCCATTAATTATCAAGCTGTTAAGCAGTTCAATTACTACTCTACAAGCAGGGAGTAAAACAGCTGCCGTCTTATCTCGTTTAGTAGTAAGGTCATAAAGCTTAGTTGCAATGTCGTTCCAGACAGATTTACTGAGGAGAAGGTTAAAGTCCACGTCTGGACAGTTACAGAAAACCCAAAGCAATAAATCTTTAATTTCTCTGCTGGGAAGAGGCTCAGAATGTAACTTTAGTAAAGCCTCTAATTTAGAATAAACATCTCTCTGTTCTTTGGAGATATGTTCACCCATCTCCCTCCCTTTGGTCCCTACCTTCACTCGACTTAGAAGGCAGCTCTGCTCTCAGTGGCTAGGGGATAAATCGACCAGTGACGCTCCATTGAGTTTCCTTCCAGCTCTAGCTCAGCACCGAATCACCCTTCCTTCCAGGGTACAGATCAAATCGGCTCACGTCGACCAAGGGTCTTCTCCGATCCCACGTCTCTCCATAAATCGACTCACCAAGGCACCACTTATTGGATCCCGCTCTTTGGGTCACCTGTCGGATTATTTAATTAAGAAAGATGGGACTATGCAATTACACAGGATTTATTGCTTAAAATAACAAATAAGACATCAGTCTCGAGCTGTGAGATTTGCAATAAATCATAATAATGGCGTATAGTCACAAGATTCAGGCTTACATAGCAATTTATAACTTTCTAATCCAATAGGCATTTAAAACAAAACTTTGTTTTGACTTTACGACCTATCACCTGTGATACTTTTTCACTGCAGTGAAGCTGTCTTGACCAATACCTTGTCAGGTCACATACACACAGATACTTCTATTATAACATCTAAATTCTTAACTTAAACTATAAAATCACATTATTATACTTAAAACCCTTCACCATAACACCCAATACATACTTTTACTTATAACTATAGAAACATAGGTTTGTGATTCTCTTGCTTAAGGTCTATAAATCTCTGTCAATTTTTCCAGACCTAGTTTCTTCCAGGGTTGTAAATCAAACCCACGACTAACTGCAGAAGTTTTTACTCCTCTGTTTCCCACTGGAAGGTATTTTTAAGTTTTTATTTTAGTTGTCATTATCCTGCTCTGATTTTGTTAGTAATTAACTCACTTCATATCTCTAATTCAAGTCTGTTTTGCCTGTGACAGTATTTGCTGAGGGATCTCTCCTTGTCCTTATCTTAACCCATGAACCCTTTGTTAGATTTTCTCTTCTCTGTCCAGCTGCAGAGAGGAGTGAGAGAGCAGTTTTCGTGTGTGCCTGGCGTCTGGCCCAGGTCAACCCACGACATTAAGCCATCTTAATTATTTCAAGGCAGCAGAACTTCTCAGTGGAGTATGCATACTTTCCATCAGCCAAAAAGTTCAAGAGTGCCCTGCAATGGTGACTTTGGTTCTTAGCCAAAATTAGCACACTTTGAACATCTCAAAACTAAAATTTGTGAGCTTAGTTCAGGTTTTTTAGATCCGTTGGGCAGTTCCCTCGGATCTGAGACCATTCTCTTGCATGCAAAGATAAGTGTCAGGTTTGTAATAACTTTGCTAAGACTCTATTCTTATCCTTAAACACCTAAATATTTTAAATAATTAGGTCTTATTCTTTTGTCTCAATACTCATTAAAGTGAGGCATCAACCCCTCCTCTGGTTCATTGGTGCATTTAGGGTAATTACATAGAAGACAAGGGGAGTCCACAGTGCTAGGGAAGGCCTTGGGCAGAGTCACAATAACCTTGGAAGTTAAAAGAATTACATTCAGTTATGCATTCAAGCTTCAGTTATAATTAATCTACTATCTACCTGTTTCAAAATGACAGGAAGAGAGATAACAGTAATTTCTGTTACCTGATGCCATCTTTTCACTCTGTCTTGCAATAACACATCTAATAATATAAGGATAAATCATCAGCTGTCAAAGCAGACTACTCTGACAGCCTATTAAGGCTGTAGGACTAAGGCATGTAAGTAGATCTTTGTCCTTCAGAGAGCAGAAGTAACTTGGCTTGTTTTGCTGTGATGGTGGCATTCAACAGCAGCCTTTGCTTGGAAGAGAGATGGGAACAGCAGTTCACATGGAAATTCAGGAACACCATGATTTTAGACACATTAAATCATTTCAGTTTCCAAGAGACTAGCAACAGAGATTCCCAGGGACAGTACAAGAATACCACAACACATTGTTAAGGGATAATTTGTCCCTCATGACATAGTGTCTTAGGTTACATCTATCCTCACCAATTAGAGCCAGGGAAAGATCCTAGGCACTGGAGCTGCTAAACTGCTAAAGCAGCTCCTAGCAGAGCTTTGGCAAGAGCCAACTCCCAGATAATTCCCAAGCACAGCACAGGAGTTACTAGGATTAGGGACCATTCTTGACAGGTAGTCTGATGCGGTCCCCATCTTTTGGGGGCAAAGAGTTGAACAGTATGGACACCAGCTATTCTGTGTGAATTGTCCCTAGTCCAGGGAAGCACACTGAATTTTTTGCTTTTTAGTTTCATTGACAGTTGCCTGCCTCTCATTTTAGGTGAAAGAGAGAAGAGGTATTTGTTGATTTACATCTGCTATTTAATTTCTCGACATATGTGCTTTAATAAAGACTTGTTTTTACCCAAGCCTTGTTTTCCAGGTTAAAGGTTTTCAATTTCTCACATTCACTTTACACAAAGAATTTTCCTTGCCTCTAATAATTTTTATTGCACTGGTCTGATGCTCCTAGCCCTGTAATAGCCTATCTCAGCAATGAGTGCAAATTATTAACTTTTCTTATAAGCACAGATTCTGCATCCTTTTTCTTCAGCATCTGAACATGTTGATTTGCACTGGCTTACTTCCAGCTGACCCAGCCATAGCAAATATTGTTGGGGTCCCCTACCCTACCCTCCCCTAACCATGGAGCCCTGGGAGAGGGGCCCTGGGGGGGAGACACGGGGTTTACCTGCCCCTGGTCAGCCTCATTCCCCATTGGTTGGTGTTCCCCGATGTTGCCAAGGATCCTGGGGTCCCGTGACTCTAGGAGAGTTCCTGAGCAGAGCCCCGGCCATGCGGCTGGAGAAATAAACATCTCTGAAACATCTACCAAGAATCCGTCCACATATATTTCCTTTCCACGGGACTCCTGGTTTGATATATGCGTGTTACAAAATATGTCAAGCAGTCTCAAGACAGTTTGATCTGGGAGATTTAGGTAATCTCCTTGTCTCAGCAGACATCCCTCCAGGGCAGTGGCTGGGCATACCCTACAGTGGGAGACAAGAAAAGTCTTATAGAATAAGGGCCTTGTTCACCTTTGTTCATTTCTGTTCACTTCTGTTCACAAAAAGCACTTTGGGAAATATACAGGGAAAGTATGAAGACAAAAACAAGTTATGTAACCTGTGCGTGCACACCTCCAGATCGGAATGCTAATTGGTTAGGAGGACACTCGGACAATAACACGGGTGGTGGCATGCAGCCAATGTGTGTTTTAGTTCACAAGAATGTTAACAAATATAATTTTAGCCAGAGTATTTGTAGCACAGTATAAAAGCTTAGCATGGTAGGGCAGTATATAAGGCCTTGCATAGTGGCAATAAAGTGATTCTCTTCCGAAGAA
The DNA here is from genome assembly GCF_041296385.1 of Aphelocoma coerulescens. Taxonomy (NCBI): domain Eukaryota; kingdom Metazoa; phylum Chordata; class Aves; order Passeriformes; family Corvidae; genus Aphelocoma; species Aphelocoma coerulescens. The sequence continues at coordinate 947,642 of NW_027184083.1, read as the reverse complement.
GCAGGAGTCTGTGTCATTATTGCTACAGTTTGAGGGATTATACTGTAGCTAGAGATTGGTAAAATGGACCATGAACACCCTGTGTTTCTCCCCCAGCAACAGACCATCCTGGGTTTAGCCTTTGGCAACTGGTTAAAACAGCCTCTCTCCATTCTTTTGGGTATTGCTAAACTAGTACAAAACAGAGACATTGATGCACTTGAGTTTGACCTTAATCTTTTCAGCTAAATTAGGCTGTCATATGTAAGTTTTTGCCCTTAAGACTCATATATTGAGATTTATCATCCTTGGGAAAATAAAGAAGGCCTCTGAACAATCCCCATATAACCATAACAAAAACTTCGCTATAGATTGGATACTTTCCCTGGATTACACTTTGTTATTCTAAATGCAAGTTGATATTTAAAGTGAAGTGCTTCTTCCACCCTGTCTGTAAAGAAAACTTTTACATTATAAATCAGCACATCGCTGTCTTATAGGCTGTGCAGCCAGACAAGCAAACAACATAATGCAGACAAATATATAGTCTTCCTTTATTAGCGGCTTGGTGCTGCACATCTATTGGGTTGTCCTTTTGTTGTGCTTCAGGATAGGAGCACTACTTTATTCATTATATTGACAAAAGAGGATTAAGGAAAGTGGTGGAGTCACCATCCCTGAAAGTGTTCAAAAAATGTGTGGATGTGGCATTTCAGAACATGGTTTAGGGGTGAACATGGTGGTGATGCTGGGTTGTTGGTTGGACTTGATGATCTTCAAGGTCTTTTCAAACCTTAATGACTCTATGAAAAAAAGAAAAGATTAATAGTGTTAATTCTGAGGAAAGAATGTAAAACATAATGCTTGTGATAACATTAGCATACAGGAACCCCAACAGGTAGTGAAGCCTCCTGTTTTCTCCTCTATGTGATCTCATGGCAAGAGAGGTACACATCTCTGCCCATTTATTGGCGACTACATATTGTGTCTTCTGAGGCAGTAATGAAGCCAGGGCAGGAAAATACTGCCACATACAAAATGCATCAGCCATGAGAAGGTAGCCTGAGAAAAGTTTGCAGTAAGCTTTACCTGAAGTCAACAAACTTGTAAAATGGTTGAAAGACTCAGCAGAAAAATTACCAATATTATTGCTTCAAGGGTTCCTACATTTTATTGCAATGTTAAAATACAGTAAAAAGAAATAAGTAGACTCTGACTTGTCACAGTTTTGCAACCTTTTATACAGTACAACATTTCTTTCTCAAGAAGCTACTCTTTAGACCATATCTCCCACTAACGTATGTTCAAGCACTGATACTGAAATCGGCCAAATAGAAATTTTCTAACACAGTTGTGAGTATTAGAAAGCAGGCATTCTTTATTACAGTGATGCCTTTTCCTGGTCTTAAAATCAAGAGTCAAACATGGTTAGAAGGGGAAAAGGGATTTTACCTTGGTATTTATTTTAAGGATCCTTAGGTGCACACGTCCAGGTCATATGCACCGAAATTCACACCGCAATGCACACCCCCAAAAGATCGGGTATAACATTATAGGTCTTACTAATTAGCATATCTATCAAAAATTCCCCAATGAGAGGCTCAAGTGAGCCCCCCTCCCCAAGGAATCTTCCCCTGGATGGTTCTATCTTAGTTTACAGAATGTGTTCTGGAGAGGACCTTGGGGTCTGGGGCACACTGATCCCTAACTAGGAAGCTTCTAAAATGTTTAGTCTCTCAGCTTGAAAAACAAGTCTAAGAATGTCGGCAAAAAGCACTAAGAATACAGAAGTTGTAAAAAAGGTATAACAGGGGTATAAAAGAAAAGGAAAAAAAATCTTCATGGCATCATTTCCCCCCTTTTAGAGACTAACAAAACTCTACCTTGTCTAGTCTCTACTCTACTCTATCCTTTACCCGCAGAACCGGTTTACACAATCGGCTGCTCCACAGGAAATTACACAATAACTACAATTACAGCTATTATGAATATTTCTTTTTACCCAGGCCCAGTTTGGTAACCATGATGTGAGGGTATCAAAAATATGATCAAAATTTAAGGTGCTGTTTCTAGAAGCCACTTCATGTAGAATTTGAGTTCCCTTCCAAATTTCATCCAAATCTTTCTTAATTCTTCCATTTTGGTCCACATAAGAACAACAGGTGGTATTGACAATAGCACATACACCTCCTTGTGCGGCAAGTATGAAATTGAGAGCTATCCTGTTTTGCATAACTCCACGGGACAGACTGTCAACTTCTTCCTGTAAGGCTGAAATTGCATCTGCAGTATGCTGCTCAATACGTTCAATGATGGCTGAGATGTTTACAATTGCTCTCTCCAGTTCAACTACTCCGTAAATGGGTACGAGGGCTCTGATTATGCTGTGGAAAAGTGTGGGACGTTTAATGAGGGGATTAAGAGATCTTTTTCTCCTCTCATTTGGTTTTCCAAGATGGTCAAATATTGTTATATTTGGGACCACAGCCCCAATGGCACAAGCCTGGTCTTTGTTCACAGGCATAACTTTCCAGGCCTTATCACTACATATTCAATACAACCCCGTCCCAAATGGCTGAGCCAGTCTCCACCCTGTCAATTTCATCTTTGCTGCAATTCTTGGATCTATTATTTCCCTGAAATGGGTCTGATGACAATACAAAGAAAGAACGGCTTTTCCTGTGGCATTTACAATTGCACAAGGAACCTTATAGTTTGCACGCTCTACCAGGCCACTCAGGGTAATGGGGGGCAGAAGGGTGCTATTAATTAGTTCCCACGTTTCAATGCGGTTCTCTTCTATTAAAATGCCAATCAATGGCCAGTGACACCTCCCACCTAGGGGTGGCAACTGAGTACAGATCCAGCAATCGCTCTTATTAAGAATTTTGGACACATTTTGGACCACAGTCTTATGCAAATCATGGGGTGAACCCTGAACCATGGTTACCAGTTGGGCAAACAGCAAATAGGTAAAAAACAGTTTAAATGGCATCTTTATGATTTGTATCAGTCTCTGTCTTCGTGGTAGTTTCAGGAGCAGAAGCCTTCTTCACCCTGGTATTTAAATGCCCTAGGCTATATTACCATGTCCCGCCACCATAGGGAGGAGGAGAGAAGATCCAGCAGGCAGGAATTGTGCAGCAAAATTGATTTATTTAATTATTTTACAAACTCTTTTATAGACTTTTTCTTCATAGTCTAATTGGACAAGGATCAGCCACCCCTTGGGGTGATTGGCTAAAATCCTAAAACATCCATTGTCAAAATATTTTTCTACTATACCATAAACAAGACTTTTCAAGGTTGCAAGTGTTTCATTGTTTACAGACCCTGCTACTATCTTTTGTGAGAGAGAAAAGTCTCTCACGGACTTAGAAAATAGCAAGAAAATCCTTGCTAGCAGCATTTTTGCATCTACAATTCCCCCTTTTTGTTTTATAAGATAACAACTCTACTATTAATCCGAAATAGAAATTTACATCAGTTATTAATTCTAAATATGTCCTTAAGGCTTTAACTATCTGACTCCATAACAAGAAACTTAAAGTTCACTCTCTGCTTGTGGAAGGACCATCCCAGTCTCTGCTTGTAGAAGGACCATCTGCCTGATGGTTGACATCCTGGTCATCATCATGTTACAAAAAGGATAGGATATTGGATTTTAGAAGTAGTAAGGCTAAGGCTCTGCTAGGCTGTAAGGCCTCAGGTGTAGAAATAGTTCTCTTGGGAAACAGGAATGGAATGTGCTGGGTGGGGAAGTTAGGAGTAGTGAATTAGCTGGGCATGGAGAATATGTCTAAAAGTAAATAGTTCTGGGTCGATATATGTTGCATGCAAGGGGGATTTCAGTGGTGGGAGTTCAATTGAGCATTATCTAAGACTAGACAACCATGAAGATATACGGCTTGGGGTATGATTATCAATTGTTAATGTTTTGTATGTGTGCCAATGTTTGAAACTGTATAAAGAGCTGAGTGAAACGATAGGTCTTTGGGAAGCCTGATTTGGGACACCAGTCCCCAGGTCCCCGGGCCCTGAATAAAGCACCGCATAAACTGACTCTCTGTTGGTTTGTGTTTGTGGTCGGTGGGCAACAGTTTTCTGGCACCCCAGATGGGACTCCGGGGGTCGTAGGGGCGGTTCGCGGGGTGATCTGCTCCGTGCCGGCACCAGGTGATTTCTGGGGAGACATCAGCCCGTGCCCGACCCCGCGTCCGACGGACAACCATGAGGTAAGCCCACAAGGTGCTTTATTCCTTTTAAACTGGTGGTGGTAGCCTGCCCGGTAAGACGAGTCTCTACTCGCAGGGTTGGGGCATTGGTTTGGGATTATAAAGCCTAGGCGCTGGCCGTCAGACAGAGCGAAAGCTTTGCAGAGCCAGCCCTTGCTTCTCGCGGCGACGAGATAAGCAAGGAGGGAATTGGATATTGTGGTAATTGGTATTGGTATTAGTCTGTGTGTTATTAGTTGTGTGCGTTATTGTGTGGTTGCATACCTCTGGAATGATGCCGTTGCGGGTGTTTCGGGCTTTGTCAAGTTCAGATAAGGATATTCCGGAGGATTCTCCCCTCGGGTGTTTGCTAAGTCATTGGAAGGAGGGTAAATTGGGACGGGAACTGCGGAAAAGAGAATTGATTGATTATTGTAATAAGGTATGGCCTGAATATGAAACTGGGGGGATGCAGTGGCCGTGGAATGGCACTATTAATTCTGAAATTATAACCCCCATGATGCGGTATTTACGGGAAAATGAGAAGTGGGATGAGATACCCTATTTGGATTTGTTTTATCAGCTAATAGGAAAAAAGGACTGGCAGAGGAAATGTGGAATGATGGTGTTAGAAACGGAACCAGAGGAAACGGGGGCAGGGGAAGAAGTGGTTTCGGAGGTTTTGTGAATCAGAATGTAGGGAACCAGATGATGGGTAGGGGTAGAGGTAAATTGGGGCCCAATCAGTGCGCCCGATGCTTCGCCGAAGGTCATTAGAAGAATGAGTGCCCCCTCAATTTGGGGATGGGGACACCGATGAGTAACTTTCCAGGAGGGAATCCCATGAATCAGGGAATGAATGCGAATGATGGGTTAAACCCTTTCGCGCCAGGACCACAAGGTGTCGCTCAAGCCTTTATGATGGGGAGCTATCAAAATCAGAGCTGACTAGATAAAGATCTAAAAGTGGTCCTGGAAGTTGACGGGGGGCCCAGGGAATTTAGGGTAGATACAGGAGCCACTTTCTCTGCAATCAATGAACAAATAGGACCGTTAAGTGATTCAGTTGTGAAAGTAGTAGGGGTGTCGGGGGAGGTGGTGGAGAGGTCATTCTTGCGGCCACTGGAAATCAAATTTGGAAACAAAGAATTGGATCACCAGTTTTTATATATGCCAAGCAGCCCGGAATGCTTGTTGGGGCGAGATTTATTATCGGCACTGGATGCAAAAATCATATTTGAGAAAGGGCGTGCTAAACTAGAAATCCCGGAGGGGAATCTGGCAAAACTTTTTGTGATTAAAGAGACAAAGACAGAGGAGATACCCCAGGAAATAGAGCAGGCAGTAGTCCCGTGGGTATGGGAAACAGGGACCCCGGGCAGATCCAGGGTAGCCGTTCCTGTGAAAATTGAATTAAAGGAAGGGGCACACCCGGTAAGAGTTCGACAGTATCCTATCAGTTTGGAAGCCAGGAAAGGAATTGCCCCAATGATCACGCAATTTATAGCATTAGGGATTTTACAAGAATGCGAATCGGAATTTAATACTCCAATCTTTCCGGTAAGGAAACCAAATGGGAAATACAGGTTGGTGCAGGACCTGAGAGCAGTAAATGCAATTGCCAAAGATATACACCCGGTGGTGGCCAATCCATATACATTGTTAACATCGATTTCTGAGAATTTTCAGTGGTTCACAGTGATTGATCTAAAAGACGCCTTCTTCTGCATCCCACTGGCCCCCGAGAGTCGACACATTTTCGCCTTCGAATGGGAAAGCCCAGACACTCGCCGCAAGCGACAGTTAACATGGACCAGGTTGCCACAAGGATTTAAGTGTTCACCCACCATTTTTGGAAACCAGCTAGCAAAGGAGTTAGAGGAATGGAAAACTACCAAGGTAAAAGAGTCTCCTTTTTCTTATGTTGTTTTACAATATGTGGATGACATACTCCTGGGAACAGAGGAGCGGGGACTGTGCTCAAAGTTAACAATTGAACTATTAAACATGTTGGGTCAGGCAGGATACCGAGTATCCAAGGAAAAAGCGCAGCTGGTGCAACAGAAGGTGATTTATCTGGGATGTGAAATATCACAAGGAGTCAGGAGAATAGGGGTGAACCGCATTCAAGCCATCTGTGCAATCCCTGTACCACGAAATAATCAGGAACTAAGATCTTTTCTAGGAATGGTCGGCTGGTGTCGCCTGTGGATTCCGAATTTCGGACTTATGGCCAAACCACTATATGAAACAATCAAGGAACCCGAATTCAAGTGGGATAAGACACAGCACAAGGCCTTTCAGGAATTGAAGCAAGCACTCAAAGAGGCCCCCGCTCTGGGTCTGCCTGACCTGACAAAAGACTTTCAATTGTATGTGCATGAAAGGCAGAGATTAGCTTTAGGAGTACTCACACAGCGATTGGGGTCATGGAAGAGGCCCGTGGGGTACTTCTCGAAACAGCTGGACATGGTGAGCGGAGGGTGGCCAGGGTGTTTGCGAGCAGTGGCTGCTACGGTAATCCTAATTCAGGAGGCACGGAAACTGACACTGGGAAAACACATCACGGTATATGTACCTCACATATATGTACGTCTTGGAACAAAAAGGGGGGCATTGGCTCTCCTCCAGCAGAATGATGCAGTACCAGGCTCAGTTGCGGGAACAAGATGATGTTGAATTGAAAATAACCAACCATCTCAATCCAGCAGAATTCCTTAGGTCCACCCAAGAGGAAGGAGAACTGGAGCATGACTGCGTGGAGGTGATCGAACAAGTGTATGCCAGCCGTGAAGATCTGAAAGATGTCCCGATGGCAGATCCCGATGTGGAGCTGTTTACGGACGGATCCAGTTTCATGGAGCATGGAACCAGGTATGCAGGGTATGCTGTGGTGACACTCCAGGAAATAGTGGAAGCTAAAGCACTGCCTCCGGAAAGTTCAGCGCAAAAAGCAGAAGTATGGGCGTTGGTAAGGGCATTGGTCCTTAGTAGAGACAGGAAAGTGAACATTTGGACTGATTCAAAGTATGCATTTGGTGTAGTTCACATCCATGGGGCTCTGTGGAAAGAAAGAGGACTTTTGACCTCCCAAGGCTCACAGATCAAACATAAGGAAGTAATAATTCAGTTGTTGGAAGCTGTACACTTACCTAAAGCAGTAGCGATCATGCATGTCCGAGGTCATCAAGCAGACTCCGGGAAGGAATTTCAGGGGAATCGGATGGCAGATGAAGCTGCGAAAAAGGCAGCCAGATTGGTCTGGACTCAAATGGCTCTGATACCGACAAGAGAAAATCCCGCTGCACCTTATTTGGAAGAGAAACCGTGCTACTCTCCGGAGGATGAACGGTTGGCACAATTCACTGGAGCAAGAAGGAATGTTGTAGGATGGTATGTAACACCGGTCGGACAAGTTATACTGCCAGTGGAATTAATGAAAGTAGTCATGAAAACTGAACATAACAAACTCCACTGTGGTGCAGAAGCATTGGTAGAACATCTAAAGAAAATAGTACTCTCTAATTCGATGATAACAATGGCCAAAAGAATAAATGCCACCTGCCCGATTTGCATTAAAGATAACCCGTTGGTTAGAAGACAGGTCCAAATGGGGAAAATACGTGTAGGGCCACAACCAGGGGATTACTGGCAAATAGATTTTTCCGAGTTACCAAAATCTCAGGCATACAAGTACTTACTAGTTTATGTGTGCACCTTTTCAGGATGGCCCGAAGCTTTCCCTTGCAGGACGAACCAGGCCAAGGAGGTAGTGAAAACCCTTCTCAAGGAAATTATTCCGAGGTTTGGGGTTCCTTTAGGAATATCATCAGATAGAGGACCACATTTTACTGCAGGAATCGTGCAGGAAGTTTCTACTATTCTGGGAATTCAGTGGCACTTACACACCCCCTGGAGACCTCAATCTAGTGGTCAGGTGGAACGAATGAATCAAACTCTGAAAAATCAAATTAAAAAGATTTGTCAAGAAGCTAAAATACAGTGGCCCCAAGCATTGCCTCTAGCCCTTCTGAGGATTAGGATTAAACCACGAGAAAGGATAGGGGTAAGTCCGTATGAAATTTTGTACGGCAAACCATATCATGCTGTAACCTATCAAGGGGACCCACATGTAATTGGGGATCAGATGATTGTAAATTATGTTTTGTCTTTAAATAAGACCCTTGCATCACTGAGATCCACGCTGGAGTGGAATTGACCGTTACCTCTGGACACTCCTGCTCACGATATTCACCCAGGAGACCAAGTTTATGTGAAGAACTGGTCGGTGGAGCCTCTGAAGGAAACATGGGACGGCCCCCATCAAGTGATAATGACAACTTACACCGCCGTCAAGGTCGACGGGATCAACAGCTGGATCCATTACACACGGGTCAAAAAGGTCCCCTCCCGATGGTCGGTGGAACCCCTATCTCCCACAAGAATGGTGTTCAAAGCCAAAAATTAATGCTGTTGTTGTTACTCTTGAGTAAAATAATAATTGTTGAAACCTTTGTTAAAATCACAATACCTGAATCAAGGGTGTGGGTACCGGAGAATTCAAATGTAAATCTCACATGTTTGTTTGTCGATGACCAGGGAGCTGGATGGGACAGAGTCGGGGCACGATGGAAATGGATCACCAAGGATCAAATTCAGGATAAAGGAGTAGAAACGGTCTGGGATGAGAAGCAGCAAAAAGGTAGGACTACCCTGCAGATATCCAATGTAACAAAGGCCAGAACAGGAAAATATGCTTGTATAGTTTGGATAAAAGGGAGTTATGATTATGGATTCGTAAATCTTGACATTTTAAATATCTCCCAAACAGAACCGGAAAATAAGGTCCAGGTGACTCTCCCAAATGGGAAAGTAGATATGTGGGACGGACCTCCTCTCAGAATAAAATGTACTCATAAAATTGAGACAGGGTGTCAGAAACAGATTGGAATGAAATGGTGGAAATGGAACACGACACAGGAAATGTGGAATCCACAGGTACAAGGGACAAGTTGGTGGATGCAGGGAAATGAAAGCAGAGGATGGTTGAATATAACGAACTCAGAGATTGGTAGATCGGAGGGTAAATACCTTTGTGTTCTCGTTTGTGGTAATAGTGGAGGTTATGGGGTCAGGAAGGTAGAAGTGGTATTACAACAGGATCGAGGAATCAAGCCTGAACAGGAAATATATAACGCAAAGGAAGGGCAGGATTTGGTTTTAAGATGTAGGATACCAACTGAAAGCTACACTGAGTATGAATGGTGGTTTGGAGGACAGAACTTGGTGGCTCAAGGGAAATATCAAATTAGAAGAAAACCCCAAGAAATAGTGTTAGTAATTAAAGAGGTCCTGGAACAGCAAGATAATGGACAATACTGGTGTTGGGTTGCTCAAGATGATTGGTGGGCAACCGGGATGATTAGTGTTTATGTTGAAAGAACAAGGGTGACTCGGCAGGTACCAGAGGATGAAATCCGAACCAAACCAGAGAATCTGATTGTGGGTTTAATTAGGGATTTTGGGCAAACACAAAATGTATCAGCAATCACTGCATGTCTGCCTTTGCCCCATGCGGCAGGAGATCCTATACCATGGGGAATTATACCAGCTCCAGACATGCCTGCATCTAATCGAACAGTTACCTTAAGTTGTACCCAGGAGACTAGGATCCGAACTAAATTGATTAATCGGACAAATGTGATAAGGAAATGCTGGAAAACCCCGGGGAACCGAGCAGATTGTTACAAGCTTCCGAATGCTGTATTTACCAAAATCGGAAGATTCCATGGAGTAGGATGGTGTGAATACGATGAGAGGCAAACGCTAGAAGTCCCGGCAACTGAACAATATTTTGAAATAATATGCCAGAATGTTACAAACACAACTACCATGGAGCAATGGCAGACAATCTGGAGACCTAGTTTGTTAGAAACCTATTGTTACATAGGAACAGTTCAATGGTGTATTTATTGGAAGGGACGGAAAAATCAAACTTACTCAAAGACCTATCAAGGACAGGGTAGTTGGAGAAAAGATGCACCTGGAATGACCGATTGGAATTGCACTAAGGTCTTCACTTGTGACAGCCCAAGTGAGTCTGTGAGTCTACTGCCTGTAAAGGTACTTTTGAGATTTGGCTGTGAATGTAGGGGATATAACCACACGATAAAAGACAAAAATACAGAAGGAGAGTTAAACTGTAAAACTACATCAATCCGAGCTCCAGGAAATTTAGTTTGGGTAATGGGTCACGGACACTGGACCACTCATATGCCGGTAGACGGTCCAACTACACAAATTACTTTAGGAGTTCCAACTCTTTGTCCTTTTTGGAAATCGACAAAATTGACGGCCTCAGAAATACAAATGAGATATAAGTCAGGAAATTGGAGACATAGGGTTAGAAGAAGGGGAAGATTGGCATGGACCTTCTTCAGGAGTTAAATTTGGGTGGGTATTAGAATCTCTCTTTGCACCAATATCATCATATCGAAACAGGGAAATGTTGTACAAATTGTTGGGGCAAACAGAAAGGTTGGCGGCTGTGACCAAGAAGGGATTCAAGGACTTAAATCTGCAGTTACAAGCTTCGTCTAGGATGACAATTCAAAATCGGATGGCTTTAGATATGATATTGTTGAAGGAGCATGGCATATGTGGATATCTGCATGGTAGAGATGATCATTGCTGCATTCACATCCCGAATGTTACACAGGAAGTAGAAAAGGATATAAGTCAATTAGAACAGATTGAAGGAAAGGTGAATAATATTCAGAAAGAGGCAGAACAAAATTGGGTTGGAGAACTGTTCAGCTCCCTGGGAATTCGGATGTCCGGATGGATATCCTCAATTGTACAGTATGGAATCATGATTGTTATAATCATTTTAGTTGCCTTAATAGTATATAAGTGTCTTTTAGGAATGATTGTCAAGGAAGGTCAACACTCTCGGCGAATAATGAAGGCGATAATGCGAAGAGAAGTCCTGGCAGAACCAGCCACTCCACCTCCTGCTTATCGCGAAACGGCAACATGAATTGTTGAGCATCCTTGCGAACCCAGAAGAAGCTCGAAGGATGCTCAAAAGGGGGGACTTGTTACAAAAAGGATAGGATATTGGATTTTAGAAGTAGTAAGGCTAAGGCTCTGCTAGGCTGTAAGGCCTCAGGTGTAGAAATAGTTCTCTTGGGAAACAGGAATGGAATGTGCTGGGTGGGGAAGTTAGGAGTAGTGAATTAGCTGGGCATGGAGAATATGTCTAAAAGTAAATAGTTCTGGGTCGATATATGTTGCATGCAAGGGGGATTTCAGTGGTGGGAGTTCAATTGAGCATTATCTAAGACTAGACAACCATGAAGATATACGGCTTGGGGTATGATTATCAATTGTTAATGTTTTGTATGTGTGCCAATGTTTGAAACTGTATAAAGAGCTGAGTGAAACGATAGGTCTTTGGGAAGCCTGATTTGGGACACCAGTCCCCAGGTCCCCGGGCCCTGAATAAAGCACCGCATAAACTGACTCTCTGTTGGTTTGTGTTTGTGGTCGGTGGGCAACAATCAGAAGAGTCATTAGGCTGATGATCTACATTCTGGTCGCCATTTGGATGGTTGACGTTCTGGTCATCATTTGGAGGTTGCCTGTTCTGCCTCTGGTGCCGTAGGTCAGGGTGAACACATTTTGCTGGTAGCCACCATACCCCAGTATCTGTGGAAACGCAAGCATACCCACGACCCCAAACGATAAACTCATGTGGGCCTTCCCACTGGTTAGTAAGTTCTGTACCCAGACTTTTGCCCAGGGCAGTTGTGTCTTGCCTGAAGACTGCGATGAGAGAAAATGATTCAGAATAACAGGATTATTTGAATTTTGTGGTACTTAATTGTAATTTGTGGTAATTAATTGTATACAAAGCTTTTTCTAGTCGGCTTCAGTAACCAAATTCAAAGGTTCCTGTGAGAATCATTGAAAAGCCATGATAACAGCCCTTTATTCAACTAATTAAGCAGAGCCTGACTCGGATTGGTGTGTTAGTCAACCACCGCAAAGGCAGTGTAGGATACTGTGCGCCCTCATGCACAGTGACCCCTACTAAAAATTTGTCCCAATCCGTACGCCCCAAGCTGCCAACACATCCTGTCCCCAAAGGTTAAGGGAAGTGGTAGCAACATAAGGCCTAATCATAGCTGGGTGCCCCTCTGAATCCTTCACCATCACAGGCCGTTCGCTTAAATAGCTCTGTGTGGTTGTCCTGGGTTGAGGTGTATTTTATTACCATCCTCATGAGCTGTGGAAATCAGGTGGGGCAGTGTTTCTTTGCCTCCTCCCCCCAGACTATCTTGCTGTTAATGGCCCATCATTGTCCTGCTGCATGACTCAGAGATAACTCCCTCCGGACTATCTTCTGTTAATGAGCCTTATCAACACTTGGCCTCATGACTCATTACCCTATTGTGAGATGCTCCGCCCAGGGGGAGGAGCCCGGCATCTCATCGTGGATATAATCTGGGACTCTGAACACCAGAGACACTCTTTCCACTGGATTTCCAGAGGACAGGAGCTACACAGCCACCACTGGATTTTCTGAGGAAGAGCAGACCCCTTTACTACAGGATCACTGCTTCAGAGGACTGCAGCCACCATTCTACCAGACGGCTACCACGACCCTGCCTAACAGGGACTCAGGTTGTATCTTGACTCTGTCGGTTTGAACCAGTGTTTTCTTTTACTTTTTTTCCTTTTCTTTAATTTCCATTAAATTGTTATTCTGACTTGGTGCCTCCCACTGGTTTGTTTTTAACTAGTACAAATTCCCAGTCTGGATCTTTCAAAGGAACATCTTTCAGGTCTGGTCTGCTGGAATAAGTTTCCTCTATTGTCTGCAAACAATCATGCTCAGGCACACTGTCAAGTAATGTGGATGATAAAAACATTGCAGGGTTTACCACAGAAGTTGTCTTTAGAGTAACATCATCTTGTTCTAATAACACAGATTGGTATTTGAGCATTCTGCTAGGGGAAATCCAGTGTCCCCCTTTTGCTCCAGCACATTTATCACTGCATAGGGTGTACATACATGACAATGTGCTGCCCAAGTGTGAATTTACGGGCCTCCTGTATCAGAAGGACTGTTGCTGCCACAGCTTTCAAGCATCCTGGCCAACCCTGGGCTACATTGTCTAGTTGTTTTGAGAAATAGGCCACAGCTCTTTGCTGGTCTCCAAGGTGCTGTGCCAGTACCCCCAGAGCAACATTCAGTCTCTCATGTGTAAAGAGTTCAAAAGGTTTAGTCAAGTCCGGCAGCCCCAGAGCTGGGGCTGACATCAAGGAATGTTTCAGCTGTTTAAATGCAGCCCTGGCATTCTCTGTCCACATAATTGTCCCCTTTTCAGCTGCTTTAAGGACCTCATATAAAGGTCTCACCAGTATAGCAGTATACCATAGTTTGATATCCACAGGCGACACCAACCTACCATTCCCAGGAAGGCCTGCATCTCCCTTACGGTATGGGGCTCTGGAAGTCGACAGATGGCTTCCTTCTGCTCTCTGCTGAGTTGGTGATGTCCACGAAAAATTTCCAAGCCCAGGCAAACGACTGTTTCCCTGGAAACCTGTGCCTTCTCTTTCAAGACCCGATACCCACTTTGACTTAAAAAGTTCCACAGACATACAGTGAGCTGGATGCAGTCATCTCTTGTCTTGGCTGCTATCAAGATGTCATCAACATACTGGAGAACTGCTCCTCCTGGTTCTTGTTTCCTCCAGTCCTCAAGCTCCTTTGCCAGCTGGTTTCCGAATATGGTCGGGCTGTTTTTGAATCCTTGTGGTAAAACTGTCCAGGTGAGCTGGGTCTTTCTCCCTGTTTCAGGATTCTCCCACTCAAAAGCAAAGAGTTCTTGGCTATTCTTATGCACAGGAATGCAGAAAAAGGCATCCTTGAGATCTAAAACAGTGAACCACCCTAATTCATTTGTTAGTGTTGCCAAAAGTGTGTAAGGATTCACTACCACTGGGTGTATGTCCTCTGTTATCTTATTAATTTCCCTCAAATCCTGTACCAACCTGTAGCTTTTACCATCAGCTTTCTTTACTGGCAAGATTGGTGTGTTGTACCTGGATTCACACTCTACTAACAACCCAAATTTGAGAAACTTTTCAATCACAGATACTAATCCCTTGTGAGCTTCTAATTTCAGAGGATATTGTCTTTGCCTTACAGGTGTAGCCCCTGCTTTGAGTGTGATACTCACAGGTTCAGCTTTTTTGGATCTCCCAGGAGAATCATTGGCCCAAACTATTTGAATGACAGCCTCTTCAACTTCTTTGGGAATTTTTCCATGGCATTCCTGTACAAGTATAGCAGCTGCTTCGATAATTTTAGATTCTGGGATTATAACTTTCCCTCCTCCTTCCTTGGAAAACTTAATTTCTGCTTCCAATTTTTCCAATAAATCTCTGCCCGATAATGGCATTGGGGAATTTGGCATATACAGGAACTGGTGAGTGACCCAGTGTTTTCCCAATTTAAATTTTAAAGGTTGGAAAAAAGGCCTCGTTTCACTTACCCCTGTAGCTCCAATCACATCCAGAGTGTCTTGACTCAGTTTACCTTTTGAAGTATTTAACACAGAATACATTGTTAACTCAACAACCACCCATTTCTGGTATCGCTTCAGCTTTTCCATCTGTTCTGGGACATTGGGATCCCAGCCAGGGTTTGCTAGGGGATAGATGTCATTAACTGATCCTTGGAGACTCCCAGCTGCAATTTGAGTTTCTATAGCAGATATAGCAGCTTTGTTAACCATTTCTCTCTCGGTTTTATCCAATAATTCATCTAGCATAACATTTAGATCACCCCAATCTGGGTTTTGGGATTTTATGGCCATTTCTACACACATAGGTACTGTCTCCAGGTTGTCCCTGTACTTCCCAATTGAGTTTTTCCACTGCTGTAATTCTCTGAGGGAAAACGGTATCTTTATAGAAATGACTCCTTTATTTCCTACAGCCTGTATCAGAGGTGCTTCTAAAGCAAGTTCTTCCTCCCTCCCTTTATCTGTTTTGGACCTTGTGTGTTTAGAGACAGGACTGACTGCTTTCATAGCTTCTTGGGCTATCTTGCCCCTTCTTCTACCACTCTCCCCATGAGAACCATCTGTATCGGAATCATCTCGTTCACTTTTGATTGAAATTGCTTCATTGGTTTTAAAGATTGTTCCAGCCGAATGTTGATCAGGAACTGTCTCGCTTTTTGCGGCAGTGGAGGGGTAGGGAGGCAGGGGCTGCAAGCAGCTTCTCCCGTCTCTAGCTCCGCAGGAGGCGCCTGGGTCGGGGCCATCTCATCTGCCCTCAGCTTTAACATTGGCCGCGCCACAGGGTGGGGAGAGCGAGCGGTTCCTCCTGTCTCTGGCTCAGAAACTTGCAATTCGCTGCACTGGTGAAGGTACTCGGAACCGCCCGTGCCCATTTCTGCCTTCACTTCCGTGTTTGGGGAACTTGGGGAAAGGTGGCCAGCCCACCCCTTCCCCTCACCCTTCCCCATCTCTGCCTCTGGAAAAGTCAGGGGGCGGTGGCCAGTCCGCACCTTCTCCGCCTATGGGGAGGTCAGGGTGTGGTGGCATACCCGCATCTCTCCTGCGTCCATGCCTGCCCTCCGCCCTTGATGAGGCTGCGGGGGGAGGCCCCACGCCGCTCCTCTGGCTTGGAGCTGGCCGCTTGCTCCCTCCCTTGCCCCCGCTCGGACGGCAGCAGAGGCAGCGGTGGCTGTGGTGACAGAGCCATCGCTCCCCCACCCCCAGCCCCCACCCCCACTGGCTGCCCCATTCCTCTGTCCCCCACCCCCACCTGTGCAGGCTGCCCCGGCAGTTGAACGGGGGGTGGGAAACCCCCCCATCACACAACACTGGGGCCACCATATCTAGATTTGTCATATCGATTTCTCCGTCCGTATTAGTATGCGAGTCAGCTTGCTGTGGCTTTTTCTTTTCCTTTCTCCTCCTAAAAGTCATCTCCATATTACTTTTGTCTACTACATATGCTTCTTCCCTGTTCAGATACATAGTAAAAAGTTCTGCATATCTTAGTTCATCAAACCTATGTAATGATCTCAGTTCTACCGTCAGGTCAGTAATGATGTTACTTTCCAAACTACCATAGCAAGGCCAATTTCCTTGACTTAACTTTAAAGTGGGCTAAACTTGTGTGGACAGTCTGATCAATTCTCGGGTGTCCAAAATAGTTTTTCGCCCTGTCAGCCATTTCCAGCATTTTATTATCAACACTAATGGGCTGTTAGGAGGGATTTTCTCATTTTCATCTGAAAAAACACCACCCATGTTTGCTCACAGACAGAAAAACTCTGCCAGAGGGAAGCTTTTAACTCCGGGATTCAGCCTGCAATCCGGCCTTGTAATTCCGACTTCCTAGGCAGTTTATATAGCTTAATACACAAACTAGAGCACTTTAAAATACTAAAAAGCAACTAGTTTTAGCAAACAGTAAATGTGCGTGCGAAAATCTGGTCTCAAAAGGATTCGAACCCACAGCCTCCCTGTAGTGGTTTGGTCCAAAATACTCATTACTGTTTATCTTCTGTGAGATAAGAGTTAGGAGAAATGCAAAGCAGGCACAAAACTTGAAAGAATATAAAGAAGTTTATTAACAGACCTAAAAGAAGGAAAAAAAAAATTATACCATACCTTCAGAACTCTCCTCCTCCCCTCACCTTCCTCCCTTCTCCCATTGACAATGTAAAAAGACAACCCTTAAGATGTTCAGTCTGTTTACCACTTCCATAATAACCTTGTTCAGTCCATTTAGAAGGAGAAGTCTCTTCTTGCTCATGCTATGAAAACAGTATCACAACAAGACAGCCGCCCACTTCCAAATATTGTTCAGTCCATTTAGGAAGAGGTCTCTCTGCTCGCGATGTGTCAGCCCACTGTAACAGCGATGTGAATCCCTTCCCCCGACTTGCCGCTTTTCCCGCAACTGCTTTCGAGGGTCCACTCTTGAAGTTTTTGGGGTACAATTTTAAGGTTGAGCCATTCAGAAACAAAAACACAGAGGCCCTTCTCCTTCCCTGGGAGCAAAGGGTCTTCCTCATCTTCATCTTTAGGACTACCTCTGGGAGCATCTCTAGGAACTGAGGTTTTCTCCTTTTCCGTTTGGAGCAAAAGTCCTCATCTGGTCCATCTCTCCCTGTCCAAACTCCTCATGAAATTACAGCTGCTTCAGCATCTGCCTATCTCAGCGCAGATGCTTTTGTTTACGAGCTGAACACTCCACCCCCCATATCTTCATGAAATTACAACGGGATACTCTGATATATCATTGCTTCACAACAGACTTTCAGCTTTAAGCATCTCCTCTCTCTCTTCCCTCAGGTTTTTGGCTCTTCACAGCAATAAAAGGGTTAATCTCACCTCGGCCTTGCAGATTTGTAGCTGGAATGTTGAATGTTTCTTATTGAATTGGAGAGGGGGGAGAGCCAAGCCGCTCAGGCTGCCCATGGCAAAGCAGTGGGGGCGGGTTCCACGGATGGAACAGATCCGTCGACTCAAGGATGGCCGTGGCCCGGCCTGGCCTGGCCTGAGCAGGGCCTGGCCGGGCCTGCTGGCCCCCGCACGGGGCCTGCAGCCACCTGTCCCAGCACCGGAAACGAGAGAGAGAGCTTGGGGGGGAGTCTGTCTCTTCTTAAGAGTGGATCACAGAGGCGGTCACAATTTTAAGTGGCTTAAAGAATTGTCCATATTCAAACTGGCCAGCTGATAGGTTCTATCAGGTCCCAGAGGAAGCTGTAAGCACCCCTTAGCAAGGACATCTCTTCCGGGACTATGCTTGCTAACCTATGACACTCTCGACGTCCCAACCAACCAACCTGTCAAACCTCTGAGCCACTCCTGTGACTGCATGGAGTGCAGCGTCTGGGCTCTTGTGGACTCCATGGAGGGCGTCCCCTCCTTTCCACAGTTTGCAGGGGACAGTTTAGGCTTTCCCCTTTTGTGAGCTTCTCTGTCCCCAACCTTTTCAACCCCCTTAAAGATCTCCTTCCCTAGTGCTAGCACAATATCAGTAGTATCGGTTCCCTTTTAACTCACCTTCCTTTCTGTGCTTCTGCCTTTCCGTGCTGGGTCTTAAAGTCCTGGTCACAGTCCTGAATCGTCGCTCCAGCCCCTCTGTAATTTGCCGGCAAAGAGAGGGGCAAAGCAAGATGTGTTCCAACCCAAGACTGCGAGTTTCAAGGTCTTTAGGGTCCCTTCGTGGTCGCCAGCAACTGATGCCTTTTCCTGGTCTTAAAATCAAGAGTCAAACATGGTTAGAAGGGGAAAAGGGATTTTACCTTGGTATTTATTTTAAGGATCCTTAGGTGCACACATCCAGGTCAAATGCACCGAAATTCGCACCTCAATGCACACCCCCAAAAAATCTGGTATAACATTATAGGTCTTAATAATTAAAATATCTATCAAAAATTCCCCAATGAGAGGCTCGAGTGAGCCCCCCTCCCCAAGGAACCTTCCCCTGGATGGTTCTATCTTAGTTTACAGAATGTGTTCTGGAGAGGACCTTGGGGTCTGGGGCACACTGATCCCTAACTAGGAAGCTTCTAAAATGTTTAGTCCCTCAGCTTGACAAACAAGTCTAAGAATGTAGGCAAAATGCACTAAGAATACAGAAGTTGTAAAAAAGGTATAACAGGGGTATAAAAGAAAAGGCAAAAAATCTTCATGGCATCAACAGCACACTGGTCACTCAGAAGACCCTTCCTCTAACCAAGTGCCCCCAAGCATTGGGTAAACAGAGTTTTTATCATACACACTGATTACATATTCATTAGCTATCCCCACTTATTTGATTTATATGTATTACTTTATTTTATATATTCTCACCCCTTATTGTAAGTCCTTATGTGGTTCTTTGGGGTTTGTCTTCAATGTCTGGTGTCCTTTTTAGGTAGCTCTTCCTGGACCCCCGCTTTTGAGTATGCGCAATATTGTTGTTTTGCATAACTTCTGCTTTGTTAGCCTTACATATTACCGCAGGCCTGGTTCCTAGGGTATATCACCGTGTCCCGCAGCCATAGGGAGGAGGAGGAGAGAAGATCCAGCAGGCAGGAATTGTGCAGCAAGATTGATTTATTTAATTATTTTACAAACTCTTTTATAGACTTTTTTCTTCATAGTCTAATTGAACAAAGGACCAGCCACCCCTTGGGGGTGATTGGCTAAAATCCTAAAACATCCATTGTCAAAATATTTTTCTACGATACCATAAACAAGACTTTTCAAGGTTGCAAGTGTTTCATTGTTTACAGACCCTGCTACTATCTTTTGTGAGAGAGAAAAGTCTCTCACGGACTTAGAAAATAGCAAGAAAATCCTCCCTAGCAGCATTTTTGTACGTACAGTTACATGATGCCATGAAGATTTTTTGCCTTTTCTTTCATACCCCTGTTATACCTTTTTACAACTTCTGTATTCCTAGTGCCTTTTGCCTACATTCTTGGACTTGTTTGTCAAGCTGAGAGACTAAACATTTTAGAAGCTTCGTAGCTAGAGATCAGCGTGCCCCAGACCCCAAGGTCCTCTCCAGAACACATTCTGTAAACTAAGATAGAACCATCCAGGGGAAGGTTCCTTGGGGAGGGGGGCTCACTCGAGCCTCTCATTGGGGAATCTTTGATAGATATGCTAATTAGTAAAACCTGTAATGTTATACCCGATCTTTGGGGGCACACTCGGCGAGGTGCATCTCGATGCATATGACCTGGACGTGTGCACCTAAGGATCCTTAAAATAAATACCAAGGTAAAATCCCTTTTCCCCTTCTAACTGTGTACGACTCTTGTTTTTAAGACCAGGAAAAGGCATCAACAGAGCTGAGCTGGTGTTGGGGTTTTAAGAGGTCTAGTTTTTTTCTGTTAAAGGAATTTTCCCCCATTCTGTTACTAAGATAACAAATCGCTGGGTGCTTAAGGAAAGACAAAAGACCTGCCCACTGGAGGTGGGGTGGGACTGGCTGCTCCTTTGTTTCACCTGGGTGTGGCATCAGTTCGCTCTCGGCGTTTGGAGAGAGAAACTGCTGGTTCTTTTAGGCTGTTCTTCCTTTTTCTGTGGAGAAAGATCCCAGGATCCCCGGGCCCACCTTCCCTGCCCCGCTGGAGGCAGGGCTGTGGCCGCCCTGCCCCACTGCTGATTCAAGCCTTCGCTGCTTTGCAGCCGTGCTCGCCCTGCCTGCCTAGACCTCCAGGGGGTTCCCTGCTTGGATACATCATGTCTGCCACCTGGGACTTGTACTCGTCCCTGCCGTTCCAGCCTGCTGTTCCCGAGAGTCTGGCCAGACACCGGGATCAGCTGCCCAGCTGTTTGTGAAGCTTTTGTTCCATCCCTCCCGGGATCCCAGGCCACAGGTGCCGCGTGCTCCCCGAGCTCGCTCCGGAGCACCCCCTGCAGCCGCGGGGAAACCATTGCACCTGCCCTGCTCACCGGGAGCCGCCAGCGCCCCTGCTGGCTGCGAGCGGAACTGCACCCGAGGGGAAAGGGCTTGACAGCCATGAAGGCTGGCACTGGGTTTGTGATTGTTTGCTGTTACTGCCATAGTTATTGTTGTTTGTTTGACTGGTTATATATATAATAGTAAAGTACTGTTATTCCTATTTCCCACATCTTTGCCTAAAAGCCCTTGATTTCAAAATTATAATAACTCGGAGGGAAAGGGGGTCGCATCTGCCATTCCAAGGGAGGGTCCTGCCTTCCTTAGCAGACACCTGTCTTTCAAACCAAGACAGCTGGCATCCTGCTTGCGTTTTGCATTACTTTTGTTTGCCTAAGTTACATCCTTTATCTATTTCTCCAAGGCTGTGCTGTTCTGTTTTACTGTCCTTATCAGCACAACTGAAAAACATTTTAATTTACAGCAATTAGTTAACAAGTACTAATGAACATGATAAACCATCTCTAAAATTGTAAGTAATGGTATCTTCACCATCTGCATAAGTGAATTGAAGCTGAGTTTGCACTGCTTCACCCAAAAGCAGCCTTTCAGGGACAGAAAGGTGCTAAGGTGTAGTTCCAATCAAAATAATGGGAGCTACGTGTAGCAGGACGTTCCCCACCACAGGAGGGCTTATCTGTTCTGTCTATCAGCTGGTGCGATAATTCAGGGCATCTTCCCCCTCACATGAATCTGCTAATTGGTGAGATAACCCAGGCCGGACATCTGTCTGGTAGTGATTTATCTTTGGTGCCATGGAGGTGGCATTCCCAGCTGACAATAAACATCTTGCCTTGAGAGCAGATTGAAGGGAGATAAGCCTTGAATTTCTGACTGACACTTCACTTTACAAACTATAAAAACTACACAAAACTTTCACAAAGCAGAAGTCTTCTGCACATTCCCTGGACATGTGTGGGGACCTCTCCTCAAGGTTTGGGACACTGACCTTGAGATACTTTCCCAGGAATTAAGTGAAAGGAAATTTTTGTGCTCCATCATCAATTCGGTGGTAAGTTACATTGATTTCCTAAATCTATACTATTTCTTTGCTAGCTGTACTATAGGTACCTTTATCATGCACTGTTTACGTATCTACTAGTAGTTCTTTTGTTTATCCTGTGTAGTAAGTAGTCTGTTTAAAGTCTTTTGTCTGTTAATCTTGTTTCTATTCAATAAATAATTCATTTTTTAATAGACCTAATTGGCCATTCTTAAGAACTTGTGAGCAAGAGCAATTTGGGGTGCAGGTTACCTCAGAGAGCTACTGCCAGAAATCTGAGCCTAAGGCAGGACTTGTCTAAAGCTCTCACTCCATTCATAACTCTATGTAACTAGACATTTTTGAAAATCCTATTTTATATCTCTCTGCACATCTGCTGCCTTGGCAGGCAGACCAGCAACAGCATCTCACTGCACCTTGTCGGCTGGTGATGCGGCTGGTGTGGGGTCAGTAGCTCTGACCCAGGAAGCTGTGACCGGTCCGGAGAGATGATCCCATGAGGAATCGTCTTCCCCAGGCCTGGTGTCTTCCCTCAGCCATAGCTGGAGTGCCCTTGCAGAGAAGCTATCAGCTCTTTAGTGATTGTCAGCTCGTGATTTCAGCTTTTTGCTCTGCAGGGCAATCTCCAGGCCAGACCAGGAGGAGAGAGACAAGAGGCCCGTATAGCAGTTCTGCACGAGGTCGCTTTATTAGTCCGTACCCTGCGAAGGGGAGGCCAGGGATGAGCTCTCTCTGCCCTCACAGGGGCAGAGGGCTAGATCTTATAGGGATACAGGGGGTGGGTGTCAGAGGGTAAAAGCCAATGGGTTACAAAGGATCTGCATAGGGTCTCCCAGAGGATTCTGGGTCTGTCTTCTTCTCACCGTAACTGAAAAGTGGTTGCCTTTCCAGGGAGAGTCCTGCTGGGAGGTTAAGCAATCTCCTTATCTCAGCAGACCTCTCTCCATGGCAGGGGATGGGCATACCCCACAGGCTGGTGCACAACCTTCCCTTCCAGAAGACTGGCTATGTTGCATGTGCTAATCTGATCTAGGTCTGTCATCTATTGGGCTGTCCTCTTGTGCTTCAGAATGAGAGCACTACCTTATTCATTATATTAACAAAAGAGGATTTATGAAAATGCAGGCAAGAAAAGTCTACTAGGGATTAGGTAGCTGTTATTTTAACTAAGCACTTTTGACTGTTATAGGACCCGTTGCAATTAAGGATGTTAATTTGTGTAGGAGATATATAACGCAGTTAATAATCTTCAAAGATATATTCAGTTGCAGGTAGATACAGAAAACAAAGTTTTCAGAATCAGCTGATAAAATCTATACCAAATTTTAAATATCTTAAAGGTGCATTATGTTAGAGGTAGTTTAATCTTTCTGTAAATCCAGCTCTTTTACAAGGCTTCAAAAGCATCTCTCAAGGAATCAAAGCTTGAAGCAGGCACTTCTCCCCAGTACCTTAGTTATACATCTACCAAAAAGACACTTCTGATTCTCAGGAAAAAAAAAAAAAAAAAAAAAAAAAAGAAAAATTACCTTAATTGTGGCCAGTAAACAAACAAGCTTTGAGTCATGACTTTCTTACCAGAGCTTGTCTCTTCCAAGTTCCTCTTCCTCAGTCTGACAAACCAGGCAGCCTCATGAAACTCATTAGGGCCATTTGCCCATTCCTCATCAGGGTCTCCTTCCTACCTGTTTAGCTGAGGCTGACCTTCAGAACTGACCCATTAGATAATAATTTCTGTAGGAGTGTTTCTGAGCTCAAAAGGAAGAGCTCTGCTGAAAGGGAAATGAGCCTTCAAAGCTGGATTTCAAAGCTAGAACAGGTTTGCTGGTGGAACTTGTGATCCTGTTGGGGACCAACAAAGGAGCAGCCTGTTCCTGAAGGATTGTGCCCCATGGGAGGAACCCATGCTGGAGCAGGGGAAGAGTGTGAGGAGTCCTCCCCCTGAGGAGGAAGGAGCAGCAGAAAAAATGTGTGATGAACTGACCACAACCCCATTCCCCATCCCCCTGAACCATTCAGGGGGAGGATGAAGAGAATTCCGGAGTAAAGTTAAGCCCGGGAAGAAGGGTGTGGTGGTGGGAAGAGTTTTTTAAGATTTTATTTAATTTCTCATTCTCCCACTGTCCTGGTTTTGGCTGGCATTTTCTTCTTAGTAGCTGATACAGATCAGTGTTTTGAATTTAGTATGTCAATAAGGATGATAACACACTGATGCTTTGGTTGTTGCTGAGCAGGGCTTACGCTGTGTCAAGGGCTTTTCAGTGTCTCAGGATCTGCCAGGGAGGAGCTGCACAAGAAGCTGGGAGGGAGCATGGCTGGGACAGCTGACCTGAACTGGCCAAAGGTATATTTCACACCATAGAACATTATGCCCAGTATATAAACTGGGGGAGTTTCTGGCTGGGAGGGGCCGATCGCTGCTTGGGGATGGGATGGGCTGGGCATCAGTCAGCAGTTAGTGAGCAATTGTAATGTGTATTGCTAGCTTCTCGTGGGTTTGTGAGAAATGAAGCCCACTCCTTTTGTTTTTGGGGTTTGTTACGGTTTGGCCAAATTTAGAAATATATCCTCTGAGAGAAGGCACAACCACCCCTCCCCCACCAGGTTCGGGAAAAATAAATTTTCCTCGACGGAAAGTGAAGCAGAGAAAAACTATTTATTTAACAAACACACAGGAAAAGGAAAATAATGCCAAATAATAAAATCTTTCACAGTGGAGAAAAAACCTGGGAAAGTGTTAGAGTTCTCCCTTTGGTCTCCTTGGATCTGGGGCTTGGCCCAGGGCCAGGCCCTCTGTGCTCAGTGGAAAGTCCGCCCGATGTGTTCTGATATTGAAGCAGTCCAGCAGAAAAGGAAGAAAATCTGAAATTCCAGGGAAGGAAAAAAAGTTCAACTCTCAATCTCCCTCTGGGGAAAAAGAAGCTGAAAAACTGCCCAAAAGCTGACTGGAAAAACACCACAAGCCGGGTGCTTCCTCGCTCCCACGCCGCAGCTGGAAAAAAAGTCGCTATCTCTGTGTGACCTTGAACAAGCTGCAAACTGCTTTGAAAAAGTTTTGCTCAGTTTTTCCTTCCCCCTCTCAGGCGCAGTTTAGAGGCGTAGAAAGGCACAAGAATTAATTTTTGGGCATAGAGCAGTGATATGGAATACACATCATAAAGTCACCCCAAGGCATTCCAAGATAGTGTTCCAGGCTGTAGCGTGAGGCACAGGGTAGGTCTCCAGCCATCCTGTGGTGGCTTCTACCATTGTGAGCACATAGCGCTTGCCTTGGCGTATTTGAGGCAGGGTGATGTAATCAATCTGCCAGGCCTCTCCAGACCTGTATTTGGACCACCGCCCACCACACCACAGGAACTTCACCCGCTTGGCCTGCTTGACCGCAGTGCATGTCTCACAATCATGGATAACCTGGGAGATACTGTCCATGGTTAGATCCACCCCTCAATCTCGTGCCCAACTATAGGTGGCATCTCTGCCCTAATGACCTGAGGCATCATGGGCCCATCGAGCTAAGAACAATTGTAACTCATTGGTTGTTTTCCCCTTTCACCGGGGTTTTCAAATTTCCTATAAAACTGAGGACAAGGCTCCGAGGAGCCATCCCATCACATTCCCATCATATTCCCATCACAATCCCATCATTCCCATCACATTGGATTCCAGCCTTCCGAGCTTGTTTGGGTTGCAAAACTTCTAACAATAAACCTGTTAGAAGCCAGACCCGAACAGCCTCTCTCTTCCTTTGTCTCCGAGCTAACGCGAGCTGATCCCATCGTTTCCTGCCGTGTTTCCTCAGCCGAGAAGCCAGCTAGCTAGCTCAGCCAGCAGCTCTTTTCCTGATTCCGAAGTCGCTTCAGCGACGCGCGGATGTAACGCAACTGGACTGTTTCTGACCTGGGGCACGCCAGAGTTGGTGCCTCGAGCACCAAGAACTGTGTTAGGGGAGGGTACAGGCTGAGGTTCTGGGCTCGCTGTTACGCAAAAAGTAACAACTTGCTACACAGAGCTGGCACAGCAGGACATGCAGAGCTAACTCCAGCAGACACGCAGCTGCTGGGACACCCTAAAAGGCTCTCAGAACTGGAGTTCAGAGATAGCATGCTGGGCGCCAGATGCAGAGGTGTATACTTACAGTTTTTTACCGGCTAGGTTCGTAGTTCAATGCCTTAGAAAGCCTCGGGCAGCCTAGAGAGGTAGCATGGGCAATCTAGCATTTCAGTAGCTCTAAAAGTGGCAAAATGGAAGCTGCAAATCTAATACCACCAGCAGAAGCAAAGAGGGAGAAATATAGCTCTCAGCTTGCCTAATTTCCTGCAATTAGAAGCTTTCAAAAGAAACAGAAGTACACAGATGTTCGCAGAAAGAGTTGCAAAGCCAAAAGAGGGCGGGCCCCCCCTTGGTCCTTTCTTTTATTCGGAGAAAGGGGAAAGGGGAGGACTGGGGGGCGGACCCGGGTTGACCAGACAATCAGACACTGCTAAAGAGTTTGAGTTACATTTGGTTTTGCCCGCACCTGGAACAAAGGGGTTCAGAGCACATGACAGAGGCAAGTCCTGGCTTGTCTCGGGGAGGGGGAGGGGAAGCTCGGAACAGGCAGCAACAGATTTGTAACGCCAAGATTTGGAGAAGGCACTCTTTGATCTCCTTAAGTTCCAGGTGATTCTTCTCCATCTAATCGTCCACTTTCTGCATACGTGTTTCCACAGCTGCGAGTCTTGTATGTGTTGGGCCATGTACAGAGTCTGCATATGCTCGGAGCTTCGTTGCCACATCCTGCACAATCTCATTCGCTCTGTAATCCAGTTTCATCATTGCTAAAGCAGAAGCATATTCTTGTGGCCCAAGTCGTATGAGTTTTCGCCACATCACTGGGTCAACTCGGACCCTGTCTGGACTCCTCAATCCTGGGTCATCTGTGAAGAGAACCTCTACCACCCCTAGTTCTCTCAGGCATTGGATCCCTTGTTCCATGGTCTTCCACTGGGTTTGCTGCATATAGAGATCATCTCCACACAGATATCTTTCCCTCATGCCATTCAAGACCCGTCTCCAGACACTGGCAGAGTCAGCCTCCCTTATCATGGCTTGGTCGATCACTGGATCACGTGACAGAGATCCCAAATGCCTCGCTTCAGCACCGTCCAGCATCACATCATCACCTGCAGCATCCCACATACGGACCATCCAACTTATTATGGATTCATCAGACCGTCGGGTGTAATCCTTTCTTAGGCTGTGAAGGTCCTTTATGGACATGGAATCAGTAATGGTTTCTGTACCGGAGTCAGTCGGTGGTTTTGAGGTTCCTTCCCCTGCATTATCCTCATCTTTCACTGGGTGATCAGTTTTGGTTGTGTGCTTTTTCCTCGTGTGTGGATGCTAAAAGGCAGGAGCAGAGGAATTTTCCAGCTGCTGAAGCATTTTGTGAAGTTTTCCTTTCTCATGCTTTAGCTGAGAAACAGTGGAAGACGGTTCTGTAAACTAACTCTCCATCTCACACCCGCAGGGCTGTTGTGAGAACATAGTGGAATGTTTTGTTTCACTGGGAATAATATTTTGAAATGGGTGGTTATACTGCTCAGCCACTCACTGTGGTGGGTGGCTAGCCAAGGGGCCAATCACGTAATTTCTCTTTTGCGATCCGTGCTATAAAAGATGGGTTTTTTGGCATTAAAGGGGTCGGCTTCGACCATACTTCTCTGACCTGAATCGATGTCGTTTTTCACCGTCCCTGCGCGCAACAGCGACATCTGGTGACCCCGCATCGTGTACTACAACCGCATCCTGACTTAGAAGGTCTGGTGACCCAACGGGTACTGCAACTGCCGGACTTGGAGGGAACGCATCGCCCCCCTGTCCCGGGCTGCTGGGACGGGACCCTCCGCTGAAAAGGATGGGACACAAAGCCTCAAAAGGAAACACGGTATCTTCTGCCTCCGTGCCACAGCTACCTATTTCGAGTGCTGTACCGGGATCTCCCATTCCCACGGCCCCGCCTTTGCCACAACCGGGAGAGGCAGGGGGTGCCGTGGCGGCCGCTGCCCCGGCGCCTGCCGCTTTGCAGATAGCCGCGGTGCCGGCTGCTGCTCCGTGGGCGAGTGCGGCACCGCCCGCCGCGCCACAGCTCGCCGCTCCGTGGACCGCGGTGTGGGCGGCTGCTGCTCCGTGGGCACCGCCCGCCGCAGCACGGCCTGCCGCTTTTCAAACAGCCACGGCGCCTGCTGTTGTTCCGTGACCGAGCTCGGTGCCGGCCGCTGCTCCGCGGGCGGCCCCGGCGCCGGGGGCTCGGCAGCCGAACCCGGTACCGGTGCCTGCTGTGTAGCAACCAGCTGCTCTGGCGCCGCAGGGTCCGGCCGCGCCGTTCCAGGGTGCGGATGTGGCGCCATGTTCTCCCTCGGCCACGCTACCGGGACCCGTAGCGCTTGGCTCTTATTCGTATGCTCCGACAGCCGGGCAGCTTCCGGCGCAGCCACAGACCCCACAGTCGTCGGGGACGGACGCTTTAATGCAACAACTTCTGGTCGTTTTGCATGAAGCAATACAGCAGTTTGCAGCGCTGCCAGAGCTGGTGCGACAGGCTGTCGTTGCTGGACCCACGCGGGCATCGGCGCAGCCGGCCCCGGCCGGGACACCGAGCGTAGCGCCGGCGCCTGCGCAGATAACAGCGCCTGCACGGACAGCTGTACCGCCCCGAGCAGCAATGCCCCAAGCTGCACGGCCGCCAGCGAGTACATCGCTGCCCTCCGTGCCGCCGCTCCCCCCGCTCCAGCCCCTGCTGCCGCACCGCCCGCTGGCCCGGCGTCTGCGTCCTGTCGGCCTCCCGGGAGATCGGACACACCTCCCTGTGACGATGCGAGCAGCGTTGCTACGGAAACGCTTACTTCCCTACGGGAGGCTGTGAAGGCACTCCGGCGCCAGCAATCAGGAACTCGGCCAGCTCGCAACCGCCCTCGGACCCTTCCGGAATGCACGGTGATTGTTCGCCCAAAATATTCAAAACAGTCCTGGGAGGAGGTTAAAAGGCGGGCATTGGAGGCTGGGGATTGGGATTTACTAGAAAGAGTTGGGATGCCTGAAGAGGAAAGGGGACCTGAACGGGTTGCTACCTTACCTCAGAATCAGGCAGGTCAAAGTGATCTAACGAGGGACCAAGCTGGTAGTAGTGATACAGAGGGTAAACTCCAAGCTTTTCCAGTACAGAAGGCCCTTCCTAATTCAGGCCAGCCCGACAAGCATGGAATCTTTGCCTGGAAGGTGGTACAGGATTTGCAAACTAAGGTTGCTAAGTATGGATTGGGTTCTCCCAAGGTCATGCAGATTATTAGAGTACTGAATACTGATCTGCTTGCTCCATTTGATATTAAGCATTTAGGTCAGGTGTTATTTCAACCTGTACAATATCAAGTTTTTGAAGCCAACTGGAGAAGAATGGCTGAGAGGGCTGCAGCTGAGAATATGCAGTTGCCTCAAACTGATCCCAGATGTAGAGTTCCTGCAGATGCTCTCATGGGACTCAATAACTATGGGGACCCTGATGTCCAGGCTACCTGGCATCCTCAGATCCTTGAACAGGCTCAGAGGATTGGTATGGGGGCCTTATTAAAGGGCATAGACATGGCTGCTCCTAAAACACGATATGTGAAAATATCTCAGGGGCCGAAAGAGTACTTTTTGTCTTTCGTGGAAAAGATTGCTGTGGCCCTTGAGAAGCAAGTTGAGGATGAGGCCATGAGACAGCTGTTGTGCAGACAACTAGCAAGAGATAATGCTAATGATGAGTGCAGAAGGATTATTGATGCCTTGCCAGGAGAACCCACACTTACACAGATGGTTGAAGCCTGTGCTAAGGTGGGATCTGGGAGCATAAGTCTGCTCTGGCTGCAGTTCTACAGCCTCTTCAATTAAATTCTGGTGGACAAAAGAGACCTAAAGTTGAGAGCACACAGAAACAGCTTAAACAAAGGAAGAGAAACAAGGCGAACAGGCGAGTTGTTCAATGCAAAAGATGTGGTAGGCCAGGTCATTTTTCAGACTACTGCCGGTCTATCTATCATGCCAATGGTCAACCTCTGATACGTTTGGGGAACTTGAACAGGAACGCAAAGGGGAGTCAAATATTTCCTCAGGGCATAGCTCCTCTGGGACAGGCCTACTCAGCCAACTTAGAGCCGGCACCCAGGGATCAGCTGGCATGGAAGTGCACACCGTAGCAACAGTCATCTCAGACTCCAGTCATGTTTAAAAGGTTCCCTTTTGTGAGTATTCATCCCTATCTAATCTGAGTAAGTTGTTTCTTCGTAGTCACTGAGATCTTTTAGGATCTCTCCTCTGTGTGACTCCGCTGGTGTATGAGGAGAGTGGAGCTGGTCTGATATTTTCCCACATTTGGGACACTTGTGACCTCTCTCAATTTTTTCTTCTTTAGCTGCAGATACATCTCCTTGGACAGGCTCTCCAGCCGTTCCCTCTGCAGGCTCTCTTCAGTCTTTAGTCCCTCCTGTTTCACCAGGTTTGCTACGGCTTTATTCAGTGCATCTTTGTGGTTTTTCAGTACTTCCAGAGTTCCAAGGAAAGATGCAGATACATCTCCTTGGAAGTAATTAGGAGTCAAAATTCTGGATTAGAATGCAACATAAGGAGGTGCAATTCTCAAATTCTATTAAGACTTTGAGTGATGCTCAGGGGTTGCTGGGTATCATTAATTGGTTACGTCCTTGTCTAGGGCTAACCACAGCACAGCTTTTCCTGCTTTTAATTTTAAAAGGGGGACCCCGAGTTGAATTCACCTTGGAAATTGACTCCTGAAGCACGATGAGTGATGCAGGAGGTTCAATAGGCTGTTTCTGCTTGACAGGTTTATCGAGTGGATCTCAGGTAGCTTTGAATTTGGTCACTGATTAATACTCAAGCTTGAGTGCATTCATTTTGCATACCTGAAGCTACACAAAATTGCCAGGTTTCATAACAGAAGGTAATGCTAGGGCTGACATGCTGGCTAACCCTGCATGGGTAGCTCCTCAGCCTGATAAAATTGCATAAGCTAAGGCATTGCAAAAAAGTTTATTCACACTTTCTCCTCAGTTATGTGGGCATCTGCTCATACTGGAGAGAAAGGTTGTGATGTCATTGCACATTGGAAACTCACTTTTGCGATCTTGGGTGTGCATGCTTCTGTCAAAACTGATACTGGCTTTGCCTATGTCTCTCAGAAGACACGGGCAAATAATCATTTTACAGTGCTACCAAATTAAAATAATTCTGTTATCTTGAATTATTTTCTCTCATTGCAGTCTGCAGGCGAGATGCACCTGCCTCGAGCGAAGGTCTGGGTACAGGACCTAATCACTGAGAAGTGGGAAGGCCTGTATGAGCTATTGCTTGGGGGCGTGGGTATGCTTGTATTCCCACAGATACTGGGGTACGATGGCTACCTGCAAGATGCATTCACTCTGGCCTGTGGCACCAGAAGCAGAACAGGCAACCTCCAAAGCAGCTTCAAGTGTGACCAGAATGCAGATCATTCATTGAATGATTCTTCTGATGCTGACCAAGGCTATCAGCCTGCTCCTTCTACAAGCAGAGACTGAATTTCAGAGACTGAATTTCAAGTTCCTTATGTTATGGAGTCAGATTGTTATGCAGAATGTTAGAGCCCTTAAGGCTATTTATCTAGAGTCAGTGTTGGGGTTTTTAGGAGTTCTCCTAGTTTTTTTTTCTGTTAAAGGAATTTTCCCCCATACTGTTGCTAGGGGAACAAATGGCCAGGTGCTTAAGAAGAACAAAAGACCTGGCTGCTCTTTTTGTTTCATTGAGTGTGTGGTCAGTCGGTCTCGGTCTCTGAGCATCTCGGTCTCTGAGTTCGGAGAGAGAGGGAAGCTGCTGGTTCTTCGGCCGTTTTTCTTTCTGCCGGAGCAGCCCCGGGATCCCAAGCCGCCCGCCTTCCCTGCCCCGCTAGGAGCCGGACTGGAGCCGCCCTGCCTCGCTGCTGCTTCGAGCCTTCGCTACATTGTAGCCCTGCTCACCCTGCCTGCACCGACCCCTGGGGGGTTCTCCGTTTGGATACACTCGTCTGCCATCTGGGATTTGTGCTCGTCCCTGCTGTTCCAGCCTGCCATTCCAGCCTGCCGTTCCAGCCTGCTGTTCCCGAGGGTCTGGCCGGACACTGGGATCAGCTGCCCAGGGGTTTGTGAAGCTTCTTTGTTCCATCCCTTCCCGGGATCCCAGGCCACTGGTGCCGTGTGCTCCCCGAGTTCGCTCTGGAGCGCCCCCTGCAGCCGCGGGGGAACCATCGCACCTGCCCTGCTCACCAGGAGCCGCCAGCGCCCCTGCCGGCTGCGAGCAGAACTGCACCCGAGGGGAAAGGGCCTGGCAGCCGAGAAGGCTGGGACTGGGTTTGTGATTGCTGTTACTGCCATAGTTATTGCTGTTATTTTGACTGGTTATACGCATATAGATATATAATAGTAAAGAACTGTTATTCCTATTTCCCACACCTTTTCCTAAAAAGCCCCTTGATTTCAAAATTATAATAACTCGGAGGGAAGGGGGTTGCATCTGCCATTCCAAGGGAGGCTTCTGCTTTCCTTAGTAGACACCTGTCTTTCAAACCAAGACAGTCAGTAATTAATGTAAGCCCTTAAGGCTATGTAGAATTAAGCTGATGTAGAACTGTAATAGTTGATATGAAGTTGGGTTCACTTGATGCATTTCCTTTAGCACTGCTGGAGGATCTCTCTGCCTGCTTTAAATTGGTATCTGATTTAGATTCCGTTTGGTAACTGGCCACTACCAAATGGACCCCTTATGCTGTGTTTGTTCTCCTTGCTGCAAGGGATCCCGCAGAGGATTACAAACGCAACCTTTTTGGTCTCAGACAAAAAGGGGGCACTGTGGATGCTTACAAGCAGGAACAGAGGAATTTTCCAGCTGCTGAAGCATTTTGTGAAGTTTTCCTTTCTCATGCTTTAGCTGAGAAACAGTGGAAGACAGTTCTGTAAACTAACTCTCCATCTCACACCCGCAGGGCTGTTGTGAGAACATAGTGGAATGTTTTGTTTCACTGGGAATAATATTTTGAAATGGGTGGTTATACTGCTCAGCCACTCACTGTGGTGGGTGGCTAGCCAAGGGGCCAATCACGTAATTTCTCTTTTGCGATCCGTGCTATAAAAGATGGGTTTTTTGGCATTAAAGGGGTCGGCTTCGACCATACTTCTCTGACCTGAATCGATGTCGTTTTTCACCGTCCCTGCACGCAACAGCGACATCTGGTGACAGGAGCCACTGTCAATGGCTTAGACTCTCCATCTGGTTTGGGCTTGCCGTCTGGTTTGGCTGCAGCCTGAGTTACTGGGGTGTCTGCTGATTTATCTTTCTGCCCCTCTACCTTTACCTGCTGCTCTACAGTACCTAGCAGTGTGCGATAGGCATATGCCAAAGCCCAACATATTGCAATGAGCTTTTTCTCATTAGACTTGTCATTGCATTTCTCTTTCAGATATTTCCCCACCTCAGCTGGTTTCTGAATTTGTTCATACCGGAAATCCCAAACTATTGGGTCAGAGAATTTCTTCAGGGTTTGGCCGATGTCCTCCCATTCCCCACACCACTCAGGATGTTCCACCTCTGGGTCAGGTGTTTCATCAGTCACCCTGGAAATTTGAGCTCTCATTCTAGACAAGCTGCAAACCACATAGAGGAAGATTACCAGATTAAATACCAGGAGGGTGGTCTTTAACATCCAGGGGAAACTGAATATTCTCAAAAGATAATATATCAAATTTAAAGGGAAGGGAGATGAAAGGCTGGGAAACCCCATCTCCTCCCCTTCTTACAAACTGGGTGAAATTACTAATAAACCCCCAAAACAGGCTACTGAAGCTAGGACTGGGGTTAGGACGGAGAAACCACATATCATACACACTTTGAACAACTGCCTGTACCTCTGTTAACTTCTTATAAATCATTATAACCGAGCACAGCAAAATAGAAATCCGGATTTGTCTCTCTGCTCTGCAAAAGTTACATATCAGGGACAAGATTGGAGCAAGGTGTGGATAGACAAATAGGCCTAGGGACCAGAAAGGCATTAATACCTCAAACAAGCCTAAGGACTAGAAAGACATGAGTACATCAAGCCAGAGAGACATTATGAACTCAACCAACATGGTGACTAGGTGACTACCCTGACACAAAGTGGTTAAATTCAACCCAAAATGTAATTAGTAGAGGTTTTTCACTTTCCTTCGAGCCCCACATTCAGGCGCCCCAGGCCCTACATTTGGCTTTATTACAGATTTGACTAAAACTAAGAACAAAAGAAAAATTGAGTCCCTTTGAAATATTGTATGGGAGACCATATAAGCATAATTATCAAGGGGAAGATATAGTACAAGTTGGGGAGGAGTATCTCCAGGACTATGTTATCCAGCTAACACTACAGCTGCAGAAAATAAATCAACACTTTTCAAGCACGCGAGCAAGAGAATTAGATGCTCCTCTCCACAATATCCAAACCTGGGGACCAGGTGTACCTAAAATCAGTTGAGGGAAACCCCCTTATGCCAATATGGAAAGGACCCTATTTGGTACTTTTAACCACTTATATAGCCATTAAGCTTAAAGGGTTAACGTCTTGGATACATTATGCATGAGTTTAAAAGCTTCCCCAAAAAGTAAGCGCAATCTAAAAATGAACCTCGAAAAGAACAGGAGAAACCAAGATGCATTTCACACAATCATAGTCTTCCTGATACTTCTGATCAGAATCCAAGACACAATTAATGGCTGTCATTACCATCAAGATCTCCTTGGCCTGCAAGATCCTGGCTGATGGAACACTCAAGCATACTCGCGACCTAATGGGGTAAAACAGACTAAAAAGGTAAAAACACTTTACATCATTTTAAAGATTAGCAACCTAGCAGTTGAAGATTGGGGAAAACCTGACTCCATGCCCACCTGTCTTGGGGTGACCTTATGATGTGTATCCCATATCACTGCCTATGCCCAGAAATTAATTTTTGTGCCTTTCTATGCCTCTGTACTGAGCCTGAGAGGGGGAAGGAAAAAAAACTGACCAAAACTTTTTCAAAGCAGTTTGCAGCTTGTTCAACGTCACACACAGATAGCAATTTGTTTCCCAGCTGTGGCAGGGGAGGGAGGAAGCACCCGGCTTGCTGCGCCCAGGACAGTATTTTTTTTTGGCCAGTGGTTCAGCTGCTTTGTTCTCCGGAGAGAGACTGAGAGTTGAATTTTTCCTTCCCTGGAATTTTGGATTCTCTCCCTTTTCTACTGGACTGCTTGATTGCTTTAACATCAGAGCACATTGGGAGGACTTTCCACCGGGCACAGAGGGCCTGGCCTTGGGCCAAGTCCCAGCTCCGAGGAGACCAAAGGGAGGACTCTTAACACTTCCCCAGGTTTTTCCTCCACAGCGAAACATTTTATTATTTAGCATTATTTTCCTTTTCCCATGTGTTTGGTAAATAAATAGTTTTATCTCCTTCACTTTCCTTTGAGGAAAATTTATTTCTTCCCGAACCTGGTGGGGGAGGGGTGGTTGTGCCTTCTCTCAGAGGATATATTTCCAAATTTGGCCAAACCGGAACAAATTTAGTGTCGCCCAACTGCGTAGCTCGAAGGAAAGTGAAAAAACCTGTGCTAATTACATTTTGGTTTGATTCACTTATTCTGTGTTGAGGTAAAGTAGTCACCATGCTGGTTGAGTTCATAATGTCTCTGGCTTGATGTACTCATGTCTTTCTGAGCTTAGGCTTCATTGAGGTACTAGTGCTTTTTTGGTCCCTAGGGTTGTTTGCCTACCCACAACTTGCTCCAATCTTGTGCCTGATATGTAAATTTTACAGAGAAGGGAGACGAATCCGGATTTCTATCTTGCTGTGTTCGGTGATAATGATTTATAAGAAGTTTACAGAGGTACAGGCAGCTGTTCAAAGTGTGTATGATATGTGGTTTCTCCGTCCTAACCCCAGTCCTAGCTTCAGTAGCCCGTTTTAGGAATTTATTAGTAATTTCACCCAGATTGTTAAAGGAGGAGGAGACGGGGTTTCCCTTCCCTTTAAATTTGATACATTATCTTTTGAGAAAATTCAGTTTCCCCTGGATGTTAAAGAGACCACCCTCCTGGTATTTAATCTGGTAATCTTCCTCTATGTGGTTTGCAGCTTGTCTAGAATGAGAGCTCAAATTTCCAGGTTGACTGATGAAACACCTGACCCAGAGGTGGAACATCCTGAGTGGTGTGGGGAATGGGAGGACATCGGCCAAACCCTGAAGAAATTCTCTGACCCAATAGTTTGGGATTTCCGGTATGAACAAATTCAGAAACCAGCTGAGGTGGGGAAATATCTGAAAGAGAAATACAATGAAAATTCTGAAAAAAAGCTTATTGCAATATGTTGGGCTTTGGCATATGCCGATTGCCCACTGCAGCAGGTAAAGGTAGAGGGGCAGGAAAATAAATCAGCAAAGCCTGCAGACACCCCAGTAACTCGGACTGCAGCCGCACCAGACAGCAAGCCCAAACCATATGGAGAGTGTAAGCCATTGACAGTGGCTCCTGTCACGAGAAAAAAGCACACAACCAAAACTGATCGTCCAGTGAAAGATGAGGACAATGCAGGGGAAGGAACCTCAAAACCACCGACTGACTCCGGTACAGAAACCATTACTGAGTCCATGTCCATAAAGGACCTTCACAGCCTAAGAAAGGATTACACCCGACGGTCTGATAAATCCATAATAAGTTGGATGGTCTGTATTTGGGATGCGGCAGGTGCTGATGTGATGCTGGATGGTGCTGAAGCGAGGCATTTGGGATCCCTGTCACATGATCCAGTGATCGACTAAGCGATGATAAGGGAGGCTGACTCTGCCAGTGTCTGGAGACGGGTTTTGACAGGCGTGATTGAAAGATATATGTGCAGAGATGATGTCTACATTCAGCAAACCCCGTGGAAGACCATAGAAAACGGGATCCAACACCTGAGAGAACTAGGGGTGGTAGAGGTTGTCTTTGCAAATGACCCAGGATTGAGGAGTCCAGACCGGGCCAGATTTATTCCATATATGTGGCGAAAACTCATACGACTTGGGCCACAAGAATACGCTTCTGCTTTAGCAATAATTAAACCGGACTACGGTGCGAATGAGACTGTGCGGGATATGGCAGTGAAGCTCCGAGCATATGCAGACTCTGTGCATGGCCCAACACATGCAAGAATCGCAGCTGTGGAAACACGTATGCAGAAAATGAAAGATAAGATAGCGAAGAATCACCAGGAGATTAAAGAGTGCCTTCTCCGTGGACATTCCCCAGAGAGAAGGAACATCCCACAAAGTGTGCTGTGGAATCCCCTGTGTGACAGTGGGGAAGACGTGAAGACATGGGGTGGACAACCCATCTTTGCTCTGGCAGCACGAGTGTGTGAATTGAAGGAGCGCAAGTCTCAGAAAGGAAGTTCTACCAAAAAGGAAGTAGCTCCAGTTGCCTGTAGCCAAACTGCCGGAAATGATGGAAAAGACGATGACATGTCCGATTCCCATGAAGGAACCTCTAAGATGCAGGCCCAGGGAAAGAAGGATAACCAGGCATAGAGGGGCCCTGCCTCTAGCCAGGTAGAGGTCAGGGAAAACCGTGTTTTTTGGACTGTGTGGATTCGTTGGCCTGGTACATCAGAACCACAAAAATATGATGCCTTGGTTGACACTGGTGCGCAGTGTACAATAATCCCATCTCAGCATGTGGGGATAGAATCTGTTTCTATTTCTGGTGTAACAGGTGGATCACAAAATTTGACCCTGGTGGAAGCTGAGGTGAGCCTGACTGGAAATGAGTGGAAGAAACATCTCATTGTGACTGGCCCGGAGGCCCCATGCATTTTGGGCATAGACTTCCTCTGGAATGGGTATTTTAGAGGCCCAAAGGGACTCAAGTGGGCTTTTGGAATAGCTGCTGTGGAGACAGAGGGCATTAAGCAATTGAACACGTTGCCTGGGCTATCAGAGAACCCGTCTGCAGTAGGCCTTCTGAAGGGGGAAGAGCAACGAGTACCAATTGCCACCTCGACAGTGCATTGCCGACAGTACCGGACAACTCTAGATGCTGTGATTCCCATCCACAAGATGATCTGTGATCTGGAGAGCCTAGGGGTGATCAGCAAAACCCACTCACCCTTCAACAGCCCCATCTGGCCTGTGCGCAAGTCTGATGGAGAATGGAGATTGACTGTGGACTATCGTGCCTTGAATGAAGTGACTCCACTGTTGGGCGCTGCTGCGCCGGACATGCTGGAGCTCCAGTATGAGCTGGAGTCCAAAGCAGCAAAGTGGTATGCCACTATTGATATTGCCAATGCATTTTTCTCCATTCCTCTGGCAGCAGAGTGCAGGCCTCAGTTTGTCTTCACCTGGAGGGGTGTGCAGTACACCTGGAACCAACTGCCCCAGGGGTGGAAGCACAGTCCCACCATCTACCATGGACTGATCCAGGCTGCACTAGAAAAAGGTGAGGCTCCAGAACATTTGCAGTACATTGATGACATCATTGTGTGGTGGAACACCGCAACAGAAGTGTTTGAGAAAGGAGAGAAAATCATCGAAATTCTCCTGGAAGCTGGTTTTGCCATCAAGAAGAGCAAAGTCAAGGGACCTGCTCAAGAGATCCAGTTCCTGGGAGTGAAATGGCAACATGGATGGGGTCAGATTCCCACTGAGGTCATCAATAAGATCACAGCAATGTCTCCACAAACCAACAAGAAGGAGATGCAAGCTTTCCTAGGTGCCATAGGTTTTTGGAGGATGCATATTCCTGAGTACAGCCAGATTGTGAGTCCTCTTTACCTGGTTACCTGCAAGAAGAACAATTTCCATTGGGGCCCTGAACAGCAACAAGCTTTTGCCCAAATCAAGCAGGAAATCGCTCATGCTGTAACCCTTGGCCCAGTCAGGAAAGGATCCTAAGTGAAGAATGTGCTCTACTCTGCATCTTGGAGCCATGGTCTGTCCTGGAGCCTCTGGCAGAAGGTGCCTGGTGAGACTTGGGGCTGACCACTGGGATTTTGGAGCCGAAGCTACAGAGGGTCTGAAATCAACTACACCCCAACAGAGAAGGAAATCTTTGCAGCCTATGAAGGAATCCAAGCCGCCTCAGAGGTAATTGGCGCAGAGGCACAACTCCTCCTGGCACCCCGACTACCAGTGCTTGGGTGGATGTTCAAAACAGAGGTTCCCTCTACCCACCATGCCACCAATGCCACATGGAGCAAATGGATTGCTCTCATTACACAGCGGGCCTGTATCGGAAAACTGAATTGCCCTGGGATTTTGGAAATAATCACAAACTGGCCTGAAGGTGAAAACTTTGGTCTCGCTGATGAAGAAGAACAAGAACAAGTGACACGTGCAGAAGAGGCTCCACCATACAACCAACTGCCATCAGAAGACACACGCTACACTCTTTTCACTGACAGTTCTTGTCGCATCATAGGGATGAAACGGAAGTGGAAAGCAGCCGTATGGAGTCCCAC
The DNA here is from genome assembly GCF_041296385.1 of Aphelocoma coerulescens. NCBI lineage: Eukaryota > Metazoa > Chordata > Aves > Passeriformes > Corvidae > Aphelocoma > Aphelocoma coerulescens. Next base: position 908,394 of record NW_027184083.1, on the reverse strand, counting down.
AAGATGGGTTGCAGAAGCTACTGAAGGAGAAGGTGGATCAAGCCAACTCGCTGAACTCAAAGCTGTGCAACTAGCCCTGGACATTGCTGAAATAGAGAAGTGGCCAAAGCTCTACCTCTACACTGACTCATGGATGCTAGTCAATGCTCTGTGGGGATGGCTGGAAAAGTGGGAAAAAGCTAATTGGCAGCGTAGGGGAAAACCAATCTGGGCTGCTGAAGACTGGAAAAACATCGCTGCTTGAGTAAGAAAGCTGATTGTGAGAGTCCGCCATGTAGATGCCCATGTCCCCAAGAGTAGGGCTAATGAAGAACACCAAAACAACAAGCAGGTAGATCAGGCTGCAAAGATAGAAGTGTCACAGGTAGACTTGGATTGGAAACATAAAGGAGAATTGTTCTTAGCTCGATGGGCCCATGATGCCTCAGGTCATCAAGGCAGAGATGCCACCTATAGGTGGGCACGAGATCGAGGGGTGGATCTAACCATGGACAGTATCTCCCAGGTTATCCATGACTGTGAGACGTGATGCAATCAAGCAGGCCAAGCGGGTGAAGCCCCTGTGGTATGGTGGGCGGTGGTCCAAATACAAGTATGGTAAGGCCTGGCAGATTGATTACATCTCACTGCCTCAAATCCACCAAGGCAAGCGCTGTGTGCTCACAATGGTAGAAGCCACCACTGGATGGCTGGAGACCTACCCTGTGCCTCACACTACTGCCCAGAACACCATCCTGGGCCTTGAAAAGCAAGTCCTTTGGAGGCATGGTACCCCTGAAAGAATTGAATCTGACAATCGGGCTCATTTTAAGAATAGCCTTATTAATACCTGGGCTAGAGAACATGGCATTGAGTGGGTTGTCATACATGAAATCCCTAATTAGCTTTGTCTTTGCATATTAAGTGCTTTAATTAATTAATTTTGAGTTAAATATTTTTAAATTGAATGTTAAAATTACCCATCAGCCCAGGTACACAAATCAAGTTTTATTTTTATGGTTTTCACTTGTTCAAAGCAGTTTATTTGCACCCTTCCCAGTAAAAATTCTCCAGTTAAAAGTTCCCCAGTTAAAATCCCTTTTCAAACATTAATCACTTGTACACCATAAGAGTTATCTTTCCTGTGTTTACTGTATATTTTTACAAGTGTTTTGTGTTGGATGTATTTTTTGGTGTTTTTACTTGTACTTTGGTTCCAAGGCAGATTTCAAAACCCCAGTTCCAACAAACAGCCCAGCCCCAATAGCCATTACCCTGTAAGCAAGTACCATGGCAACCTGAATTTTAATGACCCTTATCTCAACGAATACCACCCCTCTGACAAGGATGAGCCATTGGTGGACAGAGATAATCTGTCAAAGGGAAAACACCAATCACCTTAAACCTAAGGGGCGGGCTGTGGGTGGGCTGTGGGCGGAGCAAAGGCACTATAAAACAACGAGCCAGAGAAAGACACGCCCCTTCTCTCCAGCCTTGCTGAAGTGGAGTTCAGTGCTGGGAAGGCCTACTCCTATTAAGGAACCTTTAGTAATTTTTTTGGCTTTTGGACCAGCCAAAAGCCAGCCTAGCACTGCAAGCCCTTTTTCTCTACCTGAGGTCCAGTGCTGTTTCAGCCAGAAGATCTAAAATCCCTGCGCTCCTGGGGCATACCATCTACGGAGCCATAGGATCCCAAATTTTTATATTTTGCTAATTTTTGTAATTTTTCAATTTTTCCGTTTTTAATAAATTATTTTAATTTTTAACTAAGAGTTGTCTCTTTTCTCACAGGTGTACCACATCCCTTACCATGCACCAGCTGCAGGCAAAGTGGAACCATGCAATGGATTGTTGAAAACCACTTTGAAGGCACTAGGTGGGGGAACTTTCAAAAATAGGGAACAGCATCTAGCAAAGGCCACCTGGTTAGTTAACACCCGAGGTTCCACCAATAGAGCTGGTCCAGCCCAATCTGAATCCCTGCATACCGTAGATGGAAATAAGGTCCCAGTAGTGCATGTCAGAGGTCTGTTAGGAAAGACTGTGTGGATAAATTCTGTCTCGAGTACAGACAAACCCATCAGTGGGGTTGTCTTTGCTCAGGGACCTCGTTGCACATGGTGGGTAATGCAGAAAGATGGAACAACACGTTGGGTACCACAGGGAGATCTGATTGTTGTATGAAAACCACCTGTAGTGTAAAATGCTTGTATACCCCTGCTTGCTGATTGTCACTGTCACTAGTCATATATAGGTGTGTATATATATATATATATATATGTATTAATGTGGGTGTAGAATTAGAATATCTTAGTTTGGACATTGAGCCAACAATATGGGATAAGGGGTGGAATGTCTTGGGGTGACCTTATGATGTGTATCCCATATCACTGCCTATGCCCAGAAATTAATTTTTGTGCCTTTCTATGCCTCTATACTGAGCCTGAGAGGGGGACGAAAAAAAACTGACCAAAACTTTTTCAAAGCAATTTGCATCTTGTTCAAGGTCACACACAGATAGCAATTTGTTTCCCAGCTGTGGCAGGGGAGGGAGGAAGTACCCGGCTTGCTGCGCCCAGGACAGTATTTTTTTTTGGCCAGTGGTTCAGCTGCTTTGTTCTCCAGAGAGAGACTGAGAGTTGAATTTTTCCTTCCCTGGAATTTCGGATTTTCTCCCTTTTCTACTGGACTGCTTGATTGCTTTAACATCAGAGCACATCAGGAGGACTTTCCACTGGGCACAGAGGGCCTGGCCCTGGGCCAAGCCCCAGCTCTGAGGAGACCAAAGGGAGGACTCTAACACTTTCCCAGGTTTTTCCTCCACAGCGAAACATTTTATTATTTAGCATTATTTTCCTTTCCCGTGTGTTTGTTAAATAAATATTTTTTATCTCCTTCACTTTCCTTCGAGGAAAATTTATTTTTTCCCGAACCTGGTGGGGGAGGGGTGGTTGTGCCTTCTCTCAGAGGATATATTTCTAAATTTGGCCAAACGGGAACACCACCTTTCTTGTCCCACCTGAAAGTGCGATCTCTATGGCTTGTAAATTTGAAATTCACGAACCTCTTGTAGATGAGATTACTACAGTGACCATGCACGTCTATGACCATTCTAACAAGCAGTGTGTGAATTCATTTTCTTGTGATTCCTATCATGATTTTTGTGCTATGCAAATTAAAATAGGAGACTATAACTTAGTACAAGATGGTCCCCTTCTTCTGCAATGCATAAGTTGGGTGGGTGGACAATCATCATATAGAGATATAGTAACTGAGCTTGCCAATAATCCAATCCAACCCAACAAATATTGTTTCCAGTAGCCAACTCTCATGCAAGTAGAATAATAAATCATACTGGTTGTATGCTTACTACATGGAATGGGTCTCATATAAGATCTGCTTTTGAGAATCAAATTTCACTCTTGGGATATTCCAGGCCATCGGGAATATTAATTAACCCAGCCAGAGGGGTAGCCAGGAACATAATCACCCAATTAGGGTATATCATGCCCAATTCCATGACCACATGGTGGCAACTCAGATATGTATGTGTAGTGGTTCTGTTCAAATTATCACTTATTTACTTTCTGTGAGATAAGAATTAGGAGAAAGCAAAGCAGGTACAAAACTTAAAAGAATATAAAGAAGTTTATTAACAGACCTAAAAGAAAGAAAAAAAAATCATACCACATCTTCAGAACACTTTTCCTCTCCCCCACCTTTCCCCCTTCTCCCACTGACAATGTAAAAGACAACCCTTGAGATGTTCAGTCTGTTTACCACTTCTATAATAACCTTGTTCAGTTCATTTAGGAAGAGGAGTGCCTCTTGCTCATGCTATGGAGACCATCTCCACAAGAAGTTCTCTCATGGCTCAGTATCACAATGAGACAGCTGCCCATGTTGGTTCTCTGCTCGCATGTGAGAGTCCCTTCCCCCGACTTGCAGCTTTTCCCACAACTGCTTTCGAGGGTCCAATCTTGAGCTACTGGGGTACCATTTTAAGGTTGAGCTGTTCAGAAACAAAGGTTCTCTTCACCCATCTCTGGGAGCATCTTCATCTCTAGAAATAGAGGCCCTGCCCCTTCCCTGGGAGCATACGGGTCCTCATCATCTTCATCTCTAAGACTATCTCTGGGAGCATCTCTAGGAACAGAGGTCTTTCTCCTTCTGATTTGGAGCAAGAGTCCTCATCACTTCCATCTCTCCCTGTTCAAACTTCCCATCATATTACAGCTGCTTCAGCATTTGCTTATTCCAGCACAGGTGCTTTTGCTCACAAGTGCAGTTTGAACGCTCCACCCCCCATGCTTCATGAAATTACAATGGGTACGCTGATATATCATAGTCTATCAGCACCATAGCTTTACAACAGAATTTCAGCTTTTAAGCATCTCCTCTTTCTCCTCCCTCAGGATTTCAGCTCTTCTTACTTTACTTAGTGTCTGCAGGCTTCTTCTATTCTGGAGGAAACTTACAGCACTAAAAGGGTTAATCTCACCCAGCCCCACAGCTGAAGTTCGCTTATCACTGTGGGTCACATGATCTTTGTGGGCGACAGAGGAATAGAAACTCCTGCAATTAAAGGAGGCTTTGATTTACAACCCTGGAAGAGACTAGGTCTGGCTTAATTGACAGAGATGTATAGACTTTAAGCAAAAGGATTACAAGCTTGTATTCCTATAATTATAAGTAAAATTGTATGCTGGGTGTTCTGGTGGAGGATTTTAAAATAGAATAGTGTGATTTTATATAGTTTAAGTTAAGAATGTAGATGGTATAAGAGAGACATCTGTGTGTAAGTGACATGAGAAGTTATTGGTCAAGACACAGCTGCTCCAAAATTTTAACTGCGCCATGGGCTCCCTCGGAGTTGCCCCCTCCGGCCGATTGTGATATTGCACCCGAAAGGGGGGGTGGTGAAGAGAAGAGGGGGGAGCCCTCAGAAGTGATGCATGGTGCTGGAGGGCAGGAGGCCCCGGAAATTACATCTCAGGAAATGACATCTTCAGAAGTGATGAAAGCAAAGATGGATGCCCCCATGACAACTAGGAGGGTTGCCAGTAGCACAGCAGATGTGCAAATTCAGGATGAGTGTTTACCATCAGTGGATGAATCTAATTTAAGCCTTCAAGATATGAATAGGCTTTCCTCTGCCGATAAGCAGAGAGAAATAAATCTTAGAGAAAAGCCTTGTCTCCAGCTAGGCGAAAACATCCTAAAGCAAAGATTCTACATTACATGGATGATCTGTTAATCTCAGCACCAACACAGAAGGAGATGGAAGAAGCTCGTGACAGTGTTGTAACAGAGATTAAAAGGGCTGGACTTGAGATTTCTATGTCAAAAATACAGGAAACTCCACCATGGAAATATTTAGAATGGAAAATGACGGAACAATCAATAAGGCCACAGAAAATACAGCTTCGAATTAAAGTTAATACTTTACAAGATTTGCAGCAGCTTTTGGGAGAGATAAATTGGATTAGAGTTACTTTAAGGATTACTAATGATGAACTTGCTCCAGTTTTTCATGTGCTAAAGGGAGATTGTGACATTACATCCCCAAGAACCCTCACACCTGAAGCTCTAAAGGCACTTGACAGAGTAGCAGAGGCTTTTCAGAAAAGACAAGCACATTGTTGTGTAGATTCACAACCATTCTTCCTTGCAGTACTGGGGGAAAAAATGCAATTGTATGGTCTTATATTTCAATGGGATGCTTCTGCCAAAGATCCCTTATTGATAATAGAATGGGTCTTTTTGCCTTACAGATCTCCAAAAACAATCTTCACAACAATGGAAATGTTAGCTCAGATTATAATCAGAGGCAGGTCAAGGTTGTTAACAATTGTAGAGGGATTCCTTGTGGAATATAGTATGCCTCAGGAGAGCTTGGGCATCCCAGGGCTGTTGCAGAAGTACCCCTGACGGGGCCTCAGACTGAAGATAGGCTTGCTAGGCACCTGCTGGCCAGCAGCCTTGAACATCCTTGGGAAAAGGGATACACTGGTCAGCTCCCCCGCTGCTTAGAGGCTTTCTCATGGGAAAGGGGCGTGAACTTTGGAAAAAAGTATAACTTGGTGTAACGGAGCAATAAAACTGGAGCATGATGCTCAAATTGTATCGGTGTTCGTATCGTGACTCTGGCTGGATTCTCCTGCTCCCGGGACCCCCCCCCCCCCCCCCCCCCCCCCCTTACAAACTATGGCAGGCAATGAGTTTGTGATAATTTATTAGCCTCTGAAAAGCAATATTTTGATTGGGCATTGCAAAACTCAGAAGAACTTCAAATTGTATTATTGAATTATTCAGGTACCTGTTCTATTCATTTCCCTAGTAATAAATTATTTCAGGACAATGAAGCTTTAGAGAAAGACCTCTGTTAAGTGAAGTGCCTTTGGATGCTGTGACAATTTTTAGTGATAGATCAGGAAAGATACATCGTTCGATGATAATGTGGCAAGACCCAGAAACTAAAACATGGAAACAGAATATTCAAATAGTAGAGGGTCAACCCAGGTAGTAGAACTTGCAGCAGTAGTTAGAGCATTTCAGCTTTTTCAGGAACCTTTTAATTTGATTATGGATTCTGCTTATGTTGCTAATATAGTTAAGAGAATAGAAGGATCAGTTTTGAAGGATGTTAGCAATAATGCTCTGTATCGTTATCTTAAATGTCTCTATACACTTGTGCAAAATAGAACTAATCAGTATTTTGTCTCCCATATTAGGGCTCATTCTTCACTCCCAGGATTCCTGGCGGAAGGCAACTCCAGGGCTGATAAGTTAACAGTTGCCATAGTGAACAGCTTGCCAAATATTTTTGAACAAGCAAAGTTGAGTCATGCCTTTTTTCAGCAAAATGCACAAGCTCTTATGAGAATGTTTTGTCTTTCCAGAGATCAGGCTAGAGCAATTGTAAATACCTGCCCAGATTGCCAACTGGTGCAGCCCCTGTCTCCATGGGAGCGGTAAATCCTCGAGGGCTACAGAGTTTGCAATTGTGGCAAACGGATATTACTAAATATCCATCTTTTGGAAAATATAAAAATATCCATCAGTGGATACATTTTTCAATGCAGTTTTTGCTTCTGTACACACAGGAGAGACAGAAAATCATGTGTGTCAGCATTTTTTGCAAGCTTTCACTTCCTTGGGGGTACGTCAAGAAATAAAAACAGATAATGGTCCTGCTTATACCGCCCAGAAAGTAGCCACATTTTTGATGAATTGGGGTGTTCGCCATAATTTTGGCATTCCTTATTCACCCACGAGTCAGGCAATTGTAGAAAGGATACATCATTCCTTGAAATGTATTTTAGATCAGCAAAAGGGAGATCTAGCACAAGCAACACCACAGATGTGATTAAATAAAGCCTTGTATGTTTATAACTTTTTGAATACTTCTTCTACAGAGCCTGATCCTCCAATATTTAGGCATTTCTCTAATAGCACACATGCAAGATTAAGAGAAAATCCTTTGGCTCTGATTAGAAATCCAGAAACAGGACAAATAGAAGGTCCATTCCCATTAATAACCTGGGGCAAAGGGTTTGCTTGTGTTTCTAGAGGTACGGGACCTAGGTGGCTTCCTGCGAAGAATGTGAAACCATATCATGCGCAGAAAGAAGCTGACAACACTAGGAGTAGAGAAGAGAGTACGCAGACGTGAACTTCGCAGAGACTACAGCCCATACCTGCAATCTCTTGTTTTATTGTTAAAGCTGTAAATTTTAGCGTTTTAGGTCAATGAAAGAGTGCATAAGCAAATATGTTGTAAAGATCTTTTGGCAAATAATCCTCATTTTTCTATTTAAAGAAGGTATAAAAAATTTTTGTGCTTCATCATTAGATGAAGTGAAAATAAAACTGGGAAATACAAAAAATATTCTTACAAATCCATTTAGAGATTGAGATTTGAGAAGAAGTGTTTTGCCAAGAGAACTTTCAAGAAACATGAAATTTAATCAAACGTTAAGATTGTTTTTTGCTTTGTTTGTCTTGTTTGCTTTTGGTGGAGTAGTTTGCCGGTCGATCAACCTAAGACCAATTTTTGGGTAACTTTAGCTAATGCTTCAGGGTTGGATACTCTATGTCTGTCTACCACAACTCCAGAAAATCCATTTTCAACTTGTCTAGTCAATGTTCCAATAGAGAATTGGCCAATCCCAGAGAAGATTGACAGGGCCTTACGAGGTACCTTTGTGGGATCAAAAGTTTGGGAACACTATACCCCAGTAAATACATGGGAATGGTGGACTCCCTATCTTCTTAAAACCTCCAATGAACCGGAAGAATTGGAAATCCTTGGTTCTGTAAAAGTAAAATTCTGTGTTGAGTTCCATTCTACAAACATTAATCAATCACTGATGAGAGATGCTTCTCCATATCACCCTGTCTATAAGAACCACTCCTTTCGGTGTAATAGTACTTTTGTAGTTTCATCTGCACCTAGCTCTATTCCTCTGCAATTACCAAGAGGAATGGTTTTTGTATGTGGAGACAGAGCATGGCCAGCTATTCCTTCAAACATTAAGGGTGGTCCATGTACTTTGGGAGAGCTTACACTATTTACTCCTAATATGAAGACAATTGCCAACGTGAGACACAGACAAAAAAGATCTGCCCAGCATCAATATGGGCCAGAGTGTAAAGATGATTTTACCCCATGGGGCTATGGAAAAAGGCTTGCAACATCTCTTCTTATGCCACCAGTTGCCTCAGTAGCTGCCTTAAAGCAGTTGGATCGGTTGGGATGTTGGCTGAGTAAACAATCTAATGCCACGTCCCTTGCACTAAGTGGCCTTTTAGCAGATGTCAAAGATGTGAGGCATGCAACTTTGCAAAATAGAGCAGTCATTGATTTTCTTTTGCTGGCCCATGGACATGGATGCAAAGACTTATAAGGGATGTGCTGTATGAATCGGTCTGACCACTGTGAATCTATTCATAAGAGCATACAACAGCTTAAAGAGGGTGTGTCGAAAATAAGAATCGATGATGGAACTTGGCTGAATAATTTGTTTAGTGGATGGGTTTTAGCATCGTGGGTAAAGAAATGTCTTACAACAGGCCTATACATTTTGGCAGTCACAGTAATAGTTCTAATAATGGTGCCTGGTCTGTTTCAATGTGTACAGCAAATGATTGATAAATCCATCAAAGGAGGTTTTTTTGCTGCAGAAAGGAGGGGGAGATGTGGGAGACAGAGGAGTAGAAACTCCTGCAATAAAATGAGGCTTTGATTTACAACCCTGGAAGAGACTAGGTCTTATTACCGCAGGCCTGGGCCCTGGGGTATATCACGGTGTCCCGCAGCTGTAGGGAGGAGGAGGAGAGAAGATCCAGCAGGCAGGAATTGTGCAGCAAGATTTATTTAATTATTTTACAAACTCTTTTATAGACTTTTTCTTCATAGTCCAATTGGACAAAGGACCAGCCACCCCCTTGGGGTGATTGGCTAAAATCCTAAAACATCCATTGTCAAAATATTTTTCTACTAGACCATAAACAAGACTTTTCAAGGTTGCAGGTGTTTCATTGTTTACATTCTCTGCTACCTCTTCTGCGTGACAGAAAAGTCTCTCACGGACTTAGAAAATAGCAAGAAAATCCTTGCTAGCAGCATTTTTGTACCTACAATTCCCCCCTTTTGTTTGATAAGATAACAACTCTACTATTAATCCGAAATAGAAATTTACATCAGTTATTAATTCTAAATATGTCCTTAAGGCTTTAACTATCTGACTCCATAACAAGAAACTTAAAGTTCACTCTCTGCTTGTGGAAGGACCATCCCAGTCTCTGCTTGTAGAAGGACCATCTGCCTGATGGTTGACATCCTGGTCATCATCAGAAGAGTCATTAGGCTGATGATCTACATTCTGGTCGCCATTTGGATGGTTGACGTTCTGGTCATCATTTGGAGGTTGCCTGTTCTGCCTCTGGTGCCGTAGGTCAGGGCGAACACATTTTGAAGGTAGCCACCGTACCTCAGTATCTGTGGAAACGCAAGCATACCCACGACCCCAAACGATAAGCTCATGTGGGCCTTCCCACTGGTTAGTGAGTAAATTCTGTACCCAGACTTTTGCCCAGGGCAGTTGTGTCTTGCCTGAAGACTGCAATGAGAGAAAATGATTCAGAATAACAGGATTATTTGAATTTTGTGGTACTGTAAGGTGATTAATTGTATACAAAGCTTTTGCTAGTTGGCTTCAGTAACCAAATTCAAAGGCTCCTGTGAGAATCGTTGAAAGCCATGGTAACAGCCCATAATTCAACTAATTAAGCAAAGCCTGACTCGGATTGGTGTGTTAGTCAACCACCGCAAAGGCAGTGCAGGATACTGTGGGCCCTTACGCACAGTGACCCCTGCTAAGAATTTGTCCCAATCCTTACACCCCAAGCTGCCAACACGTCCTGTCCCCAAAGGTTAAGGGAAGTGGTAGCAACATAAGGCCTAACCATAGCTGGGTGCCCCTCTGAATCCTTCACCACCACAGGCAGTTCGCTTAAATAGCTCTGTGTGGTTCCTCCTACTCCTGGAATGGCCGATCCCACCGGGGCTAAAGGCCAGGAGGGAGGCCATGCAGAGAAGGAGATAATAGTTTCATCAGCACCAGTATCCATCAAACCTCGAAGCTGAGTCCAAGGTGGACGGGCGTTCAGCAGGATCAGGGTACATGTCATCTGTGGCCTTTGGTCAGAGATGTCTGCAGTCCAGAAGGCCTGCGGAAGTCCCGTAGATCCACTGCCGTTATCTTCCTGAGTTTGTTCTACCCTGGGGACACAAGACTTGAAAGGCACTAATTTAGCAAGGCAGGTCTTTTCAGGAATAGTTACAGGGGGTTTTTGCCTGGAGACCATAGCGCAAATCTGACCTTTAAAGTCAGCATCAATAACTCCTGAGTGCACTAAGATTCCTTGATGGGCAACATCAGGTTTTCCCACCAGCATCGCACTGGATCCCTGGGCTAAGGGTCCATATGCATCCAAGGGAACCTTATAAATACTGCTAGAGTCTAAGACAACTGCGGCTGCACTGTGGACGTCAAAACTGTCTGATCCCTGGGTGCTGTCTCTAGGGTGGCTGGGTAGGCCTGTGCCTGTACCTGTGCCACTCTCTGGGGGAGCGACTGCATCGGAGAGCAATTCCCCCTCCCTGCACCCCGGCGGAAGTTTCCCGACAAAGGCCGACCATCGGCATGAGTCCGGGATCTACAGTAGCCTGTGCAATGGCCTGGCCTGCCACACCTCTTGCACTGGGGGATCGGTGTGTTCTCTTTTCGGCTCAGCTTAGGCCGCTTTCGTTTCTTCGCCTGTTTTGGTGGCTTTGGTTCACGACCAGAAGATGCGTGAACAGGCTGCAGTAAAGCAGCCAAAGCAGACCTTTTCTGGTTCCCAGATCCCACCTTAGCGCAGGCCTCGACCATGTCTGTTACCTCAGGGTCCCCTGGTAAGGCATCTATGATTTTTCTGCACTCCTCGTTTGCGTTATCTCTCACTAACTGCCTTAACAACATCTGTCTTAACCCGTCATCCTCAACCTGCTTCTCAAGAGAAGCAGCGACTTTCTCTACAAAAGAGAGGAATGACTCTGATTTGCCTTGAACTATTTCAGTATATCGCTTTCTGGGCGCAGACAACTCTATGGTTTTCAACAGGGCAGCCATGCCGACCTGCTGAGCTCGCTGCAGGACACTAGAGGACAAGTTACCCTGTAGACTGGGATCAGAGAAGGGACCAGTCCCCATCAAAGCATCCACTCCTGCTGTCTGTCTAGGATCGGCAGCAGGGAGCGGCAAATTTGCCAATGCAATCTTGCCGGCCAGCTTTCTCCAGGTTTTCTCAAAAACTCAGTTCTGTCGGACCTCCCGGTCCCAGGGGAGGAAGGGGAACAGCGTACCTCTAGAGGAATTCGGCTTGGCTTGCAGCAGCAGGACACATCAGAGAGTGCAGAGCACGTCGGGCAGCACCAAATATTACCGCAGGCCTGGGCACTACGGTATATCACCGTGTCCCGCAGACATAGGGAGGAGGAGGAGGAGAAGATCCAGCAGGCAGGAGTTGTGCAGCAAGATTGATTTCTTTAATTATTTTACAAACTCTTTTATAGACTTTTTTCTTCATAGTCTAATTGGACAAAGGACCAGCCACCCCTTGGGGGTGATTGGCTAAAATCCTAAAACATCCATTGTCAAAATATTTTTCTACGATACCATAAACAAGACTTTTCAAGGCTGTAGGTGTCTTGGTTGTTTACATTCCCTGCTCCCTCTTCTGTGAGAGAGAAAAGTCTCTCACGGACTTAGAAAATAGCAAGAAAATCCTCGCTAACAGCATTTTTGTATCTACATAAGTTGGTGTAGGGAACAAGGACAATTACCAGTTTCCGCCCTTGGTGGGAATGAAACATAGATTTAGAGGAAACATAAAAATTTTAGTCATAGGCTTGGGGATTTCAGTTGTAGGCTTTGGCCCAGTGAGGGTTAATCAAAATAGTTAGGAGAGCTGGACCTGAAATAGAGTTTTAGTAGCTGATTACCAAATAACTGATGATCCGTCATTTGCATGTTTGTTTAGCTGTGCTTAGAATAATGAGCAGAAACATTGATAAGTTGCTGTATAGAATAAAGACAATTACCAATTTCCTCCCTTTGTGGGAACCCATCCAAAAGTCACTCAAGAAGAAACTTAGAGGTCACTGAAGTAATTAGAATTGTTAAAACTCAGAAATGCAAAAAGGTCAAAGTGAGGAAGATGAGTTACTTCATCTTCCTTAGGACCACTGACCCAATTCAAGACCACCGACTCAATTCAGATCACACACAACGCATGCTTAATGACATTTAAGCTCATTTCCATACGAAGCGGAGAATGGGAGGTGTCAACACTATGAATATGCATTTTGTATTTTGGGTATTCATAATATGTGGCAATTGAAGGTATCATGTTTGCTTGTATCGGGGCCTGCGACTTAGGGAGCTATCCCACACAAAAATAAAACATACACTTTCTAACTCTAAACTGTTAGAGTTTTTGTCCGTCTCAGTTGGATATCGATATTAGATCGATATTCATATTTTGGTAAATCATAGTTAGCACAGGAGAAAGGCATGCTTGGTATGTACCTGTGATAGTTAGTGCTAGCTTTTAGTTTTGCAATGTTATTACGAAACATAGATATGGTCTTGGCCAGTTGCCCCTCGTTTCTAAAACGGGCTATAAAGGGACTTTCTGAAATAACTGAGATGAGATCTCCCCACGGAAAGAAGACAAATCTATTGGCAGCAGACCACAAGGACTTCATCTCATCCATTGGTAGCCATTACCCCCCCTTTCTTCCTCTCTACTCTTTTACTTTGTTTTTCTTTATCTCTCTCTATCTCTCTTTCTCTCCTCTATCACATTACCGTGTTGTGGGTACTTAAAAAAGGTGAAGTGTTTTGATTAAAACTGAAATCCCTTGTGTCCTTTTGCACTCTGAGATCTGTAAACAAACCATCACGACCCTCACTTGTATTAGCAGATCGTGACATTAAACTGGCGTGACAGAAAGGATTTCTGACAGACAGAAGGGGTTGCAAGGTTGTGTGTAGTCTGTAATAGGGGAAGGACGTTTCACTCCAGCCACACCTAGCCCGACACCCCGAAAAGGGTGAGCGGTGTCTAGAAAGCAAGGGGGGTGACTCGAATTTCCAGCAAACTGCACACGCCTAGGTGAAAAGCACCCCATACTCAGCTGAGGGCTCTGTCTTCAGATTTTTCACAAAGAGATCTCTTAGTGTAAAAGGGGGAACTGTTTTGGTGGGTGTGTGTGAATTTGGACTGCTTGGTGTAGTGAAGAGACAACCATAAGTAACTTAAGGAGTACCTCCCAGGCAGATTTTGGTCTCTTCACCCACCCAGGGAAGCAAAGGGGGACACGGCGAAGTTGTTTGTGTCGCAGTGTGTAATTAGGTTTTACCTCCCTGTAGTGGTTTTGATCCCTTCATAAAATGACTGAAAACCCTAGTGCAAATAATAAAGCTGCATTTTATGCTCTGCTAGCAAAACATAATGCCCGGCCCTCTCCGGGAGGGGAAGAATGGGCTCAAAATAACTGGTTTAATTTGGAGAGTGTGACTGATAGAATATGTTCATTACAACATGAAACAAAGTTTAAATTTGGCCAAAATAAAACCATAATCTGCTCTGTTTTAGGAGCATGACTTACGGCAGCTATAGATCACCGCTTTAAGTGATGTAGTGAAGAGAAAGCAATCATAGATTCCCTTCAAAACCTAGTGGAAATTTTACAGGAACAATCAGATGAAGAAAGGAATGAAAATCATTTGCTGCGGGCTGCTTTGAGGGAGGAATATTTTAAGAATTTTAAGAATGCTGACTCACCAAAAGAGAAAGAGGAAAAGGAAACTCCTCACATTAACCAAATATACCCCCAGGAAGAACTAGTGCTAGTGAAAAATTGTGGGGAAAACTGCTGCCCTCGTATGAGACCTCTAATCAAAACAGAATATAATTATAGCAATGATGAAGATTTTGAACTGCATATCGCCACTAAACAAATACCATACACTGCTACTGAATTGGCTAAGTTAAAAAAGGAGTACGGGTGGCTCCCCCGTGAATCTGAGATGGAATATTATTACAGCTGGTGATGGGGTCCAAGGCTGTGACCCAGGAAGAGGTGACCGGTCCGGGGAGATGGTCCCGAAAGGAATCGCCTTCCCGAGGTACGGTGTCTTCCTCTCAGCTGCTAGCCAGGAGGGCCCTTGCAGAAACTGTCAGCTCTTTAGTGACTGTCAGCTCGTGATTTTAGCTCAGCTCTGCAGGGCAGCCTCCAGGCCAAACCAGACCAGAGAGAGAGATGAGAAGGCTCGTGTGGCTGGTTCTGCACAGAGGTAGCTTTATTATGTGCCCCCTCCGGCGAAGGGGGGAGCCAGTGATGGATGCCCTCTCTCGAGGGGCCCGAGGGAGCTTGCCTTTATAGGGATACAGGGGATCAGTAGGGGACCAATGGGTTACAGAGGGTCTGGGACAGACCAATGGGTTACAGAAAGATCTGCATAGTGTCTTCCAAAGGATTGTGGGTCTGCCTTTCCTCGCCATGATCCAAGAAGTGGTTGCTTTTCCAGGGAGTCCTGCTGGGCGATTGCAAAATCTCTTGTCTCAGCAGAGATCCCTCCAGGGCAAGGGCTGGGCATACCCCACAGAATATGTCTTCCAAGTGTCTCTCACCGGAGGAGACAAAATTCAGTTAACTGAACAGGAGGCCAGTGGATATTGGGGACATGGAGTTTTCTTAACAACAGGAGACAAACGTAACACATGGTCTCTGACTCAGTGTGCAGCTTTCTGGGCCGGGGGACTCAATCCTTTAGAAAGGGGAGACCCTTTCGCTATAGTTGGTACCCCCGATCAACTTCTAGAAAGCGTCCACAAAGCCTCCTGTCTGCAAATGATCCATGAAAGGAAATTAACTCCTGGATATGAATCCCCCATGCAATTACCCGTTAAACCTGAACTGATGACCCCTTTAATTCGAGGCCTTTCAGAATCACTCAAACCTACAGCAATTGTCCTTCAAAAAACCATAGCAGCTGTAGGTCCTGCAGAGAGGTTGGATAGATTCCTTGGAAACCCGAGCGACCAAACTGCATCTACCGATCCTGGGTTTACTCCATATTTAACCCCCTCTCAGCCCCCAGGTTCACAATCAAATTCACTTGCCGGTGATTGCAAAGTTTGGACATGGAGTGAGGTTGCAGAAGATCTGATTAATTACAGTAGGAAATATGGACCTATAAAAATCCCAGAGGAAAAATCAGAAAAAACAAAAGGTGTCAGGTACATTAGGGCTCCTCATAGTGAAAAAACCAGAGAATGTAAAAGAGATCCCTAACCGTCAGCATTGGTGGTTATTAGGTATCAAAAAGGGGGTCCCCAGAAATGTGATGGATGGCTTACCCCTTGATAAATTGAGTAAGGTAGTATCTAACTGGCACTGCCAAAAACCCATTCTACGGAATCCGTCACTTCAACCCAGTGCACCCCTCCTCCCTCAGAATCTGGGCAGTGAGTCAAAGCCACTTCTCCCTCAAAGTCCGGCCAATGAGCCAAAACAGATTCTTCCTCAAAACCAGGGAAACTAGACCCTCTGTTTCTTGTCAGTGGGCAAAGAAAAGGAGCATAGGTATACCTGAGAATGCTCACTAAAAATAAAACAGGAGATAGAATGATCACAGCTATTACAAGTCCTAAATGGGCACCTGTAACTTTTCTGATTGACACTGGGGCACAAATTTCTGCGGTGACAAGGAAAGATGCCCAGAGGTGTGGAATTGTTCCAACAAAGAACTGATATTGTGTTTTAAGTGCCTTGGGAACAACAGAATCTATGAATGTGGCCTTAGTCAAGCTCACTTTGCCTGGAGAGGAAAACCAACTCTCTATCAATGTGGGGATTGGAGATATTCCAACCAATTTATTAGGGATGAATTCCCTTGCTACGAGGCAGTGGGAGGACTCAGAGGGTCTTCTGTGGTCTTTTGGCACACCACATTTTAACATCAGACTGCTCCAAGCTGCAGCCTCCCTACCACTCAGCAAAGTAACTAATGTGAAACAATACCTCCTTCCCCTGGGTGCCAAAGATGGTATCAAGCCAGTGATACAGGAGCTACGAGAACAAGGAGTAATAGTTAATACTCATTCTCCTTTCAATTCTCCAGTTCTCCAGTGTGGCCAGTGCAAAAGCCTAATGGGAAGTGGAGGCTGACAATAGATTTTCGTAGGCTAAATGCTAACACAGACCCTCTTACAGCAGCAGTCCCAAATCTAGCAGAATTAATAACATTGATTCAAGAAAAGGCTCATTCAATCATGCCACCTATAGATGTCAAAGACATGTTTTTATGATACCTTTACAGCCAGAAGATATGGACCGTTTTGCTTTCACATGGGAAGGACAGCAACACACTTTCACTAGGCTTCCCCAAGGGTACAAACATTCTCCTACCCTGGCTCATCACTCTTTAGCCCAAGAGTTAGAAAAAGTACCCAAAGCGGACAATCTAGCTGTTCATCAATACATTGATGATACCCTTGTGGGAGGAGATGAAATAGAAGAAGTGAGAGATACCCAACAGAAAATAACCTCCCACTTAGAAAGCCTTGATTTGCAAATTCCCTCAGAAAAAACCCAAAACCCTTCACATGAAGTGAAATTTTTGGGAATTTGGTGGAAAGGAGGTATGACGCATCCCACCTGATACCCTAACCTCTTTAGATCAGATTAAAATGCCTGAATCCAAAAAAGATCTCCAACATGCTTTAGGATTATTAAGTGTTCTGGAGAAAACACATCCCAGATTTTCCATAATTGCCAGACCTCTTTATAACTTGTTAAGAAAAGGGACAAAATGGGAATGGCCTTCTTCTCAAGAAGAAGCATTGCAATTGTTGGTTTTTGAAGCAACAGCTCACCAAGGCCTGGGCCCTATTCATCCTACAGATGCTTTTCAGGTGGAATGGGGATTTGTCTCCTCAGGGTTGTCAGTACACATATGGCAGCGGGGTCCTGAGGGTCCGACGAAGTCTGTTGGTTTTTACTCTCGTGGCTTTAAAGATGCTGAAAAAAGGTACACTACCTGGGAGAAAGGATTGTTTGTGGTTAGCTTAGCTCTCATAGAAGTGGAGAAGATTGCACAACAACAACCAATTGTTTTGAGAGGCCCTTTCAAAGTTATTAAGGCAGTCTCTACTGGCACCACCCCCACCTGATGGGGTGACCCAGAGGGCCTCAGTAAGGAAGTGGTATGCTCAGATTGAACATTATTGTAGCGTCTTCTCAATAACTGAAGGAGCTGTAAAAAATCTGGCAGTCCAAGAAACTGAAAACTTGGGTAGCAGCCAAGACAAACCTGCCTCAGTCATTAAAGTAGCCTCTCCTTTTTCCCCCAAACAGTCAGCAAATTCTTGGTTTATGGATGCTTCTGCCAAGCGAGAAGGAAAGGTGTGGAAATATATGGCTGTAGCTCTCCACACTTCCTCAGGTGAATGAATTATCACAGCGGGGGAAGGCAGCACCCGCCCAAGTTGGCGAGCTGATAGCTGTTTGGAGTGTTTTCCAACGTGAGGCACAGAATACTTCTCCTGTCTGTATCTACACTGATTCCTATGCTGCGTTTAAGGGATGGACTGAGTGGCTTCCTTTTTGGCAGCAAAATGATTGGGAAGTTAACAGAATCCCAGTATGGCAAAAGGAAAAGTGGCAAGAAATTCTAAGTCTTGCAAGTCAAGGGAATTTTGCCGTGGAGTGGGTAGCCTCTCACCAGACAGATGGAAATCCAGCAGGAGAGTGGAACAATAAAGCTGGTGAATTATCAAGACTAAGTCCTGTGAAAAAAGATCAAATTACAGAGGACTTGGAGCACTTCTTAGAATGGTTGCATGTACAAAGACAACACACAGGTGCAAAAGATTTGTACAAAGATGCCCTTGCTTGCGGTTGGTCTGTTACCAGAGAAATGTGTAAAACATGCATATCAGCCTGTGAACAATGCCGCAGACGGCTAGAAAGACGCCCTTTGGAAGATGACCCTCTGCATTTAAGAAAGGGTAAAGGCTTATGGGATGCGTGGCGGGTAGATTATATCTGCCCCTTTAAAAAGTCAGGAGGTAAACACTTTGTGCTGGTAGGAGTAGAGATTATATCTGGGTTAGTCCAGGCCAATGCCTTTAAAAGAGCTACAGGAGCTAATACTGTTAAAGCATTGCAGGGATGGTTTGGAACTTTCCCAAAACCACAAGAAATTCAATCTGACAGTGGGTCTCACTTTACTGCCAAAGTTGTACACGACTGGGCAAAAGGTGAAGGGATGAAATGGACTTTTCACACCCCTTACTACCCTCAAGCTAACGGCATTGTAGAAAGGACCAATGGTCTCTTGAAACGACTTTTGAAACCACAGGAGGGAAATTGGGACGTTCGGCTACGGGAAGCTGTGAAAGGTGTGAATGATAGATGGGGGGTAAACGGGTGTCCAAAATCACTGCCTTTTGCCCAACAGCTCCAAGCATAATTCTCTCACTACAGGGACAAAATGATCCTAAGAATCCTGCACACTACCCCGGACAACTTGTTTTGGTAGACCTCCCTACCGTAGGAGAAGTACCACTAGTGCTAAAAACCCCCCTGAATAAATATGCATGGGTAGCCTCTGATGCCCTAGGGAGAGAGCATCGGATACATACACGCTGCATAATTCCATCATTCCAATTTTCTGCCTTTTGGTGTCAGACTCTGTTGTGTTTACTTTTCACAGAAGAACTCTGAGGGACATGAAGAAGACCACATAAACCATGCTAAGACTAGTGATACTTTTCTGCATCCTACCACAAGACCAGGGCCAAAAACCAGCTGAGTGGCCATGGTCTGAAGCTACCATTAGGTACACTAGTGCTCTAGGATCCTATCCCAGAGATCATTGCCCGAACCTAGCCACTGTAGTACTGCACGACTCTGAGGTATACCGTCCAAGTGAATGGGGATGGGACTTGAAGGATTGGACTAGAATCCTAAAAGGAACAATTGATGAAAAAATTAAGGTAGGGTGCAGAAAAGTAGAAGGATGTCTTTACGAGAAAGCTTCCACCATTGCAATCGCTGGAAATTTTCTAAAACCAGATGGGAAAAGGGATTTGCACCCCAACATTACGGCCAAACTCTGCCCTACAACAGAGTGGGTGCATGACAAACAAACCCCCTTCATCCTGTGGTGTTGTCAGAAGAATGTCGGTAACTACACCTTAGACCCCAGTACCAACAATGTTGAAATCACAAAGCTTTGCAGAAACAAACTAACTGACTGCTGGTATAACTTTCCTCTAACCAAACCGACCTATGTAACATGCAATTGGCAAAATAACCTGGCAGATCAGCCAAGTCTGAAAGGTTTAACTTATAAATTCAAAATAAACGCCATAGCAAAGCCCATACTGAGTGCAGTAATCACATACCATGGTATAAGTACCCCCCTTGTGTTAGATGACAAGAATAAAGTTTTTCACCCTTTATGGAAACCCGAGGTGACGATGTTACAATACGATGTGGATTAATTGCTGAATTTTTTACCGAACCTATACACAGTTATAGCATTGGACCTCATGGCTGTGTTTTGTTTTGTGAAATTCAAAATCAAGATTGTTGGCTAAACTTAATTGCTGTACAATTTCCCCATAAAGTCATGTGTGGTAAAAACAATACAAAATACTGGGGGGAACTCAAAGTCGGTGTTGCAATACCTACCACCCAACCACCGGTCATGCTAAGCCTGAGAATTTTTGAAATTGGACCATGTATAATCACAAAAACAGGCCAACAACAAATATTGTTCAATCCGGCATGGTCCCTTAAACAAGTCAAGTTGCTGATGCAAAACAATGTCTCAGAAATTCAGCCAGCTTGTTGACCTTTTCTGCAAACTTCCTTCAAGGGGTGGACAACCTGGTTGCAAAAGCGGAACCCTTCTAAGAAACGAACGCAAAGAGACATAACCGGTGTTGTGGGAACAGGATTGGGAATCTTAAATAGTATTGATTCAGAAGTACTAATGAATAAATTGGCTGCCACAACTACAGATTTGACTGAAATACAACAACCCATCAGTGGTTGTTATCAAACATATTACCAAATTGAGAAAAGGTAAATGTGAATGACCACAAATTGATAATTGGCATGCTCGGTGCTTCACAAAACAACATTTCTTTGGCTCTCAGCTGCCTCCAGGCTCAATTGTGGATGCAGTCAGTTGCTGCCTCAACTATAAGAGAAGGCAAAGAAGGCACTTTTCCTACTGAAATTCGGAAAATAATCTGGGACAGTGCCACTGATTTTGAAAGAGAATTCCAATCCTGGTGGAATTTAGTGAATTTTACCTACAATCCCATCACAAACACAGCCCCAGCCTTTGTACTAACCATACATAATGCTTCAGTGCATTTGATATTCCCTATCATTGCATTAGGGCTGTACCATGATGCAGCTATTCTCTACCCTTTCCAGCACAGAGAATGGGCCCGTCAAATTGGTAAGAAGTGGCAAACTGTTAATCTGGAAACTTGTATTGTCCGAGAACAACAAGGGTTTATCTGTGAAAGTAGTGCAACTAGACCTCAAGACATTTGTTTGGACACAGAACAAAATATCTGTCATTTTGAAATTCATCCTAACAAGATTCCTGAAACAGTGCTTGTGTATATAGGCAATGGATGTGCATGCTTAAGAACTGCATGTGATAAGGTATTTATAGAAAATTTAGTAGTAGATACTAAAACTCATTCAAATTTTTGTGTTTGTAACTTTACTAAAAGCACAGGATGTGATTTCTCTTATTTAGCCCCACTTCTTATTGTCTTTTACAGTCCACTGATCCACCAATTATTGCCTACCCCCACTGGGATGAACCTTACTTTGGTAAAGCACTTGTTGCTTCACCAAGATTTCATTGAAATTTTGGAAAAGATCAAGAAAAACTGACAGAAAACCTTGGTAACTGTTCATCACAATGTGAAAGAAATACATTGTGTTCTAGAAAGAGGAAAGAAAGATGCTGGACACAGCCGGTGGGATACTCCTTTTGGGTGGTCACCTACTGCTACAGGTGTCCTGAACAAATTGTGTCATCCCATCCTTGTTCTCTTGATTTTAGTTTTGATTGGTTTTGTTTTATCAGCAAACTTACACATCGTGAATTGCAGAATGATGAAACGGTTAACACAATTGACATCTGTAATAGATGTGCACAATTTGGACAATATCCCATCCACTGTGGACACCCCTAAGGTTATTGACACAAAACGAACTACACGAGTATTAAAATAAGACATGATTAAAAATTACATGTGCATTTTGATTAAAAATTACTTATTCCTTCTTTTTCCTTTTCTTTTCTTTCTCTTTTCTTATTTTCTCTACCCTTTTCTGGGATATGCTACCAACATTGACGAGTCCTGAAGACTTCGCAACAACACTACAAAATCGTGCTGATGGAGCTCTCCTGATGACAATCGTGAGTCATCGGGTGGTGTAAGAGACGGTCTGAAGATCCCTCATCTGCCTCACGATCATCGCCGAGGACAGAGGCTAAACACAGGAGTTCCGACCTGCCTAAGGTGAGATGTCTGCCAAGTGTTGCCTGCAGGTGTGCCCGCTGGGAACTGGTACGCATTCCTGAGGAAATTTGTGCAGGTCACAGTGGACTGCGCTGTTCTTGCTGCCCAGGCGGGAAGGACTGGGCTGAAGAGGAAAGGAATGACCTGTCCTGTACACCTGTCCTGTACCTGTTTCCCAAAGCAACGAGCCTCATAACAACGGCTGTAGATTTGCCCCACCTCTTGGGGAAAAGGGGGAGATGTGGGGATACAGCTAGAAAGCAGTAGCAAGAGCACTGCTAAACTCATGCCAGAAGTAATGCTGCTAGGCCGCGAACCATGGCAGGCAGTATAGTTAGCACAGGAGAAAGGCATGCTTGGTATGTACCTGTGATAGTTAGTGCTAGCTTTTAGTTTTGCAATGTTATTACGAAACATAGATATGGTCTTGGCCAGTTGCCCCTCGTTTCTAAAACGGGCTATAAAGGGACTTTCTGAAGTAACTGAGATGAGATCTCCCCACGGAAAGAAGACAAATCTATTGGCAGCAGACCACAAGGACTTCGTCTCATCCGTTGGTAGCCATTACCCCCCCTTTCTTCCTCTCTACTCTTTTACTTTGTTTTTCTTTATCTCTCTCTCTCTCTCTTTCTCTCCTCTATCACACTACCATGTTGTGGGTACGTAAAAAAGGTGAAGTGTTTTGATTAAAACTGAAATCCCTTGTGTCCTTTTGCACTCTGAGATCTGTAAACAAACCATCACGACCCTCACTTGTATTAATGGATTGTGACACTTGTCCAAAAGAAAAAATCACTGGAACAAAAAGAGCAAACAGATCCAAGGTGAACTGATCCATGGTGAAAAACAGAAGCCTACGTAAATCTGGAAAAAAAAAAAAAAAGGCAACTCACGTGCCCGATTCACAGATGCAACTCGTGCAAAACTTTTGAAGGCAGTCTCACTCCCTCTGCTGAACAATCAGCTGGAGGAAATCCCACTCAAAATCTGTGGGAAACAACAAAAGTGGTGCAACAAGCACTTCATAGAATTAAAACTAAAACTCCACCTGAATAAATTAATGCAATTAACAACTTGTTTCACCTGGATTTTTTTTTTTTTGAGGAAATTTGTTTCTTTTCTCTTTTCTAAAGATGTCAAACATCCCTTCATTGACAATGAGAAAGTGCAAGCAGCAGAATCGCACCTAAATGTGATAACCATTTATTCACGTGGACGCTGTCACTTTGTGTTAGCCCCAAGAAGTTCTACTTCTTTTTAATAATCGGTCTAGTGGGCCAAATTTTCACTTTTTAAGAACCTACCAACACATGGGATGGAGCTGCATGAAAACCAATGAAATGGAAAGTGTCACCATAATTGCTTGCATTGTCAGTTTGTTAGCGTTTGTCATTTAAGAATTTATACATATTTGAAATCATACAAATATGTTCTAACCTTCCAAGTTCTGCCTCAGAAGACTTCAAAATTATTATAATTCAGCTAATTTTTTTTTATTTACTATTTAGTGAATTAAAGAATCTTGACAAAACACAAGCAAATGCTACATAAGAAATGATTAAATCCCCCTTCCTAAACCAGGAGGGTTTTTTGCAGCCATAGACTGCTGTCTCGGTTTGAAAGACAGGTGTCTGCTAAGGAAGGCAGAAGGCCCCCCTTGAAGTGGCAGATATAACCCCTTTCCCTCTGAGTTATTATAATTTTGAAATCAAGGGTCTTTAGGCAAAGATGTGGGAAATAGGAATAACAGTTCTTTACTATATATATATATAGATAGATAGATAACTGTAGATACAAAAATGCTGCTAGCGAGGATTTTCTTGTTATTTTCTAAGTCCGTGAGAGACTTTTCTCTCTCACAGAAGAGGTGGCAGGGAATGTAAACAACCAAGCCACCTGCAACCTTGAAAAGTCTTGTTTATGGTATAGTAGAAAAATATTTTGACAATGGATGTTTTAGGATTTTAGCCAATCACCCCCAAGGGGTGGCTGGCCCTTTGTCCAATTAGGCTATGAAGAAAAAAGTCTATAAAAGAGTTTGTAAAATAATTAAATAAATCAATCTTGCTGCACAACTCCTGCCTGCTGGATCTTCTCCTCCTCCTCCTCCCTATGGCTGCGGGACACGGTGCTATACCGTAGGAACCAGGCCTGCGGTAATATTTGGTGACCCCGACGTGATCTGCACTCTCTGACGTGTCCTGCTGCTGCGAGCCAAGCCAAATTCCTCTAGAGGTACGCTGCTCCCCTTTGCCCCCCGGGACCGGGAGGTCCGACAGAACTGAGAAATGGCAAACAGCGGCTCACAAACCAATGCTGCGATGCTGGTCTGGAAAGGTGTGTTTAGCATATTGCGCACCTCCATTCCTGAAAACTCAGTTTGGGAATTATTAGACTGGGCTACTTTAAAAGGGATTTCCATGGACAGAGATAGTGCCCTGGACTTTGCCTTATGGCAGGAACTCGGATGCGCTGTCCGACAGGAGCTCCCGACTGGGGACTCAGCAGCGTTAGAATTATACAAAACCTGGTGTTCATTATTTATCCTGCTGACAGACCTTGACTGTGATAGCAGGGCTGGCTCGCCTATCTCGGTGATGAGTGATGGAGGAATGTCCGAGGGGGGCCCCGTTGACTGGGTTTCCGGGGAAAATGATAATGGATTCAGAAAAAATCACCCGGCTCCACAGGCAGAGCCTGCGCCGGCTCACCCTGCACAATCGCAGGACTCCACAGCCCCCAGGGACCCCGCGCCGCCAGAGGCGGGGGGGTCAAGGCAGCGGCAGGGCGCACAGCCTGCCTTGCCATTCAGCTGGGCAGCGGCCACGGCTTATCCAGTGCCGCAAATCAGCGGTTTGGCCACTTGGACGCCCAGAGAGGCTCCTAGCTCGGTTCCGTATGGACCTGGATCTAACTTCTTAGCCGGCGTAGCGCCGGGTGTGCCTGCCCCGGGACTCCCTGGGTGTGGTCCGCCGCCCTCCCTGGCGCTGGACTGTTCTGCGCAGTCGCAGAACTGAGCCATCGACCTTTTAGTGCAGCATTTGCCTTTTCTGATGGAGCTGCCAAACTTATCCCGAAGGATGGAGGAACTCCTCACCCTGCTAGATCGGCGAATGCCCCAACCAGCGCCACCCGTGCCACCCGCGCCCCCCCCCGCCATCTGCGGGAGACGCGGCTCCGAGCCGAGAAACGGGGCGGCCGGCGGCGAACCCGGAAGCGGCGCAGCCGCGGCAAAACCCGGCAGCGGCGGCGGCTGCGGAGACGCGGCCAGAGACGGCGGCTGCGGAGCAGCGGGCAGGGGCGGAAGCGCCCAGAGCGACCGTTGAGAGCGGGCCGGCGGCGGCAGCGCCAGGCGCGGCTGGGGAGCGCGGAACAGCAGCGGCGACCGCTCCGAACGCAGCTGCTGTGCCAGAGGCGGCGGCGCCGAGAGCAGCTGTAGCCTCAGAGACAGCGGCAGCAGTTCCAGTACCAGTTCGGTCGGGGCTGGCCGAGACAGCCTCCCGTATAGACACTGGTGTAAAAACTGCTGCGCAGCCAGCTGCAGTCTGTCCTGTCTGTTCTGCCTCTAGCGAACGTAGTCAAAGTGCCCCTCCACGTACATTTCTGTTCACTCCCAGCACCCCAAAGTTGCCTTTGCCTGATGATTCCTCGTCAGGCAGCGAGGCAGATGAGGTTCTGGCCCCAGGTCGTCAGGCGGCTGTAGCAGCGCGGCGAAGAAAAAGGCTGCGCCGGACTCGCCCCTGGACCTTTCAGGACTGCACAGTAACAGTGCGTCCGACGCATTACAATCGCTTCTTAGAGTCAGTTAAGAAGCGAGCATTGGAGGAGGGTGACTGGAGGTCATTAGAAATCCTTGGAATGCCATATAGATCTGAGGATTCTGGGGGTAACCGGGGAGCTGTTACACTCCATCCACAGGCGGTGCCTGAAGTTCAGGATGGTAGTGACTCCCCTAAAGGGGAGATCCAAGCTTTCCCAGTGTATAAGGCTCTCCCAGATTCAGGGGAGCATGACAAGCATGAGGTAATTGCCTGGAAAGTTGCCCAGGACCTCCAATCCAAGGTGGCACAATATGGACTAGGTTCTGCTGAGGTTATGCAGATAATAGGTGATAAATACAGATTTGCTTTCTCCATTTGATATCAGACACTTAGGTCAAATTCTATTTCAACCTGTACAATTTACAGTTTTTGAGAAAACCTGGAGAAAGCTGGCCGACAAGGCTGCATTAGGGAATATGCAGCTCCCTGCTGGTGATCCTAGACAGACAGCAGGAGTGGATGCTTTGATGGGGACTGGTCCCTTCTCTGATCCCAGTCTACAGGGTAATTTGCCCTCTAGCATCCTGCAGCAAGCTCAACAGGTCGGCATGGCTGCCCTGTTGAAAACCATAGAGTTGTCTGCGCCCAGAAAGCGATATACTGAAATAGTTCTAGGGAAATCAGAGTCATTCCTCTCTTTTGTAGAGAAAGTCGCTGCTTCTCTTGAGAAGCAGGTTGAGGATGACGGGTTAAGACAGTTGTTGTTAAGGCAGTTAGTGAGAGATAACGCAAACAAGGAGTGCAGAAAAATCATAGATGCCTTACCAGGGGACCCTGAGGTAACAGACATGGTCGAGGCCTGTGCTAAGGTGGGATCTGGGAACCAGAAAAGGTCTGCCTTGGCTGCGTTCCTGCAGCCTGTTCACGCATCTTCTGGTCGTGAACCAAAGCCACCAAAACAGGTGAAGAAACGGAAGCGGCCTAAGCCGAGCCAAAAAGAGAACACATCGATCCCCCAGTGCAAGAGGTGTGGCAGGCCAGGCCATTGTACGGGCTACTGTTGATCCCGGACTCATGCCGATGGTCGGCCTTTGTCGGGAAACTTCCGCCGGGGTGCAAGGAGGGGGAATTGCTCTCCGATGCAGTCGCTCCCCCAGAGAGTGGCACAGGTACAGGCACAGGCCTACCCAGCCACCCTAGAGACAGCACCCAGGGATCAGACGGGTTTGATGTCCACACCACAGCCGCAGTCGTCTTAGACTCTAGCAGTATTTATAAGGTTCCCTTGGATGCATATGGACCCTTAGCCCAGGGATCCAGTGCGATGCTGGTGGGAAAACCTGATGTTGCCCATCAAGGAATCTTTGTGCACTCAGGAGTTATTGATGCTGACTTTAAAGGCCAGATTTGCGTTATGGTCTCCACGCAAAAACCCCCTGTAACTATTCCTGAAAAGACCTGCCTTGCTAAATTAGTGCCTTTTAAGTCTTGTGTCCCCAAGGTAGAACAAATTCAGGAAGATAACGGCAGTGGATCTACGGGACTTCCACAGGCCTTCTGGACTGGAGACATCTCTGACCAAAGGCCACAGATGACATGTACCCTGGTCCTGCCAAGCGCCCAACCACCCCAGATTCAGCTTCGAGGTTTGATTGATACAGGTGCTGATGTAACTATCATCTCCTTCTCTGCGTGGCCTCCCTCATGGCCTTTAGCCCCTGTGGGATCGGCCATCGCAGGATTAGGAGGAACCACACAGAGCTATTTAAGCGAACGGCCTGTGGTGGTGAAGGACTCAGAGGGGCACACCGCTACAATTAGGCCTTATGTTGCAACCACTTCCTGTAACCTTTGGGGACGGGATGCGTTGGCAGCTTGGGGCGTACGGATTGGGACAAATTTTAGCAGGGGTCACTGTGTGTAAGAGCGCACATTATCCTACACTGCCTTTGAGGTGGTTGATTAACACACCAATCCGAGTCAGACTCTGCTCAGTTAGTTGAACTAAGGGCTGTTACCATGGCTTTTCAGCGATTCTCACAGGAACCTTTGAATTTGGTTACTGACTCTGCTTATGTAGCAGATATCACCCAACGCTTAGATTGTTCCCTTCTGAAGGAGGTGAGCAATGCGGCTCTGTTTTCGCTGTTGCAAACCTTGTGGTCTGCAATTCAGGCTCGAGTGCATCCGTATTACATTCTGCACATTTGAAGCCACACCAATTTACCAGGTTTTCTAACAGAAGGCAATGCCAGGGCTGACATGCTGGCCAACCCTGCGTGGGTAGGGCCTCAGCCTGACAAAATTGCACAAGCCAAGGCATCGCGCGGTTTCTTCCATCAAAGTGCACATACCCTGCAGAAGCAATTTCATTTAACGCCAACCGAGGCGCGCGACATTGTCAGCGCTTGTGCTGACTGTCATGGACTCGCTGTGCCTTTGCCAGAGGGGGTAAACCCCAGAGGGCTAAAAGCCTTTCAGATTTGGCAAACGGATGTAACTCACGTCCCAGAATTTGGTCGGCTGAAATATGTGCACGTGTCTATTGACACTTTCTCCTCGGCTATGTGGGCTACTGCTCACACTGGAGAGAAGGGCCGTGATGTCATTGCCCATTGGAAATTGGCTTTCTCAGTCCTGGGTGTGCCAGCTTCTGTGAAAACCGATAATGGTCCTGCCTACGCCTCGGAGAAGACGCGGCAGTTTTTACACCTATGGGGTGTAGACCATACCTTTGGTATCCCACATTCTCCTACTGGCCAAGCCATTGTTGAACGCGCTCATGGTACCTTGAAGCGTGTTTTGGACAAACAGAAAAGGGGAATGCATGGAGAAACCCCACAGAGCCGACTAGCAAAAGCTTTGTATACAATTAATCACCTTACAGTACCACAAACTTGAAATAATCCTGTTATTCTGAATCATTTTCTCTCATTGCAGTCTGCAGGCGACAGACAACTGCCCCGGGCAAAAGTCTGGGTGCGGAATTTACTCACTAACCAGTGGGAAGGCCCACATGAGCTTATGGTTTGGGGTCGTGGGTATGCTTGCGTTTCCACAGATACTGGGGTACGGTGGCTACCTTCAAAATGCGTTCGCCCTGACCCACGGCACCAGAGGCAGAACAGGCAACCTCTGAATGATGACCAGAACGCCAATCATCCAAATGGCAACCAGAATGTAGATCATCAGCCTAATGACTCTTCTGATGATGACCAGGATGTCAACCATCAGGCAGATGGTCCTTCTACAAGCAGAGACTGGGATGGTCCTTCTACAAGCAGAGACTGAACTTTAAATTTCTTGTTATGGAGTCAGATAGTTAAAGCCTTAAGGAAATACTTAGAATTAATAACTGATGTAGATTTCTATTTTGGATTAATAGTAGAGTTGTTATCTTATAAAACAAAAAGGGGGAAATGTAGATACAAAAATGCTGCTAGCAAGGATTTTCTTGTTATTTTCTAAGTCCGTGAGAGACTTTTCTCTCTCACAGAAGAGGTGGCAGGGAATGTAAACAACCAAGCCACCTGCAACCTTGAAAAGTCTTGTTTATGGTATAGTAGAAAAATATTTTGACAATGGATGTTTTAGGATTTTAGCCAATCACCCCCAAGGGGTGGCTGGCCCTTTGTCCAATTAGGCTATGAAGAAAAAAGTCTATAAAAGAGTTTGTAAAATAATTAAAGAAATAAATCTTGCTGCACAATTCCTGCCTGCTGGATCTTCTCCTCCTCCTCCTCCCTATGGCTGCGGGACACAGTGCTATACCGTAGGAACCAGGCCTGCGGTAATAGATAACCAGTCAAACAAAACAACAACAACTATGACAGTAACAGCAAACACAAACCCAGTCCCAGCCTTCTCGGCTGTCAGGCTATTTCCCCTCGGGTGCAGTTCCGCTCGCAGCCGGCAGGGATCGCTGGCGGCTCCCGGTGAGCAGGGCAGGTGCGATGGTTTCCCCGCGGCTGCAGGGGGCGCTCCGGAGCGAGCTCGGGGAGCACGCGGCTGCTCTGGTGCCCTGGGATCCCGGGGAAGGATGGAACAAAAACAATTCACAAACCGCTGGGCAGCCGGTCCTGGACTCCCGGAACAGCAGGCTGGAATGGCAGGCACAAACACAAATCCCGGGTGGCAGACGAGATGTATCCAAAAGGGGAACCCCCCGGGGCTCCAGGCAGGCAGGGCGAGCACGGCTACAGCATAGCGAAGGCTCGAAACAGCAGCGGTGCAGGGCGGCCACAGCCCCAGCCTCCAGCAGGGCAGGGAAAGCAGCCTTGGGATCCCGGTGTTGTTTCCAGCAGAAAGGAAAGACGCCGAAAACGGGAACCAGCAGCTCTTCTCTCCGCGGCTTCTCTCTCCAGACGCTGAGAGCGAACTCCCAACACGCCCAGGTGAAACAAAGAGTAGCCAGGCCCACCCCACCCCCAAAACGGGCTGCTCTGCTGCTTTTGTCTTTCTTAAGTATAGTCATTTGTCCCCTAGCAACATGCATATGGGAGAAAATTCCTCTAACAGAGAAAAAAACTA
This sequence comes from Aphelocoma coerulescens, assembly GCF_041296385.1. Taxonomy (NCBI): domain Eukaryota; kingdom Metazoa; phylum Chordata; class Aves; order Passeriformes; family Corvidae; genus Aphelocoma; species Aphelocoma coerulescens. The sequence goes on along the minus strand of NW_027184083.1, from coordinate 877,942 downwards.
GGACAAAACTAAAACCCCAACAACTGCAAATAGGACATGAATAAAATACAGAAAAGCCTTCTACCAGCTCTCAAACTAAAGTGCTGTTCAATCTCATGCCATATGTCTTAAGAAGGTATTTTATCTTTGCCTCACTCCACCTATTTATAGCCCATTCTGCAATCTCAGACGGGGGTGCAGAATGTGATGAAGGCAATTTAGTCACTAAAATTCAAAGAAAAAAAAAGGCTACTTGGATTAATGAAACTAATTTTGAAAAAGAATTAATTTATTTTTAATCCCACCAACAGTAAAGCCCCAGTTTCTAGTTTGTGTCAAGATTACATTACAACAGTGCTATAATCTGTCTCCTAGAAAAAAGAGCATAACCCTGATGTAAAGATATGTTTGCATGAGAACATTTTGTATGGAAATGCTTTGTGTGTTGATTTGTATCCTAAAAACTAATCCTTCATAATGTATAAAATTATCCAGCAGAGTAAAAATATTAATGGAACAAAAACTGTCTAAAGAAGCTACAACCAAAGAAGCCTCCCCGAAGATACCTGACTAAGACTTGAAAGTGTAAGTTAAACCACTAAGATTAGATAAAGGGAAAACCCATTCCTTAATCATCTCAGGCCTAGGAAAACAAACAAACAAACAAACAAACAAACAAGGCTGAAAGAGGAGAAATACCCATAGATAATGAAATAACAGATCAAGTGATCCCATTAGTAGGAGATGTTGAAATTCCAAAGAAATCAAAACGGGCTTCCCCACTGATTATTGAATGCCTGGAAGGGGCACAACCAGTGTCAGTTAAGCAATATCCTCTAAAGCATGAAGCACCAGTAGAAATAATACCAATAATTGCTAAATTTATTGATCAAGAGTTGTTAAGAGAGTATAGGCCTCCCTACAATACCCCAATTCTACCAATACAAAAGCCAAATGGAAATTATCAATTAGTTCAAGACCTGAGAGCGATAAATACAATATCAAGAACACTGCATCCGGTAGTAGCAAATCCTGGCACTTTACTTACAAAATTACAAAGTGACTGGGTGTGGTTTTCAGTTCTAGATTTAAAAGATATCGGAAGCCGCGGCGGGACGGGGAGCTCGGATCCCCGGCGGGGGGAGAAGAACAGACACCAGCCAATATGGTTGAAAAATACACTCCCATTTATTGGCAGTCTAAAGGCACTTATATAGTATACCAGCTTGTTAGCTCCTAAGTGGCTTACTTATCAGGACATATTTATATTTCTACACAATCAGACTACATTGGCAGTTTTCCACAGTCTTGTTATGTTCAAAAGAATGTTGTCCTTGCCTCCCCATTGCACCTGCAAGTACAGCACTCCCTGAAATTTCTCAGGCTGAAACTGTTTTGCTTTTCACAGAGGCTTTTCCCACGGAAAGTGTCTCATACACACAGGCCCAAAAAACCTCCAGCTCAATAGCTTGCACAGTTCTTTTATTGATCCCAATAATTCCATTCTCCAACAAAAAGATGCTTTCTTTTGTCTGCCATTAGTTGAAAGCAGTCAGGAAATTTATGCCTTTGAATGGGAAAACCCCGAAACAGGGAAAAAAGCCAGCTTACATGGACCCTATTGCCACAAGGATTCCAAAAACAGCCCCACAAGAATTGGAGATCATTAGCTAAAGAACTGGAAGCCTGGACACCGCCACTCTGGAAAGGTACACTTCTGCAGTACATTGATGACCTACTAATAACAACAAGAACCCATGAAGACTGCAAGGAATGAGCTGTAAGTCTTTTAAATGTTCTGGGACTAAGTGGATATAGGCTCTCCCCTGAAAAGGCTCAGCTAGTCCTTCAAAAAGTGAAATATGAACTGGCAGGAGGAGAGAGAGCCTTGGAAAATAACAAGAAAGAGACAATTTGTCAGATGCCCCAGACAACTACAATTAAAAAAAACAAAACTAAGAACTTTTCTGGGAATGACAAGACAGTGTAAGTTATGGATCTACAGCTATGGACCAATTGTGAAGCTCTCCTAAAAGAAACGGAGGGGACCCACCTATGCTGGACACCAGAGACTAATAATGCATTTGTAACTCTGAAACGTGAGTTAATGTAAGCTCCAGCATTGGGGATACTGGATGTCATTAAACCTTTTCTGTTGTTTTCACATGAAAGGCAAGGACCGGTGTTGGGACTTTTGGCACAGAAGCTAGGACCGTTCAAAAGGCCAGTGGCTTATTTCTCCAAGCCTGCCTGTGTGCAGTGGCAGCTGGGACCCTGAACATAGAGGAAGCCCTCAAGTTCACAATGGGCCAGCAGATAACCATTTTTGTCTCACATACAGTGTCAGCAGTGCTCACGCAGAAAGGAAATCACTGGTTAACCCCATCTCGCTTTCTCAAACACCAAGCTGTCCTAACAGAATCGGAGGACGTGACTATCCAAGTAAATAACATCTTCAATCCAGCAGCTTACCTCCAGGGCAAGGCCACTGAGGAGCCTGTACAGCATGACTGCATTGAAACCATGGAGGCAGTTTACTCTAGCCACCCAGACTTGAAGGACTCTCCACTGGAAAATGCAGACAACTGGTTCACTGATGAAAGCAGCTATGTCAAGAATGGTAAGCGGTTTGCTGGCTATGCAATTACAAGCACAGACGCTGTCATTGAAGCAAATCTGTTACCTGTGCGGACATCAGCTCATAAGGCTGAAATAATAGCCCTAACTGGAGCCTTAGTATCAGCTGAAGGAAAACCTATCAACATTTGGACTGATTCAAAGTATGCTTTTAGAGTAGTACATGCTCCCAGGGCTTTTTGGAAAGAAAGAAGTTTATTGACCTCACAGAAGAAACAAATCAAGCATGCTACTGAAATTTTACACTTGCTGGAAGCACTGTCAAAACCTTCAAAAGTGGCTATAATGCACTGTAAAAGACACTCCCCAGGTAACACCATCCCTGAACTGACAAATGCTATGGCAGACAAAACAGCAAAGGCAGTGGCTAGTAAGGTTCAAGTTCAAGCCCTAGCTTGAATCCCTTCTAGCATCCTTAGGAATAAAAAACCCCCACCATACAACACTGATGATTTAAATTGGATACAGGAAGAAATGCGACAAGTAAGAACAGACGGGTGGGCTAAAAGAAAAGATCTCATAGTCATACCCAGAAAACTGTTAGAATTATTTATCCAAAGCAAACGTTCGAAAACACATTAGGGAGTTGACGCCTTACATAACCACTTAGAAGACAAAGTAATAGCACTGAAATTAAAGGAGACAAAGGAGGAAAAACAACCCTAATACCACTGTTAGGCTAAGCACAGAGACTATCCCTAAAAGAGTTTTCCCAAGAGATGTGTGGCAAATTGACTTCTCTGAATTCCCTAGAAAAGGGACATACAAGTACCTCTTAGTCCTCACAAATACTTTTTCAGGTTGGCCAGAAGCTTTCCCTTGTAGAACAAACAAGGCTAGAGAAATTATTAAAGCTTTAGTACAAGAAATTCTTCCACAATTTGGGGTACCGAGGGAAACGAATTCTGATAGGAGATCACACTTTGTAGCCCACGTAGTGCAAGGAGGGAGTCATCTACTAAGTATACAGTGGCAACTGCATACACCATCTAGTCCACAAGCAAGTAGACAAGCAAAAAGGATGAATCACTTAATAACACAACAATGAGCCAAAATTTGTCAAAAAACTAATTTCTATTGGTATCAGGCTCTGCCCATGGCTTTGCTAAGCATTTACGTCCAGAATTACAATCAATACACGCTACAGTTGTTTATCGTCAACCACCACCACCTGATAAACCCTTCCATAATATGAATCCAAAAGACTGGGTTTATATTAAGTCTCTTTCTGGAAATCCACTCCAGGAAAAATGGGAAGGACCTTACAATTTGGGACAAAACGCCACCCTTGCATCAGATTACCTTAGGTAACACTTCTTGCAAGTTTAAAGAGATAGAAGATAAACTCACAGCATGGTTATCCAACTTACCCTGGCTTAAACAATTGTTTGTAACAGTTATTTGTCTTGTGATGTTCTTATTTACTGATTGTATTAGTAGTTATTGTTAAATGATATTAGGTACTTAGTATCTCAATGCATATACACAATGGCAAAAGCACAAACTTAGAAACAAGATAGAGAAGGGTACTTACATTCAAGACATGCAAGGTTTGTAAAGAATTACAAACGATCAAGGAAAAGGGGGGATTGAGAAGGGGGATGATCCACAGTTAACTCATGTAAGCACGAATAAACTATTAAGAGACAGCAAATGTTAATCACAAAACCTAAGCAGCAGGATTCGCCTTAATCTTGTCAAGATAAGAGGAACAGGATCTTTTGAAAACCAGAACAGAGATGGCTGAATCATCCAGCGAAGAACTGCGCATGCTCCAGAAAGAAAGGTAAAAAGTGCATTGTGACGAAGACTACTGATCTTCATCAGAAAGACCCCCGAGGAAGAAGAGCAGCCTTCCTCGGTGTGACCACCAGGGTACACAGCGCATGCGTGGCACGTCTGCTAATGATATCAATGACTTCTGAGAAGTAATTTCTATAACTACTCCTATCCCAAGGAATGTGATGAATATTCATAAATTTTACACATAATGCTGGACTGTATGGAGTGCTCTGCGTGTGTGTGTTAGGAGGAGTGATCCCCCACGCACCCAGCGCCAAATAAAGCAAATACCCACTTCTGTGACTCTGTCTCTGAAGCATCTCTAGGCCTGGTTTTGGGCATTGCAAAATAGGTGAATACACATTACAACGACCCCTGAAGTTGTTGCGTAGGCAGATTGAAGAGGAAAGGATTTCATCTTCATCACTCTCCTTCTTTCTTGTTTTGACAGAATTAAGAACTTGTAAAAAATCTGATATCATTGATGCTCACCACTCCTCCAATTAGACTACACTCACACTGTGCTGAGGACAATGAAGTCCAGAGCTTTGGATATCTCCCACTTCTGCCCTAGGAATTGCTTCCAGTGCTGTACCTTTGCTCCAGCTGCGAAACCAAACCAGCAGAACCAAGGAAGTTCTCTCTGAATGAACCAAGAATTTTCACACAGTTCTAAGCCTAGCCCATTTCTCTTGAAGGCTACAACGGCAGTCATGGCAGTGAACACTGCTCTTCACTGGGCCATTCCTCTGAAAAAAAACATGCACCACCTCTCAACCTAAACCGTTAAGCCTCCTGCTGATGCTGACTGACAAAGCGTCCAACTGCAGTTAGATTCCAACAGCTACTTCCAATGACCTGTCAACAGAGCTTTGCAGACTTGCAACAGTCCAATAAACTAAAGGCTGTTTTTCAAACATCATTGACTTATGTCCCTTTGCCAGATTAAGTGAAGGTGGCCCGTCCACCTTGGTCACAGTCAGCAGAATTTTGGCCCGATTTGCTGTTATGCAACACATCATGACATGATCTCTAGGTGTTGATGCAAAATTCCCACTGAAGTGCATGTCGTTACATGACTTAAGGCTACCTACTCACAGAGTGTCCACTCCACTGCCACACCCATTTTCTGGCCACCTTGAAATGACTGAGCTGTCTGACTTTTTCAAACATTCCTCAGGGGTACGTGACCACCATCTCCTCCTTTCTGAAGTTTAGGAACCTAATTTAAAAGTAGTACTAGCAATACCAGATTATCCAAAATCCATTTGCTCCATCAACAAACTCCGAGCAAGTGCTGATAATTAGTTTCAAGACTTCTACATATATTTCCAGTGAGCTTTCTGTTTGCTTGTTTGTTTTTAAAGCAGATGGAGTAGTCCGCTGTTTCCCTGAGGCTACCAGGGGTGCGAAGCAGGCAGGCAGAGCCCTGGCATGGGTGGCACAGGGGATCCCGGGAGCTGACGGCTGCCACCGGCATGTGCCAGGTCGGGACCGGCAGGCAGGGCTGCACCCTGCGTCTGCCACAACAGCTGCAGCTTCTGCAGCCTGAAACACAGCTGGCTCAGGGGTTTAAATCAAGAGCCAAAATATTTTGCAGATCAATTTGGGGCAGAGAAAGGCATAAGCCTGCCACTACATTTCTGTGAAGGAAAATCACCTTGTTGGAGTGAAACTCCTGGGTAAAATACTGAAGCGCTTTCAGATTCATATTATCCGACATTTCTGTGACCTTCTTTTATACCTGCATTGCTTCATACTGCTGGTTTTGGGCACAAGTTTTTTGTGCACTATTCTGGAAACAAACAAAAAAAAAAAAACAAAAACAACACCCACCCCTGCCCCACCATCACTCCTTCCCCAGCCCCAACCCTAACAAAACCAACCTGCAGAATGTTCAGGATTTCAAATGCGAACAAGCATAGATGGGACATCAAAAGATGGATCCTGCTTAGATGCCAGAAGCCGCGGTGGGACGGGGAGCTCGGATCCCCTGCGGGGGGAGACGAACAGAAGCCAAACCAATATGGTTGAAAAATACACTCCGATTTATTAGCAGTCTAAAGACACTTATATAGTATACCAGCTTGTTAGCTCCTAAGTGGCTTAACACTTATCAGGACACATTTCTATTTCTACACAATTGGACTACATTGGCAGTTTTCCACAGTCTTGTTATGATCAAAAGAATTTTACCCTTGCCTCCCTTATACTCCTAGATATCACACCTGCAAGTACGTTACTCATGGAAATTTCTCAGGCTGAAACTGTTTAGCTTCACACAGAGACTTTCCCATGGAAAGTGTCTCACACACACAGGCCCAAAAACCTCCACCTCAATAGCTTGCACAGTTCTTTTATTGATCCCAATAATTCCATTCTCCAACACTTAGACATTTGTGCATGCAGTGCTCTGCAATCAACTAAATTCTACTTCTCGTACACCAAATATTTCTCTTCGGAACTCCTTGTTCTCCATTTCAACCCTTCTGGGAGGGTAATCGAGGAGATACTCTACATAGTTTTAGCACATGTTGCACTAGTCAATTAAATCCAATGCACAGCATTACTTGACTAACTGAGGCGGTGACAAGGTCAATTAAGACCTGTTCATATCTTAATTTGGAGTTCTTCCAACTGCTTGAAAAGTGAAGCCTTGGACATTGAAGGTTCAGACTAAGGAGGAACCAAAGCGTGGACAGCATCTCCCTTCTGCTGGAAGCCTTGAAGTTCACCACTGCAGTCTGCAGCCCACACAGATCATCTGAGTATTGTAAAAGTTCTCCAAGGAAGAACAAGAACAAGGCTAAGGCATGCAAACAAACGCTGATCAAAAGCACTTGATGCTCTTGGACAAAATATGTAACCTTCACTTTTGGAAAGACAAGGTGACTATGGTTGTCTCTACAGTACTAGTAGGAAAAAATCCCTGAAGTTTTGCAAACCCTCTTTTCAGGGGTTTGTTAACTTCATTTTTGTTAAGAATTGGGGAATACAGAGAGACCTGTCACTTTTTTTGCAGAATGCCATAGAAACTGCTACACTCACTTCAACAACAGTCCGTCATACATGAAATCCCTAATTAGCTTGGTCTTTGCATGTTAAGCTCTTTAATTCGTTAATTTTGAGTTAAACAATTTTTTAATTGAATGTTAAAGTTAACCCATCAGCCCAGGTACACAAATCAAGTTTAATTATTATTGTTTTCACTTGTTCAAAGCAGTTTATTTGCACCAGTCCCAGTTAAAATTCCCCAGTTAAAAGTTCTCCAGTTAAAAATCCCTTTTCAAACTTTAAACCACTTGTACACTGTAAGAGTTGTTTTTCCTATGTTCATTGTCTACTTTTATAAGTGTTTTAAGAGGTATTAGATGTATTTTAATATTTTTTTTTAGGTTCTACTTTGCACTTTAGCCTGAGGACCAACTCCAAGACCCCAGTTTCTAACAGCCAGCAGCTATTTTTAGCCCTATAGCCGTTATTCTGCAGTCAAGCTCCATGGCAACCTGAATCTTAATGAGGACATGTTACCACCCTTACTTCAGCTGTTACTACCCCCCTGACAACGACGAGCTATTGGTAGACAGAGATGATCTGTCAAAAGGAAAGCACCAATCACTTTGGACCAAAGGGGTGTGCTGTGGGCGGGCTGTGGGCGGACTGGGGCGGAGCAAAGGCACTATAAAACAACCAGGCACGCCTCGGAGCAGCGCAGACCAGTGCAGATCAGCTGTAGTGGACACCAGTGCTGGGTACTTAAGCCTTACTCCTATTAAGGAGTCTTTAATAATTTTTACCTTTGACTTTTGGATTAGCTAAAAGTCAGCCCAGCACTGCAAGTTCTTCCATCAGAGGTCCAGTGCTGTCTAAGCCTGAAGATCTCTAATCCCTGCGCTCCTGGGGCATACCTCCTGAGCCACTAGGATCCCAAATTTTTATATTTTGGTTATTTTTGTAATTTTTCAATTTTTCCGTTTTTAATAAATTATTTTAATTTTTACTAAGAGTTGTCTCATTCCTCACAACTCTTTTGGGGGCTCGGTCCAGGATCCTGTTTTTCTGCCCTAAAATCCAGGGATTTTGGTTAATTTTACTATTTTTGAATTTTTGCGATTTTTTTTGGTTTTTTCCCTTGGATTTTCTGGGCTCCCACAAGGATTACTGCAGTGGAGAAAGGACACCTCCAGTGGAGAAGGACTTTGTGGTAAGGCTTGAACCCTTCTTAAAGGGAACTTAGTTAGGGACTTACCCTTTTTAAGGGCTACTAGTTTTTGGGGAAACCTCCGGGTGGAATTCCCTTTGTGAGAGTGAGTGTGGGGTTGGCCATCCCCAGTGTGTATGTGAGTGTGACTGAAGGGATTCGTTCTAAGGGGCACCACGAGGGATCACCCTTTTAGAGACACAGAAGGGGATCGAGGGTGGTGGTCAGCCTTTCAGGGGGAGGTTTCCATGTTTTAGGGGTGTGCGCAGCCCCAATTCAGTTTTATTAGTGTCTCAGTCTCCTCGGGTCTACAACAGAGGAGAAACCTCATTTTAAACCCCTTCCTTTTTTTCGGCGGGAGCGCCGCCATTTTGTGTCTTTTTAATTTGAACTGCACCCTTTTGTTGTTAACTTGTTTTAGTTAAACTCTTGTGGTCAGTGCTATCTAGCACCTTTATACTCTCTGTTAGTTTGGGTTGTTTGAGTTACTGGATTATAGTTGTAATTTGCTTTATCTGCTTTAATCATAAGATACCACTTTGGTATTTTGAATTACTGTTTGTGTTATTCATTATAATCTTTTTCCTTTAATTCAATTATAAATATTTTAAATTTATCTCTCCTTTGCTAATAAAGGCAACTCTTGTCTCTTAAGTTTTAAGTATTATATATATAAAGCTATCTAAATTTCAGTCATACTTTAAACAATTTAAATACACATTAATTATTCTTATTATAATTAAAATTAATTTTTGTGCACCATATTTGTTTTTCTCACCAGCCTACCATATTTAATTTTCCCACAGATTCACCATCATTAATTCCCTTATACATCTACTATCCCTACTTACTTTTCTCTACATTAGTTGTATTGTATTTTATGCTCATAAATCTATTACCATTGTAATTTTATATTGTGATAGTGTATTGATTTTAGGTTATTTTGTAATATTATCTCCTTATACAATATTCTAATTGTTTTATACAATATAATACTTTGGTTTATTTAATTAAAAAAAAAAAAAAAAAAAAACAACCAAAAAAACTTCTTCTGCACAAGCTACTTGTTTGCTTCCCAGTAACAAAATGGGACAAGCAAATAGCAAAAAGAAAGACCTAATGAAGAAATACAAAATCTTCCCAGAGAGTCCATTAGGACAAATGCTCTTAAAGTGGGAAGAAAATCTTTTAACTAAAGAAAAAGACCAGTGCCAAATGATTAGATACTGTGTTTTTAAGTGGCCAAAACATAAAATTAACAAAGATGGGCTCAAATGGCCCAAGTATGGGTCTTCTGAAAAGTGGCTTTGTGAAGCTTTGTATTCTTATGTACATTACAAAGCTCCAAAACATTCTGACGAATTAGACTATGCTAAAATTTGGTCAAATTATTGGCAAAAACAAAATAAAGAACAAGACAAGAAAATAGAATTGGAAGAGGAAACTAATTCAATTGGACTTAATAAAAATTCAAACAAAATTTTTTCCATTTCAGAAGAACACAAAGAAAAACAAAAACCTAAATTAAATCAACCAAAGTGGGACCCCCTAGACTACCTTCCTCCAGTAACTCCTCCAGAAAGGAGGGTCCAAATTGAACAAAAAAGGGTCCTTCCTTCATCAAGCCACCCAACCGAAAGGGACTCAGAAAGTGAGAATGAAAGTGAAAAAGAAAATTCTGTTCCTTCCTGCTCTCACAAAAAGACAACCGGACAAAGGATTTCTTCTAGCCAGGATGGCCCAGCATCTTGCACTAGAAAGAAATCATTTAAAACACCCGACTGTCCCACCTGCCTTAGCACTCCCCATGAGTCTAAAATTTTACCTCTTAGAGAGGTACCCATGGGAAATGCTAAAGGAGGAATTGGTTATGTAGTTGTACCTCTGGCTTCATCTGAGGTACGAGAATTTAAAAAGGAGATGAAAAGTCTAATGGCTGACCCCATTGGGTTAGCTGATCAATTTGACCAATTCCTTGGCCCTAATCTTTATAATTGGGGAGACATGCAATCCATCTTACACTCTCTATTTACTATGGAAGAACAAAAACTAATTAGAGCTGCAGCACTGACAATCTGGGACAGAGAAAATAATTCCAATCAGGGCCCAATTGGAGAACAAAAATTACCACTGACAGACCCTGAATGGAACCCAAATTCAGAAGAGGGCAGGAGGAACATGAAAGACTACAGAAATTTAATTATAAAAGGGATTAGAGAAGCTGTTCCTCGAGTTAATAATATGAAAAAGTCATTTTGTGGGGAACAGGAAAAGGATGAGTCCCCAACAGCTTGGACGGCTCGGTTAAGGAATAACATCCAACTTTATTCTGTCATTGATTTAGACAGTGAAGGAGGCAAAACTATGCTAAAGGCACATTTTGTGCTTCACTCCTGGCCTGACATCAGGAAAAAATTGGAAAAATGGCCAGAGAGGGAACTGGATGAATTACTGGAGGAAGCCCAAAAAGTCTTTGTTAGGAGGGATGAAGAGAGAATGAAGGCTAAAAGCCAAATAATGAACAACAGTACTAGTGCTCCAATTCACAACCCTCCTACACAAAGAACTTTCCAAGGGGGTATCCCACAACAGCATTGTCCTCAGCAACAGCCACAAACTTGCCATATACAACCTACCCTACAATCTACCTCAAACGTCCAGGGACTCAAAAGATTATTTTGCACATATTGTAATAAAGAAGGCCATGGGCACTGGCAATGTTTTAAAAAGCAGAGAGATCAAGGAGCCCTCCAAATGGAGGGACAAATTTTGAACAATTGAAGAGGTCAGGGGCTCTATTCTCTGGGGCAAAAACATCTTAAAGAGCCCTTGATAAAATTAGAAGTTGGACCCCAGAGACAGCAAGTGGAGTTTTTAGTGGACACAGGTGCCGAAAAAACCTGTGTCACTGAAACACCTCCAGGATGTTTTATTTCTCAAGATACATTAGATATATATGGTGCTAATGGTGAAAGCTTTGCTGTTCCTGTAATTAAAAATGTAACCTTTTCCATACAAGGACGCACCCATACAGGGGACGTTCTATACCTACCTCAAGCTGGGATCAATCTTTTAGGACGTGACTTCCAAATACCTCTGAGGGTTGGGGTGGTACCGCAAGGTGGAAAAATGACCACTAAATTGTTTGTTTTATCTTTAGTAGATGAGCAACACATTGACCCAGTAGTGTGGGCCAAACCTGGCAACCGGGGAAAAATGGACATCACACCTCTAACAATTGAGTTGCTCCCAAATAACCAGCCAGTACGTGTACCACAATATCCCCTCTCCAAGGACAAAAGAAAGGGCCTGAAGCCTGTTATCATGGACCTATTACGAGATGGAATTCTCGAGACCTGCAAATCCACTTGCAACACTCCAATTTTGGCTGTCCAAAAACCAGATAAGTCATTCCGGCTGGTACAAGATCTGCGTGAGGTCAATAAGAGAGTCCAAACCAGGTATCCGTTGGTGCAGGACCCCTATACACTCCTGAGTCGGGTACCCTCAGCACATGCCTGGTTCTCTGTTATTGACCTTAAAGATACTTTCTGGTCATGTCCTCTAGATTCTCATTGCAGAGACATCTTTGCATTTACCTGGGAGGATCCAGACACTGGACGGAAGCAGCAGCTGCACTGGACTCGCCTGCCTCAAGGTTACACCGAGGCACCCACACTCTTCGGCCAAGCGCTAGAAGATTTGCTAAGTTCCTTTTCTCCACCCGAAGGGATTCAGGTAACTCAGTACGTAGACGACCTGCTCCTCTCTGGGGAACAGGAATCTACGGTAAGAACTGCTACAATTCAGTTACTGAATTTTCTAGGGAGGAACGGGCTGAGGGTGCCAAAACTTAAATTACAATTCGTGCTACAGGAGGTGAAGTATTTGGGACATCTAATTGGCCATGGCACAAAAAACCTCAGTGCCGAAAGAGTAGAAGGAATCCTAAATTTACCACCTCCAACTTCAAAACGAGAAATTCGGCAATTATTAGGCCTATTTGGATACTGCAGACTGTGGATTGATCAGTATTCACAATCTGCCAAATTTTTATATGAAAAACTAATGGAAGAAGAACCTTTTAATTGGACTAATTCAGACACACAAAAATTACAAAATCTGAAAGAGAAATTAACAAAAGCACCCGTTTTAAGCCTCCCTTCACTAGAAAAGCCCTTCGATCTATTTGTTAATGTGGAGAAGGGAATTGCCTATGGCGTCTTGACCCAAGAGTGGGGTGGAGTCAGGAAGCCAGTTGCTTTTCTTTCCAAATTACTAGATCCAGTGTCCAGAGGATGATCCGTCTGCATCCAGGCCATCGCTGCAGCAGCCGTTCTGGTCTCGGAGAGTCAAAAACTCATTTTTGGTGGAGACTTGACAGTGCATACACCACACTCAATCAAAACCATTTTAACTCACAGGGCTGCAGAGTGGTTAACTGACCCAAGAATAGTCAAATATGAAGCCATTCTCATGCACTCGGACCACCTGAGGTTAGTTGTGTGTACACACCAAAATCCAGCTCAATTTCTTTATGGGACCCCATCAGAAAAAGAAATTGAACACAATTGCATTGAGATAATTGACATCCAAACAAAAGTTAGAGAGGACCTGGTGGACTGTCCCCTCAATGAAGGGGAAATCCTCTTCATTGACGGGTCATCTCGAGTGGTGGATGGAAAACCATGCTCTGGCTATTCAGTGGTCGATGGACACCAAATGTGCATGCTAGAAAAGGGCAAATTACCATCAACCTGGTCAGCTCAAGTCTGTGAGCTCTATGCCCTAGAAAAAGCACTCCACTGACTGGCCAGAAGCATCGGTACCATTTACACTGACTCCAGATACGCTTATGGCGTAGTCCACACTTTTGGAAAAATCTGGTCCGAAAGGGGGTTCCTAAACACCAAAGGGAAAGATATCCTACATAAGGAATTGATCCTAAAAATTCTAAAAGCACTGCAACTGCCTCAGGTGATCTCAGTGGTGCATATTCCAGGCCATCAATCAGGAACCACAAAAGAAGCTCGAGGGAACAACCTAGCAGACTTAGCAGCAAAAGAAGCAGCAGTGGAAGAAGAGGTAAAAGTCATGGAAGTGAACCAACTTCCAACCAACACCCCCACAACTGACACTATTCCACAAACTAACATTTTACCCACGTCCATTTTTACTGATCAGGAAAAACAAAAATTAGTTTTAATTGGAGCTAATGAGAATTCTCAAGGCCGCTGGTATTTACCAGATAAACGCCAAATTTTAAACAAAAATTTAACCTGAGAAATTCTACAAAATATCCACCAAAGCAATCATTGGGGTTCAAAGGCTCTGGCGGATCACTATCTCAGAACTTTTGGATGCATTGGTGTTTATGAAATAGCCAACTGAATAACCCGGGACTGTGTAATCTGTCAAAAAGTTAACAAAAAGGTAATGAAAAAGAACACTGGCAGAGGAATTGAATTAGCAATCAAGCCTTTCCAAAACATTCAAATTGACTTTACAGAAATGCCTCCTGTCCATTACCTATTGGTAATAGTTGATCACCTTACTCACTGGGTGGAAGCTATTCCAACTGTCAATGCAACAGCCCAGACAGTGAGTAAAGTGATCCTCGAGCAAATTATCCCCCGTTACAGGATAGTCCACTGCATAGATTCGGATCTAGGTACCCATTTTACCTCCCAAATTGTACAACAATTGGCTCAGCAATTAGAAACAAATTGGAGATTACATACCCCGTGGCATCCGCAGAGCTCTGGGAGAGTGGGACGAATGAACCAGACAATCACCTCACAAAATTAATGCTGGAAACAAAATGGACCTGGGTAAAATGCCTTCCACTTGCTCTTCTTAGAATTAGAACGCAGCCAAGATCTGATTTGGGTTGTTCACCATATGAGATGTTGTATGGATTGCCCTATCTTGCTATGCCACAAGAGCTGAATGCAAAAGAGTGTGGAAACACCAATGTACAACAATATGTACAGTTAATTGCCAAAAATGTGGAGTTGCTAAGGGAAAGAGGTTTTCTTCCACAAATTCCCCCACTTGATTTTAATTTACATCACATCAATCCAGGTGACTGGGTGTTAATAAAATCCTGGAAAGAAAAGTCATTGTCCCGGGTTGGGTTTGTAACCGGGCAGAAACACCAATTTAGTGTAGTGGTTTGGTCCAAAATACTCATTACTGTTTATCTTCTGTGAGATAAGAATTAGGAGAAATGCAAAGCAGGCACCAACCTTGAGAGAATATAAAGAAGTTTATTAACAGACCTAAAAAAAAGCAAACAAACAAAAAAAAAATATACCACCTTCAGAACTCTCCTCCTCCCCCCACCTTCCTCCCTTCTCCCAGTGACAATGTAAAAAGACAACCCTTGAGATGTTCAGTCTGTTTACCACTTCCATAATAACCTTGTTCAGTCCATTTAGAAAGAGAAGTCTCTTCTTGCTCGTGGTATGAAAACAGTATCACAACGAGACAGCCACCCAATTCCAAATACTGTTCAGTCCATTTAGGAAGAGGAGTCTCTCTGCTTGGGATGTGAGTCCCTTCCCCCAACTTGCAGCTTTTCCCGCAACTGCTTTCGAGGGTCCACTCTTGAAGTTTTTGGGGTACAATTTTAAGGTTAAGCTGTTCAGAAACAAAAACACAGAGGCCCTTCTCCTTCCCTGGGAGCAAAGGGTCTTCCTCATCTTCATCGTTAGGACTATCTCTGGGAGCATCTCTAGGAATTGAGGTTTCTCCTTTCCCATTTGGAGCAAAAGTCCTCATCTGGTCCATCTCTCCCTGTCCAAGCTTCTCATGAAATTACAGCTGCGTCAGCATCTGCCTATTGCTTACGAGTTGAACACTCCACCCCCCATATCTTCATGAAATTACAACGAGATACTCTGATATATCATAGCTTCACAACAGACTTTCAGCTGTAAGCATCTCCTCTCTCTCTTCCCCCAGGTTTTCAGCTCTTCACAGCAATAAAAGGGTTAATCTCTCCTCGGCCTTGCAGCTGTGTGGCTTATCACTGTTGGCCACCTGACCTCTGCCGGACAG
The DNA here is from genome assembly GCF_041296385.1 of Aphelocoma coerulescens. Classification (NCBI taxonomy): domain Eukaryota; kingdom Metazoa; phylum Chordata; class Aves; order Passeriformes; family Corvidae; genus Aphelocoma; species Aphelocoma coerulescens. The sequence continues at coordinate 862,281 of NW_027184083.1, read as the reverse complement.
AGGTGCTGCTTTGCTGAAATCTTGGCCGCAGTGAAGGGGGGGGGGGGGGGGGGGGGGGCGGGTTCCGAGCCGCTCTGGTTGAGCACGGCAAGGCAGTGGGGGGGGTTCCACGGCTGGAACAGGCCCATGGCTCCAGGCTGGCCGTGGCCCGGCCCAGCCTGGCCCAAGCAGGGCCTGGCCGGGGCTGCTGGCGCCTGCACGGGGCCTGCAGCCACCTGTCCCAGCGCCGGAAACGAGAGAGAGCTTGGGGGGGAGTTTGTCTATTCTTAAGTGTGTATCACAGAGGCAGTCACAACTTTAGGTGCCTTAAAGAATTGTCCATATTCAAACTGGCCAGCTGATAGGTTCTATCAGGTCCCAGAGGAAGCTGTAAGCACCCCTTAGCAAGGACATCCCTTCCGGGACTATGCTTGCTAACCTATGACATCATTAACCCCATCTTGGGAAGGTCCATTTCAGGTCCAGCTAACCACTGAAACAGCTGTCCGAACATTTGAAAAGGGCTGGACACACGTCAAGAGAGTGAAGGGTCTGGTAGCACCACCAATTGAAGAAAAGAAACCTCCAGACAAACCATCAAACTAAACACCCTGTTTGAAAGCTCCACTCAGCATCCCTCAGTCCAAGTTAATAAAACCCTGTACTCTCAGTTCTTCCCCAGTTATACCCCGTTAATAAGTGCAGTTTATCCCCAGTTATACCTCGGTAATAAGTGCTAGCTACAAGTTGTTAAATTAAGTTGAAAATATTTCGCTGTTAATTCTGTTCTTTGTTATTCCGTTTTACAGACTCTGCCTTCACACAACCATATTGTCACATCAACTGTATAGTAAGGCTCCATTTGAAGCCAGCATTCTCTTTCAATAACAGTCCAATCAGACTCCAAAATTATGGGCATGATAACTCTAATCTTTGACAAGGCCAACCCTAAAATAACCATGAGTTTCCAGAAGCCTGAGATCACTGAAGAACCATCTGAAGGTGAGAAGCCTAAAGAAAGGACTAAAGAAGCAAAGATGACAAGCCCCACCAGCAGAGGCAACCCAAATGCTGACAGCTCCTCTCGGGTCTGCCTAAAGGGGAAAGTGAGCAACATCCTGCTACTAAATGTCATCTGTCTCTGGGTCCTCTGGCCTCCCTTCACCCAAGCAGCCGACAGCCGCTGTAACAAATGTTACAAGACTGTGTATCAGGCAGAAGGAGGCTCATTCCAAATCCGACACTTTTTCCGAGCACATACTTATGTTAATCCATCTTGTTACAACATAACAGGGCTGAGTATCTGGTCAGAAAAAGGTCACAGGTATTGGATTGGCAGAAACATTGGCACCCAAGTACATAAGCAGAAGGGAGAGTGCCCCTCCCAAGACAATTGGCTCTGTTTCAATTTTAGATACATAACCAGGACAGAAGATTTGTTAAAAAGAAAGACCTATGACACCGACCTGATCCAAGAGGTGGTCATAGAAGAAAAGGAAAAACAAAAAGAAAACAATCCTTTGATGTCAAGGAAAAACTTATTTATTGGCCTGGCAGAAAGGATTGGACAACAGCTAAATTTAACAAATTGCTGGGTGTGCGGAGGAACTTTAGAATCGGAAAGTTGGCCTTGGCGGGGAGTCAGTCTTGGACCCCCCGATTTACTCCGACTGAGTAATCTTTCCCCCACAACCTGACACGACAATGAAACCTGGCTGCTAAGCAATTCTGTTATTGGAGAAGAATGCATCTGGAGGAAAGGAAGAAAATTTTTAGAAGAAGTTGGTGAGACAATATGCAAAAGGTACCTGGTAACTGATGGGCAAAAACACTGGTGGATACCCCAAGAACCAGATGTATTCTGGTCTGCAGAAAAGGTTAAAAACAAAAATTGCATTTTGAATCCCGTTAAAAAACTCTGGCAGTGCTGGGATCAAGGAAATCCATACTCTTTCCTGCCACAAATTTCCAAGTACTGGATCACAGCAGCAAGTATACAACCCCACTTCTGGGAAGCACCACAAGACCTCTATTGGATCTGTGGTAGCCGAGATTACTCCAACTTACCATCTCGCTGGAAAGGGAGCTGCACTCTTGGAGCCATTCAACCAAACTTCTTCCTACTTGCTGAAAACGCTGGAGCCCACCTTGGAATCTCCCTTTATGATGAACTTTCCCGTACTAAGAGACATGTAATAGGAGGGACCCAGAGATGGGGAGAAGAAGAGTGGCCAGCCGAGAGGATCCTAGAGACTTATGGACCTGCAACATGGGCACAAGATGGGAGCTGGGGGTACCGAACTCCCATCTACATGCTAAACCGGATCATCAGACTGCAAGCACTAATTGACGTAATCACTAATGAGACCTCTCTTGCTCTTGAACTGCTTAACACACAGCAAGGGCAAACTCGAGCAGCCGTGTACCAAAATCGGCTGGCATTGGACGATGTACTAGCAGAAGAAGGTGGAGTATGCAGCAAGTTTAACACCTCAGACTGCTGCATCCACATTGATGATCATGGTGAAGCCATCACCAAGATTACCCAAAACATCAGGAAACTAGCCCATGTTCCAGTGCAGAAATGGCAGCCCTTGATCACTTCTGAATGGTGGGGAAATATTTTCCAAGGACAATGGTGGAAGAAAGCTTTAATTATTGTTGGACTTTCCCTTACAGGACTTATTTTTCTCCCTTGTTTAATCCCTTGTTTCATCCGTCTAATCACCACTGTCATCCAAAGCATGCCACTGATCCAAGATCTCCAAGGACAACAGCAGTATCCACCATCCACTCGAAAGATTATGTATATCAATAATAATAAGAAAACCAAAAAGGAAAGAAAAATTGCCCAGCAAGTGTGGGACAGTTTTAAAGAGCTTGAATCTATCCCTGAAGAGCTATCCACCTCCACTTAAATGCAAAGACCAAAGATGCGAGCATGAGAAAAAGGGGGGACTTGTCATACATGAAATCCCTATTTGTGCTTGGTCTTTGCATATTAAGTGCTTTAATTAATTAATTTTGAGTTAAATATTTTAAAATTGAATGTTAAAATTAACCCATCAGCCCAGGTACAAAAATCAAGTTCTATTATCAGTGTTTTCAATTGTTCAAAGTAGTTTATTAAGAGAGAGTTGCACCCTTCCCAGTAAAAATTCCCCAGTTAAAATTCCCAACTTAATGCTCCCTTTTCAAACTTCAAACCACTTATACACCATAAGAGTTATCTTTCCTGTGTTTACTGTCTACTTTTACAAGTGTTTTAAGATGTGTTGGATGTATTTTACTACTTTTTTTAGGTGTTTTTACTTGTACTTTGGTTCCAAGGCAAATTTCAAAACCCCAGTTCCAACAGCCAGCCCAGCCCCGTAGCCATTATCCTGTAGGCAAGCTCCATGGCAACCTGAATTTTAATGAAGGCATTGTAGCACCCTTATCTCAACTAGTACCACCCCTCTGACAAGGATGAGCCATTGGTGGACAGAGATAATCTGTCAAAGGGAAAACACCAATCACTTTAAACCGAAGGGGGGGGCTGTGGGCGGGCTGTGGGTGGACTGGGGCGGGGCAAAGGCACTATAAAACAATGGACCAGACAGAGACACGCCCCTTTTCTCCCTCCAGCCTTGCTGAGGTGGAGGTCAGTGCTGGGAAAGCCTACTCCTATTAAGGAGCCTTTAGAAATATTTTTTTTTTTTTTGCTTTTGGACCAGCCAAAAGCCAGCCTAGCACTGTAAGTCCTTTTTCTCTACCTGAGGTCCAGTGCTGTTTCAGCCAGAAGATCTAAAATCCCTGTGCTCCTGGGGCATACCAGCTATCGAGCCATAGGATCCAAAATTTTTATATTTTTCTAATTTCTGTAATTTTTTTCACTTTTCTGTTTTCAATAAATTATTTTAATTTTTACTAAGAGTTGTCTCATTCCTCACACCCTTAAAGACATCCTCCCCCCAACCCTCCCTCCTTCCCAGGGGCTGTGGGGGCATCTCTGCATCCGGCACCTCCATCTTTGGAGCCGCCAGGGATTGGCTCTGCCAGACATGGAGGAAGCTTCCAGATCCTTCTCTCAGAAGCCACCTCTAAACCAACCCTGCTACCAAAAACCAGGCTGTGCAAGCCAAATAGAGCCCAAAAACTGGGGACCCAGGTATGCAGGAGCTCAGCTGCACCCCAAAATGGGGATGGAGATGTCCAGGGGCGCAGGTGTGCCCAAAAACGAGGCCCCAGCTGAGGGCATTCCCTGCTCGGCTGAGCGCTGCCTGAGGGCTGGGGCTGCAGCTCCTCCAGAGGGGATGTCCCGAAAACAAGGGACCCCGACAAGCCCCTCACAACCCCCGGGGCTGGGCTGGCCCTGCCTGGATGCCGGGAGACACCAAAACCGCTCTGTCCCTGCCCTCTGCTACTGCACATGGACAGGAAATACAAGGAAAAGCCCAGGAGCTGAGAGAAGGAGCGGGAGAGATCCCGCCCCGAGCACCGGCACGGGCACAACAGACCCAGCCTGGGCACAGGGAGGGAATTTATTACCAACCAAATCACAGCAGCACAAGGAGAAGGCAAAGAAATCTCTCCAACACCTTCCCCTCACCCAGCGCGGATCACCCGGAACGGGGGTCACCAGGGCTCTGCCCAACGGGGGTCACTGGGGATCATGCAACGCCGATCCTCCCATGGGGGATGGAGCTGGAGCAGCGCACGAAGCTCTTCCCGCACTCGGGGCACTCGCAGGGCTTCCCTTAGCGGTGCCTCCCTTGGTGTTGAGCTGTGGTTGAAACCCTTCCCACACTCAGGGCAGCGGAAGGGCCTCTCCTCTGTGTGTATTGGCTGATGTAAGGGGACATGATCCCCCCAAGGGGCTCAGCTTTGGGGTCCTGAAAGATCCAAACATACGCACACAAAAAAACCCTCCCAAGACACTAAAAGATATTTGGGGCTTGGTTCTGGAATCTGCCAGCTCCAAACACTCCCCAATAAAAAAGCCCTCTCAGGGACCCCCTGATAGATTTGGGACCAGCTACCCCTCCCCAGCCACCTGCAGGATGCCGTGGGGGGATGCTCCAGGGGCCGGGAGTGCTGCGGACACAGCGGGCACTGGAACCTCCTGCTTCTTCTTCTATTCCTGTTCCTGCTCCTCCTCCTCCTGCCCCTCCTTTTCCTCTCTCCTCCACCTCCTGCTGTTCTCCTCCTTCCTCATCCCGCCTCCTCCCCAGTTCCTGCTTTCTGTATATTTAGAGTGGAGAACTTTGCTTGTTTTTAGAACTAGAACAGAGATCCCAGACGGAACAATCCTTGCTGGTTTTAGTCAGCAGCATCAGTGACTAAAGGTCGTGATTCCTTTGGTTTGGTCCGGTCCTCGTTCCTCCTCAGTGTTCAGGCTTGGCTATGGGCTGTCCTTGTCTGCTGCATTTTCTGGGTTCCTCTTGGATCCTTTGAGCAACAGGCTGTGCCCTGGAAGGATCCTTTGTGCTCCTTTGTGACAGAGGAGAACCTTCCAGGCGGTTCTTGCGGGAGCTGCTGCTGTGATGTCACGGGAACGCTGCCACGTCCTCACCGTGTTCCCGTTGCTGTGGGGAACGGAGCCCTCAGTGTCCAGAGCAGCTCTGGGCACCCGCTGGTTGCCGGAGGATCCTCCTGCCCGAGGCATTCTCAGCAGCCAGCCCACCCCCTGCCGGGTGTCCTTCTGTGCTTGCAGAGGTACAGTCTGCACCGTGTGCAGCACAGCCAAAATGATCCAGCAAACGGTTGCTGCAGTTTGCACTCTGTACTCTGTGGCTTATTCGGGGTATTTTTTAGCCCACTTGGCACGTAAGTCGAGGTTTTCCCTGGGTGCAGCATCGGTGCCTTCGGGCTTGCTGTGTGCTTTCTGTTCTCCCACTGGAACTGAGCTGCCTTTGTAACCAAATTGCCATTAAGACACTGTTGCTTTGGGAGAGCTCCTGCCAGCAGCTGCAGCTGAAACAGGGGGTGTCTGCAGCCAGCGGGGCGTGCACAGCATTTGCAATGGAGCCGGGGGGCTTCTGTTCCCTCAAGCACAGAGTCTGTGCCAGAGGAGCATGGAACTCCCTCCGTTGGCTGCTCCAGCCAAGAGCTGACACAGCCCAGGATTCTGTGCTGTTCTCTTGCTTGCTGTGCGAAGGGACTGTGGCTCCTGGAGGGATGTTGTGGAAGCAAAATGCTCTCTCGGGGTTGCCTTGCTCCGTGGGAGTTCCCACCACAGGCAGGTTTTTCCTAACAGCATCTGGTTCGTGTTCCCTGTCCCACTGCAGGGCACCTCACGCGTGGATCCCGAGCAGCTCCTCCTTCGGTGAGTGGGAAAGGAACCTTTGGTGGTCGGAATTGTGCAGAGAGTTGTGAGCTTGGCGTGTGGCAGTTGAGCGCCAGCCTGGGAGGCTGAAGGAAAGTTCCTGCCAGTGTCTTTGCAGCAGCAGAAGCAGCAAAGGGATCCCTGGCACTTTTCTCCTTCTCTGCTGAAGAGCTTTTGAAGAGCTGCAGGTCTGGTTTTGCAGGCAGAAGATTGCTTGCTGTCTTTAGCCACGGTAGAATATGGAATTCCCAGCAATAAGTGGCAATGTCGACTTTAGCCCATTTCTAGTTTGAACAGCTCCGAATCCCATTTCTGCTTAGTGCAGCTGGATGTGTAGCTGAGGATAAATAAGGCGATAACTGAGATAGAACTTCCCGTCCCTCACTCTACCATCTGTCCACAGGGCACAAAAGCAGCATCAGCTCCTCCTCTGGCTCCCTCTGCTTCCAAAGAGGAGTCCAAAGAGGAGGAAGAACGCTGTGAACTTCCTGCTGTTCTGGGGGATGATGGTGAACTTCCCTCTGTCCTGGGAGATGAGGGCAAACATCCCACGGTTTGGGAATACAACAGTGAAGCTCCTGTGGTGTGGGGTGAGGATGCTGGACATCACCTGGTGTGGGACGAGGACAGCGAGGTTCAAGTGCCATGGGACAAGGACGATGGACATCTCCCAGCATGGGACGAGGACAGAGGACATCCTGTGACTTGGGAAGAGGACGGTGCAATTCTCCCGGCATGGGAAGAGGACAGCAAATGTCCCATGGCTTGCAAAGAAGACCAGGAACCCGCTGAATTTTGGGAAGAGGATGGGGAACCTCCCTCTGCTTGGGAAGACGACACTGAACCTCCCTCTGCTGCGGGATCCTGGGCTGAACATTCTGACAGCAGCACAGCCCTGCAGCCAGAGGGCAGAGAGGAGTGGTGCCTGATGCAGCTGAGTACGTCTGCTCTGCTGCTGTGTGCCAGAGCAGGGTGCTGCGTGTGTGTCTCAGCATCAGCTGCACCCAGGCTTGCTCCGCAGCTGAATGTCAGAGTCATTTATTGTCCTTGCCCAGCTGAGACCAAGGGGCTCCCGGCCCCAGGGAGTGGGGCTGCATTTTGGCCCTGCTGCAACGTGGGGTCTCCATCTGGGAGGGAGCGTCTTCCATGTGGTTTCTTTCAGGGAGCACCGTGAGCGTGGGGGAGCCTGCTGAGAAATACCTGGAACTGGAGCAGGTTGGCCAAGGGTAAGTGCACGGCAGTTACTTCTGCACAAGCAGGGGCCAGGTATTTGCTGGTGCAGGATCAAGTGAGAAGCCAGGCAAGCTGCAAACAGCTTCAGACACTGGGGCACGATCCTGCTGTCTCTCAGTCCTGATCAGAATTGGTAACTGTGGTCAGAAGGCACCATCAAAAGCCCCTGAGGCCGGTAGTGTCCTGCCTGCAGCAAGGAGCAGGACCTGGAAGATCTTCTGTCCCTGGAATTTGATTGCCTGAAAGAGCAGCTCACCATCTGGTGGCTGTCAGAAAACAGTTCTCAAGAAGATTCCTTTCAAATATTTTGCTTCCAGAAATATCCACCGGTCAGGATTATCAACATAACAGTTTAGAAACAGAAACCAGAGATGAACTAATAAGTGCTCTTTTCAGCACAGGTAGTAAGCCCCGTACATTCAGTAACAGACACAGAGCTGCTGCACTCGAGGGGAAAATGCATCAGCTGCCTGATGGCAGGGCCCTTGTGGATCCTGCAGCTCGTAGGCAGGAAATGGAAAAGGATGAAATACATTCTTTTCCAGTTCTTTAGACACCCGCTCCCACCCTAGGTTTTGGACTAAAGTAATTCAACGTGGACATTTGGGATTTGCTCCAGCCCTTTTCCTTCGTGTTGGGCCTCAGTTTTCTCTCATACACCTTGTGTGGCACAGGGCTGGTGGCTGCTGCACTGCTGTTTGAAGGGTCGATGCACCCAGGTGTTTTGTAAATGCTGCAGGCAGCAGAGATCTCCTGTCTGGGCTGGCTTTCACTCCCAGGGCCTAAAGCGCTGCTTCTTTCTTCTCTGCTGTTCTGTCTCCAGGGCTTTTGGAACCATTTATAAAGGACTCGACAGGGCCACTGGAGGAGAGGTCAGTGTCACCACGCCCAGCGCGTCGGGCAGCTCTCGAGGGCTTTCCCCTCTGCTGGGAGCTATGGCTGCATCTTTGGAGGGCCAGCAGAGCTTTCCTGCACAGGCTGTTCCTCTGAAGGCACAGCAGTGTCAGCCTGCAGAGCACAGCTGGGACAGACTTGAGCCTTCTGAAGTGCCCAAAGGAATGCAAGGAGGGCAGCGGTGTCTGTCAGAGCAGGACCCGCTGGCTTGGTCTTCATATCTGAAAGCATCAGTGCATCAGCTGGTGGAGGCTGAGGCCTAATTTATCTTCATCCCTGCCTCGGACAGGAACACTGTTTAGCAGTTTTTCCATCCTGCGTTTCATCTTCAAAGGGTACCTCAAGACCTAATTAAGGAGAGATCCTGCTTGGCATCAGTTTGGGGTTTTAGTCCTACTGCAGCTGTTCCCAGAGAGAGGGAGAGGAATGAGAAGATGGATGTGCAGAGCAAAGCTCTCTCCTAAACCCTGCAGCTGTGTTTGGGTCTGGTGTCAGTGACAGCCCATGACAGGGATCATCTGAGCAATGTTTGTGGGTGTTTGCTCTGTTGTGCAATCCCAAACAGAGCAGTTGCGTTTGAAATCATGACCAAATCCCACAGGATTGCTAAAGGGTTCCCGGCTGTTTTGCTCTGTTTTCACAGAACCAAAATTACTTCCTGCTTGCGAAATGTGTTTGAATGATAATTACAGTGGTGGTAAATTAAGGCCGTTTGAGAAGACTGCAGGTGCAGAGAATGTTGTGAGAGCTTTGAGGCTGAGAGCTGAGGGACCATTTCTGCAGAGCTTCCAAGGCCAAATGTCTCTGGCCCTGTGTTCTGTAAGCAGCCCGGCAGTGAGCAGAGAAATGGGCTTGTGGGAATGTCACTTGCTGAGCCCGGGTGTCCCATCCCAAGGCAGTTTGGCACAGCCCGGCTCCGTCGCTCCACAAAGACTTGCTCCGTGTTTGCTGCGGCCTCCTGCCCCAGACTCCTCCAGTTCAAGGGCTGCAATGTCCTTTCAGGTGGCCATAAAGAAAATGAGTCTCAGAGGGCAGAACGGGGAACGAGCTGTGAATGAGATCCTGGTCCTGAAGGACAAGAAGAACCCCAACATTGTCAACTCTTTGGACAGGTGAGTGCTTCAGCTCTTATCCTGTGCATGGGCCCTGCGTTAATCTCTCCTGGCATCCGCAGTCTGTAGCCTGTTTTGAAAAAGCCTCACCCGGCCGTAGCTTCCCAAAGCAAGAGCCTGTCAGTTCACTTCCTCCATGTGCTTTTGTTGCTTTGGTTTGGTTTTTCCTTCAAGCTGACCCAATTTCCTGGGTCTTACGACAAGTGCTGATAAACCCTGTCAGAAATTATTTCCCTTGGCTTCTCCTTCCCAACTCTTTTCCATTGCTGCAGATGCCAGGAAGACCAGGTTCTTGTTTCCAGAAATGCCTCATGTGCCCATTTTGCAATGGCCTTGCCTGTTTCTGAAGGGACTTTCTGCAAGGTTTTCCAAACACTTGACCACTTTTGTCCTAAGTGCGGCACGGCCTCCTGCCCTGGATAACTCTGGAAGTTGTGTTGCCTTGTTCTGGAGGGAACGGTGGAACTGCTGAGTTCAGATGCTGAACCAGCTGGGGGCAAGTGTTGTGGTTCCACATTGATCTGGGCTGTTGCTAAACTGCATTTTTCACTTGCTTGCCATCTAAGGCCTCTCCTTTCCCACAGGTGCCTCCTTCTCCATTAGACTGTGCAGATCCCAAGGACTGTGCAGCCTGGCAGGAATGTCTCTGCATCGGATTCTGTCCTCATTTACAAGTGACCTGGAAACAAAACTCCACTCGAGGCTTTTCCATCGGGGAATTGAGCAGTGCACATTCATCTCCATGCCATTGTTTGCCTCTTCCAGCTTCCTTGTTGATGAAGATCTCTGGCTGGTGATGGAATACATGGATGGAGGAACTTTGCAGGATGTTGTCAGACAGACACGCATGGCTGAAGGAGAGATGGCAGCTGTCAGTCGGGAGGTGAGGGATCCTGCTTGTGCTTCCCATGGCTTGGACACAATGCTCCTTCCAAGCAGGAGAACAGGAGTGGCTCCATGCTCAGAGCTTTGTTTCTGTGTTATTTTTATGAGCTGGAGAAGAAAAAGCCTCTGAAGTGAACGGCCTGCCAGTGTCACTGCACTTCCACTCTGTTCTTGTCCTCTTTCCTGCTGTTGTGGGACTCTCTGTCTTTTTTGATTTGATTTGCTGTTCTCAGCTTTGCCTTGAACCATTAGCCTGGAGCTTGTCTGCACTGCACTCCTGGCCTGTCACAGCAAAGCTGCTGCTGGCAGAATTCTAAACTGTCCTTTCTTGTGTGATTGTGTATTCCGGCCATCGATTTCCACCCTTGTGTTTCTTGCTCTCTCTCAGTGTCTGCAGGGCCTGGATTTCCTCCACTCAAACCAGGTGATCCACAGAGATCTGAAGAGCTCCAACATCCTTCTGGCAACAGACGGCTCTGTCAAGCTGGGTGGGTGTTCCTGGTCAGGCACGGCGCTCCCTGGCTGTGGGTGTGGGGCTGCTTCCCAGTGATGGCCAGAGCCCCACAAGTGCTGCTGGTGGCGGTTCCCAGCCCCTGCTGCCAGCTGAGAGCGGCTGCCTCATGCAGAGAGCTCAGGAGAGGAGCAGGGTGTCAGCAGTGGCTTTGCTCTGGGTATGGCCCTTCCAGAGGGGTGGGAGTTGGAATCTGAAGCTTCAAGGGAATCACTAAAAGCCACTGCATGAAAGCTAAGGGTTCCTTTAAGGGTCCATTTCCATCTTGCCTTGGCTACAGCCCTGAGGACTTTTGCAGCTGGATTCAGTACTGCATTCTCAGACTGAGAGTGGGCAATCTTTGTGCTTGGTTTCCTCATTCCAGCTGCCTTTGACAGTGTTTGTTTCTGTCCTCAGCTGATTTTGGCCTCTGCGCTCAGCTCAGCCCTGAGCAGGAGTAGCGCAACTCCATGGTGGGCACTGCTCACTGGATGGCCCCAGAGGTTGTGACCAGTTCTCCTTATGGCCCCAAGGTGGACATCTGGTCCTTGGGCATTGTGACCATTGAGATGGTGGAAGGAGAACCTCCTTACTTCAAGCACACGGCGGCCATGGTAAGAGGCAAATTTCCCAGAGTTTGCAGAGGCCTGTGAGCACAGAGGGACCCCGCCCTGGGAGGAGCAGCCGGAGGGCTCTGCCCATCGGGAAGGGAATTCCCAGAGGATTCAAGCCTGAGCACAGACGAATATTCTGCAGTCTCCAGAATTTGCTTTGGGTTTTAAGTTGTTGCAGCTCTTCTGTCTGTGAGGATGACCTGAAAACATGAAGCCAGAGCATCAGCTCTAATCTTATCTTGCAGAAAACCCCAGACCAACCCCAAAACCCACACCCAAACCCAACAAGTTTTCTGAAGGAGTTTCTAAAAGAGGTTCTGTGAGATGAACTCCCCCTGACTCTTCTCACTGGGAAACTTGTCTAAAACATGAAGATGATTGTTTAACATCCCCGTAGTCTAACATATTTCTTTCCTAGCCCAAGCTACTGTCTCCATGTCACCAAGCCTGAGCTTTCAGCAACCCAAACCTCGGGCTCCTTGCCTGGCAGTTTCTGGGATGGAACATCTTGAATGCATTTACTTGAGTGTCAGTGGCACTGCAGGGATGCATTTGATGTAAGAATCCTTTGAAATAACACAGGCAGACCACAGTGCCTCTTGAAAATGGCCTGTAAAGCTGGTGTCCGTATTTGGAGAAGCAAAATGGGTTATTTCTGATGGAGGTTCCAACTAACAAAGTCAGCCAATGACATTGGCTCTCAAGGCAAGATCATCTGGATGTTGGAATGGCTGTGGCTGCAGCAGTGTTTGGCTTTTTTGGTTGGCATAGAAAAATGAGCTCTGAGCAGCATCTCTGCCAGGGAGGAAAGTGCCCTTGGAGACTGGGGCTGAGAAACTGGGGTCGCTGTGAGCACTCGTGGGTGTGAAGGAAGCTGGCAGAGCTTTTTCAGAAGTGTTTGCTTTTCGCTCAGGCTCGCTGTCTGATCCGGCAGAACGGGACCCTGCAGCTGCAGGAGCCCAGGCCCCTGTCGGCTCTGCTGCGGGACTTCCTGGAGTGCAGCCTGGAGCCGGAAGAGGAGTGGCGCTGGTCTGCCCAGGAGCTGCTGCAGGTGGATGCGAAGCGGCTGCAGGGGAAACAGCAGCGCGAGGGAGGGGTTTTCTCGTGGGGCCCCTCTCCAATAGTCTCCAGTCTCGCTGCTTTTCACATGCGAAGCCAGCAGAATCCTAGCCTGGTTTGGCTTGGCAGGGTCCTTTCCTGGTCATCTGGACCAGTTGCCTTGCAAGGAGCAGGGACATCTTCAAGCAGATCAGGCGGCTCAGAGCCCTGCCTGACCTGAGCCTGGATGTTTCCAGGGAGGAGGCACCTCCCACATCTCTGGGCACCCTCTGCCAGTGTCTCCCCACTCTTCTGATAAAAAAATTCTGCCTCAGATCTAATCTGAGCCTGCTTCCCTCTCCTGAGTTTAAAACCATTCCCCTTTGTCCTGATGCAACAGAGCCTGTGAGGAACTTGACTTGGGAAAGTAACAGTTCATTTCTTTCTTTTTCATCCTTTGGGGACCACCCATTTTTATCATCAGCCAAGCCTCTCTCCAGCCTGAGCCCTCTGATCGCTGCAGCAAAGCAATTGAAGGAGCAGCGGAGGACGTGAAGCACCTGGGGACAGCGTTTCGTTATAGTAGTTAGGATAAGTGGTTAGTTACGGTAGTTAGCACTGCTAGTTAGTTATGGTGGTTAGGACAGCCTGGTAGTTATGGCAGGTTTTTGAATAAAAACTCTCTTAAACCTCAAGTCCCTTCCTTGTCCCCCTGTGACTCAGCTGCCTGGAGCAATGCGAGGGGAGAGAGAGCCCAGCCTTGCCCAGAGCTGAGCCCCAGCAGAGCCCAGAGCAGCCTCAGCATCAGCAGAGTCAGCCTGGAAGGAGGTGCCTGGAGCCGTCTCGACTGCAGCTGACTCTTGTTTACAAACTGCGTGGGGTGGGAAATGCCACTGGTTCTGCAAGAGGGCAGAGGGCGCCCGGGGAAGGCCCAAGTGCTCCAGGCGATGCAAAAACCTGCCCAGTGCTGGAGAAAAACCACGCCTTTTCCCCTCCCACATGGGCCAAAACATTGAATCCTAAACGAAGTCAAACGGGGCAGGGGAGGAGCCCAGGCCCTTCTGCCCCTGCAAGCCAAAGCATCCCTTGCATGGCTCTGAGCCCCGGTGCCGGTGGCCCCGCCGGCGTTGGTTTCCGTCGGGCTCACTGCCACCAGCCCAGGCCCAGCCCGGGACAGGGCGAGCGCTGGAGGCTGCGGGCGTGGAGATGCGATCCCGGGACACGCATTCGGTGGCACCTGCGAGCGCAAGCAGGGGAGGGGCTCCGGGAGTTACAGGGGGGAAAGGAATAAGGTGAATGTGACTTAAACAAACCCCGTGAATCTGCTTTAGATAGGGCCAGGGAGCTGTAGGTAGGAAGGAATGAAAGAAACTATCACTTCCAGAAAATGTTACTGATTGCCATGGACTGCTGCTCAGCCAAGACCGTGTCAAATTCCTGAACTTAGAGAAGAAGAACAAAGACTCAATGGAGTTATTAATATTGCTTTGTTTTACTAAAACAAACAAAACGGGTGTGTGCATATTGGAGGGCAGATCGGGAAGTCTGAACCTTCCAAGAAACAGACCCGGGGACAGAGCAGCCACCTCTGTCCTACCCACAGCAACCGGGACGAGCCAGCGCTGCTCCGGCACCAGCTCCTGCCAAGGTATCAGCGGGAAGGAGACCGCGGGCAGCCGCTCCTGCAGCGCCCTCACGCCCTGCTGCCCCCGCAGCCAGCCCCGAGCCCCGCCAGAACCGAGCGCGGCTCCCACCTGCACTGGGGCCACCTCGGAGCTCCGCCGCCGCCTCAGCGGTGGTTCCCAGTCACCCCCAGTATGATCCCGGTCACTCCCAGCATCATCCCAGTTGCTTACAGTCACTCCCACTGTGTTTTCAGTATGGTCCCAGTCACTCCCAATAAGATCCCAGTTGCCCACAGCGTGGTCCCAGTGGCTCCCAGTCACACCCAGTATGGTTGCTTTCACTCTCAGTAAGAGTCCAGTGTGGCTCCAGTCATTTCCAGTATGAACCCAGTCACTCCCTGTATGATAGTATTTGCCCCCACTGTGGTCCCAGTTGCTCCCAGTGTCTTGGTTTGAAAGACAGGTGTCTGCCAAGGAAGGCAGGAGTCTCTCCTGAAATGGAAGAAAAAAAATTGCAACCCCCTTCCCTCTGAATTATTATAATTTTGAAATTAAGGAGCTTTATAGGCAAAGATATGAGGAACAGGAATAACAGTTCTTTACTAATATATATCTATATGTGTATAACCAGTCAAACAAACAGCAATAACTATGGCAGTAACAGCAAACAATCACAAACCCAGTCCCAGCCTTCTCAGCTGTCAGGCCCTTTCCCCTTGGGCGCAGTTCCGCTCGCAGCCAGCAGGGGTGCTGGCGGCTCCCGGTGAGCAGGGCAGGTGCGATGGTTCCCCCACTGCTGCAGGGGACGCTCCAGAGCGAGTTCGGGGAGCACGTGGCACTGGAGGCCTGGGATCTGGGAAGGGATGGAACAAAGATTTCAAAAACCCCCTGGGCAGCCAATCCCGGTGTCCAGCCTGACCCTCAGGAACAGCAGGCTGGAATGGCAGGGACGAGCACAAATCACAGGTTTCAGACGAGATGTATCGAACTCCGGAGCTGCGGTGGGAACCCCCGGAGGTCTCGGCAGGCAGGGCGTGCAGGGCTACAGAGTAGCGAAGGCTCGAAGCAACGGCAGGGGTGGGCAGCCACAGCCTGGCTGCCAGTGGGGCAGGGAAGGCGGGCTTGGGATCCCCGGGTCTCTCCGGTAGAAGGAAAGCAGCCGAAGAAGCAGCCTCTCTCTCCATCCAAACACTGGGAACTGACTGCCCACAAACCTAGGTGACAGTGATGCATCCCTCCCTCTATGACCAGGTCCTTTGTTTTCCTTAAGCCCCCAGTAATTTGTCCCCAGGCAACATCTATGGGGAAAATTCCTTTAAGAGAAAAAGAATGTAGGAGGAGAATCCTAAAACCCCAACATTATCCAACCCAAATTTTTCCCATACTAACATGTTACATGAAACTTAACCCATTTAACCATATAAATACATGCATCACATGAATTATATACATATATACATGCTGAGGCTGATACAAGTACAGAGCCATGGGTAGTTCACCCTAAAACAAGCTCCCCTTGAGGTATGCATCGGGTCTCTCCATCCCTTTGCATCACCCACCAGGAGCAACCTGGTCCCTGAGCGAAGACAACCCCATGGATGGGTTTGTCTTTGCTCGAGGCAGAATTAACCCAAACAGTTTTTCCAAGCATACCTCTCATGTGCACCACTGGAACCTTATCCCCGTCTGTTGTTTGTAGGGGTTCAGATTGGGCAGGGCCTGCTCGGCTGGTGGAGCCTCACGTGTTAACTAACCAGGTGGCTCTTGCTAAATGCACCTCCCAGTTTTTCAAAGTCCCCCCACCCAGTGCCTTCAAGGTGGTTTTAAGCAATCCATTACATCGCTCAACCTTCCCAGCTGCTGGTGCATTGTAAGGGATGTGGTCCACCCACTCAATGCCATGTTCCCTAGCCGAGGTGTTAATAAGGCTGTTCTTGAAATGAGTCCCATTGTCAGACTCAATTCTCTCAGGGGTGCCATGCCTCCAAAGGACTTGCTTTTCAAGGCCCAGGATGGTGCTCCGGGCAGAAGCGTGTGGCACAGGGTAGGTCTCCAGCCATCCTGTGGTGGCTTCTACCATTGTGAGCGCATAGTGCTTGCCTTGGCGTATTTGAGGCAGTGTGATGTAATCAATCTGCCAGGCCTCCCCATACTTGTATTTGGACCACTGCCCACCACACCACAGGGGCTTCACCCGCTTGGCCTGCTTGACCGCAGTGCATGTCTCACAATCATGGATAACCTGGGAGGTACTGTCCATCGTTAGATCCACCCCTCGATCTCGTGCCCACTTATAGGTGGCATCTCTGCCCTGATGGCCTGAGGCATCATGGGCCCATCGAGCTAGGAACAACTCTCCTTTATGTTGCCAATCCAAGTCTATCTGGGACACCTCTATTTTCTCAGCCTGATCTACCTGTTTGTTGGTACCATGTTCTTTATTATGCCGGCTCTTGGGGAAGTGAGCATCTACATGGCGGACTTTCACGGCTAGCTTCTCTACCCGAGTGGCAATGCCTTTCCACTCTTCAGCAGCCCAGATTGGTTTTCCTCTGCGCTGCCAGTTTGCCTTCTTCCACCTTTCCAGCCAACCCCACAGAGCATTGGCTACCATCCATGAATCAGCGTAGAGGTAGAGCTTTGGCCACTTCTCTCTTTCAGCAATGTCAGGAGCTAATTGGACAGCTTTGAATTTGGCAAATTGGCTCGATCCGCCTTCTCCTTCAGTAGCGTGTGCAACTTGTCATGTGGGACTCCATACAGCAGCTTTCCATTTCCAGCCAGAGCCTACAATTCGGCAGGAACCATCAGTGAAGAGGGCATATTGTCTTTCACTCTCTGGTAGCTCGTTATATGGTGGGGCTTCTTGGGCACGTGTCACTTGCTCCTCTTCTTCTTCAGAAGATAACCCAAAAGTCTCACCTTCCGGCCAGTTCGTAATTATTTCCAAGATCCCAGGGCGACTTAGGTTTCCAATTCAGATGTGCTGCATGATGAGGGCAATCCATTTGCTCCATGTGGTGTCGGTGGCGTGATGCGTGGAAGGAACCTTTGCTTTGAACATCTGCCCCAGCACCGGTAGTCGGGGCGCCAGGAGGAGTTGTGCCTCTGTGCCGATTACTTCTGAGGCAGCTTGGACTCCTTCATAAGCTTTCAAGATCTCTTTCTCTGTGGGAGTGTAGTTGGCTTTGGACCCTCTGTAGCTTCAGCTCCAGAATCCCAGTGGTCAGCGCCGAGTCTCACCAGGCACCTTCTGTCAGAGGCTCCAGGACAGACCATTGCTCCTGGCTGCAGAGTAGAGCACGTTCTTCACCTCTAGTCCTGTCCTGACTGGGCCAAGGGCTACGGCGTGAGCGATTTCCTGCTTGATCTGGGCAAAGGCTTGCTGCTGTTCAGGGCCCCAGTGGAAATCGTTCTTCTTTCGGGTAACCAGGTAGAGAGAGCCCACAATCTGGCTGTACTCGGGAATGTGCATTCTCCAAAAACCTATGGAACCTAGGAAAGCTTGTGTTTCCTTCTTGTTGGTCGGTGGAGACATTGCTGTGATCTTATTGATGACCTTGGTGGGAATCTGATGTCATCCATCTTGCCACTTTACTCCCAGGAGCTGGATCTCTCAGGCAGGTCCCTTGACTTTGCTCTTCTTGATGACGAAACCAGCTTCCAGGAGAATTTGGATGATTGTCTCTCTCAAATACCTCCGATGCCATGTTCCCCCACATGATGATGTCATCAATGTACTGCAGATGTTCTGGAGCCTCACCCTCTTCCAGTGCAGCCTGGATCAGTCCATGGCAGATGGTGGGACTGTGCTTCCACCCCTGGGGCAGTCGGTTCCAGGTGTACTGCACACCCCTCCAGGTGAAGGCAAACTGAGACCTGCACTCTGCTGCCAGAGGAATGGAGAAAAAAGCATTAGCAATGTCAATAGTGGTGTAGCACTTTGCTGCTTTGGACTCCAGCTCGTACTGGAGCTCCAACATGTCTGGCACCGCAGTGCTCAATGGTAGAGTCATTTCATTCAAGCCAAGATAGTCCACAATCTCCACTCCCCATCAGACTTGCGCACGGGCCAGATGGGGCTGTTGAAGGGTGAGGGGGTCTTGCTGACCACCCCTTGGCTCTCTGGCTCACGGATCATCTTGTGGATGGGGATCACAGCATCTTGATTTGTCCGATACTGCCGGCAGTGCACTGTCGAGGTGGCAATTGGCACTCGTTGCTCTTCCACTTTCAGGAGCCCAACTGTAGAAGGATTTTCTGATAGTCCAGGCAGGGTGTTCAATTGCCTAATGCCCTCTGCCTCCATAGCAGCAATCCCAAATGCCCACCTGAGTCCTTTTGGGTCTTTGTAATAGCCGTTCTGGAGGAAGTCTATGCCCAGAATACACGGGGCCTCTGGGCCAGTCACAATCGGATGCTTTTGCCACTCCTTCCCAGTCAGGCTCACCTCAGCTTCCAACAGCATCAAATCGTGTGATCCCCCAGTCACCCCAGCAATGGATACAGGTTCTTCCCCCACATGTCCTGATGGCATTAAAGTACACTGTGCTCCAGTATCAACCAATGCATCATATTTTTGTAGCTCTGATGTGCCAGGCCATTGGATCCACACCATCCAGAAAAGCTGGTTCTCCTGTACCTCCTCCTGGCTAGAGGCAGGGCCCCTCTAGCCCTGGTTATCATTCCTTCCCTGGGCATACATGCTAGAGGTCCCTTCAAGGGGATTCGACATATCATCCTCCCTTCTGTAATACCTGGCAGCTCGGTCACGGGAAGCTGAGGCTACTTTCACCTTAGCGGAACCCCCTCGGTTAGTGCCTCCCTCCTTGAGTTCATGCACTCGCGCTGCCAGGACAGAAGTGGGTTTCCCATCCCGCTTTCTCATGTCCTCCCCATGCACGCACAGAAAAAACCACAGCTCAGCTCATGGGGTGTACCCTCTCTCTCGCAGGGGGACGACAAGCTGTGACTTGGGGGCCTGTGACTCGCACTGGTGCCACACTGACCTTCATCATCTCCTCCCTGATTTCCTTCCTCATCTCCTTCATCTCCGCTTTGAGGTCCTGGACCACAGCAGAGACATGAGCTTTCAGAGGGCCATTGACCATACTGTCATAATTCCTGAGCTTGTTGGCAACAGAGCCCACTGTTTCTCAGTTATTGTCAGCATCAATCGTTGCAATGAAGGTGGTGTATTGCGGTGGCCCTAGCTTTGCCAGGTTCCACATCATCTGTCCTGTGCACCTGACCTTATCGTGGTCATTATCATGCTGTCCATCCCTCCCAAAGAGTACCTCTCATACTGCCACCTCTCTTAGCAGCTAGATGCCTTCCTCGAGTGTCTTCCACTGCATTCTATGATGGTACTCCTGCATTCTTTCTTTGTGAATGAACCTTTCTTTCACACTCATTAAGAGCCACTCCCAGAGAGAAAGGGGTCCTGGCTCCCTCACAAATATCTGGTCCACACCTGGGTCCTGCGTCAACGATCCCAGATACCTTGCCTCACCACTATCCAGTTGCACACCTGTGCCCATAAGGTCCCAAACCCGAAGCAGACAGGTGGTATAAGGCTCACGCCCCCTTCGCACAATGTCTTTTCGCATATTACAGAGGCTAGCGTACGACAGGGAGTCATTGATGATTTCTGGCTCTGGCTCTCCTGCTGGTTGTGAGGGCGCTGGTTCCCCATCATCATTAACTGGTTGTACTGATTTGGTCTTATACTTCCTCCTCTGCACAGGGGTGACTGCTGCTGGCTGTGATTATCCTCGTGATTCAGCTGGAGCCTGGACGGTTGTAACATCTGTGGGTTCCACTGCTGCACCATCAGACTCACCCTCTTTGGGGCAGGGAGAGGGGTTTTTTACTAGCTGAGGAGGTGTATTCCGTTAGCATCTGACATATCTCCTGGCACATCTCCTACATCCCCTTCACCAGTACCCTCACCCAGTTTGGGTAGTCCATTTCTGAGGTGGGCTGTTGGGCAGTATCAGGCTGTGGGGCATGGCCAGGCTGTGGGGCAGGATCTCTAGTGTCTGGGGCTGTGTCAGGTTCTGGGGCAGGATCAGGCTCTGGGGTAGGATCTCTAGTCTCTGAGGCCAGTGTCTGGGTAGTTATCCAAGCAAATCTCAACTTACCTCTGAGGGCTGAATAAAGTAGGCCTATCCGCACCAGTTGGTTAGTACCTAGAGGAAATCTAACCCCTTCGAAAATTGGTGGGGTGGGCCTGAAGAACTGGTTGAGGGGTTGGGAGAAAACTTCCCCTGGTGTCATTTCCTCACAGAAGGTACCATTTTTAACACAACCTCAAAAACATGCATTCAGTGTGTGATAGCCCTTTATCCATGTGCCCACATTCCAGAGGAAGTTAAAAGCCCATGAATTCCTCACCTTCTCAACCCCTAGGGCAAACTGGATAACAGCAATGGTAGCCTAAGTCAGAGGACCCATGTTTAGGTAAGGAGCTGCAAAGGGGAAGAACGACCACCTGCCACCCGAATCAGGGTAAACTAGACCACATAGTGCTGCCTAGCAAGGTTCCTATATCCAGCACACAAAACTAAGTTACCCAGGAACTGTTATTCCTTTTTCACCCCTTTCTCTTAATGCCCTCAGGCAGCACATTGGATGCCAAGATCTGTCTCGGTTTGAAAGGCAGGTGTCTGCTAAGGAAGGCAGAAGCCTCCCTTGGAATGGCAGATGCAACCCCCTTCCCTCTGAATTATTATAATTTTGAAATTAAGGAGCTTTATAGGCAAAGATATGAGGAACAGGAATAACAGTTCTTTACTAATATATATCTATATGTGTATAACCAGTCAAACAAACAGCAATAACTATGGCAGTAACAGCAAACAATCACAAACCCAGTCCCAGCCTTCTCAGCTGTCAGGCCCTTTCCCCTTGGGCGCAGTTCCGCTCGCAGCCAGCAGGGGTGCTGGCGGCTCCCGGTGAGCAGGGCAGGTGCGATGGTTCCCCCACTGCTGCAGGGGACGCTCCAGAGCGAGCTCGGGGAGCACGTGGCACTGGAGGCCTGGGATCTGGGAAGGGATGGAACAAAGATTTCAAAAACCCCCTGGGCAGCCAATCCCGGTGTCCAGCCTGACCCTCGGGAACAGCAGGCTGGAATGGCAGGCTGGAACAGCAGGGATGAGCACAAATCCCGGGTGGCAGACAAGATGTATCAAAATTCTGGAGCTGCGGTGGGAACCCCCGGAGGTCTCGGCAGGCAGGGAGAGCGGGGCTACAGAGCAGCGAAGGCTTGAAGCAATGGCAGCGGCAGGGCGGCCGCAGCCTGGCTTCCAGCTGGGCAGGGAAGGCGGGCTTGGGAATCCCGGGGTCTCTCCGGTAGAAGGAAAGCAGCTGAAGAAGCAGCCTCTCTCTCCGTCATCCAAAACGCCAGGGACTGACTGCCCACACAGCCAGGTGAAAAAAAGAGTAGCAAGATGCACCCCACTTTTGTGGCCAGGTCTTTTGTTTTTCTTAATCACCCAGTAATTTGTCCCCGTGGCAACATGTATGGGGAAAATTCCTTTAACAGAAAAAAACCCCAGGAGAACTCCCAAAACCCCAACATTCTGTTACGAGCTTCCTGCAGATCGTTCCATCTCTGCTCTCCATATGGAAAGATACAAAGATCCCTTTTGGTTCACACAGTTAAATGTCTGATGGGTCACACGGGGGTACCTGTACAGCTACACGTCTGGAGAGAAAGCCAAACATCCATCGCACTCTCTCAACACCCACAGAGCCTGAACCAAACTCTACAAGGCCACACAGCTTTACACAGAAATTCATACATTGATAAAACTGTACAACAGGATGCAGGTTTACACAGAAATTGATACACAGGAAAACACAACAATCTGTGCTGTGTGAATACACTGACTTCTGTATAAAAATGGCTCCACACGGCGGGAACTGATCCAGAACTGTGCGATTACCAAAGGACCCATCGACACTTCCATACCCTTGTAACTAAAGACACAGGACTGTAGAGCTCTCCAACTCCGTATATTCCTGTCTGAGGGTGACTTGATGATGTGTATCCCCTATCGCTGCTCTCTGCCCAGAAATCAATCCTGTGCCTTTCTGTGCCTTTAAACTGAGCCCGACGGGGGAGAGAGAAAAAACCGAGCGAACTTTTCAAATTGGTTGTTCAAGGACACAGACACACACTCCTCTGCGTTCTGCTGCGGCAGCAAGAAGAGCAGAGGGAGCGCCCTGCTTGCTTTCCAGCCCGCTTTCGGCTCCTTTTCTCCGGAGGGAGATGGAGAGTTGAAGTTTGTTTTCCTGGGACTTGGGCTTTTTCCCTTCCTCTCTTCTGGACTGTTTCAACGTCAGAACACACTGGGAGAATTTTCCACCGAGGCCCTGGAGGACACCAACCCAGCTCCAAGGAGGAGGAGAGAGAGCACACCTACAGAAGGACTCTGAAATCTTCCCAGGTGTCTCTCCACAGCCAGAGGTTTTAGTATTCAGCATTATTATCCTTTTCCTGTGTGTTTGTTAAATAAATAGGTTCTCTTTCACTTTCCTCAGAGGAAAATATTTTTTTCCCAGATCTGGTGGGAGAGGGCTGGTTGTAACCTGCCTTCTGTCAGAGGATATTTTCCTGCAAATTTGTCCAAAGCAGCACACTAAAATAAGTCAGTATTTATTTTGAGGAAAATGATTTCTAATGGCATTTTGAGGGTCAACAAATACAAAGATAATAATAAGGATAAATACAAAGAAATAAATACAAAGAAATACAAAGAAAATACAAAGAGGTGAAACAGGACAGGAGCTCACTGGACAGGTCCTTGGCAGCGCCCGGGCAGACCCTGCATGAATTTGGCTGCCTGAATGCAGCTCTTGCCTGGGCCCCAGGGGTGGGCCCCTCTGGGTGTCTCTCCCAGCACCACAGGGATACTCCTGCCCCTTCCCTGGTGCCCCAGGGTTCTGCAAGCGCCTTCTGGGGCCACCCAGACACCTCCCTGGGCCTCTGGAGGCCCCATGGCATGGTGCAGACAGGCACTGAATCAAAGTTTCCTTGGAAGATGGAGGCAGGAGAATATTGCCCATGATCTTCTTTCCAGCTGCCCCACACTCCTGCAAATCCTTCTGGGACACTCAGGCTCTCCATTCCGGGGCTCTGGAGCTCCCATGCAAACTCATCCATCACTGTGTCCCCTCTCACATGGATATCAAGAAAATGACACAGCAATATCTAGAAAATGTGAACTTGATTAATTTGACTGCTCTAAAATTCTACAACTCGAGGGTGACTGGAAGACTACGGGGTGAGAACCTTATGCCTCCAAAAAGGGTCAACAGTTTGGAACTGGAACCCTCAGGGAAACTTCAGCTTCTGGGGGAAAAGGTGCCCTTCCTCCTCTCTCCCTTTGCTTTATACATCTGAGCTGGAGTCATATGGTTGGAACATCCCCTTGGCTGATTTGGGTCCGCTGGCCTGGCTGTGTCCCCTGCCAGGATCCTGCCCACTCCCATCCCCTCTGATGGGGGAAGGAATGGCAGAGGGACAGCGCTGCTGGGCAGTAGCCAGAACACCGCTCTGTTATCAGCACCCGTCCAGCTACCAATGCAAAGCACAGCCCTGGAAGGCCCGTGAACTTTCCCTCAGGCAGACCCAACACACGGGACTTGAGCTGCCAGCAGCCCAGGTCACCCTCTGCCAGCCCCGCTCCTTGGACCTTGTGTCCCCACAAGCAGACACAAAGTGTTTCTGCTGCTCCCCCTTCTGCACAAATCCATAGAGAGCTGGGATTTTTCCAAGTCTCGTGTCTCCATTGTGCCATATTCCCAAAGAAGCAGCAGCCCCTCCCGATGAACACGGCAAGTTGCACGGATGCTTGTCAGCTCCACTGCCTGCCTAGAAATCTGGAAACTGCTTCTAAATGCTGCTCCCTTCAGCTCTTGGACACCGACTGACACAGAGCTGGGAAACAAATCCCCTGGCTGCTGGCTGACAAGGTGAGTTCCGCCAGAGTCAGAGTTCTGTGGGAAATCTCTATCCATGCCTCTCCTTTGAATAGATCCGCACAGGGGGTGCGCAGGGACGTGTCCTGTATGGAAAGGAAGGAGTGTGCCAGCACCGTGACTGACACTTTCCCTCTCCATGTGCGTTCCACAGCCGTGATGGAAACCCTTGCACAGCCAGAGCCTTCTGTCCCTGCAGAACGGAGCGCTGTGGGTGGGGGCGGTTGGTGGGCAGCGAGTCCCGGACAGCGGGCGAGATCCGGCTCCACAGCTGCCAGGCCCCGCTAAGGCTTAATGCCGGCTCCTCGGCAACAGGAAAGACCTTCAGCCTCGTCCCTGCCAAGAGGGGCAGCGCTGGCCTGGCCGCACAGCCCGTTTTCCCCACAGGTTGCAGGAGATGAGATCACAACGCTTGCAAACACCGACTGCGAGCCACAGCTCTGGGTGCTCACCATGAACCTCAGCTCTGCGAGTGCTGTCTGCCCCAGGCTCCAGGGGATGCAGTGGGAACCCGGCTGGGCTCTGCCCTGGGGCCATCCTCCAGGGACAGCTGCACACAGGGAGCATTTGGTTGCCACAAAGAGCCAGGCCATGGCTGCAGGGAGCTGCTCCAGGTGCGGCCTGCACTGCTGTGTGCTGCGCTCTGGGGCTGCTGCTCCCCGCAGAGGGGACTGCACTGGGGTGCCAGAGGAGACAGAGAAGCTCCAGCTTAAGCCTAACTGGGCTGGGTGGCTGGGCTGGGAAGGGTGGTGAGGGTCAAGGGCATTCACAGAGCTCATCCTGCTCTGTGAAGAACGAGGATTCCCTCGTTTGAAGCTGAAAGCGGAGCTCCATCTGTGACTCTGCTTTGTAAGGATTGAATGTAAAACTCCAGAGCAATCCCCGTTTCCCTCCCTCCTCTGGCCAGCGGCGCACGGAGAAGGGATGGGAGTTTCGGTGAGTCCGTGCTTCCCCCTGAGGGACAGGAATCCTTGCCGTGTCCAGCGGGGGTCTCTCCCCAGCCGTGCGGTCACTCCCCGGCCGGGCCCTGAGGCGCGGCAGAAGGAGCCGGGCAGCGGCGGGGGCTGAATCCCGGCAGGAGGAGGAAGAGGAAGAAGAAGAAGGGGCCAGGTCGTCCTGCGGTGTCCGATGGCCGGGGAGCAGCAGGGAGGCCTCGGGGAGCGGCGGCGGGCGGGGCTCTGTTGGAGCCGCCCCGAGGGGTTTGTGCCGTGCCGGGTCCCTGAAGGAGTCGCTCCGAGGGACGGGCGAGCTGGGAACGAAAGGAAATACAGAGAAGAGAATAAAATACAAAGACCTGCACCGAGACGCGTCTCCCCCGCCCGCATCTGAAGGAGCTGCACCGAGGGACGGGCGGAGGGTGAGTAGAATAAAATACAGAGAACAGAGTAAAATAGAATAAAAAACTGCACCGGGATGTCCGCGGCGCCCGGTGTTACTGAAGAGCTGCACGGCGGGACGGGCGCTGTCGGGTGTAGCCAGAAGGGCAGTGCCGAGGAGGGTTAGAGGTGAGAATAGAAAAAACAATAGAGAGAATAGAATAAAATGCAATAAAAGAGCCTCACCAGGGGATCTCTGCAGCCCCGTGTCACTGAAGAACTGCACCGAGAGAGCGGCGAGAGGTGACGGTGGTGAAAAGTAGAGTATTGCTGATGTAGGGAAGCTGAGAATTATCCTTGAGCTAGAAATGGACAAATTGTCATCCTGATGATTAAGCTATGAAAGAAAAAGCTGGGACTCAGCAGAACTGGACCAGGCATGAGCTGTCAGCCTGAACAGGTCACCAGGAGGGCAGAATGATGAAGATGAAGATGAAGATGAAGATGAAGATGAAGATGAAGATGAAGAAGTAGACGGAAGACCCTTGGTTTCAGCCCTTGGTTTCAGCAGGACTGGCAATAAAAAACTGTAAAACCTCCAGAGCCCGTGAAGATTCCCTTCCTTGCCACGCTGTGCCTAAGCTGGACAGCGCCTTCGAAGCCGTGCGCTCTGGACGGCCTGTCCTGTTCATGGCTTTGCACTGCTTCCCAGCTGCCCAAGGCCCTCCCCCCTCACAGAGGGGCCCTGCCCCGCCCCACGCGCCCCGTGGCGGCTGCCGCTCCGCCCGCCCTGCGGAGATGTTGCCCCCCCACCCGCCCCCCGTGCCCTGGCATCCCCCAGCGCCAGCCGCCCCTCACGGCGGGGCAGGAGGAGGGAGCAGGCCCCGCTTGTTCCTCTTTCCTGGCGGTCACGTGGCATCAAAGAGCCAAGGAGGGCTGAAACGGCACGTCCCCCAAACGCTTCCCTCTCTGGTCCTTTTGGGGCACTAACGCGCTCTGCTCAAGGGAGTCCGAGGGCCTACGCTCAGCTTTCCCTGCTAAGGTGTCATTCTTCCTTCTGTAAGCTCTACAACTGGCTGGTTGATGTGAGCTCTCTAGGAGATGGGGAAAACGAGACGCTTTCAAATTGGGGGAATTATCCTGGGAAATTACTGCAGCTTTTCAGCAACAGAATTTCAAGGTGCAGCTTGGCCTTTCAGCCATTGCATCAATTTTCAAATGGCACCCGCAGCATCCGACGTGTGAAGAGCCCAGTGTGAAGCTCCTCAAAGACACTGCAGCAGTTGTCCACCAGCAGACAGGAAGCGTGTGGAGAGCTTATCTGAGGAATGGTTGCGCAGTAGAGGACATGATAAGATAGAGCCTTGCGGAATGCAAGGTCAGTTTATCTTAGGAAAAGCGGTTTCTTATCAGCAGGATATGTAACAGGATACAAACCAGCCAGCCCCGCAGAAGGAGCAGACTGGAATGTGGAAAGGCGTGTTGTTCCCAAGAGAGAAGATGACCAATCATGAGCTCAGCTTTTGCAATATGTATGAGCTGTTTAAGTGCTGTATAAGTATGAGATGAGAAGACAATAAAGTTGAGACTAGCTGATCATGATATCATGGTGCTGTCTCCCACGCCTCTCCCGACATCTGACGCCCGAACAGAAGGCACGTCCCTGACCCCCCCCCCCCCCCCCCACCCCCACTTCCACAAGGAGAGGTGCGTTGGGTTCAGGTCCCGCAGCTAGACGGACGGCAATAAGAGCGGAGGACAACTGCGTTCCCGTCTCCGTGCCTGAACGACCACACCGGTGGGTTCGCTGATACGTGCTGCCGAAGCCTGGAGGGGCTAGCAACGGTACCGTAAGTATGGATAGGCAAGCAGCACAGGATTTATTTAAAGCCTTTCTTCTTAAGCGTCACTTTAAAGCTTTTAACTTAGAAAAAGACCTCCCTTCCCTACTAACTCACGCGCGTTCCTATGGCTTCTTTGCCGACCCCCACAGCATTCACGAATTAGTAGAATGGCGGAGGTACGGGGATCAACTTTTTAGCCTTGTTTTAGACGATGATAAGTCAGCCAAGAAAATAAGCAAACTTTGGAAAGCAGTTCATAATGAGCTACTGTTAATGCAGGCAGAGAAGCGAGCAGTCGAAGGTATCAAGGCTGCGCACTCGCGTAACCAAGATTATGACTCCTCAGTTTACCCCACGGCCCCTAACCCCCCCGCCTTTGCCGCTGTGGAGATTCCGCCACAGCCACCGCCCACTAACAGCCAATCCCCTGCGCCGTCTACCCCCTTGCCGGCCCCCCCGCCTTCCGCTTCAATCACCGCCTCTGCATTAACCCCCTCACACCAGCCGCCGCCGCCCGACCCCTCTAATGCCACAGAGCCTGTCCCTGGGGCAGAATCTGACCTGGAGGAGGCTATGGCAGCAAAGAGGAGAGAGTTGTGGCAGGCGCTTGCCCGAGATGGCATGGAAAGGGGAGATTCCGAGCTCCTGGTGGCTGCACAAGAAGCGATGGCTTTCCCTGTCGTTTTTACTACTAATGCGCAAGGGGGCCAGAATGAGCAGTTTGCCCATCTCGACTGGAAACTCCTGTCCCAGCTGAGAGCAACAGTTGGTAGCTTTGGGGTGTCTAGTGAACCAGCTAAGCAAATGTTAGATTATCTTTTTAATGCCCACATTCTTCTGCCTGCCGATATCCTGGCCATCACGAAACTCATTTACACCCCTTCTCAGAGATTGCTTTTTGAGGCAAGGTGGAGAGAGGAAGCGGCACATAGCGCTAATCTCCCTAGACCCCAAGGGGACCCCTTAACAGGCCTTACTGTAGACGAGCTTATGGGACAGGGCCCGTATCTCAGAGTTGAAGCTCAAGCTGGACTAGGGCCGCATAAACTTAGGGGGGCCATGGCAGTAGCTAAGAGAGCAATGGATAAAGTCAGGACATCGGGAGGGACCCCCCTATATATGAGCATCAAGCAGGGTCGTGATGAATCATTAAGCTCCTTTGTTGATAAGGTTATGGATGCTATCTCTAGGGCAGGGACACCCGACCATATGCAAGATGCCATTTTAAGACAGTGCATTTTGCAAAATAGCAACCCTACCACCAGGTCTTTAATTACCTCTATACCTGGTGATTGGACCACTCAGGCATTACTAGATAAAGCTGCGACCTTGCCCACAGGCGCTCAAGCCTTCTTGGTCCACGCATTAGAGAAGCTGGGGGAAGGATTGAAGGAACAAGCAGCTAGTGCTCAGATGCAGGTAATGGCAGCCCTTGCTCCCCTCCAAGCAGCAGCTACGAGCCCCCAGTTGCCTCAAGGGGGAAACAGAATGAGATGCTATCAATGTGGCCAGTCGGGCCACATTCGTCGGGAGTGCTCAGCATCCGGAGTTTGGTGCAACAAATGCCAATCCAACAGGCATAACTCGAATGCCTGCCGTAACAAGAAGCAGGGAAACTCCCGGAGCAGCGCGTCCAGCAGCCGCGCAGGGACACAAGTAGCAGCTGCAAACCCTTGCCCTGCCTCCAGCCAGCAACAGGTGGCAGCCTCGGTCTGGACTTGGCAGCCTCAGTAGACTGTGATCTCCTGACGTCTGAAATCCATAACATCCCTACAGGACTCACAGGACCCATTTGCCTCAATGGTACACCAGTAGGAGGCTTGATTCTTGGCCGATCATCTGCCACTGCCCTAGGACTATTCGTTCAACCAGGCGTGGTGGACGCTGACTCACAGGGTGATATCTTCATACTAGCTTATACTGTTTATCCACCTGTAAGAATTCCCAAAGGCCAAAGACTAGCTCAATTTGTACCTTTGCCTCAAGCCACACAAGGCATGCAACCCTTGCAGGCTCAACCAAACGCTCATACAGGCTGCAGCTCAACTGGGGAACTAACCTTGCTCACCATTGATCTTAATAGCCGTCCACGGAAGCCGTGTGCCCTAACCTATAAAGGAGAAACAATCACGTTACAGAGCCTCCTAGACACAGGGGCAGACTCCAGCATTGTCGATGTGAACACATGGCCCTCACATTGGCCTCTTCTGCCAGCAATGACAGCCATCACTGGTGTCGGAGGAATGAAACTAGCACACAAATCTCCGCTGATAACTGTAGAAATTGAGAGCAAGAAAACTACCGCAACTTTTTCTATCGCCCCTCTACCCCCCACAGTTGACTGCCTCATCGGAAGAGATGTATTGGCTCAAATGAGTTTTGTGCTTACCGATGATCGCCATTTCTGCTAAGGGCTGTTGCTTGGAATTTCCCGCTGCCACTAAGATGGACTGACAATAACCCTGTAGTGGTTAAGCAATGGCCTTTAAAGCGGGAAAATCTGCTTCAAGCACATGCTCTAGTCAATGAGCAGCTTCAACAAGGACATCTTAAGCCGTCGACAAGCCCATGGAACACCCCAATTTTTGTCATCCAAAAGAAGAGTGGCACGTTTCGTCTGCTACAAGACCTTCGAACTGTCAATGCTCGTATGGAGCCTATGGGAACGCTGCAGCCAGGACTCCCTAATCCAGCAATGTTGCCATAAGATTGGCCTCTTCTTATTATTGACTTGAAAGATTGCTTTTTCACAATTCCACTACATCCAGATGATACGAAGCGATTTGCCTTTTCATTGCCTGCTCTTAATCGTGGTGAACCAGACAAACGTTTTGAGTGGACCGTATTGCCGCAGGGAATGCGCAACTCTCCCACCATATGTCAATTGTATGTCGATGCAGCATTGCAGCCACTGCGACAAAAGTTACCTCAGACCATCATTTATCATTATATGGATGATATTTTGTTTGCGCAGAAGGAGCCTTTTGACCAAACAGAAATTCAGCTTATTACCTCCTCTCTTCAAGAATGGTCTTTAGTAATAGCTGCTAACAAAATTCAAATATCCTCCCCGTGGAAGTATTTAGGATGGGTCATCACCAATCAAAGAGTGAAGCCTCAAAAACTACATATCCAAGCCTCAATCACCACTTTAAATGACGCTCAAAAACTGTTAGGTGATCTGCAGTGGTTGAAGCCAATAGTAGGAATCCCCAATGTTCTTTTAGATCAGCTCCGTCCCTTACTAAAAGGATCAGACCCATGCGCACCGGTACACCTAACGCCGCAGCAGCAAGAAGCTCTACAACAAATCACCACCTGTATCACAGACGGTTTTGTTTCGTGTCTTAATCCAGACATCCCCCTCTCTCTTACTATTTGGAATTCTGAAACTCACCTCCTCGGCGCAATTACGCAGCTAAAGAAAACGGGGGAGCTGGCGGTCTTAGAATGGATATCACCACAGTTGCAGCAACGAAAAACTATTACCACAAAACTTGAAAATTTGGCTAATTTAATTAAGAAAGGACGTTTGCGCATTTTGGAAGTTGGAGGACAAGAACCTGAGTGCATCAATCTCCCAACGGAAAAACCTGCCTTGGACTGGTACTTGCTAAATTCTTCATTACTCACGGAAGCGCTGTTGTCCTCAGGAGCCAAAATTCAGACCGGTCCCCTGTTTCCCAAGGCATTACAGTAGATAGGAGCATGGAACTGGATTTCAAAACCCTTGCTAGAAGATAAGCCTATCCACAATGCCATTACTGCATTCACAGACGCCGGAAGAAAGACAAGGAAAGCAGCCGTCGTATGGAAACAAGACCAGCAATGGCGTCAGCATTTAATAAACGCCTCGTCAGATGATACCCTGCAAACCTTAGAATTACTTGCAGTCGTTTGGGCAGTAACCCACCTCACAGGACCCTTAAACGTAGTTTCGGACTCGCTGTATGTAGTGGGCGTCGCCTCAAGAATTGAGGATGCAGTCATTAAGGAAGTACAAAACAAAAGGCTTTATGAACTCTTTCTGCAACTAAAACGCGCCCTAGGAGAACGGTCACACCCCTATTCCATTCTCCATATTCGCAGCCACATGTGGAATGAAGGCCTGGGTGAAGGAAACGAAAGAGCAGATAAACTTGTCTCGCTTGCCCAAAACATTCTCCCGAAACAAACAATGGCTCGAGAAAGCCATGCTATTTTTCATCAGAATTCCAAAGGCTTGTCAAGGGAATTCAGTATCCCAATCGAAGAGGCAAAAGCCATAGTTAAAGCGTGTCCCGTGTGCAGTTTCCACAATAAGGGGCTAGGTTTGGGAGCAGGCGTTAACCCCAGGGGCCTAAAGGCTAACGAAATTTGGCAAATGGATGTCACTCATGTCGCTAGCTTTGGACGGCTAAAATATGTTCATGTTACTATAGACACCTATAGTCATTTTATGTGGGCAACTGCTCAAGCAGGAGAAACAGCCAAACATGTTGAACGCCACATGAATAGCTGTATTGCTATTATGGGAGTCCCTATAACAGTTAAAACAGACAATGGGCCCACCTATTGCAGTATGCGGATAGCCAGATATATGACCCAATGGAATATTGTCCACAAAAGGGGAATTCCTGACTCCCCCACGGGTCAAGCAATTGTGGAAAGAGCACACGGTACATTAAAACAATATCTAGAAAAATATCCTGACACTCCTAATACCCAAGACAAGCTACTGAAATGCTTATTTGTTCTAAATCATCTTTGCATTTTTGGAGACAGACAGTCTCCTCCTGCCATAATCCATTTTACCCCACCTTCTAATCTGCAACCAGAAGTGTGGGTCAGATATAAAGACCCCCAGTCAGGATTATGGCAGGATCCAGCCAAAGTTTTGTACTGGGGCAGAGGTTATGTTTGTGTTTCTACCCCGACAGGACCGCAGTGGATCCCTGCCAAATGGACTAAGCCAGCTTGTACGCATGGACAGTCCGTGACAGAGGATTCAACAGCTTATAAATCACTCTCAAAAAATTAAGGAAGATACAGGTTTCTTTGGCCTAGATGGGCTGGTCAGTGAACTGGGATTGGGTGGTTGGGTAAGAAGCATGGTGACAACATTGTTTCTCTTATTGATCATGGTTTTAGTAGGATTAGCCCTGTTCAGTTGCGCTCTAACTTGTATCAAAAGAGTACTGCTAAAAACAACAACTCTGAGCATGATAGCCCATAAAGAAAACGGGGGAAGTGTGGAGAGCTTATCTGAGGAATGGTTGCGCAGTAGAGGACATGATAAGATAGACCCTTGCGGAATGCAAGGTCAGTTTATCTTAGGAAAAGCGGTTTCTTATCAGCAGGATATGTAACAGGATACAAACCAGCCAGCCCCGCAGAAGGAGCAGACTGGAATGTGGAAAGGCGTGTTGTTCCCACGAGAGAAGATGACCAATCATGAGCTCAGCTTTTGCAATATGTATGAGCTGTTTAAGTGCTGTATAAGTATGAGATGAGAAGACAATAAAGTTGAGACTAGCTGATCATGATATCATGGTGCTGTCTCCCGCGCCTCTCCCGACAGACGTGTCTGTGCTGAGTCACCAGAAAAGCAAGCTAAGCCCGGAGTCATTATTGCATGGGCAAGTAGAGTTGGTTTCCAGAGGAGTTGCATGCACTCGTTTCCCTCTCCCACTCAGTACTTTCTCTCCTCTTTCAAGCTGGCTCCTGGCTTTAACTGGAGCTTTTGACAGAGAAGGGAATGACTGCATCTCATTTTCATTGAGATGTGGATATCCAAATGTCTGCAAGTAATCTTACAGGGAGCATGGAGCCTGGGAAAACATCTGTGAGGCTGCAGCTTTTGACTGCTTGAAACAGGCCTTCTTTGGGCTCGGCACCTGCAGGCCACCGCAGAGCGGTAGCGGCAGGCTGCTGCCAGAGCTGCAACACAACAAAACTGTGGCAGCCCAAGAATCAGCACGCAGCTCTTCTGCATGTTGTCTGACGTTAAGGTGCCAAAGAAAGAGCAAGCAGGAAGAGAGGCGCTTTGTGTCAGGAGACAAGCCAACATCTCCCTGCCAGAAAGGGAGGTCAGGCTCCAAACTGAGTCAGAGCAAAGGTCAGCATGCACCTACGTGCTCAAGAAGCAACTGCGCACTGCAGTACTCCTGGAAACTGATTTCCTTGGCTTCTTTTGTCCCCTAAATGTCATCAAAGCAGTCAGAGCTTTCAGAAGCAACAAAGATGCCAGCAGGAACAAGCACACTTGCTTTTAGTCAAAGCCTTGGGGAGGAAAAGCCATGTTTGCTTGGATTTCTTGGGGTCCTGCTGGATCGGTGCATTTTCGGAGTTACCTCGGGATGCCTTGAGCACTGGCTTATGGACGGTAAGGATTTTTTCTCCTGCTTTATGACTGAGGAGATCTTCCCAGGCTTTTCTTTTGCATCAGCTGTACAGAAGATTTCGGTTGCTGGGCGTAACTACGCCAACAGAGCCAGAGCGGCTGCTATTGTGACGTCAAGGGAGCAGGGCCGCATCACAGTGCTGTCAGCGCGACATTGTCCCGGTGCGCGCGAGGCCTCCTTGTCCAGAGCAGCTCTTTGGCTTGCTCACTGCAGGAGGACCCTCGTGACTGAGGTGTTCTCAGCAGACGGCCTGCACCCCGAGAGGAGTCTTGGTTTTTCCCCCGGGTGGCATTCAGTGTGCAAACCCGCACAGCACTGCTAGAATGATCGGGCAAGTCTGTGCCGCGGTTTGCACGGTTTTTTCTGTGGCGCATTCTGGCTACTTCCTGACCCACCTGACTCGTAAGTAAAAGGTTTATCCTGGGGGTAGCCATCACACGGCTTTTGCTTCACTTTGCTCTTTATGCTCTTTTGTAGTGATGAAGCTGATTTGGGAGCAAAAGTGCCATTAAGATGCCGCTCCTTTGGTAAAGCTCCTGCCAACAGCATCAGCTAAAAAGGGGGTGTCTACACTCTCTGGCGGGTGGAGAGTATTTGCAACGTAACCTGCAGGGGTTGTGTTCCCTCCACGGGAGAGCGCGTGGCATTGGACAGTGTCATTTCCTCAGCTTGCTGCTTCAGCCGAGACAACCTGCAAATTGCAGGCTGGCAGGGAGCCTCACAAGTACTTCTAAAACTTGCCCAGGAGTGAGGGAAAACACTTTCTTGCTCCAAATCCTGCCATTAGAGGCCTTGGCTCTCTGCTGTGACCCTTGACGGTGTGCCAAGAGAGCAATTCCCTTGGCGATGAAGTGCAAGCTCCTAACCGGTTAGGCTTTGCTCCTGAACCCAGGAGCTGTTCCTGGGCTGCTTTAGAAGAGAACCGCCACAGCTATGGGGCCCTTTGTGGAAGCTTTCCTGGGGTATCATTTGCAGCAAATAGATGGGAATTAGTGCATGCAATTTATTTAAAACAAATAAAAAACAAATAAAAAAATGAAACAACAACAACAACAAAAAAAAAATCCAGAAAAGAAAGGTTGCAGGAAAGAGAAGAGGAAAAAGCTGCTTGAGCTGTTGGGCAGAACAGAAGCTCTGACTTAAAGGACACTTGGCATTTCTGTGATCGTGTTTCTATTTCTTCAGCGACAAAAGTAGAGAGAGCCTAGTATAGTGTCCTTGTTGTTCTCTTGCTTGCTGTGGGAAAATCTTGTGTTGCTCCTGGAGGGATGTTGGGAAAGGAAAATGCTCTCTGTTGGGACTGACTTGTCCTGTGGGACTCCCCAGCACAGGCACTTTTCTAATGGCATCTGGTTCCTTTTCCCTTGCTCGCTGCAGGTCACCTCACAAGCGGATGGAGACAAGCCCGTCCTTTGGTGAGTGGCAAAGGAACCTCTGACCTTGCTGGCACGTAAGAATTGTGCAGCAAGCTGTGAGCTTGGCCTGTTGCGGTAGAGTGTAGAGTGCCAGCCTGGGAGGAGGAAAGAAAGCCCAAGTCGGTGTTGGCATCCGCAGCAGCAAAGGGAGCACTGGCTCTTTCCTAATTTTCCATTGAAGAGCCTTTCAAGAGATGAAAGGCAAGTGTGGCAGGCCAAAGGTGTCTTGTTGATTCTAGCCAGGGTGGAAGATCAAATGCACAGCAAGACGGAGCACCACCTAATTTGCTCACCTTAAGAGGGTGAATTTCACGACTCAGAATCCCACTTTTATCAAAGTTTCTGATTTCCCCTTAGTCTGGGTGAAAAGATAGCAGCTTACGGAGCTGACAAGAAAGCAGCTCCTCCTAAAGGACTGGCTGCTCCCTGTCCCTCTCACTGCTGTCTGTCTGCAGGGCTCACCAGCAGGGTCAGCACCTCCTCTGGCTCCCTCTCTTGCTGAGGAAGAGGCTGAAGAGGAGCCAAATGACAAGAAGCCTCCAGCTGGTGTCCATCCACGGCCTGAGCGTGCAGAGCCAGTAAGTGGCACCTGTGGTTGGCACTGCCTTTGGTGCAGGGCCGAGCTTCAAGTTTCTGACGAGCCAGCCCTTGCCGCTCGTGCCTGAAGATGCTGGGGGCTGTGTGCCTGCCATGACGTAGTGCTGCTTCAGCCAGGTCAGGCACCCCTGGTAAATAGCTTCTGAACTTTCACATTTGAGCGCCATTTTGCTGGGACACTGAGAGGGTCTGAGAATGTCTCTTGGGATCAGATGAGAGGCAGCATTGTGCCTTTAAATTGTTGCCAGCGTAGAAGTGAGCACGGTGTCCATGCAGGCTCCCTGTGGTCAGCAGACAGAGACGGTCCAAAGACTCAGTTGAGAGCCTTGCAGGATACTTAGGAGACACTGGCCCCTGGGAGGGACCAATTAGCTTCAGGCACAACGTAGACCAGACTGGCCTTCTGGTCAGACGCTACCATGCCCATTCAAGGGTGACTTCATTGCGCAGGGGAACACAGCAGGAGGAAAGCAACAAGGCTCTGGGGCCCTGCTCCCACCTCTTTCTGGATCTTTGCAACCTCGTCAATACCTTGTTGCAGTCGTCTTGCAGAAAATCGATAAAATGTAGCATGAACCTGGCCATGTGCTGCTGGATCACAGCAGCCTTTGGGGTTTGCCCGTTGCCTTTGAGAAGGGGACATGCCAAACCCTCACCAGCCAAAGAGGCCTGGCAGTGGCTGACAGCTTTCCTTTTGCCGTGTGCTCTCCGGGGCATCTGTGCCAGCCACCTTTCTGACGGGCAATCCTTTCTTGTCCCAGCTCTCTCTCGACGGGCGCTCTGCCGTTCAACGTGCCGCTTCACCGGTGCGGTCTGCAGCAGCCAGCACTCCCCCATGTGCCAGCACTTCATCCAGCAGCCCAGCCCAGCATCCGGAGAAGAGAGAGGAGCAGAGCCTGAAGAGACTGAGTACGTCTGGTGTATTTCTGGTCTGCCAGAGCGGTGTGTTTTCTGCGTGTCTCTGTATTGGCTGCGCCAGAAGTTCCTCCTCGCTTTAGTGTCACAGAGGCATTCTCCCTCCAGGAACCTGTTGCTGTGCTTTGAGGCAGCAAGAGAGCTGAATCTGCTTGTGAAGCAGCTCTTGGCTGGACATTTGAAATTTGGTCCACTGAATACATTAACCCGGTGCGTATCTGCTTCGTTCTTCGTCTTCTGCGGTCTGAACAGAACTGAAGCCCTGCGATGGCTTTGAGCTTTGCCGCTCTTAAGCGTCAGCATTGCACGCATCCCACAGTGTTCTCTGCACGGATTTTCCTCAGCTCGACGTACAATAATTTTCTTGCTGTTTCACAGAGTCTAAACTGTCCGCGTAGCTCTCGCTAAGCGAAATGCGTCAGGAGAGAAACGCTTGCTGGATTAGCCTTTCGCTGGCCAAGACTTTTAACACAGCACCACAATTCGGGCAAGAAGCAGGAGAAAGGCAGAACATCTTTTCGTCGTGGCACGTTCTTCTTTGCGAGATGCCTATCCGCGTCTTTGCTCCCTGCAAGGCTGTAAGGTTCGCGGTGGTACTTGGAACTGAGAAGGAAAGTGTCAGAGAGCACCACGATCTGACGGGGCTGTGCAGGCTGTAAAAGAAAGAGGGCTGCCACTAGAATGTGGTGCAATCACTGGTTTCCACGCATCGGAGTAAAGCTCTGGGTAAGCTTGTTGACCTAAAACTGTTCTCTGTGCCAGACGTAGCGTAGAATCTTTCCCTTTACATTTGGACAACAAGAAAGACTGAATGTGCTGCTGTATGTCGCTGCGAGGGAAAGTGCATAGCCCAGGCATGTGTCGGCAGAAGCAGTTGGCTGGGGCATTTCGCTGCCGGCACAGTGCTCTTTGTGCGACAAGTAGACGATGGTTCGACTCCGGCAGAATGAAAGCACGACATGGGTACTAAAGAGGCGGAACGAAGGCGCAGAGCACCGGGCTCGTGTCCGCAGCGTACAAACTGAGAAAGGAGCGTGGCTGGCACCCGCCTTCCGGCCGAATTCACTTTAAGATTGAGAGGGAGGAAGTTCTACGACAGCTACTTACCTTCCAACCATCCCTGGAACCACTGGCGCTTACCTTTCAGCTCCGAGATGCAGAAAACACAGTGGTCGATGCCAAGGAGAGGGGAAGTAGAGAGTGCAGTGGGGAGTTTAGGTGGCTTTACGTGAGGCAAGGGGAAGGTGCAGCCCAGCATTGGCTTTTTCTTCTAGCTCTTTTCTTCAGGAGAGCAGCTAGCAACCGAGCTGCGAGAGCCAACAACGGGATGGCACGTCTGTCAGAGAAGGAAGCTACAGTGCTGCAGACTGCTGTGCACAGTTTTAATCCTGCTGTAAGTACACGGTACTTTTGGAATGTCTTCTGTCCTGACTCTCCCATCTCTGGGAGCTCTAGCTGCTTGAACTTGGCCACACTGAAGGTGTGCGGACCTGATTGCGCTGCGAGTATCAAGACTTCCAGAGACGAGGGATAGTCAACAAATGCTTTCTCACCTGGCCCATCTCTAAGTCCGAACTGGGGCTGCAAACGATGCTCTGCAAGGGTGGACTTACCCACTTGGAGAGAATGTGATGATGCTCTATATATAGTTGCGAAGGAAAGTGCTGGTCACTGGAATGTTTCACCTAGAGAACAGACTTTAAAAGGACTATGAAGGCCCACGCCTTGTTCTAGCACTTGTTCTCTGCGTGCAGCTGCTGGATGTTTGGAAGGGCTTTGGGATCGGCGAGAGGTGGAGGGTAGGATGCTACATAGAGCTTGAAGGAAAGTGCGTATCTGCAGGGCCTTTGATGCAGTTCAGTGGGTGCGAGTTACATGTTGAGCATGTTCATGATGGCACAGAAAAGGTTCTGAAAAGAAAGAGGCCGTGCTGGAACTGCCTTTACTTTTGCCGCTTAGAAACTGCCCAGCCAACAATGAAAAGATTCCTCTTGCTTCCCCGCTACGCGCAGGATCACATCCTTTTATGTCTCCAAGAGGCAGGATGCACAGCGGAGCTCTTCCACCAACTGCACCCACACGACCGGGGCCGCGCCAGCGAAGCGCTTGGCTTTTTCCCGGGCACTGTCAGCGCTCATGGAAACAACCACACGATGGCGCTGTAGACTTGCAAAAGAAGGCCAAGCACCTGGCCCAGCTCGAAACCACCCCAAGGGCAAAGGCAACTTGCACACGTCCCTGCACTCAAATCAACGGTGTCAGGACAAAAAGATTTCCCTCACCTTCCCCTTCCAAGAGCAGACTCTTCTTTACACCACACTCCAAGAGCCAGAAAAACCTCTTTGGCCCAAGCAAATCTTTTCCCTCTCGCAGATTCTGCCCACCAACTTGAACCCCTGGCAAAAATAGAGCTCAGTGCCAGCTGAGGAAGATCTTGCTGCCTACAACTTCACCTGCACCCCTCAAACTAGCAGCACACACGCTGTTCTCAGCACTCTCCTTCTCAGCTCTAGGTACCATCCTAAGCCTTCCCTCTCCCAGAGTCAGGGTCCAAAGACAACAGCACCAGGGACTGCTCACACACCGAAGGCACCAGGACAAAAGGCTCACGAGCTTGGCCTTTGCATTCCCACTGACAGCTCAACAGCTCTAACCCAGAGAGAGCTCTGCCTGTTGGGAAAAGCCTTTAAAATCCCTAAGAGCACCTGATGTGCACATCCACACCTGCTTTCCTTGCCAAAGAGAGCAACTACAAGCCCATCTCCAAAGAAACGGCATCCCCTCCTCCAAAATGCAACACATCCAGCGACTGATCCACCTCCAGTATTGAATATGTCCAGCAATTGCCCCTACACGCACAGGGGCCAGAAGAGAAATGTCTTGCTGGACTATTCCTCCCCATGGTACCTTAACATCTGCTCCAGCAACACTGGCACTATGTCCTTGCCTTCCCAAGGAAAGGCACTCCGAGTCTCTTGGCCTTGCCTTGCCTTCAGCACCGTGTCTAGTTCTTCTTAAGCCACCCTTGCTCTGCTTCCTTTGCCTACGTCTGCCTTGCCTCGCACTACCTACAACTTGCTGGCTTTGCTTTGCCCTGCCTACCACTCTTTCCCTTGCCTTCCATGCAGGCAAGGCGCTGCAAACCAAGTGCAGGCAATTGTGGGCAAGTCAAGGGAGAGGTAGGCAAGGCCAGAGCAGTGAGGGGAAAGCAAATGGAGTGGTAGGCAAGAGAAGGCCCAGAAGTTAGAGGCAAGGCTGGCCATAGGAAGGAAAGTCCACTGATGGGAAGGCCAGGCAGAAACAGGAAGGGCTTGGCAAGCCAAGGCCCTGGAGGAAAGCAGTAGGCAGGTCAAGGGCGGGGCATGGCCATGCAAAGGAATGCAAGGCTACAGAGGGCTAGCAGGGCAAGGCAAGGAAACTGTTGTGTTGCCAAGGCAAGGCCAGGCAAGGCAGGTGAGAAGTACATTCAATGACTGCTAGTACACAAAAGTGGCCAGGACCAAGTGCTCTGTGTGGCCTTGATCCCGCGTGGGTCATCTCTCCTCTGCACCTAAAAGACTTGAGCTACCTGCTTTGCTTTGTATGCAAAAGAACTCTCATTCTGGTCCCCGAGCTCAGGGGCAAAATGTGAATTGCCCTTCCAAGATTCAAGACATGCAAGGATTGCTCCCAGACAAAGGCTGCCCATAGAGATGAGTGTGGCAACATGCATCCTCCTCCCCTGGTCTTCCTCTCATGTGATCCTGAAACACCGGAGATGCTTGAGAGCTTTGAGATTCCTAGGAGGAGCAGAAAGGGCAGGGCAAGGCCATGAAAGGTCATTGAAAAGGGGTCTTGAATTCCAGGTGGGGGAGGGGTGAGCAAGGTCATGCAAGGCAAGGGAGGGGTTCAAGGGCAAGGCAAGGCAAGGCAAGTGGTGGCTTTGCGAGGCGAGGCAAGGCAATGAGGGTCCTAGAAGGAAAAGGAAAGGTGAGGCCAGACCTAGACGAATGTGAAAGGAAGTCAGGTGGGGGATGGGTGAGCAAGTCAATGCAAGGCAGGGGAGAAAAGGCAGGTTGAGGGAAGGCTACAGAGGGGGCAGCAAGGAAATGCGAGGCATGGGGAAGCATGTGAGGAGTGGGGGCTGCCAGCCGGCTGGGATGGCAGGGGCGGGGCCACTGCAAGTAGCATGGGGGGGATGTGGACAGGGGTGTTAGTGTGCGGGAGGTGTGTGTGTGTGTGTGTGCAGCGGAGTGCAGGGTAAGTGCAGGTGTGTGTGTGCGCATACAGGGGTTTTGTGCCGGGTGCTGTGCCGGGGGGAGCCGTTCCACCGCCAAGAAGGTGTGGGAGTGAAAGGAGTAACATAGATGTGTCTTTACAAAGAGACCGTGTGAATCCGTCCTTAGACAAGGCTAGGAATTTACAGGGAGGGAAGTAAGAGAAGAAAGTATTAGCTCTAGAAACTGTTACTAATCAACAGAGACTGTTGCTCAGCCAAGGCCCTGTTAAATTCCTGAACCTAGAGCAAGGCAGCAAAGACTTAATAGCATTAGGAATAGGTTCGTTTTCTTCCTTTTCCATACCAAAAGGGGGGTGCATATTAGAGGGGGGAATAGAGTAGGCAGTTCCGGTGGTCTGTAATTCCCGAGTACCTCAGAGGGTGCTGTTGCCAGGAACTTAGCAGAAAAAGGGGGCTGCGTCCCGCAATCATTTGAGAGACTCCATGGCAAAAGCCCCATGGCCTCTCCCTGGAGTTGAAGAATGTTACAGGACTCCTCTGTCTCCTTTTTGGTGGATGAAGAAACTCAGAAAGCAACACTTCTGCCAGAACTCTCCAAGATGCCCCCTTTGCTCCCAGTGACTCCATCACTGCCCGGGAAGCTGTCTTTTCTACCAGAGATGTTCGAGATACAGTTAAAAGTCGTGCGGCAGAGAAAAAAGGCAAGAATTGGTTTACAAGGGATGGCAAACAAGAGATACCAGAGCCTTTGGCCCTACCAATACTAAAACAACTCCGTGAAGAGAGTCCTTGCATTTCCTGAGGATTGGCAGAAGCCTTCCTCATGATGCATGTTGCTGTGGGTCTTTTTTAGACTGGCAAAACGAGCTGTTGAAGGTTGCCTGATCTGTGCTAAAGCAAACAGCCGAGTTACAAAGTAACCTGCCAGGGGAGGGAGGCCTTGGGCTGCATGTCCCTTCCAAAGATGCCAGGTGGATTTTCCTGAGATGCCCCAAGTGGCAAGGCTTAATATCTTCTGGTAATCGTATGTCAGCTAGCAAGGTGGCCAGAAGCATTTCCAACTGCTTCAGCAATGACAGGATCAGTTATTAAGGCATTGTTGGAACAAGTCATTCCAAGATAAAGCATTGTAGAAGCAATAGACTCAGATAGGGGAACTCATTTTACAGGAAAGATCCTTCAAGGGGTTTTGGCTTCTTTAGGAATACAATGGAACCTCCATAGGCCCTGGCACCCCCAGAGCTCGGCTCGGGTAGAATACAATGAATAGAGAAATAAACACCTTTTGAAGCTGGTAATAGAAATCAAGATGCCATGGGTAGGGCTTTGGACATTGGCTTTGGCGAGAATGAGGGCCCGACCCAGAAGAGAGATTCAGTTATCTCCCTTTCAATCGTCGTTTGCAATTACCCTGGTAAGTCTCAACCTAGGGGGGGGGGGGGGGGGGGGTGGGGTAGAGGCAAGTGATGTATATTTAAAACCATCTGTGGCCAGGATACTGCTTCTTGTGAAACCCCTTCAACAGGAAGCTCAGCTGGCACAAGCCCCGCCTTTGGACTTTGCTGCTTGTAACATCCAACCGGGAGATTGAGTCCTAGTTAAGGGGTAGAAAGAAGCGCCAATGGTGGTGAAATGGCGTGGCCCATTCCAAGTGTCACTGACCACAGAAACAGCCATCAAGACAGCTGAACATAGGTGGACCCGTCACACTTGGGTCAAGGTCTCTGAAGCCTCAGAGATTTGCACATCTCGGCTGGAGGAGAAAGCCGGGAGGCCGTGACTGACACTCTGCAGGAGCGGGCTGGAGCAGTAGCCAGTGCTTCAACATCAGAGGAAGCCCTGCGTGCCTACCCACAGACCATCTGCTGAAAT
The DNA here is from genome assembly GCF_041296385.1 of Aphelocoma coerulescens. NCBI lineage: Eukaryota > Metazoa > Chordata > Aves > Passeriformes > Corvidae > Aphelocoma > Aphelocoma coerulescens. The sequence continues at coordinate 819,556 of NW_027184083.1, read as the reverse complement.
AGTCTGTATGGGTATCCCTCCTCTAGAATCTCCACTCACTGGGGGGCTAATACTTGCGGCCATTGTTGTACGTTAGGTGGTTTCTGTGTCTTCAATTGCCACAGGTGGTGCAGAAGACAACGTGAAAATTAGACTAGCTAATTAGATCACACTATTAAAACATTTTCCTTAATAATTCTACTTTTATATGGTCAGCTAAGTTTAGGCCAGGAGTGGGAGAATCAATTTGCAGCCTTAGGAGAAGAAGTAGCAAAAGTTTTTAACCTTAGCAATTGCTGGCTCTGTGGAGGGCCAGGAAGATCTGAAGAGTGGCCATGGTTGGCTAGCCCAGCTGAACCTAAGTGGTGGGTCAACACCCGACGTGAGGTCCATACTAGGACAGGATTTTGGGCCGAAGAAGGAAGTCCATGGCCACTTCATTCTTCTCAAAAAGGCACTTATTGCCTAAACAGGACAGGGCATGTCTATGTAGGAAAAGGCGTTTGTCAATTGACTTGCCCTCTGGGTTTAAACAATTGGGTTTCGAGCCCCAATTGCCCTCCTTACAATTGTTCCAAATATCAAGGCAAATGCAATCAAATACCTGTTCGGCTCACTAATGGTAGCTGCGTAAGGTGTTCTTGCCACACTTACCAAAAATATTTGGAAGCCTGTAAAGCAATGGGGAGGGACAAGGGCTTTTTTGACCACCTATTTTTGAGCTGTCCCCACAAAAATTCCACAAGTAGAAGACATGTTGTTTGTGATTATCAGTGGGAATGGCAACACCCGATTGGAACTCAAAGCCTTTTAGTGAGTTCTGCTCCAAATGCAACCAAGCAGCTTGCAGATGTAAAAGTAGATGGGAACCCTGTGTGGGAGCTTGGAAATGCAAATACTGTGACCCTTATGGTGGGGCAACTATTGTTGGAGGACCGTTAGGCCCCGGAATCCTGCTGCATTTTGACCCACCAATTGATGACCAAGGGTAGGAAGGCCCCTTTGCTAATGGAACATGGGCTTTGAAAGGACATTATTGGATTTGCGGCCAATATGCTTAGCTCAGGCTACCTCCAAACTGGTCAGGGATATGGTATATTTATTAGACCATTGTTCTTTTTGCTACTACAAGTTCAGGGAAATCGCTTAGGAATCAAAATCTGTGATGATTTAATTAGAGAAAAGCAGTCAGCTGATGCAGCCCTGGCTGAAGGGAGCACCCCAATTTGAATGAGATAATTAAGTTACAGGCTGTCTCGGAAATAATTACCAACCAGCCAGCCACAGCTCTTGACCTTCTAGCTGACCAACCCACTTAAACGAGGAAAGCGGTATTTCAACATTGGATGGTATTAGATTATCTGTTAGCAGAAGAAGGAGGAGTTTGTGGGAAATTAAATGACTCGAGCTGCTGTTTGCAAGCAGATGACAGCGGAAATGTGGTCAAACAAATAACAAAGGAAATAACGCCAGCTCATGGACCTGTCCAAATGTTGAAAGGATGGTAATGGGACATGTTTGCATGGTTAACTGGCCAGCTATGGGCTAAATGAATACCATTTCTCCTCTTATATGCTATAGCAACTCTCATCTTTTTACCATGCGTGACACCATGCTGGGTGCAGCTCTTTCAGCAGGTGCTCAAGGGGATGCCGCTAGCAGCCATGCCTACCTGATCCAGAAATGCATACAAAAGGACAGAAAAGGATGTCACTGCAAATAAGAGCAAAACCCAAGAAGGCTCCAGAAGAAAAAATTGAATCAATGGTAATTAAGGTTTGTAAAGACAAATACAGATCAAATTAAAAGAGGAGGGATTGAAAGGAGTGAGATGGATGAGTCCTTACAACCAGACCGTGTGAATCGGCCTGTAGACAAGGCTAGGAACTTATGGGTAGTGAAATAACAGAAGAAATGATTAGTTCTCTAGAACTGTTACTAATCATCAGAGACTGTTGATTAATCAAGGCTGTATTAAATTCCTGAACCTAGAGCAAGGCAACAAAGACTTAATATTATTAGGAATGGTTTCTTTTTCTTTCTTTTCGATGCCAAAAGGGGGGTGCATATTAGAGGGGGGCATAGAGTAGGCAGTTCCGGAAGTCTGTATCTCCCGAATACCTCAGCCAGTGGGGAAAAGGAAGAGGGCGTTGTGGCCGGGAACTTGGCATCAAAAGGGGGCTGCATCCCGCAACCGTTTGACAGACCCCATGGGAAAAGCCCCATGGACTCTCCTTGTAGTCGTAGAATGTTGCAGGACTCCTCTGTCTCCTTTTCGGACATAAACCTCAGGCATCGTGGATTAATTTTCCCTAACGGCAGCGACCTACCGCGTGGTCTCCGTGCTCCTCCCCAGCCCCCCGGGAGGTGTAAAATAGTTCCCGGCGGCTCCCACCGCGCGTTACAGACGGCTGCGCGGCCCCGGGGCTGCCCGCTGTGCTCCCCTGCCCCGCCAGGGCTGCCCGCGGGCTGCGGAGCCACGTCGCCACCGGCGCGGCCAGGGCCGGGGCCCTTCTCGACAGCAGCCGAGGGGCTGCGGAGCGGGCGGCTGCGGGACGATCAGCTATTTTATGCCGCGCGGTGCTGCCGCCTCCATCTAGCTCTCCATTGCGCCGCCGGCCGCCCCCCTCCTGGCGCGCTCACGCTCGGCCGCGCTCGCCGCCCGCCCAGCCTCGCCGGAAGCTCTCCCGCCCGGGCCGTGCCCCGGCTCCGCCTGCGGCTCGGCAGGGCCCGGCCGCACGCGTGCTGCGTGGCTCGTGGCACCCGCGTTGCGCCGCAGGCGACGGGGAAGGCGGGGCGGGCCGGCGCCGCCGTGGTAGCGCGAGGAGAGGAGCGCCCGGGCGGGGCGGCGAGTGGCGCGGCGGTGAGCGCTTCTGCTTCCTGTCGCTCGGCGGCCGCCCACGGCAGGTGCCGTGTGACTCCGCGGAGCGGCGGGGCCGGCCGGGCGGTGCGCGGCCAAGCTTTCGGCCAGCGGCGGCCGCAGCGAGAGGCTGCTGGCGCTGCCCGTGCCGGTGGAGAGAGCGGGGATCCGAGGCCGGCCTTCCCAGGGCAACGAGGAGTGGCCGCCTTTGCCGCGCTGCCCTCCCTGCAGCACGTGGCCGATTCCGGCTAACCCGGCGTCCCAGCAGCGGCGCGGGCGGGAGGGAGTGGGGAGCGCGCTCGGTGCCGTGCCGGCCGCTCCCGCCCAGCGCTGCGCTCCGCCGAGGCGTTTTCCCGCCCGTCCTGGGCGAGACGTAAGGGACGCTGAACTTGGAGCTTGGCTGTCAGTGGGAGCAACTCCCCTCCATTGTCGATGTCTTTTTCCTGCCCTCCGATTCAGCTACCTTGTGGTAGGTGCGATGGTACTGAACAAGGGCGGTGTCTTGGCACAGTTGCTGGCATAGATGGTGCGAGAGCTCCACGCAAGGAGCTTTGAGTGGCATGTGTGAGGGTAGGAGGGTACGGCACCCATATGTGAAAAACGAGGTTCACTCTCCTGTGAGAATTTAAAGAGTTTAATATAAAGACAATAAGAGACACATAAAATAAAGCAAAGGGGTAACGGCTGGGTGCCTTGGCGCTCTGCCAAGAGCACACCTGATGCTGGAGGCGAGTCCTTTTTATACCATTTTTACTGTCTGTTCTTCATTCATATTAAAACTTTTCCTGGAGCTGTTCTGCATGGCCACTCCTTGGTTCCGCCTTTTTAGAGCATGTGTAGTCTTCTGCCTTGTGGTTTTATTTCTCTTGATTCTTGGGGTTGGGCCCACTAGGCTAGGTAAGAATCGATGGTAGGGTGGATCTCTTAATTCTCCAGACAGTCAGGGCTGATTGCAGCTTTGGGCCTCTTTGCCCCCCGGGCAGAGTGGTGATAACGGCTCTCGGACTCTCCTGGCCGCCCGTTCTCTGGGCGGAGTAGCCTTTTGGCCCTTTTGTTCCCTGGACAAAGTGTTGATTAGCAGCTCCTTGGGCCTCATCCTCTGTTCGCTTGGAGGTTATCTTACTTGCTCACACTTGCGAACATTCTTGCTAAAGAGAGAAAACTACATCCACACAGCAAAAAGCATTTCTAACATTATATAATATCTACCATTATACTTTGCGAGAAGCCAATATAATATATGTTTATAACAATCCCCCCTTTTCTATTTTATAAATCATTTGGCTTGAGCAAATGTCTTGGCTTCTAATGTCCGTTCGTTCTTTTCGCAGATTAATTTGGCTTCTTCGAGAGGGTCTTTTATATCACTTTGTCTTTTTAATACCATAATTTTTTGTGCTGTTCCAGACATAGCCAACTTTGGGTCAGTAGGCATTGCCACAACTTGCATGCCTTGAACTATGCTGGTGATTAGCCGAATAAAGCAGGGGATCAAGCAAGGGAGAAATATTAGACCAGCTGTAGCACATAAGAGGAAGAAACCTAGCTTCTTCCACCATTCTTTCCCCAATATGCCATCCCACCAGTTAGCAGACATCATTGATTCCCATTTTTGGACTGGTACATGGGCTATTTTTCTGATATTGTTGGCGATATCTAGAACGGCATCCCCATTGTCATCAATTTTTAAACAACAATCCGATGTATTGAACTTCCCACACACACCCCCTTCTTCAGCCAGTAAATAGTCTAAAGCCAGCCTATTTTGATATATTGCAGCTCTGGTTTGGCGTTGCTGGCTGACTATTAATTCCATAGCCCCGGCTGTTTCATTGGTTATGATTTCTACAAGAGCTTGGAGTCTGATGATACGATTCAGCATGTAAATTGGGGTTCGATATCCCCAACTTCCATCTTGTGCCCAGGTAGCTGGCCCATATGTTTCTAATATTCGCTCAGGGGGCCATTCCTCATCTTTCCATTTTTGGAATCCTCCAATTAAATCTCTTTTATTTCTTTTGAAGTCTTCATAGACAGGTATTCCTAATTGATCTCCCTCTGGTTCTGGTAGAAGGAAAAACCCTGGTTGAATGATTCCTAGTGTACAACTCCCTTCCCAATGTGAAGGGAGTCTCGGGTATGCCCTTTTCCCACATATCCAAAATAAGCCATCTGGTGCTTTCCAATAATCACCTTCTTGTTGATTTATATTCTCCCAAAATTTGGATATTTCTGGGATTCCAAAATAAGGATTTTTCCTACACTGAAAGAGTCCAATTTCATTATCATATACACAGTCTTTTCCTTTTTTCTGAGCCCAATACCAAGTTGGTTTTTCTGGGACCCACCACGTTGGAGTTTTGTTACTCACTTTATACCTTTTACAGGGAGTGTTTCCTACTTCATTAAGAAAGTTTTTCCCAGTTTGCCAGAGGCATTCTTCCCCTATCACTGTTGAACTTAAAATCCACCCCTCAGGTCAGTTCCCCCCTCTTATATTTGTCCGGTTCCATTTAAGGAGTTCTACCGGGCCTAGGCTGCTACCTTTCCATGGCCATTCTTCTGCCATTAAAGCTCCTCCACAGACCCAACAGTTGGTTATGTTAAGTTCTTTACCTATCCTCTCCCCCAATTCTACAAACAGGTTTTTTCCTAACCTTGGGGTTTTTTCCTCTTTTAACTGTTGTTTGAGCTTTGCATACAGGTCCTGGCATGAGGTGAATATAGGGCGAGGTTGCTGTGCTGGCTTTGTATCTTTACTTACCACTTGTTCTTTTACCAAATCTTGGACTGTTCCCCTGGTGGCAGCTGTGAAGCAAATCCATTTTTCTTCTTTTGGACAATTACTTCCTAGTCTGTTTCCACTTGTTCCCAAATTTTCTGTAATCTAATATTTTTCCCCTTTATGCATGCAAATACCTAATTTGGACGAGTCATAACAGTGACTGTTGATATGGGTATGAGTAATAAGAAAGAAGCCCGGGTGTCTTTCCACGTAGAGCTTTCAATAGCATTTGTAACATGGTCTTGCCGGTGTCCCGAAAGGGACCAGGAGAAGTGACAAAAGAAGGAATAACAGAGGTCCGGCATGGCTTATACTCCCACCTCCCTTGCCTATGAGGTTGCAACCCATGGCAGGTGTATTGGATCTTCTCGGTGGCGAGTACAGTGGCCAACCCGGTCTTGCCCTCTATTTCCTTGTCACTTCCTTTGTAGCTTTTAGGCAAATTTCTTTTGGTACTGTCCTGGGTTGAAGTGTATTCTATTACCATCCTCATGAGCAGTGGAAAGCAGGTGGGGCAGTGTTTGCTTGCCTCCTCCCCCCAGACTATCTTGCTGTTAATGGCCCATCATTGTCCTGCCGCATGAGTCAGAGATAACTCCCTCCAGACTATCTTCTGTTAATGAGCCTAATCAACACTTGGCCTCATGACTCATTACCCTATTGTGAGATGCTCCACCCAGAGGGAGGAACCAAGCATCCCATCGTGGATATAATCTGGGATTCTGAGCACCAGAGACTCTCTTCCCACTGGATTTCCAGAGGACAGGAGCCCCACAGCCACCACTGGACTTTCTGAGGAAGAGCAGACCCCTTCTACTACAGGATCACCACTTCAGAGGACTGCTACCACCACCCTGCCTAATAGGGACTCAGGTTGTATCTTGACTCTGTCAGTGTTTTCTTTTACTTTCTTTTCCTTTTCTTTAATTTCCATTAAATTGTTATTCTGACTTGGTGCCTCCCCCTGGTTTGTTTTCAAACTAGCACATAATTTGGCGCCCAACGTCGGGCTAGGCTGCTGAGAAAAGTCAGAATTACAATTTTGTATTGTAGAAGCCACCTACTCACTATGGTGCTCAACATGCTTACATGGGTCTTGTACCTAGCTCTCTATATTTTTCCGCACATGGGGACCTATCTGCCGATTTTAATGCTCCTGTGTAGACCAGGGTATGGTATAAAATTTGCTTTATTAGTGTATTATGCCTACTGCATGATAACCTCCGAGACAATGAACATAATTCGGAATATATACTCAACTTTGTCTGCCTGTCCTACTTTAGGCTGCTACATCTGGGGCCTCAACAATCATACCCAGCCCCTGGGGGGAGGATTAAAGAATGTTTTTTTCCAGCCTTTCAGACCGGACACAGCAGTTTTTGAAAATATTGAGTTCCCTGTGGATGTTAAGGATGGCATAATCTTTTTGGCAGTTCTTTTCTCTTTTTTCTCCATGACCTGCAGTGTACACCATGCTTAGGATCAGAGCTATGGCACAGCATCCTCAGGATGAGAGGAAAAAAAGGAGCCAAGCAACAAGCACAATGTCTACACCGATTGTCGCAAAGAAGAAAGGAACCAAAAGCAAAGTAACAGCATCCATCTCTACTCAGACTGTCTGTCTCGGTTTGAAAGACAGGTGTCTGCTAAGGAAGGCAGGAGCCTCCCTTGGAGTGGCAGATATAACCCCTTTCCCTCTGAGTTATTATAATTTTGAAATCAAGGGTCTTTAGGCAAAGATGTGGGAAATAGGAATAACAGTTCTTTACTATATATATATATATATATATATATATAACTAGTCAAACAAAACAACAACAACTATGACAGTAACAGCAAACACAAACCCAGTCCCAGCCTTCTCGGCTGTCAGGCTATTTCCCCTCGGGTGCAGTTCCGCTCGCAGCCGGCAGGGATCGCTGGCGGCTCCCGGTGAGCAGGGCAGGTGCGATGGTTCCCCCGCGGCTGCAGGGGGCGCTCCGGAGCGAGCTCGGGGAACACGCGGCTGCTTTGGTGCCCTGGGATCCCGGGGAAGGATGGAACAAAGGAGCTTCAGAAACCGGTGGGCAGCTGGTCCCGGGTTCCCGGAAACAGCAGGCTGGACTGGTAGGCTGGAGCGGCAGGCACAAACACAAATCCCGGGTGGCAGACGAGATGTATCCAAAAGGGGAACCCCCCGGGGGTCCAGGCAGGCAGGGTGAGCACGGCTACAGCGTAACGAAGGCTCGAAGCAGCAGCGGAGTAGGGCGGCCGCAGCCCACGCTCCAGCAGGGCAGGGAAAGCAGCTTTGGGATCCCCGGTGTTGTTTCCAGCAGAAAGGAAAGACGCCGAAAAAACGGGAACCAGCAGCTGCTTTCTCTGCACCTTCTCCCTCCAGACGCTGAGAGCGAACTGAACTGCCCGCCAGGTGAGAACAAAAGCCTGGCCGGGCCCTTTTGTCTTTCTTAAGTATGGCTATCTCCTCTCAAGTATGGCCATTTATCTCCTAGCAACATGCTATGGAAAAAATTCCTTTAACAGAAAAAAAAACTAGGACTAAACTAAAAACCCCAACATTATCCACCCCGAATTTTTTCCATACTAACATGTTACATGAAACTTAACTTTTTAACCATATAAATACAAGCATCACCTAAATTATATACATATGTACATGCTGATACTGATACAAGTACAGAGCCATGGGTAATTCACCCTAAAACAAGGTCCCCTTGCGGTATGCATCGGGTCTCTCCATCCCTTTGCATCACCCACCAGGTGCAACCTGGTCCCTGAGCAAAAACAACCCCACGGATGGGTTTGTCTTTGCTCAAGGCAGACTTTACCCAAACAGTTTTTCCAAGCATACCTCTCGTGCACCACTGGAACCTTATCCCCATCCATCGTTTGTAGGGGTTCAGATTGGGCAGGGCCGGCTCGGCTGGTGGAGCCTCGGGTGTTAACTAACCAGGTGGCTCTTGCTAAATGCATCTCCCAGTTTTTGAAACTCCCCCCACCCAGTGCCTTCAAAGTGGTTTTAAGCAGTCCATTACACCACTCAACCTTCCCAGCTGCTGGTGCATGGTAAGGGATGTGGTACACCCACTCAATGCCATGTTCTCTAGCCCAGGTGTTAATAAGGCTGTTCTTGAAGTGAGTCCCATTGTCAGATTCAATCCTCTCAGGGGTGCCATGCCTCCAAAGGACTTGCTTTTCGAGGCCCAGGATGGTGTTCCGGGCAGTAGCGTGAGGCACAGGGTAGGTCTCCAGCCATCCTGTGGTGGCTTCTACCATTGTGAGCACATGGCGCTTGCCTTGGCGTATTTGAGGCAGTGTGATGTAATCAACCTGCCAGGCCTCCCCATACTTGTATTTGGACCACCGCCCACCATACCACAGGGGCTTCACCCGCTTGGCTTGCTTGATCGCAGCGCATGTCTCACAGTCATGGATCACCTGGGAGATACTGTCCATGGTCAGATCCACCCCTCGGTCTCGTGCCCACTTATAGGTGGCATCTCTGCCCTGATGGCCTGAGGCATCATGGGCCCATCGAGCTAGGAACAACTCTCCTTTATGTTGCCAATCCAAGTCTATCTGGGACACCTCTATTTTCGCAGCCTGATCTACCTGCTTGTTATTACAATGTTCTTCATTAGCCCGGCTCTTGGGGATGTGAGCATCTACATGACGGGCCTTCACAGATAGTTTCTCTATTCGAGTGGCAATGTCTTTCCACTCCCCAGCAGCCCAGATTGGTTTTCCTCTGCGCTGCCAGTTTGCCTTCTTCCACTTTTCCAGCCAACCCCACAGAGCATTGGCTACCATCCATGAATCAGTGTAGAGGTAGAGCTTTGGCCACTTCTCTCTTTCAGCTATGTCCAGAGCTAATTGAACGGCGTTTAGCTCAGCAAATTGGCTCGATCCACCTTCTCCTTCTGTAGCCTGTGCAACTTGTCGTGTGGGGCTCCATACAGCAGCTTTCCATTTCCGGCTAGCACCTACAATTCGGCAGGAGCCATCAGTGAAGAGGGCATATTGTCTTTCACGCTCTGGTAGCTCATTATACGGTGGGGCTTCTTCGGCACGCGTCACCTGCTCCTCTTCTTCTTCAGAAGATAACCCAAAGGTCTCACCTTCTGGCCAATTCGTAATTATTTCCAAGATCCCAGGGCGACTTGGGTTTCCAATTCGGGCGCGCTGCGTGATGAGGGCGATCCATTTGCTCCAAGTAGCATCGGTGGTGTGATGCGTGGAGGGAACCTTTCCTTTGAACATCCACCCCAGCACCGGTAGTCGGGGTGCCAGGAGGAGTTGTGCCTCTGTGCCGATTACTTCTGAGGCAGCTTGGACTCCTTCATAAGCTGCCAAGATTTCTTTCTCTGTGGGAGTGTAGTTGGCTTCAGACCCTCTGTAGCTTCGGCTCCAGAATCCCCGTGGTCGGCCCCGAGTCTCACCAGGCACCTTCTGCCAGAGGCTCCAGGACAGACCATTGTTCCCGGCTGCAGAGTAGAGCACGTTCTTCACCTCTGGTCCTGTCCTGACTGGGCCAAGGGCTACGGCGTGAGCGATTTCCTGCTTGATCTGGGCAAAGGCTTGCTGTTGTTCAGGGCCCCAGTGGAAATCGTTCTTCTTGCGGGTAACCAGGTAGAGAGGGCTCACAATCTGGCTGTACTCAGGAATGTGCATTCTCCAGAAACCTATGGCGCCTAGGAAAGCTTGTGTTTCCTTCTTACTGGTCGGTGGAGACATCACAGTGATCTTGTTGATGACCTCAGTGGGAATCTGATGTCGTCCATCTTGCCACTTTACTCCCAGGAACTGGATGTCTCGGGCAGGTCCCTTGACTTTGCTCTTCTTGATGGCAAAACCAGCTTCCAGGAGAATTTGGATTATTCTCTCTCCTTTCTCAAACACTTCTGTTGCGGTGTTCCCCCACACAATGATGTCATCAATGTACTGCAGATGTTCTGGGGCCTCACCCTTTTCCAGTGCAGCCTGGATCAGTCCATGGCAGATGGTGGGACTGTGCTTCCACCCCTGGGGCAGTCGGTTCCAGGTGTACTGCACACCCCTCCAGGTGAAAGCAAACTGAGGCCTGCACTCTGCTGCCAGAGGAATGGAGAAAAATGCATTGGCAATGTCAATAGTGGCATACCATTTCGCTGCTTTGGACTCCAGCTCATACTGGAGCTCCAACATGTCCGGCACAGCAGCGCTCAGTGGTGGAGTCACTTCATTCAAGCCACGATAGTCCACAGTCAATCTCCATTCCCCATCAGACTTGCGCACAGGCCAAATGGGGCTGTTGAAGGGTGAGTGGGTCTTGCTGACCACCCCTTGGCTCTCCAGCTCACGAATCATCTTGTGGATGGGAATCACAGCATCTCGATTTGTCCGATACTGCCGGCGGTGCACTGTCGAGGTGGCAATTGGCACTCGTTGCTCTTCCACTTTCAGGAGCCCAACTGCAGAAGGATTCTCTGATAGTCCAGACTGTTGCTGCCTGTTCTGAACTTCCCCTCCCCCTCCCAAAGACACGTGCTCCGGCCACGTGCTCCGAGCTCCTTTGTTCGAAGCGCGGGCAAAACCAAATGTAACTCAAACTCTTCAGCAGTGTCTGATTGGCCACTCACCCCAGGTCCTCCCCTTCCCTCTTCTCCGAATAAAGGATAGTCGAGGGGAGGCTCCGCCCTCTCTCAGCTCAGCTATCTTCCTGTGAACATCTGTGGTTGTCTCTCTCTTTCTTAAGGCTTCTAACTGCAGGAAATTGAGCGGGCAGGGAGCTATATTTCTCCCTCTTTGCTTCTGCTGATGGTATTTGCTCTGCAGCTGATACAGGTACCGATTTTAGAGCTATTAAGGTGCTAGATCGCCTGTGCTGCCTCTCTGGGCTGCTCGAGGCTTTCTAAGGCATTGAAATACAAGCGCTAGCCGGTATAAAGCTGAAAAGATACCATCCACATTTGGCGCCCAACGTGCTATCTCTGAACTCCGGTTCTGAGAGACTTTTAGGGTGTCCCGGCAGCTGTGTGTCTGCTGGAGTTAGCTCTGCACGTCGTGCTGTGCCAGCTCTGTGTAGCGAGCTGTTACTTTTTGCGTAACAGTGAGCCCAGAGGCTCAGCCTGTACCTCCCCCACACCACGTGGCGAGGGAACGGCTGGAAAGCAGAAGACCCTTCTCACATGTTTTTTTTCTCCGGACCTGCTTTCCTGTGGAAAAATCCAGATTTCTGGTGAGTATTTCCCTGCTGGTTTAGGGGCTCCTGTCTTAAGCTGGTGCCGGTTCAAACTTTCTCTTTTTTTCTCCTTTTGGGCGAGTTGGGTTGAGGTTTGTGGTGTTGCTTTCATAATGGGATCTGAAGTTTCTGCACACCATAGAGAAATATACCACCAAGTTCAAAGCTACCTTTCCTTAACTGGGCATAAATACCCTAAAAATCTAGTTCAATCTTTTGTAGGATGGCTTTTTCAGTACTTTCCTAATCTTACCTCCGAAGACATAAGGTCTCCTGAATTTTGGGATAAGGTGGGCAGAAAACTTTCCTCTCTTAGGCGTGCAGGAGATGAAACAGTTTCAAAATTCTTTCCTCTCCTGTTACTAAGTTATACTTTGCCTGAGAAAAAGGCAGTACATGAAAAGCCTCTGCAAAATACCCCTGTTAATTCCCTTATACCCTCTTCCAACCCCTTTGTCCCGGACCCCTCTTCCCCTACGCTGGTAAACACAGCTCGAGCAGACTGCTTTTTAGCACAGGAGAGCTACCGTCCTCCTGGCTCACCCGTGTTTCCTCAGCACCCTGCCTCGGACGGGAATCCGGAGCCCGTCCCAGGACCTTCCCAACCCCTTTTCTCCACTCCCTTGTCCCCAGTTTCTAGCCCTCATGTTTCAAGCGCGCGAAAAAACCCCTTCTCCCCTGATCTCTTTGTTCCCAGGGAGAGCCACTGCCATGTGCTCGCAGCCCGGGGAAAAACCCCTCCCCCCAACCCATTTTCTTCGAGTTTGTTCGTCTCCAATAATGGCGGCCGCGATGTTCCTTCCTCTCCAAACTACACCTCCCACAATCCCTTTCTCCCCCACCCCACAAACCCCTTCTTGTCCCCATCCCCTCCCACTCCCGCCTCACAACCTGACCCCGCCCCTAACCGCGCCCCCACAGCGTCGTGTTTCACCCCTCCCTCTGTGCCCGCCCATGGCTCAAGTACCGCCCCTGCCTCCCACAACCCCGCCCCCAACCCCTCCCCTCCTCCGGCCGTGTCCGCGCCTCCACTCCCCGCCCCTGCGCCTCCACTCCCCGCCCCTGCTTCCTCTTGTCCCGTCCCTGGTTCCCACAATCCTGTAAATACCTCTTTAAATCCGGGAACCCATGGCTACCAGGAAGTAACTCCAACTGCTTCTACTACACTCTCTCCTACTAGCAATGTAGCAAACCCTGACTGGAAACCCTTACCTTGTTCTAATATTAAGGATTTGTGCAAGGCCATTAAGGAGTTTGGAATGCATAGTAATTATTTTAAGAGCCTTTTAAGTGCTACTTTTGCAACTCACTTACTAGTACCTCATGATTTACTTACATTGATGCAAACTCTTCTAACAGCTGGTGATTTTATGATGTGGAAAAAGCAATGGAAAATAATTTTATCTGATTTACTAAAAATTTTGTGGCAAACTCCAGATAATTACCTGGACCTTGAGAATAATTATATCACATTAGACCTTTTATCTGGTGACAATAATATGGCAAATCCTCAAAAACAAGCAATGCTTATCCCTCGTCCAGTTCTTACTGAAATCACACGTGCTGCTGAAAAGGCCTTAACATTATTACCATCTCAAACTCCTAACTCTCATTATACCGCCATCAAGCAATTGCCAAATGAAAATATTATTCACTTTTATAACCGTTTGTGCGAAGCTGTCTCTTCTCAGGTCCCTAATCCTGACCTCCGACAAGCGCTCCTACTCGAACTTCTCCAAGTGAATACCAATGATGCTTGCAAACAAGTCATCCTCACTCTCCCTCTTCATCCTCCTCCTACTGTTGAATCCATCCTCGAAGCCTGTACAAAGAAGGTGCAGCTGAACACAGCTGCTCCCTTTTTAGAAAAAGTGGGGATGGTTGGGGAAGTTGTGGAGAATGCTATGGGTACAGGAGAAACTCAATCGCGTGGTAACCTTATATGCTATCGTTGTCAGAAAAAGGGACATGTAGCTCGCAATTGCAGAGCCATTATAACTGCTGATAAAAACTCTCCAAAGACTGTTTCCCCAGGTCAACAGCAGGGAAACCAGCAACTCAACGCGTCCTAACAGCTCCGCGTTCAGACAAAAATAGAGCTGCAGACAAAGCAACTTGGACTTCTGGACTAAGGTTTAAGGTAACCTGTGCCAAAACACACCATTTCAACAACAACAAACAGACTGCAATACCTATCTCATTCCAGAATGTGGACCACATGCAAGACTTTACATACCTTTTTGTTATTGGGGACACTCGGGTAACACCTGCTGGGATAGAGGTTACACCCACACTCATGAAAGTGGATCAGAATGGGTGTTCTAACGTAATGGTACAATGTATATATCCGCCGTACTTTATGCAAAAGGGTCAAGTCATTGCACAGGCCATTCCACTGCCCAAATACCTGTCCACAGATGGTCATATCCCAGCCATCTGTTGGACTGAGGTTTTGGGAAATAACAAACCTATAATAGAATGTAAGCTCCGTCATAAATCACATAAAATCAGTATAATGGGAATGATAGACACAGGTGCTGATGTGACTGTCATTCCAGTTGATAAGTGGCCTGAGCAATGGGAATTGCAATCTCAGGGCATCATACAAGGGATTGGAGGTACCCAAATTGCAAAGCAATCCAAATACACCATCCAAATTGAAGGTCCTGAAGGACAAATAGCAACTCTTCGTCCGTATGTCCTGGACACCAAATTCACCCTGTGGGGAAGGGATGCCATGTCTCAGTGGGGAACAAAAATTGATATCACCCCTAGATATCAAAATTTTCTCTTGCAGGCCACTGAAGCAGAGTGCCATCCACAAAAATTAACTTGGAAAACAGATGAACCCGTGCAAGTTAGACAGTGGTCTTTAAAAAAAGAAAACTTAGAGGCACTCAAAACATTAGTAGCTGAACAATTGGCTAAAGGAAATATAGTTCCAACTAACAGCCCATGGAACACACCTGTGTTTGTAATAAAAAAACCGGGAAAGAACAAATATAGGCTACTCCAAGATCTTAGAGAAGTTAATAAAGTTATTGAAGACATGGGACCCCTTCAACCAGGTATGCCATCACCTTCAATGCTCCCACAACATTGGCATTTAGCTGTTCTTGACATTAAAGATTGCTTTTTTCATATTCCACTCCATCCTGCAGATGCCCCTCGATTTGCATTTTCTGTACCCTCTCTTAATCATGAAACCCCCATGGAACGTTACCATTGGCTTGTGCTTCCCCAAGGTATGAAAAATTCCCCAACTCTCTGCCAAGAGTACATTGCTAAAATTCTATCTCCCATCCGTGCCAAAGCAGAGAAAGCCATCATCCTACATTACATGGATGATGTGCTGGTGTGTGCTCCCAATAATCAGTATCTTGAGCAGACACTTAACATGGTGATTGAGGCCCTAGAGGCCAAGGGCTTTGAATTACAACCTGAAAAAATGCAGAGAACAAGCCCTTGGAAATACCTCGGACTCAAAATCACAGAAACCTCTATCACCCCAACACCCGTCACCATTAATAATAACCCAAAAACATTAGAGGAAGTGCAACAGATCTGTGGGACACTGAAGTATTTAAGGCGCTGGTTAGGACTCACCACAGAGGATGTAGCTCCTATTGCAAACCTAGTAAAAGGGGAAGGCGGTCCAGCATCCCCCAGATCCCTGACAGAAGAGGCAAGGCAGTCTCTCAGAAAGATACAAGAGCTCATTTCCACCAGGCAAGCACACAGGTATCAGCCCTCCCTACCCTTTAAGCTTGTCATTCTAGGGAAGGCACCACGCTTTCACGGCCTCATATTTCAGTGGGACAAAGAGCAGAAGGACCACCTCATCATAATTGAATGGGTTTTCCTTCCACTCCAGCCTCCTAAAACCATCACACAGCCACAAGAATTAATAGCAAAAATTATCATGAAGGGTAGAGCAAGGCTCCGCACCCTGGCAGGATGTGACTTTGCATGCATCTACTTACCAGTAACAACAGACACATTAGATCACCTACTCCAAAATAATATAAATTTACAATTTGCATTAGATAGTTACTCAGGCCAAATCTCAAATCATTACCCAAAACATGAAATGTTTAATCTGGCATTCTCTTTCATCCCTCGAGAGATACAAAGCAGAAAACCCCTCGATGCGATTACTGTTTTTACTGATGCATCAGGGAAAAGTAAGAAGTCCGTGGTCACGTGGAGAAATTCAAAGACACAAAAGTGGGAATCTGACATAAAGGTAATCCAAGGATCACCACAAGTAGCTGAATTAGCAGCTGTCATTAGAGCATTTGAGAGGTTCAAAGAACCCTTTAATTTGGTCACCGACTCAGCATATGTAGCTGGAGTAACTGTTAGAGCTGAGCATGCTCTCCTAAAAGAAATCTCAAACAAAAAAATTTATGATTTACTCTCAAAATTAATTTATCTGGTTTCCCACAGAGAGCATCCCTATTTTGTCATGCATGTGAGGTCACATACAAACCTGCCAGGATTTATTGCGGAAGGTAATCGTAGAGCTGATGCTCTGGCTATGCCAGCAGACATAGTTCTATCAGCCGACTTACCAAAGCTCCCCCAAGTTTTCGAACAGGCAAAACTGAGCCATGCTATGTACCATCAAAATATTCCTGCTCTCATCCGCATGTTCCATCTGTCGCGGACGCAGGCAAAAGCAATAGTGGCAACATGTCCCAACTGCCAGAAGCTACAGCTTCCATCACTGGGCATGGGAGTCAATCCCAGAGGCATTAATAGCGGTGAAGTGTGGCAGATGCACGTCACACATTTCCCTGAATTTGGGAGATTAAAATACGTTCATGTTTCTATTGATACCTTCTCTGGTGCTATGTATGCCTCTGCACATGCAGGCGAAAAAGCTAGGGACGTTGAAAAACATCTTGTCCAAGCTTTTGCTGTGCTCGGTATACCTGAGGAGATAAAAACTGATAATGGACCTGCCTACACCTCTCAGGAGTTTAAAAACTTCCGTCAGCAGTGGGGATTTCGACATGTTACAGGTATTCCTCACTCCCCAACCGGACAAGGCATTGTTGAACGTGCCCATCAAACCCTCAAGCGAATGCTGCTACAACAATCAGGGACCACCAAACTCAATTCACCTGTCCTCAGACTCAGCAAAGCACTGTTTACCATAAACTTCCTGAATGGCACCTTTGAGGATCCAAACCCTCCCATCTATCGTCATTTCCAGAACACCGGGAGACAGAAACTGAAGGAGAATCCAGAAGTCCTGATCCGGGACCCAGAGACTCAGAAAATCCAAGGACCATACAAACTTGTAACTTGGGGACGTGGGTATGCCAGTGTATCTACCCCTCAAGGACTGAGATGGATCCCAGGGAAATGGGTAAAGCCTTATGTCACTTCCTCAAAAATTAAGGAGGTTAAAACTGCCTCCTGGAAGAGACGCCGTAAAAAGGATCCTAATTTTGCACCCTCATGTAAACCCTTTGCTGCAGATTTTGATGTTAATCCCTTGAGTTAAGTTGCACTGTTTTGCACTCAGGTTTTGCACTGTACTCTGTAAGTCTTCGTCCTGATACTCCATACCATAGATGTCCTAACTAACCCCCTGAGTTTTGCTGGGGAACTAGTTTAAAGGCATCCTAGGTACTATCGAAGTTGTAGGGACGATAGATTCCAGTTATGTTTTGCACTGTTGTTCTGTTACTGTTCTATGCACTTTAAGTTACTAAGAGTTACAACCCAGCTTTAAAGAAAAAAAAATAGGGAATTGTTGCTGCCTGTTCTGAACTTCCCCTCCCCCTCCCAAAGACACGTGCTCCGGCCACGTGCTCCGAGCTCCTTTGTTCGAAGCGCGGGCAAAACCAAATGTAACTCAAACTCTTCAGCAGTGTCTGATTGGCCACTCACCCCAGGTCCTCCCCTTCCCTCTTCTCCGAATAAAGGATAGTCGAGGGGAGGCTCCGCCCTCTCTCAGCTCAGCTATCTTCCTGTGAACATCTGTGGTTGTCTCTCTCTTTCTTAAGGCTTCTAACTGCAGGAAATTGAGCGGGCAGGGAGCTATATTTCTCCCTCTTTGCTTCTGCTGATGGTATTTGCTCTGCAGCTGATACAGGTACCGATTTTAGAGCTATTAAGGTGCTAGATCGCCTGTGCTGCCTCTCTGGGCTGCTCGAGGCTTTCTAAGGCATTGAAATACAAGCGCTAGCCGGTATAAAGCTGAAAAGATACCATCCACACCAGACAGGGTGTTCAACTGCCTAATGCCCTCTGCCTCCACAGCAGCAATCCCAAATGCCCACCTGAGTCCCTTTGGGTCTTTGTAATAGCCATTCCGGAGGAAGTCTATGCCCAGAATACACGGGGCCTCTGGGCCGGTCACAATCGGATGCTTTTGCCACTCCTTCCCAGTCAGGCTCATCTCAGCTTCCAAAAGGGTCAACTGCTGTGATCCCCCAGTCACCCCAGCAATGGATACAGGTTCTGCCCCCACATGTCCCGATGGCATTAAAGTACACTGTGCCCCAGTATCAACCAATGCATCATATTTTTGTGGCTCTGATGTGCCAGGCCATCGGATCCACACCGTCCAGAAAACGCGGTTCTCCCGTGCCTCTTCCTGGCTAGAGGCAGGGCCCCTCTAGCCCTGGTTATCATTCTTTCCCTGGGCATACATGCTAGAGGTACCTTCAAGGGGATCTGACATATCATCCTCCCTTCTGTAATACCTGGCAGCTCGGTCACGGGAGGCTGAGGCTACTTTCACCTTAGCGGAACCCCCTCGGTTAGTGCCTCCCTCCTTGAGTTCACGCACCCGCGCTGCCAGGACAGAAGTGGCTTTCCCATCCCACCTTCTCATGTCTTCCCCATGCTCACACCGGAAAAACCACGGCTCAGCTCGTGGGGTGTACCCTCTCTCTCTCGCAGGGGGACGACGGGCTCTGACCTGGGGGCCTGTGACTCGCACTGGTGCCACACTGACCTTCCTCATCTCCTCCATCTCCTCCCTCATTTCCTTCCTCATCTCCTTCATCTCCTCTTTGAGGTCCTGGACCACAGCAGAGACATGAGCTTTCAGCGGGCCATTGACCATGCTGTCATAATTCCTGAGCTTGTTGGCAACAGAGCCCACTGTTTCTCGGTTATTGTCAGCATCAATGGTTGCAATGAAGGTGGTGTATTGCGATGGCCCTAGCCTTGCCAGGTTCCACATCATCTGTCCTGTGCACCTGACCTTATCGGGGTCATTACCGTGCTGTCCATCCCTCCCAAAGAGTACCTCTAATACTGCCACCTCTCTTAGCTGTTGGATCCCTTCCTCAAGTGTCTTCCACTGCATTCTATGATGGTACTCCTGCATTCTCTCTTTGTGAATGAACCTTTCTCTCACACTCATTAAGAGCCGGTCCCAGAGAGAAAGGGGTCCTGGCTCCCTCACAAATACCTGGTTCACACCTGGGTCCTGGGTCAACGATCCCAGATACCTTGCCTCACCACTATCCAGTTGCACACTTGTGCCCATAAGGTCCCAAACCCGAAGCAGCCAGGTGGTATAAGGCTCACGCCCCCTTCGCACAATGTCATCTCGCATACCACGGAGACTGTCGTACGATAGGGACTCAATGATGATTTCTGGCTCTGGCTCACCTGCTGGTTGTGAGGGCCCTGGTTCCCCATCATCATTAACTGGTCGTACTGATTTGGTCTTACACTTCCTCCTCTGCACAGGGGCGACTGCTGCTGGCTGTACTTGTCCTTGGGGTTCAGCTGAAACCTGGGTGGTTGTAACATCCGTGGGTTCCACTGCTGCACCGTCAGACTCACCCTTTTTGGGGCAGGGAGAGATTTTTTCACTAGCTGAGGAGGTGTATTCCCTTAGCAATTGGCATATCCCCTGGTGCACCTGGCCCATCTCCTGGCGCACCTGGCCCATCTCCTGGCACATCTCCTGCATCCCTTTCGCCAGTACCCCCACCCATTTTGGGTAGTCCATTTTTGAGGTGGGCTGTTGGGCGGCATCTGGCTGTGGGGGAGGGTCTCTAGTGTCTGGGGCTGTGTCAGGCTCTGGGGCTGAATCAGGCTCTGGGGTAGGATCTCTAGTGTCTGGGGCCGTGTCAGGTTCTGGGGCAGGATCAGGCTCTGGGGTAGGAACTTTACTCTCTGGGGCCGTGTCAGGTTCTGGGGCAGGATCAGGCTCTGGGACAGGATCTCTAGTCTCTAGGGCTGGTGTCTGGGTAGTTATCCAAGCCAATCTCAACTTATCCTTGAATGCTAAATAGAGTAGGCCTACCAGCAGCAGGTGGTTAGTATTCAGAGGGAATCTAAACCCTTCAAAAATTGATGGGGTGGGTCCAAATAACTGGTTGAGGGGTTGGGGGAAAACTTCCCCTGGTGTCATTTCCTCACAGAAGGTACCATTGTTAACATAACCCCAAAAACATGCACTCAGTGTGTGATAGCCATTTATCCACGTGCCCACATTCCGGAGGAAGTTAAAAACCCATGAATTCCTCACCTTCTCGACCCATAGCACAAGCTGGATAACAGCAATGGTAGCCTTAGTCAGAGGACCCATATTCAAGTAAGGAGCTGCAAAGGGGAAGAATATAGCCACGGCCACATGCCACCCGAACCAGGGCAAAGTAGACCACATAGTGCTGCCTACCAAGGTTCCTATATCCAACACACCAAATTAAGTTATCCAGGAACTGTTATTCCTTTTTCACCTCTCTCTCTTAATGCCTTCAGGCCCCACGTTGGGCGCCAAGATCTGTCTCGGTTTGAAAGACAGGTGTCTGCTAAGGAAGGCAGGAGCCTCCCTTGGAGTGGCAGATATAACCCCTTTCCCTCTGAGTTATTATAATTTTGAAATCAAGGGTCTTTAGGCAAAGATGTGGGAAATAGGAATAACAGTTCTTTACTATATATATATATATATATATATATATATATATAACTAGTCAAACAAAACAACAACAACTATGACAGTAACAGCAAACACAAACCCAGTCCCAGCCTTCTCGGCTGTCAGGCTATTTCCCCTCGGGTGCAGTTCCGCTCGCAGCCGGCAGGGATCGCTGGCGGCTCCCGGTGAGCAGGGCAGGTGCGATGGTTCCCCCGCGGCTGCAGGGGGCGCTCCGGAGCGAGCTCGGGGAACACGCGGCTGCTTTGGTGCCCTGGGATCCCGGGGAAGGATGGAACAAAGGAGCTTCAGAAACCGGTGGGCAGCTGGTCCCGGGTTCCCGGAAACAGCAGGCTGGACTGGTAGGCTGGAGCGGCAGGCACAAACACAAATCCCGGGTGGCAGACGAGATGTATCCAAAAGGGGAACCCCCCGGGGGTCCAGGCAGGCAGGGTGAGCACGGCTACAGCGTAACGAAGGCTCGAAGCAGCAGCGGAGTAGGGCGGCCGCAGCCCACGCTCCAGCAGGGCAGGGAAAGCAGCTTTGGGATCCCCGGTGTTGTTTCCAGCAGAAAGGAAAGACGCCGAAAAAACGGGAACCAGCAGCTGCTTTCTCTGCACCTTCTCCCTCCAGACGCTGAGAGCGAACTGAACTGCCCGCCAGGTGAGAACAAAAGCCTGGCCGGGCCCTTTTGTCTTTCTTAAGTATGGCTATCTCCTCTCAAGTATGGCCATTTATCTCCTAGCAACATGCTATGGAAAAAATTCCTTTAACAGAAAAAAAAACTAGGACTAAACTAAAAACCCCAACACTGTCACAGAGGAGAAAGAACCCAGACCCAAGACCACAGCATCCATGTCCACGCAGACTGTCACAGAGGAGAAAGAACCCAGACCCAAGACTACAGCGTCCATGTCCACGCAGACTGACACAGAGGAGAAAGAACCCAGACCCAAGACCACAGCGTCCATGTCCACGCAGACTGACACAGAGGAGAAAGAACCCAGACCCAAGACCACAGCGTCCATGTCCACGCAGACTGTCACAGAGAAGGAAAAAACCAAAGGAGCTGTAAGCATCTCCACACAAACTGTCACTGAACCAGAACAGCCTAAACCGATTGCAGTTGCCCCCGTTCAGAAGAAGAAATCAAAAAGCAAGTTAGTCCGCATAGTGACTGACGAGGATGCAGCAGGACCTTCGCACCCAGCAGAAGAGGCAGAGCCAGAGATCATCACTCGGTCTCTATCCCTGGGTGAGCTGCGTGACCTGCGGAGGGAATTCACGCGCCAGACGAACGAGTCCATCCGTACCTGGCTGCTCCGCATTTGGGACGCTGCAGCCAATGACACCATTCTGGACGGAAGTGAGGCCAGGCAGCTGGGATCTCTGTCCCGGGATGTGGTCATTGACCAGGGGATCGGGAGAACCCAAGAAACTCTCAGCCTCTGGCGGCGACTGCTTACAAGTGTAAGGGACAGGTACCTTTGTAAAGAAGACCTCCAGGTGCACCAAGGGAAATGGAGCACAATGGAACAAGGTATCCGGTGCCTGAGGGAATTGGCTGTGCTGGAGATCATTTTCTCAGAAGACGAGAGATTTCCTAAGAGCCCAGATGGTGTCCAGTGCACGTCACAGATGTGGTTGAGGTTCCACGCCTTGGACCAGAGATATACTCCCGTTACCTGGCAACGCTGCAATGGAGGGAAGGCAAGGACAGGGTGGGCGTCTTGGTGAACAAACTGAGGATTTACGAGGACACCGTCACAGCCCCATTTTGCACCCATGTCTCATCCGTGGAAACAAATTTTTTGGCCGAGCAAGTCTGGAGCTTGATTGAAGAAGGCCATCAGAAACTGAAAAAGGAACTTAAGGAAGAGATTTACCAGATCTCACCAGAACCAACAAGAGTCTCTGCCATTAGGAGCCGGCATTCCCCAACCAGGGAGAGAGGATACACCCCACGAGGTAATCTCTGGTTTTTCCTTCAGGAACATGGAGAAGATATGAGTAAGTGGCATGGAAAACCCACCTCCTCCTTAGCAGCCAGGGTATGTGAATTAAAAAGAGGGACAACTACCACAAGAAATGCATCTAGAGTCAACATTGCTCCGGTCTCTCGCACACAGAACTCCAGGCGGTATAGGAATGATAATATGACCGATCCTCTTGAAGGGACCTCAGGAACATATTCACCAGAAGGGAGCAACATGCAACATGACCAGGAATAGAGGGGCCCTGCCTCTAGCCAGGTAGAGGAAAGGGATAATCGGGTCTTTAGGACTGTGTGGATCCGATGGCCTGGCACAGCTGACCCACAAAAATACACGGCTTTGGTTGACACTGGAGCTCAATGTACTCTGATGCCATCAAGGTATGTGGGAGCAGAACCCATTTCTATTTGTGGGGTGACAGGAGGATCCCAGCAGCTGACTGTACTGGAAGCTGAAGTGAGTTTAACTGGGAACGAGTGGCAGAAACACCTCATCGTGACTGGCCCGGAGGCCCCGTGCATTCTCGGCATAGACTATCTCAGAAATGGATATTTCAAGGACCCAAAAGGACATCGTTGGGCTTTTGGGATAGCTGCTGTGGAGACAGAAGATATCAGACAACTGTGTACATTGCCTGGCCTCTCAGATGACCCCTCTGCCGTGGGACTGCTAAGAGTTGAAGAACAACAGGTACCAATCGCCACAGCAACAGTACACCGTCGGCAATACCGCACCGACAGAGACTCTGTGGTCCCCATCCATGAGATGATTCGCAAATTGGAGAGCCAAGGGGTGGTCAGCAAGGCCCATTCACCTTTCAACAGCCCTATATGGCCAGTGCGTAAGTCTAGCAGAGAATGGAGACTGACAGTGGACTACCGTGGCCTGAATGAGGTCACGCCACCATTGAGCGCTGCTGTGCCGGACATGTTGGAACTTCAGTACGAGCTGGAGTCCAAAGCAGCAAAGTGGCATTCCACTACTGACATTGCCAATGCCTTCTTCTCCATTCCTTTGGCAGCAGAATGCAGGCCCCAGTTTGCTTTCACCTGGAAGGGTGTGCAATACACCTGGAACCGACTGCCCCAGGGATGGAAGCAGAGTCCCACCATTTGTCATGGACTGATCCAGACTGCACTGGAAAAGGGTGAGGCTCCAGAACATCTGCAATACATCGATGACATCATCGTGTGGGGGAACACAGCAAAGGAAGTATTTGAGAAAGGAGAGAAAATCATCCAGATTCTCCTGGAAGCCGGCTTTGCCATCAAAAGGAGCAAAGTCAAGGGACCTGCCCGAGACATCCAGTTCCTCGGAGTGAAGTGGCAAGATGGACGACGTCAGATTCCCACCGAGGACATCAATAAGATCACTGCAATGTCTCCACCGACCAGCAAGAAGGAAACACAAGCTTTCCTAGGCGCCATAGGTTTCTGGAGAATGCACATTCCTGAGTACAGCCAGATTGTGAGCCCTCTCTACCTGGTTACCCGCAAGAAGAACGATTTCCACTGGGGCCCTGAACAACAGCAAGCCTTTGCCCAGATCAAGCAGGAAATCGCTCACGCCGTAGCACTTGGCCCAGTCAGGACAGGACCAGAGGTGAAGAACGTGCTCTACTCTGCAGCCGGGAACAATGGCCTGTCCTGGAGCCTCTGGCAGGAGGTGCCTGGTGAGACTCGTGGTCGACCACTGGGATTTTGGAGCCGAAGCTACAGAGGGTCTGAAGCCAACTACCCTCCCACAGAGAAGGAAGTCTTGGCCACCTATGAAGGAGTCCAAGCTGCCTCAGAGGTAATCGGCACAGAGGCACAACTCCTCCTGGCACCCCGACTACCAGTGCTGGGGTGGATGTTCAAGGGAAAGGTTCCTTCCACGCATCACGCCACCAACACCACATGGAGCAAATGGATTGCTCTCATCACACAGCGTGCCCGTATTGGAAACCCGAATCGCCCTGGGATTCTGGAAATTATAACAAACTGGCCTGAAGGTGAGACTTTTGGATTATCTTCTGAAGAAGAAGAAGAGCAAGTGACTCGTGCTGAGGAAGCCCCACCATATAATGAGCTACCGGAGACTGAAAGACGTTATGCCCTCTTCACTGATGGTTCCTGTCGAATTGTAGGCACTAACAGGAAGTGGAAAGCTGCAGTATGGAGCCCCACACGACGAGTTGCACAAGCTACCGAGGGACAAGGTGGATCGAGTCAGGTTGCAGAGCTTAAAGCCGTCCAGCTGGCTTTGGATATTGCTGAACGAGAGAAGTGGCCGAGGCTCTATCTCTACACCGACTCGTGGATGGTAGCTAATGCTCTGTGGGGATGGCTGGTTCGCTGGAGAAAAGCCAACTGGCAGCGCAGAGGGAAACCCATCTGGGCCGCTGAGATTTGGCAGGACGTCGCCGCCCGAGTAGAGAAGCTGACCGTGAAGGTTCGACACGTGGATGCGCACGTACCCAAGAGTCGGGCTAATGAAGAACATCGCAACAACGAGCAGGTGGACGGAGCTGCCAAGTTGAAAGTATCACAGGTGGATCTGGACTGGCAGCACAAGGGAGAATTATTCCTAGCTCGTTGGGCCCATGATGCCTCTGGTCATCAGGGGAGAGATGCAACATACCAATGGGCCCGTGACCGAGGGGTGGACCTTACCATGGACAGCATTTCACAGGTCATCCACAGTTGTGAGACCTGTGCTGCAATCAAACAGGCCAAGCGGGTGAAGCCTCTGTGGTACGGTGGACGATGGTCAAAGTACAGGTATGGGGAAGCCTGGCAAGTTGATTACCTCACCCTTCCCTAAACCCGCCAAGGGAAGCGCTACGTGTTGACCATGGTTGAAGCAACCACTGGATGGCTGGAGACCTACCCTGTGCCTCATGCTACAGCCTGGAACACCATCTTAGGCCTGGAAAAGCAAGTCCTGTGGAGACATGGCACCCCCGACATGATCGAGTCAGACAACGGGACTCATTTTAAGAACAGCCTCATCAACACCTGGGCCAGAGAACACAGTATCGAATGGATATATCACGTTCCTTATCATGCACCAGCTGCCGGAAAAGTTGAACGCTGCAATGGACTACTTAAAACTACCCTTAAGGCACTTGGTGGGGGGACCTTCAAAAATTGGGAAGTGAACTTAGCAAAGGCCACCTGGATGGTCAATACCCGAGGGTCCATCAATCGAGCTGGTCCTGCCGAGTCTGAACCCTTGCACACAGTGGATGGAGATAGAGTCCCTGTGGTACACCTGAGAGGTATTTTAGGAAAGACTGTTTGGATTAATCCCACCTCAGGCAAAGGCAAACCCATCCGTGGGATTGTCTTTGCTCAAGGACCTGGTTGCACTTGGTGGGTAATGCACAAAGATGGGGAAACCCGTTGTGTACCACAAGGAGACCTAATCTTAGGTGAGAACAGTGTGTAGGGTTTCATTGTATATATGTGTGTATATATATATGGATGTATTTATGTATGTATATGTATATCTATATATGTATGTGTGTTTAGAGTTTAAGAAGGTATTGATTTGGGATGATGTAGATGGTAATAGAATAAGGGGTGGATAATGTCCTGGGTTGAAGTGTATTCTATTACCATCCTCATGAGCAGTGGAAATCAGGTGGGGCAGTGTTTCCTTGCCTCCTCCCCCCAGACTATCTTGCTGTTAATGGCCCATCATTGTCCTGCCGCATGAGTCAGAGATAACTCCCTCCAGACTATCTTCTGTTAATGAGCCTAATCAACACTTGGCCTCATGACTCATTACCCTATTGTGAGATGCTCCACCCAGAGGGAGGAACCAAGCATCCCATCGTGGATATAATCTGGGATTCTGAGCACCAGAGACTCTCTTCCCACTGGATTTCCAGAGGACAGGAGCCCCACAGCCACCACTGGACTTTCTGAGGAAGAGCAGACCCCTTCTACTACAGGATCACCACTTCAGAGGACTGCTACCACCACCCTGCCTAACAGGGACTCAGGTTGTATCTTGACTCTGTCAGTGTTTTCTTTTACTTTCTTTTCCTTTTCTTTAATTTCCATTAAATTGTTATTCTGACTTGGTGCCTCTCACTGGTTTGTTTTCAAACTAGCACAGGTACTTATTTTAACTGTAGTATCTTATCGTATCTTAGGTGTTTCCCATTCAACAGGCACTAGTAATTCCCATCTGCAGAGCAAAGTTATTACTTTTGTTGCTTATGATTTTGTCTGGATAGGGGGTTGACTTTGTGCTTGACACCTTTTACAACTAGGGTGTCGATGGTGTGGAATGCCGATTTCCCTCCAGATTAATTACTTATATTTGACCTGGCTGGCATGCCCCGTGTTAGAATGATTCAAACAGGGTATATGATGTGGCACTGATGGAAGTTGTGATTCCCCCCCTTCTTAATACAAGTCACAGGCTAGAATCAGAACATGAGAGTTCCCTGTTTGATACAGTCCCAACCCTTCCTGTTTGAAGTGAGAATATTCTTCTCCACGATGTCCCAGAATTTGTCCAGGGGCCACTGATATCAATTTGGCTTTCACTTCTCAGTTAGGTGTGATTCTTTGCATATCCCTTGGATTATTTAGATTGTTCTAGTTCATTGTCACCTGGCCTCTGTTTAAGAATCAATTTGGTATCACCTGGTTTGGATATTACAGTCCACTCTTCAGGTTCTTTTACAGGTCCTTTGATTCTGCTGGCATGGATCCACCCTCGTTCCTTGGTCCGGATTGCGGCCTCAGTCGTCAGCAGTACCTGAAAAAGACCCTCCCATTGTGGAGTCAAAGATTGTTCTTTCCATGTTTTTACTAGTACCCATTCCCCTGGATGGATATTATGAATTTTGAACTCCAAAGTTGTGGTTTGAGGGATCATTCCTTTCAGCCGCAAATTTTCAAGTGTTCTGGCAATTGTGGTGACATATTTTTTGACACTTACTTCTCCTACTTCATAAGTGGCTGTTTCATGTTGAGTGGTAAGGAAGGGTAATCCGAACATCATCTCGTAAGGAGATACTCCCAGGTCTGACCTGGGCTGTGTTCGGACTCTCAACAGAGCCAAAGGTAAGCATTTGACCCATGACATTTGAGTTTCAATCATTAATTTTGTTAAAGTTTTTTTCAAAGTCTGGTTCATTCTTTCTACTCGGCCTGAACTTTGTGGGTGCCAGGGGGTATGTAATTCCCATTTTATTCCCAAGGCTTGAGTTATTTGTTGTAAGAGTTTGGATGTAAAATGTGTTCCTCTATCTGAGTCTATTTTATTAACCATTCCATATCTGGGAATAATTTGTTCCAGAAGGGTTTTGCATACTATGTTAGCTGTTGCTCTAGTAGCAGGAACTGCTTCTACCCAATGAGTTAGGTGGTCTACTATTACTAATAGGAACTTCCATCTCTGTACTTGAGGAAGTTCAGTGAAATCTACTTGGATACTTTGGAATGGTCGCAGAGCTAACTCGCGGCCTCCTAATGTTGTTTTTCTCATTATTTTCCTATTCACTCTTTGGCAAGTTATACAGTTCCCAAAGATTCCAATACACCCATAATTTCTTAGAAAATGATCACACAAAGCTTGAGTACCCCAATGAGTTTTTTGATGCATATCTTCTAATATTCTCTTAGTGAGTGGCTTATTAAGTAACTGTCTCCCATCAGGGAGTTTCCATTTTCCAGATTGATCTTGTTCTCCCCCTATCTTAAATAATTCTTTTTCTTCTTCTTTACTAAATCTGGGGATTTCCAATTCTCCCCTTTCTGGGGTCAGGATTAACATAATTCGTTCGGTCCCATTTTCTGCTGCATCTTTGGCTTCTTGGTCTGCTAGATTATTCCCTCTTATTTCTGGGGTCATCCCTTTTTGGTGTCCTTTGATATGCACTACGGCTATTTCTTCAGGCAATTTTAATGCCTCCAACACTTCTGAAATCAGGCCTTCATGTATCAGTTCCTTCCCCTTTGAATTTAGTAAACCTCTTTCTTCCCAGATCTTCCCAAAGGTATGTACTACCCCAAAGGCATACTTTGAATCAGTATAGATGGTCCCCTTTTTGTGTGCTAAATGCTCCAGTGCTCTCTTTAGAGCGTATAATTCACAAGATTGCGCCGACCAATTTGAAGGTAGTTTTCCTTTTTCGATGGTCTGCATATTTATCCCATCGACTAAGGCATATCCTGACATTCTTTTTCCTTGCAAGCATCTGGATGAACCATCCACATATATTCTTTCCCCTTCTAAGAGGGCTTGTTCTGCTAGATCTTCCCGAACTTTTGTTTGGTATTGAATAATTTCTAAGCAATCATGTGCCAGGTCATCTTTTGGTTCTCCATACAGGAGTTGGGCCGGATTGAGGCTTTTGCTTGTTTCTATAGTTAGATCATTACTGTCAATCAGAATTGCTTCATATTTTAATATCCTGGAGTCTGTTAACCATTTTTCAGCTTTTTGATTTAGCACATTTCGGACCGCATGGGGTGTGTATACAATCAGTTTACTTCCAAAGGTGAGCTTACGGCTCTCCTCCACCAAAATAGCAGTAGCTGCTATGGCTTGAATGCATACTGGCTAGCCACGGCTTACTGGGTCCAATAGTTTAGATAAATAAGCTATTGGTCTTCTCACCCCTCCCCATTCCTGGACTAATACACCATGAGCTACTCCATTTTCTGCATTCACATATAAGTTAAAGGGTTTTTCTAGTGAGGGTAAGCTTAGGGCTGGTACCGAGGCTAGTTTCAACTTCAGTTTTTCTAATTTATTATCATCATCTTTGGTCCATTGTATATTGTCTCCCCCTGTTAATTTTTCATATAAAAATTTTACTGCTTGTGTATATCCTTCAATCCATAGTCTGCAATATCCCAGTAGCCCCAGCAGTCTCCTAACCTCCTTTTTTGAAGAGGGAGGAGGGAGGGATAAAATCCCTGTAATTCTTTCAGGACTTAGTTTTCGGCTACCTTTGCTTATCAGGTGGCCGAGATATTTTACTTCTGATTCCACAAACTGTAATTTCCCTTTTGATGCCCTTAGTCCCTTTTCCCCAAGAAAATTTAGAAGCTTTATAGTAGCTTCTTTGACTTTAATTTCATCTTCTCCTGATATTAGAAGATCATCTACATATTGGATAATTTGTATTCCTGGGGGAATGGGGAAGGTTTGTAATATTTCTCCCAAGGCTTGCCCAAATAAATTTGGGGCCTCACAATACCCCTGTGGCACTTTAGTCCACCTCAGCTGGTTCTTTTTCCCTATGTTTGGATCTTCCCATTCAAAGGCAAAAATATTTTGGCTTTCCTCTGCCAGTGGGCAGGCCCAAAAGGCATCTTTAAGATCCACCACACTAAACCACTGATGTTGAGGTGGAATTTTGCTTAAAAGAGTGTAGGGATTAGGATCCATAGGGTAGCAGGCCCGTGTTCTTTTGTTTACTTCTCTTAAATCTTGCACTAATCTATAATTTCCATCAGATTTCTTTACTGGGAGAATAGGGGTATTATGAGGGGATTTACAAGGTTCTAGTGTCCCATCCTTTATTAATTCTTCTATCACTGGTTTTAAGCCTTTTCTCCCTTCTAAAGATATAGGGTACTGACGTACACGAATGGGACATTCTTGTTTTTCAATTGTGACCCTTATGGGGTCAATATCTAGTCCACCCCTATTCCCTTCCCCAGCCCAAACCTCTCTGTTAATTTTGCTTTCATCTTCTTGGCTAAGTTTTAACACTTTGGCCGTCATTTTCCCTTCTTCTGGTATGACTCCAATCCCCAGTTGGATTTGTAAATCCCTTCCCAATAAATTGCTGCCAGCCCCAGGAACTAACAAAACATCCCCTATCCCTATTTTTGTTTCCCCTTCAATAACCACATCTTTAATGACAGGGACTTGAAATCCTTCCCCCTTTGCTCCTGTTACTTTTACCATATCATTACTCACATCACACCCTTTTGGAATATTCATCACACAAGTCCTTTCTGCCCCAGTGTCAACTATAAATTCTAATACTTCCTCTTGGGGGCCTACTTTTAAAGTTATCAAAGGCTCCAGATGGTATTTATCCCCCAAAAAATAGAGCCCATGACTTTCCTATTGTTCTTCTGTGTGTGTTTCTTGAAATATTTTCAGATCCCTCCTCAGGTGGGGGCATTCTCTTTTATAATGCCCTTCTTCCTTGCAATAAAAACAGGCATCCCTGGGTTGTTCTTGGAATCTTAATTGTGCTGAGGTTTTATTTTTCTCTTTTCCACCATTTCTGAATCTTGAATGTTTAGGAGTGTTACCTGAGGGCTTTAGATTTTTTTGGAAGGTACTCTCTCGCATAGTGGCTATCATGATCTTTGCTTCCACTTTGGCTTTTTCTTCATCCCTCCGGACATATATATCTTTTGAGCTTCCCTTACTAGGTCTTGTAATGGTTTCTCATACCAGTCTTCTATTTTCTCCAATTTTTTCCTAATATCTGGCCAGGCATGAGTGACAAAGTTAACTCTTAGCAGGGCTTGCCCTGCTAGGGACTCTGGGTCTATCCCAGAATATTGTTTCATATTCTTTCGGAGCCTCTCCAGCCACTCAGTCGGGGTTTCTTCCTTCCCTTGCTGCCCCTCAAAGGCCTTTCTGACATTTTGTCCTCGGGGTGCCCCCTCTTTTATTCCCTTGATTATCAAATTACGATAATCATTCATATGTCCCCTCCCAGCTTCATAATTTTGGTTCCAGTTAGGAGGTGTAATGGGCATTTTCTGATCCCTGGGTGGACCTTGTTGGTTTTCTCTTTCCCAAATTTTTATTCCAGCAATTCTAATCATTTCTCTTTCTTCTTGGGAGAATATTATTTTCATGATTGATTGCATTTCTTCCCAAGTGAAAATGTTGGGACCTAAGAACTGGTCCAACTGCTCAGCTGTACCTATGGGGTCTTCTAATAATCCTTTAATTTCTTTTTTGAAATTCCTAACCTCTGTAGAGGTTAGAGGAGCATTTACAAAGCCCGTTCCCCCTCCTCCCATAGGTACTTCTCTTAATGGAAATAAATGAATTTCTCGGCTTCCCTCTGTTTGTTTAGCAATGGAGGGATTGTTGGGCTGCCTCTGAGCCTTAATGGCACCTCTTGTATTCTGGTATGGTGCTCCTTCGTTAAGAAGAGGGTTTATTTGGGAAGAAAGCACCGAACTCCCCTGGGGAGGAGGGGCAGATTCAAAGTCTGGCGCTGAAGCCGAATATTCTGTGGTGCAGAGGGTGGGGGTGGGGTATGGCAGTGAAGCCAAATATTCCGGAGCACAGGAGGCGGGGGCCGGCTCTGAAGCCGGGTTTCTCAAGGCAGGAGAGGTGGGGGCTGGAGCCGGGACGTGTGACGTTTCCCTTGATTCAATTGAGGGTGCTGGGATTCCCGAGATATACGGGAAGGGCGGGATCCCCGGCATGGGCGGGGGCAGGGCTCCCCCCCCGCTCCATTGGGGCGGGAGGGCTGCCGGGGGAAAGGCCCCCGGTGCGGGCGGAGGGGGGGCTGGAGGGGGAAGCCCCGGAGCCAGGGGGAGGAGGGGGGAGGCAGCTTCTGATACTGGCGGCGGAGGAAACCCCGGAGCTGGGAGGAGGGGTGCAGCTTCTAGTGCTGGCGGTGGAGGCAATACTTCTAAAGGGTCCCAGCCTTTTTTCTCTTCTGTTTGCTTTTCCTCTGGGGTTTCTGATAGTTTAAAGACTTTGGTTCCCAGAGGTTTTGTAATTCCTGTCCAGCAAGAAGCATATTCTCTCTCCTCAGGGTGAGATGGCTCTTTTGAATTTACAAATACATTTAGAGCCTGGAAAATCCATGCCTCATCAGACCCATATTTTGGCCAGTACACATGATTATCCCCCCCTTTGAAATACTAATTCATTCCTTTAAAACACCAATCTTCCCTGCTGTAAAATACTACCCACCCTTTCACAGTACAAAAACCAAAAAAATTTACTATAGCCCACCTTCCCCAAAAACAAAGTTAACTTCTAATTACACAGTTTTTCATTCACACATTCACTCTTTTTAATATTTGTTCACTCTCTCATTCTTACTCACAACAGAATAATAAGGTACCTCTTTCAAGTCACTTGTTAGTATCCACCCATGGGTATGATATAATCCTTAGGATTCTGGGTGCTCTTGGATTTCCCTCAACCCAGCATTGCTAGCATCCAACCCCCCAACTTCTCTTGGGGTACTTTTAGGCCCTGGGTGCTCTTGGAGTTTTCCTCAACCCAGCATATGGGGGGGGGGGGGGGGGGGGGGTAGCTCCCACTTTGCAACCCCTTCCCTGGGACCCCGTCCCAGTCACCCCGGGAGATTCTTTCACTTCTCTTATCTCTCGCTTCGTCTCCTCGCTGGCCGCTGTTCTCGCGAACAAGACGGAACCGCAGCACTCAGAGACTGCCACACTCGCTTCGCAGATCTGGGGGCAATCAGCCCACGTCTCATTCATGTGAGGAATGAGACAACTCTTAGTTAAAAATTAAAACAATTTATTAAAAACGGAAGAGTGAAAAAAAATTAAAAATTTGGGATCCTATGGCTCGGTAGATGGTATGCCCTAGGAGTGCAGGGATTTTTGATCTTCTGGCTGAAACAGCACTGAACCTCAGGTAGAGAAAAAGGGCTTGCAGTGCTAGGCTGGCCTTTGGCTGGCCCAAAAGCCAAAAAAAAATTACTAAAAGTTCCTTGATAGGAATACGCCTTCCCAGCACTGAACTCCACCTCAGCAAGGCTGGAGAGAAGGGGCGTGCCTTTCTCGTGCTCCCTGTTTTATAGTGTCTTTGTTCCACCCACAGCCCGCCCACAGCCCACCCCTTCGGTTCAAGGTGATTGGTGTTTTCCCTTTGACAGATTATCTCTGTCCACCAATGGCTCATCCTTGTCAGAGGGGTGGTACTAGTTGAGATAAGGGTCATTAAAATTCAGGTTGCCATGGAGCTTACAGGGTAATGGCTATGGGGGCTGGGCTGTTTGTTGGAACTGGGGTTTTGAAATCTGCCTTGGAACCAAAGTACAAGTAAAAACACCTAAAAAAAGTACTAAAATACATCCAACATCTTAAAACACTTGTAAAAGTATACAGTAAACACAGGAAGGATAACTCTTATGGTGTACAAGTGATTAATGTTTGAAAAGGGATTCTAACTGGGGAACTTTTAACTGGGGATTTTTTTTTTTTTTTACTGGGAAGGGTGCAAACAAACTGCTTTGAACAAGTGAAAACCATAATCATAAAACTTGATTTGTGTACCTGGGCTGATGGGTTAATTTTAACATTCAATTTTAAAATATTTAACTCAAAATTAATTAATTAAAACACTTAATATGCAAAGACCAAGCACAAATAGGGATTTCATGTATGACCATTCACACACACTCATCTCACGTAACCATCCCCTTTTTCTTTGGACAATACTTACCAGTCCTGTTTCTTTTCCAGTGTGTGTGGGATTTTTGTCGAGAGCGATCTCTTTCATTTGCTTTATTTTTGTGTCTTTCTTGTCCTCTGGGTATTGCCCTGCTGCCACCAAATCGCACCAGAGGATGCTAAGCCAACTTAGTCCTGCCAACTTGGGCGGGAGGCTCCTTACCCTTGCTTCATGAATCCTCCCACGCTTTTCAGAGGCGAGGTGTAGATCCGGGACGAGCCCCGAATTGTGAAAAACGAGGTTCACTCTCCTGTGAGAATTTAAAGAGTTTAATATAAAGACAATAAGAGACACATAAAATAAAGCAAAGGGGTAACGGCTGGGTGCCTTGGCGCTCTGCCAAGAGCACACCTGATGCTGGAGGCGAGTCCTTTTTATACCATTTTTACTGTCTGTTCTTCATTCATATTAAAACTTTTCCTGGAGCTGTTCTGCATGGCCACTCCTTGGTTCCGCCTTTTTAGAGCATGCGTAGTCTTCTGCCTTGTGGTTTTATTTCTCTTGATTCTTGGGGTTGGGCCCACTAGGCTAGGTAAGAATCGATGGTAGGGTGGATCTCTTAATTCTCCAGACAGTCAGGGCTGATTGCAGCTTTGGGCCTCTTTGCCCCCCGGGCAGAGTGGTGATAACGGCTCTCGGACTCTCCTGGCCGCCCGTTCTCTGGGCGGAGTAGCCTTTTGGCCCTTTTGTTCCCTGGACAAAGTGTTGATTAGCAGCTCCTTGGGCCTCATCCTCTGTTCGCTTGAAGGTTATCTTACTTGCTCACACTTGCGAACATTCTTGCTAAAGAGAGAAAACTACATCCACACAGCAAAAAGCATTTCTAACATTATATAATATCTACCTTTATACTTTGCGAGAAGCCAATATAATATATGTTTATAACACATAGCTGAAGGCAAAAAAGGTCGGGGCATGTCATCAGCCACAGTCGTGCTAAGTTGTTCATCTTTGCAAACTGCTTGCCGAGTTGTTCCTTTCTTAGGTAATGGGGGTTTGTATCAACCAGAACTGCATATGGTCAGTATTTGCAGAGAAGGCTACTTGGACTGTTGTTGAAGTGAGTGTAGCAGTTTCTATGGCATTCTGCACAAAAAGTGACAGGTCTCTCTGTGTTCCCCAATTCTTAACAAAGATGAAGTTAGCAAACCCCTGAAAAGAGGTTTTGCAAAACTTCAGGGATTTTTTCCTACTAGTACTGTAGAGACAACCATCGTCACCTTGTCTTTCCAAAAGTGAAGGTTACCGATTTTTGTCCAAGAGCATCAAGTGCTTTTGATCAGCGTTTGTGTGCATGCATTAGCCTTGTTCTTGTTCTTCCTTGGAGAACTTTTACAGTACTCAGATGATCTGTGTAGGCTGCAGACTGCAGTGGTGAACTTCAAGGCTTCCAGCAGAAGGGAGATGCTGTCCACGTTTTGGTTTCTCCTTAGTCTGAACCTTCAATGTCCAATAACGCAGTGTTTGGTGCTTGAGGCACCAACTCTGGCGTGCCCCAGGTCAGAGACAGTCCAGCTGCGTTACCTCCACGCGTCGCTGAAGCGACTTCGGGATCAGGAAAAGAGCTGCTTGCTGGGCTAGCTAGCTGGCTTCTCTGCAGAGGGAAACACGGCAGGAGCCGATGATGTCGGCTCACGTTAGCTCAGAGACAAAGGAAGAGAGAGGCTGTTCAGGTCTGGCTTCTAACAGGTTTAATGCGATAGGATGATGATGAGGTCGGATTGATGGGAATCCGCTCCTCGGAGCCTTGTCCTCAGTTTTATAGGGAATTTGAAAACCCCCTGTAACTATTCCTGAAAAGACCTGCCTTGCTAAATTAGTGCCTTTCAAGTCTTGTGTCCCCAGGATAGAACAACAAACTCACAAAGATAACGGCAGTGGATCTACGGGACTTCCGCAGGCCTTCTGGACTGCAGACATCTCTGACCAAAGGCCACAGATGACATGTACCCTGATCCTGCTGAACGCCCGTCCGCCCTGGACTCAGCTTCGAGGTTTGATTGATACTGGTGCTGATGCAACTATCATCTCCTTCTCTGCGTGGCTTCCCTCATGGCCTTTACCCCCCGTGGGATCGGCCATCGCAGGATTAGGAGGAACCACACAGAGCTATTGAAGCGAACGGCCTGTGATGGTGAAGGACTCAGAGGGGCACACAACTACAATTAGGCCTTATGTTGCTACCACTTCCCTTAACCTTTGGGGATGGGATGTGTTGGCAGCCTGGGGCATACGGATTGGGACAAATTTTTAACAGGGGTCACTGTGCGCAAGGGTGCACAGTATCCTACACTGCCTTTGCAGTGGTTGATTAACACACCAATCCGAGTCAGACTCTGCTTAGTTGAATTAAGGGCTGTTATCACGACTTTTCAACAATTCTCACAGGAACCTTTGAATTTGGTTACTGAAGCCGACTAGCAAAAGCTCGTATACAATTAATCAGCTTACGGTACCACAAAATTCAAAGAATCCTGTTATTCTGAATCACTTTCTCTCATTGCAATCTGCAGGCAAGAGACAACTGCCCTGGGCAAAAGTCTGGGTGTGGAATTTACTCACTAACCAGTGGGAAGGCCCGCGGGAGCTTATCGTTTGGGGTCGTGGGTATGCTTGCATTTCTACAGATACTGGGGTACGGTGGCTACCTGCAAAATGTGTTTGCCCTGCCCTACGGCACCAAAGGCAGAACAGGCAACCTCCAAATGATGACCAGAACGCCAACCATCCAAATGGCGACCAGAACGTAGATCATCAGCCTAATGACTCTTCTGATGATGACCAAGATGTTGACCATCAGGCAGATGGTCCTTCTACAAGCAGAGACTGGGATGGTCCTTCCACAGGCAGAGACTGAACTTTAAATTTCTTGTTATGGAGTCAGATAGTTAAAGCCTTAAGGACATATTTAGAATTAATAACTGCGGTAGATTTCTATTTAGAATTAATAGTGGAGTTGTTATCTTATCAAACAAAAAGGGGGAATGGTAGATACAAAAATGCTGCTCGCGAGGATTTTCTTGCTATTTTCTAAGTCCGTGAGAGACTTTTCTCTCTCACAGAAGAGGTAGCAGAGTATGTAAACAACCAAGCCACCTGCAACCTTGAAAAGTCTGGTTTATGGTCTAGTAGAAAAATATTTTGACAATGGATGGTTTAGGATTTTAGCCAATCACCCCAAGGGGGGGGCTGATCCTTTGTCCAATTAGACTATGAAGAAAAAAGTCTATAAAAGAGTTTGTAAAATAATTAAAGGAATAAATCTTGCTGCACAATTCCTGCCTGCTGGATCTTCTCTCCTCCTCCTCCCTATGGCTGCGGGACACGGTGATACACCCTAGGGCCCAGGCCTGCGGTAATAGACCAGAATTACAAGTGAACTGCAGCACAAGCAGCTAACACATTCCTCCTGTGATAAATGAGTGAACGATAAATATTGTCTTTCGCATATATGATTTTAACATTTAGAAGTGATAATGTACTATGTAGAAATAGTGTTAAGGTAAAATATAGGTAAGTAAAAACAAGACTAGAGTAAATTGTAACTTCGAAAGAGTGGTAACATGTTGGGAAACGTAGGAATAAACACATGATCATAAATGTCCTTTAGGTTGAGAAATTACAGAGGTAGAAACCAAGACATCTTCAAGAAACAAAGAAGATAAACTGCATGCATCCCAGGAAGTCTGTTATCAAAACTCACACCTCCCAAAGAAACTGTCAACTACAAATTAGGTTGGAGACTGAGGAGGCACCGGAGGGGGGTGCCTGCCTTCAGTTCTGGAGCTATCCAGAGGACCGAGGCGGCAGTGTGCTGGCGTGTGCTGGCGCAAGGGGGCAGAGACGAAGGGGGGAAAGTTGAGTGAAGTGTAAATTACTTTCTGGGTGAAAGGACTATGTTTAAAGAAGTACTCAAGTTCACAGTAAAATGAATGGAGCCACGCCTCTAGCAATATTGCTAAGTGCTCCCGCGCTGTGATATGCCTTTGTTCTACTAATAAATGTTCAATATTATGCTGCTGAAAATTCCGCTTGTGAATTCATCTTTCTCACTTCTTCCCTTAAAATCAGTTCTAAGAATTTAGTGTGAAATACATTTAGGCTTGGTCCACAGTCATTTTAGTTCAAATAAACACATCTAAATGTTTTCCATCTTTCCCATTAAAGGATATTGGTTTGGGCTCATTCTTTCAGCATTTTGCCAGCGATATGCTCAATGCTATTTCCTTAGGAATGAAAGCTGTTGCATGATATTACAAAGTGTTTGGCGAAACCTTTACCATGACTCTCAAGTCGCAACATGCCAGATAATCATTGGTTTTCAAAGCTGCTTGAAGATATAAGGAAAGCATCAAAGGTTTATGCATGAATCAGCATCCCCTTGTCACAACGTCACGCTGCAGTGATCCTTGCAGAGCTCTAAGACTGGATTTAAAGGAGAAAAGCTCAACACTGGCTCTTGAGCCAGCAGGATGAAACATCCAAGATTGTACATATATTACTTCTGTGCTAAAACTACTGTATGAAAACGTGTTACCATTATGGCAGTTGTGAGGAATGAGACAACTCTTAGTAAAAATTAAAATAATTTATTAAAAACGGAAAAATTGAAAAATTACAAAAATTACCAAAATATAAAAATTTGGGATCCTAGTGGCTCAGGAGGTATGCCCCAGGAGTGCAGGGATTAGAGATCTTCAGGCTTAGACAGCACTGAACCTCTGGTGGAAGAACTTGCAGTGCTGGGCTGACTTTTAGCTAATCCAAAAGTCAAAGGTAAAAATTATTAAAGGCTCCTTAATAGGAGTAAGGCTTAAGTACCCAGCACTGGTGTCCACTACAGCTGATCTGCACTGGTCTCTGCGCAGCTCTGACGCCTGCCTCGTTGTTTTATAGTGCCTTTGCTCCGCCCCGGTCTGCCCACAGCCCGCCCACAGCCTGGCCACAGCACAGCCCTGTGGTCTAAAGTGATTGGTGCTTTCCTTTTGACAGATCATCTCTGTCTACCAATAGCTCGTCGTTGTCAGGGGGGTAGTAACAGCTGAAGTAAGGGTGGTAACATGCCTTCATTAAGATTCAGGTTGCTATGGAGCTTACTTGCAGAATAACGGCTATGGGGCTAAAAATAGCAATTGGCTGTTAGAAACTGGGTTTTTGGAGTTAGTCCCGAGACTAAAGTGCAAAGCAAAAACCTCAAAAAAAAATTAAAATACATCTAATACCTCTTAAAACACTTATAAAAGTAGACAATGAACATAGGAAAAACAACTCTTACAGTGTACAAGTGGTTTAAAGTTTGAAAAAGGGATTTTTAACTAGGAAACTTTTAACTGGGAATTTTAACTGGGACTGGTACAAACAAACTGCTTTGAACAAGTGAAAACACTAATAATAAAGCTTGATTTTTGTACCTGGGTTGATGGGTTAACTTTATCATTCAATTAAAAGAACTGTTTAATTCAAAATTAACTAATTAAGGCACTTAACATGCAAAGACCAAGCTAAATAGGGATTTCATGTATGACAGCAGTTTTATAGTACTCCATAGGAGACATCTCTTTAAATGACTCTAAGATCCTTTCAGCGCTAAAATTGAGAAGGGGGTTGATCCATAGTTAACTCATGTAAACACGAGTGAACTACTAAGAGACAGCAAATGTTAATCACGAAACCTAAGCAGCAGGCTTCGCCTTAATCTTGTCAAGATAAGAGGAAGAGGATCTTTTGAAAACCAGCACAGAGATCGCTGAATCATCCAGCGAAGAACTGCGCATGCTCCAGAAAGAAAGGTAAAAAGTGCATTGTGACGAAGACTGCTGATCTTCATCAGAAAGACCCCCGAGGAAGAAGAGGAGCCTTCCTCAGTGCACCCATCAGCGTACACAGCACATGCATGGCACGTATGCTAATGATATTAATGACTTCCGAGAAGTAATTTCTAGAACCACTCCTATCCCAAGAATTGTGATGAATATTCATAATTTTTACACATAATGCTGGACTGTATGGCGTGCTCTGTGTGTGTCTGTCTGTGTGTGTGTGTATGTGTGTTAGGAGTGATCCCCCACGCACCCAGCACCGAATAAAGCAAATACCTGCTTCTCTGACTCTGAAGCATCTCTAGGCCTGGTTTTGGGCAATTCAAAATAGGTGAATACACATTACAACTACCCCTGAAGTTGTTGCGTAGGCAGATTTAAGAGGAAAGGATTTCATCTTCATCGCTCTCCTTCTTTCTTGATTTGACAGAATTAAGAACTTGTAAAAAATCTGATATCACTGATGCTCACCACTCCTCCAATTAGACTACGCTCACTTAGACAACGAAGTCAGGAGCTTTGGATAGCTCCCGCTTCTGCCCTAGGAATTGCTTCCAGTGCTGTACCTTTGCTCCAGCTGCGAAACCAAACCAGCAGAACCAAGGAAGTTCTCTCTGAATGAACCATTGCTCTTGAAGGCTACAACGGTAGTCATGGCAGTGAACACTGCTCTTCACTGGGCCATTCCTCTGAAAAAAAACATGCACCACCTCTCAACCTAAACCGTTAAGCCTCCTGCTGATGCTGACTGACAAAGCGTCCAACTGCAGTTAGATTCCAACAGCTACTTCCAATGACCTGTCAACAGAGCTTTGCAGACTTGCAACAGTCCAACAAACTAAAGGGGCTATGCTTCATGGCTGTTTTTCAAACATCATTGACTTATGTCCCTTTGCCAGCTTAAGTGAAGGTGACCCGTCCACCTTGGTCAAAGTCAGCAGAATTTTGGCCCAATTTGTTGTTATGCAACACATCATGACATGATCTCTAGGTGTTGATGCAAAATTCCCACTGAAGTGCATGTCGTTACATGACTTAAGGCTACCTACTCACAGAGTGTCCACTCCACTGCCACACCCATTTTCTGGCCACCTTGAAATGACTGAGCTGTCTGACTTTTTCAAACATTCCTCAGGGGTACGTGACCACCATCTCCTCCTTTCTGAAGTTTAGGAACCTAATTTAAAAGTAGTACTAGCAATACCAGTTTATGCAAAATCCATTTGCTCCATCAACAAACTCCGAGCAAGTGCTGATAATTAGTTTCAAGACTTCTACATATATTTCCAGTGAGCTTTCTGTTTGCTTGTTTGTTTTTAAAGCAGATGGAGTAGGGCAATGTTTCCCTGAGGCTACCAGGGCTGCGAGGCAGGCAGGCAGAGCCCTGGCATGGGTGGCACAGGGGACCCCGGGCGCTGACGGCTGCCACCAGCGCAGGCCACCTGGGGACCGGCAGGCAGGGCTGCACCCTGTGTCTGCCACCCGACCATTCGTGGTAAGGGCCCCCATCACCTTATGGGGCAGAGACCTTCTATCCCAGTGGGGTGCCACCCTCACCATTCCCAGCCAG
Source organism: Aphelocoma coerulescens (assembly GCF_041296385.1). NCBI lineage: Eukaryota > Metazoa > Chordata > Aves > Passeriformes > Corvidae > Aphelocoma > Aphelocoma coerulescens. Next base: position 778,003 of record NW_027184083.1, on the reverse strand, counting down.
GATTTCTGACTGGGGCCACTGAGAAACGCGCGCTGCCATCTACTCCCCCGCTCACCTGGAAGACTGACAACCCAAAATGGACAAGGCAGTGGCCCCTTGAAGAAGAGAAACTCAGCGCACTGGAAGCCCTGGTGGAAGAGCAACTTGCCAAAGGTCATATCACTGAAATCACAAGCCCTTGGAATTCCCCTTTGTACTGAAAAAGCCAGGAGAGGACAAATGGAGACTACTCCATGACCTACAAAAGATCAATGAGGTCACTGAAGACATGGGCCCCCTCCAACCCGGCCTGCCATCACCATCGATGCTGCCCCAAGACTGGATGCTTGCCATCATCGACATAAAACACTGTCTCATTAACATCCTGCTCCATCCCCAGGACGCACCACGGTTCGCCTTCTCCATCCCCTCTCTTAATGAACAAGCCCCACTCAGAAGATACCACTGACTCGTCCTCCCACAAGGCGTGAAGAACAGCCTGACCATCTTCCAGTGGTACGCTGCCCACATTCTGTCCCCCATCAGGAGCCCGTTCCCGGAAGCAATCATTTACCACTATATAGATGACATCCTAATCTGTGCATCAGAGAAAACTTACTTGGACACAACTCTTAAAAAGACAATTGAAGCCATAGAAGAAGCAGGGTTCGAGATTCGTGAGGACAAAGTGCAGCACTCCAGCCCATGGACTTACCTTGGCCTCCAGATCTGTGAGAGAACCATCGTACCTCAACAACTCGCCATCAAAGAGGACCCCAAAACCCTAAGGGACTTACACAGCTTTGTGCGGATCCATAAATTGGATACGCCCCTTACGAGGGGTCACAACAGAAGACCTCACTCCCCTCTTGAACCTCCGCAGCAGCAGCAGAGACTTGGACTCTCCACGTGCCCTCACACGCCTGAAGCCAGAGATACCATCACCAAAGTCCAGGAAGCCCTGTCTTCACGCCAAGCCCATTGCATTGAACCCAGCCTGCCTCTCCAGTTTGCAGTTTTGGGTAAGGCTCCCCGCTTCCATGGGCTGATCTTCCAATGGAACCCTCAACTCAGAGACCCTTTGCTGATACTTGAATGGGTCTTCACAAGCAATCAACCTACAAAAACAATAACCACCTTCCAAGAAGTAATGGCACATTTAATAAAAAAGGCCAGAACTCGTCTCCGCTCTCTTGCAGGGTGTGAGTTCACATGCATATACTTGCCATTGACCACTGGAGATCTGAAGCATTTGCTCCAGAACAATGAGAGCCTCCAGTTAGCCCTAGATAGCTACACAGGCCAAATTTCCATCCACATGCCAAAACATAGACTTTTCTATCATGATGCGGCCTTTAAATTGATTCCAAAATTAATCAAAAGTAGGAAACCATTTAAAGCTCTGACCATCTTTACCGATGGGTCTGCTTCGTCCCATCGGTCACTCATGACTTGGAGGCAACCCAATACTCAAAAATGGGATTCTGACATTCAAATAGTAGACGGATCACCACAGATTGCCGAGTTAGCAGCCATTGTCAGAGCCTTTGAGAAATTCAAAAATGAACCCTTTAATCTGGTCACAGATTCAGCTTATGTTGCTGGCATAGCTATGAGGGCTGAACATGCTTTTCTCAAAGAAGTCTCAAATCAAAAATTATAGCAATTGGCTTCTAAATTAATTCATTTAATCTCCCACAGAAAACAGCCTTACTACATTATGCATCTGAGGTCACACACCGACCTCCCTGGTCCCATTGACAAAGGGAACAGGAGAGCGGATATACTGGCCATGCCAGCAGAGACGGCAAACGTCCCCAACATCTTTGCCCAGGCAAAGTTGTCACATGCATTTTTTCACCAAAACATTCCTGCCCTCGTCAGAATGTTCAAGCTTTCAAAAGATCAAGCAAAAGCTATCATTGCAACATGCTCGAACTGCCAGAACTACCAAATACCATCTATGGGTACTGGAGTCAACCCCCGCAGTATGAACAGCCGCCAATTGTGGCAAACTGATGTAACCCACTTCCCATCCTTTGGGAGATCCAAATATGTTTACGTATCAGTCGACACGTTTTCTGGGGCAGTGTTTGCATCAGCCCATGCAGGGGAAGACGCCGTCCACATCATCAAGCATTTTCTCCTTCCCTTTGCCACCCTGGGAGTCCCTGAAGAAATCAAAACAGATAATGGGCCTGCCTACACCTCTCGTAAATTAAAAGATTTCTTCAACCAATGGGGAATAAAAAACAAGACAGGCATACCTAGCAATCCCACAGGTCAATCTATTGTAGAAAGGACCCACCAAACCCTCAAAAGAGTCCTCAATCAGCAACAGAGAGAAACAGAAATTTTGTCTCCTGTTAAAAGACTCTGTAAGGCTCTCTACGTCATTAACTTCCTAAATGGTACCTCATCAGAGCCTGACCTCCCAATACTCTGCCACTTCTCAAATTCAACCCAAGCTAAGCTCACAGAGAAACCACCAGTGCTGGTGAAGGACCCAGAATCACACCAGGTCTCTGGGTTTTTCCAATTGATTACCTGGGGGAGAGGCTATGCCTGTGTCCAGCTACCATCTGGTCCGAAGTGGTTCCCAGGAAAAAATATAAAACCATACCTAGGCCCCACAAACACTGCTTCTACAAACACCAACAAAAACTCTCCTGAGTCAAATACAGGACATCCCCAAAACCGGACCAGCTCTGCATGGAGATGAAAATGTTGCCGAATGCCCACCAACCGGGGAAAAGATCGTCCCACCACACGGCAGCAGACAAAACAGAAAGCTGAACAAGAAGCTATGGCAAAAGTCAAGCCATAGGCCAGACACAGCCTGAAAAAAACCTGATCCTTAGTTTATATGTTACCACCCCCCTTTTCCCCAAAAATATCCCCTTTTCTCTCAACCCTTGTCAAACCTCCTTAAACCCCAAAACTTCCCCTCTCACCACAAAGTTAACAAATCTCGCTTATATTCCCTCTCAGAAGCCCCATCCCTGTCCAAAGATGAAATTTATCTACCTTGATACTGTCCTCACCGCTGCCTCGATGACCTAAAAGTAGATAAGAGCCAAGACTGGGTCAATGACCGTTTTGGACGATGGGGAATAACGGGATGGATTACATCTTTGATTAAGGGAGCTTTGTGGGTATTCATTGTAATTATTATTGTGTTAATGTCTTGGGGTGACTTTGTGATGTGTATCCCATATCGCTGCCCTATGCCCAGAAATTAATTCTTGTGCCTTTCTATGCCTTTAAACGGAGCCTGAGAGAAGGAAGGAAAACTGAGCAAAACTTTTTCAAAGCAATTTGCAGCTTGTTCAAGGTCACATAGAAATAGGGACTATTTTTTCCAGCTGCGGCAGGGAAGCGAGGAACCACCCGGCTTGCTGCTACCCAGTCAGCTTTTGGCCAGTTGTTCAGTTTCTTTTTCTCAGGAGAGAGACTGAGAGTTGAACGTTTTTTCCTTCCCTGGAATTTCAGATTTTCTCCCTTTTCTGCTGGACTGCTTCAACACCAGAGCACATTGGGAGGACTTTCCACCAGGCACAGAGGGCCTGGCCCTGGGCCAAGCCCCAGCTCCGAGGAGATCGAAGGGAGGACTCTAACACTTTCCCATGTTTTTGCTCCACAGCGAAAGATTTTATTATTTAGCATTATTTTCCTTTTCCCGTGTGTTTGTTAAAAAACTAGTTTTATCCCCTTTACTTTCCTTAGAGGAAATTTTATTTTTTTCCCGAACCTGGTGGGGGAGGGGTGGTTGTGCCTTCCCTCAGAGGATATATTTCTAAATTTGGCCAAACCGGAACAAATTTAGTGTCGCCCAACTGTGTGGCTCGAAGGAAAGTGAAAAACCTGTACTAATTACATTTTGGTTTGAATTCACTTTTTCTGTGTTGAGGTAAAATAGTCACCATGCTGGTTGAGTTCATAACGTTTCTCTGGCTTGATATATTCATGTATTTCTGGTCTGTAGGTTTGTTTAAGGTACTAGTGCCTTTCTGGTCCCTAGACCTATTTGCCTATCCATAGCTTGGTCCGATCTTATCCTTGATAAGGAATTTTTGCAGAGCAGGGACATGAATTCGGATTTCTATTTTGCTGTTCTCGGTGATAATGATTTATAAGACATTGACAGGTACAGGCAGCTGTTCGAAGTGTGTATGATATGTGGTTTCTCTGTCCTAACCCCAGTCCTAGCTTGGGTAGCCTGTTTTGGGAATTTATTAGTAACTGCACCCAGATTGTTAGAGGAGGAGGAGACGGGGTTTCCCTTCCCTTTAAATTTGATAGGTTATCTTTTGAGTGTGTTCAGGTTCCCCTGGATGTTAAAGAGACCACCCTCCTGGTATTTTATCTCATAAGCTTCCTCTATGTGGTTCGCAGCTTGTCTAGAATAAGAGCTCAGATTTCCAGGGTGACTGATGAGACACCTGACCCAGAGGTGGAACATCCTGAGTGGTGTGGGGAATGGGAGGATATGGGCCAAATCTTGAAGAAGTTCTCTGGCCCAATGGTTTGCAAGTTTCCCCCTGAACAAATTCAGAAACCAGCTGAGGTGGTGAAAAATCTGAAAGAGAAATACAATGACAATTCTAATGAGAACAAGCTCCTTGTAATATGTTGGGCTTTGGCCTATGCCTATCGCACACTGAAGCAGGTAAAGGTAGAAAGGCAGGAAGATAAATCAGCAAAGCCTGCAGACACCCCAGTCACTCAGGCTGCAGATAAACCAGACAGCAAGCCCAAAACAGATGGAGAGTCTAAGCCATTGACAGTGGCTCCTGTCACGAGGAAAAAACACACAACCAAAACTGATCGCCCAGTGAAAGATGATGATGATGATGCAGGGGAAGGAGCCTCAAAGCCATCAACTGACTCAGGCACAGAAACCATTACTGAGTCCATGTCCATAAAGGACCTTCACAGCTTAAGAAAGGACTACACCCGACGGTCTGATGAATCCATGATAAGTTGGATGGTTCGTATTTGGGATGCTGCACGTGATGATGTAATGCTGGACAGTGCTGAAGCAAGGTGTAGTGGTTTGGTCCAAGATACTCATTACTGTTTATCGTCTGTGAGACAAGAATTAGGAGAAACGCAAATCAGGCACCAAACTCGAAAGAATATAAAAAGGTTTTTTAACAGACCTACAAGAAGAAAAAAAAATACCACACCGTCAGAACTCTTCTCCTCCCCCCACCTTCCTCCTTTCTCCCACTGACAATGTAAAAAGACAACCCTTGAGATGTTCAGTCTGTTTACCACTTCCATAATAACCTTGTTCAGTTCATTTAGGAAGAGGAGTCTCTCTTGCTCATGCTATGAACACATTATCACAATGAGACAGCCGCCCGGGTTGGTTCTCTGCTTGCATGTGAGTCTTGCAGCTTTCCCACAACTGCTTTCGAGGGTCCATTCTTGAAGTTTTTTGGGGTACAATTTTAAGGTTGAGCCGTTCAGAAACAAAAGTTGTCTTCACCCATCTCTGGGAGCATTTCATCTCTAAGAACAGAGGCCCTTCTCCTTCCCTGGGAGCAAAGGGTCTTCCTCATCTTCATTTTTAGGACTCTCTCTGGGAGCATCTCTAGGAACTGAGGTTTTCTCCTTTCCCGTGTGGAGCAAAAGTCCTCATCGCTTCCATCTCTCCCTGTTCAAATGTCTCATGAAATTACAGCTGCATCAGCATCTGCCTATCTCAGTGCAGGTGCTTTTGCTAACAAGCACGAGTTGAACACTCCACCCCCCATATCTTCATGAAATTACAATGGGTACTCTGATATATCATAGCTTTACAACAGAATTTCAGTTTTAAGCATCTCCTCTTTCTTCTCCCTCAGGTTTTCAGCTCTTCACAGCACTAAAAGAGTTAATCTCACCTAGGCCTTACAGCTGGAATGTGGCTTATCGCAGTGGAGGGGGGGGAACAGAGCCGCTCCGGCTGCCCACAGCAAGGCTGTGGGGGGGTTCCGAGGGTGAAACAAGGCCCATCGACTCCAGGATGGCCACGGCCCGGCCTGGCCTGGACCGAGCAGGGCCTGGGCCGAGCCCACTGGCCCCCACACGGGGCCCGCAGCCACCTGTCCCAGCACTGGAAACGAGAGAGAGAGTCTGCCTCAGGGTTTGTGTTCTTAAGTGTGCATCACAGAGGCGGTCACAACTTTAAGTGGCTTAAAAAATTGTGCATATTCAAACTGGCCAGCTGATAGGTCATGTCAGGTCACAGAGGAAGCTGTAAGCACCCCTTGGAAAGGGTATAATTTCCAGGACTATGCTTGCTAACCCATGACACAAGGCATTTGGGATCCCTGCCACGTGATCCAGTGATCGACCAAGCGATGATAAGGGAGGCTGACTCTGCCAGTGTCTGGAGACGGGTTTTGACAGGCATGGTTGTAAGATATATATGTGTGGAGATGATCTCTACATGCAGCAAACCCAGTGGAAGACCATTGAACAAGGGATCCAGCGCCTGAGAGAACTAGGGGTGGTAGAGGTTGTCTTCACAGATGACCCAGCATTGAGGAGCCCAGACCGGGCCAGAGTTAATCCATTCATGTGGTGAAAATTCATACGACTTGGGCCACCAGAATACGCTTCTGCATTAGCAATAATGAAACCGAACTACGGTGCAAATGAGACCGTGTGGGATATGGCAGTGAAGCTCCGAGCATATGCAGACTCTGTGCATGGCCCAACACATGCAAGAACTGCAGCTGTGGAAACACATGTGCAGAAAATGGAAGATAAGATGGAGAAGAGTCTCCAGGAGATTAAAGAGGGCCTTCTCCAAATCTCGGCAGTACAGATCAGAGACTCTGATACCAAACGCGGACGTTCCCCAGAGAGAAAGTACATCCCACGAAGTGAGCTGTGGGATTTCCTGTGTGACAGTGGGGAAAACATGAGGAAGTGGGGTGGACAATCAACTTCTGCTCTGGCAGCACGAGTGCGTGAATTGAAGGAGCACAAGTCTCAGAAAGGAAGTTCCACCAAAAAGGAAGTAGCTCCAGTTGCCTGTAGCCAAACTGCCAGAAATGATGGAAAAGACGATGGCATGTCTAATTCCCATGAAGGAACCTCTAAGATGCAGGCCCAGGGAAAGAAGGATAACCAGGCATAGAGGGGCCCTGCCTCTAGCCAGGTAGAGGTCAGGGAAAACCGTGTTTTTTGGACTGTGTGGATTCGTTGGCCTGGTACATCAGAACCACAAAAATATGATGCCTTGGTTGACACTGGTGCGCAGTGTACAATAATCCCATCGCAACATGTGGGGATAGAATCTGTTTCTATTTCTGGTGGATCACAAGATTTGACCTTGGTGGAAGCTGAGGTGAGCCTGACTGGAAATGAGTGGAAGAAACATCTCATTGTGACTGGTCCAGAGGCCCCGTGCATTTTGGGCATAGACTTCCTCCACAGCGAGTATTTCAGAGACCCAATGGGACTCAAGTGGGCTTTTGGAATAGCTGCTGTGGAGACAGAGGGCATTAAGCAATTGAACACTTTGCCCAGACTATCAGAAAAACCATCTACAGTTGGCCTTCTGAAGGAGGAAGAGCAAAGAGTACCAATTGCTACCTGGACAGTGCATGGCCGACAGCACTGGACAGCTTGAGATGTTGTGATTCCCATCCACAAGATGATCCTCGAGCTGGAGAGCCAAGGGGTGGTCAGCAAGACCCACTCACCCTTCAATAGTCCCATTTGGCCTGTGCGCAAATCTGAAGGAGAATGGAGATTGACAGTGGACTATCATGCCTTGAATGACGTGACTCCACCACTGAGCGCTGCTGTGCCGGACATTTTGGAGCTCCAGTACGAGCTGGAGTCCAAAGCAGCGAAGTGGTATGCCACTATTGACATTGCCAATGCATTTTTCTCCATTCCTCTGGCAGTAGAGTGCAGGCCCCAGTTTGCCTTCACCTGGAGGGGTGTGCAGTATACCTGGAATCGACTGCCCCAGGGGTGGAAGCACAGTCCCACCATCTGCCATGGACTGATCCAGACTGCACGAGAAAAGAGTGAGGCTCCAGAACATTTGCAATACATCGATGACATCATTGTGTGGGGGAACACCACAAAAGAAGTGTTTGAGAAAGGAGAGAAAATCATCCAAATTCTCCTGGAAGCCGTTTTTGCCATCAAGAAGAGCAAGGCCAAAGGACCTGCTCAAGAGATCCAGTTCCTGGGAGTGAAATGGCAAGATGGACAGCATCAGATTCCAACTGAGGTTGTCAGTAAGATCACAGCAATGTCTCCACCGACCAACAAGAAGGAAACACAAGCTTTCCTAGGTGCCATAGGTTTTTGGAGGATGCATATTCCTGAGTACAGCCAGATTGTGAGTCCTCTTTACCTGGTTACCCACAAGAAGAACGATTTCCATTGGGGCCCCAAACAGCAACAAGCCTTTGCCCAGATCAAGCAGGAAATCGCTCATGCGGTAGCCCTTGGCCCAGTCAGGACAGGACCCGAACTGAAGAATGTGCTCTACTCTGCAGCTGGGAGCCATGGTCTGTCCTGGAGCCTTTGGCAGAAGGTGTCTGGGGAGACTCGAGGTCGACCACTGGGATTTTGGAGCCGAAGCTACAGAGGGTCTGAAGCCAACTACACCCCAACAGAGAAGGAAATCTTTGCAGGCTATGAAGGAATCCAAGCCGCCTCAGAGGTAATCGGCACTGAAGCACAACTCCTCCTGGCACCCCGACTACCAGTGCTGGTGTGGATGTTCAAAGCAGAGGTTCCCTCTACCCACCATGCCACCCATGCCACATGGAGCAAATGGATTGCTCTCATTACACATGTCCTGGGTTAAGGTGTATTCTATTACCATCCTCATGAGATGTGGAAATCAGGTGGGGCAGTGTTTCCTTGACTCCTCCCCCCAGACTATCTTGCTGTTAATGGCCCATCATTGTCCTGCTGCATGACTCAGAGATAACTCCCTCTGGACCATCTTCTGTTAATGAGCCTAATCAACACTTGGCCTCATGACTCATTACCCCATTGTGAGATGCTCCTCGGAGAGGGAAGAATCAAGCATCCCATCCTGGATATAATCTGGGACTCTGAACACCAGAGACACTCTTTCCACTGGATTTCCAGAGGACAGGAGCTACACAGCCACCACTGGACTTTCTGAGGAAGAGCAGACCCCTTCTACCACAGGATCACCACTTCAGAGGACTGCAGCCACCATTCTACCAGACTGCTACCACCACCCTGCCTAACAGGGACTCAGGTTGTATCTTGACTCTGTCAGTGTTTTCTTTTACTTTTTTTCCTTTCCTTTAATTTCCATTAAATTGTTATTCTGACTCGGTGCCTCCCACTGGTTTGTTTTCAAACTAGCACAACACAGCACGCCTGTATTGGAAAACTGAATTGCCCTGGGCTTTTGGAAATAATCACAAATTCACCTGAAGGTGAAAACTTTGGTCTCACTGATGAAGAGGAACAAGAACCAGTGACACGTGCTGAAGAAGCTCCACCATACAGCCAACTGCCATCAGAAGACCCACTACGCTCTTTTCATGAAACGAAAGTGGAAAGCAGCCATATGGAGTCCCAGACGACGGGTTGCCGAAGCTACTGAAGGAAGAAGGTGGATCAAGCACACTCGCTAAACTCAAAGCTGTTCAACTAGCCCTGGACATTGCTGAAAGAGAGAAGTGGCCAAAGCTCTACCTCTACACTGATTCATGGATGGTAGCCAATGCTCTGTGGGGTTGGTTAGAGAAGTGAGAAAAAGATAATTGGCAGCGTAGGGGAAAACCAATCTGGGCTGCTGAAGAGTGGAAAGACATCGCTGCCCGAGTAAGAAAGCTGGTTGTGAAAGTCCACCATGCAGATGCCCATGTCCCCAAGAGTAGGGCTAATGAAGAACACCAAAACAACAAGCAGGTAGATCAGGCTGCAAAGATAGAAGTGTCACAGGTAGACTTGGACTGGAAACACAAGGGGGAATTGTTCCTAGCTCGATGGGCCCATGATGCCTCAGGTCATCAGGGCAGAGATGCCACCTATAGGTGGGCACGAGATCGAGGGGTGGATCTAACCATGGACTGTATCTCCCAGGTGATCCATGACTGTGAGACATGCGCTGCGATCAAGCAGGCCAAGCAGGTGAAGCCCCTGTGGTATGGTGGGCGGTGGTCCAAATACAAGTATGGAGAGGCCTGGCAGGTTAATTACATCACACTGCCTCAAACACACCAAGGCAAGCGCTATGTGCTCACAATGGTAGAAGCCACCACAGGATGGCTGGAGTCCTACCCTGTGCCTCATGCTACTGCCCGGAGCACCATCCTGGGCCTTGAAAAGCAAGTCCTTTGGAGGCATGGCACCCCTGAGATTGAATCTGACAATGGGACTCATTTTAAGAACAGCCTTATTAACACCTGGGCTAGAGAACATGGCATTGAGTGGGTGTGCCATATCCCTTACCATGCACCAGCTGCAGGCAAAGTGGAACCATGCAATGGATTGTTGAAAACCACTTTGAAGGCATTAGGTGGGGGAACTTTCAAAAATTGGGAACAGCATCTGGCAAAGGCCACCTGGTTAGTTAACACGTGAGGCTCCACCAATAGAGCTGGTCCAGCCCAATCTGAATCCCTGCACACAGTAGGTGGAGATAAGGTCCCAGTAGTGCATGTCAGAGGTCTGTTAGGAAAGACTGTGTGGATAAATTCTGCCTCGAGTACAGACAAACCCATCAGTGGGGTTGTCTTTGCTCAGGGACCTCGTTGCACATGGCGGGTAATGCAGAAAGATGGAACAACACGTTGAGTACCACAGGGAGATCTGATTGTTGTATGAAAACCCCCTGTAATGTGAAATGCCTTTATACCGCTGCTTGCTGATTGTCACTGTCACTGTTCGCCCATAGCTGTGTATATATATAGATATAGATATATATCTATTAATGTGTATGTGTAGAATTAGAATATATTGGTTTGGGCATTGAGCCAACAATATGGGATAAGGGGTGGAATGTCTTGGGGTGACTTTGTGATGTGTATCCCATATTTCTGCCCTATGCCCAGAAATTAATTCTTGTGCCTTTCTATGCCTTTAAACTGGGACTGAGAGGGGGACGAAAAACGGAGCAAAACTTTCTCAAAGCAGTTTGCAGCTTGTTCAAGGTCACACAGAGATAGGGACTATTTTTTCCAGCTGCGGCAGGGAAGCAAGGAACCACCCGGCTTGCTGCTACCCAGTCAGCTTTTGGCCAGTTGTTCAGTTTCTTTTTCTCAGGAGAGAGACTGAGAGTTGAACGTTTTTTCCTTCCCTGGAATTTCGGATTTTCTCCCTTTTCTGCTGGACTGCTTCAACACCAGAGCACATCGGGAGGACTTTCCACCAGGCACAGAGGGCCTGGCCCTGGGCCGAGCCCCAGCTCCGAGGAGATCAAAGGGAGGACTCGAACACTTTCCCATGTTTTTGCTCCACAGCGAAAGATTTTATTATTTAGCATTATTTTCCTTTTCCCGTGTGTTTGTTTAAAAAATAGTTTTGTCTCCTTCACTTTCATTAGAGGAAATTTTATATTTTTCCCGAACCTGCTGGGGGAGGGGTGGGCTGCCTTCCCTCAGAGGATATATTTCTAAATGTGGCCAAACCGGAACATGTTCTCTTGCCTCCTGCGTTGCTGCAGAAAGGCTGCCGGGAATGCCTTTTTAATAAATACAGAAGGGGGAGTTGTGGGGTATGCCCAGCCCCTGCCCTGGAGGGATGTCTGCTGAGTTAAGGAGATTGCTCAGTCGGCCAGCAGGACTCCCTGGAAAGACAACCACTTCTTTAGTCACGGCGAGAAAAGACAAACCCACAATCCTCTGGAAGACCCTATGCAGATCCTTTGTAACCCATTGGCCTTTACCCTCTGAGACCCATCCCCTGTATCCTTATTATAATCTAGCCCTCTGCCCCTGCGAGAGAGAGCTCTCGTCCCTGGCTTTCCCCTTCGCCGGAAGGGACCAACAATAAAGCTACCTTTCGTGCCGAACCAGCCACACGAGCCTCTCGTCTCTCTCTGGTCTGGCTTGGCCTGGAGGTTGCCCTGCAGAGCTGAGCTGAAATCACGAGCTGATAATCACTAAAGAGATGGCAGCCTCTGCATGGGCCCTCCTAGCTAGCAGCTGAGGGAAGACACCGGGCCTCGGGAAGGCGAATCCTTTCGGGACCATGTCTCTGGACCAGTCACCTCTTCCTCGGTCAGAGCTACTGACCCCTCACCAGCTGTAATAGGAAGTAATTCTTTACAATTATATGTTGCATTTTGTAATCATCCTCTGCCAAATCTTTTGCTGTTTTCAAAACTAACTGCTTCTCCGTGTCTGTTAGTCTACCTAATAGTAATTGTATACCCAATCTGGATTATGCTGTTTTATTATGAGTCGCAAGCGTTCAACGGTACCCGCTGGATCACTTCAGTAATTTTTGGCAACGTTATACCATGCATCCAGGTCAGCAGTAGAGAAAGGTACTCTAACCAACATTGTATTCCCATCAGGTGCCACTGCCTCTCGCAGGGGGGCCATCAGTACCTGCTTCCTGGTTCGGGAGGAGACAGGACTGCCTGGGGGAGAGGGGGTTGGTGTTGGTGTTCCTTTTGAGTCCGCATCCTCTTCCCATCTCCTGAGGGGAGGCTTAAACAAATCAGTTAGTTTATCATCGTCTTGTCCCTGAGCCACTGCCTGATAGACTTTGTCTGACCTTGTACATCTCTGACCTATACTGCACAATGAACAACACTGCTTAATTCTTCCTCGGCCTTTTTTATTTTCTTTTTCATTTTCTTTTTCAAGAGCTAACACCATAGGATCACTGGGGGGTTGTAATTCCACAATCGATTTGCCATTCAGGGTGATTTCGGAGAGAGAAAAATGTGTCAGCGTAGGAAACTTATTCCCACTTGCCTTCCTGTCTCAAAAACAGCATTAATATTTTCTGTGCCTCCAGTTCCTACTATGTCTTTCCAATGTGCCAAAACACAGTGTAGTGGTTTGGTCTAAAATACTCATTACTGTTTATCTTCTGTGAGATAAGAATTAGGAGAAATGCAAAGCAGGCACCAAACTTGAAAGAATATAAAGAAGTTTATTAACAGACCTAAAAGAAGAAAAGAAAAAAAAAAATTATACCACCTTCAGAACTCTCCTCCTCCCCCCACCTTCCTCCCTTTTCCCACTGACAATATAAAGACAACCCTTAAGAGTTTCAGTCTGTTTACCACTTCCATAATAAACTTGTTCAGTCCATGTAGAAAGAGAAGTCTCTTTTTGCTCGTGCTATGAAAACAGTATCACACCGAGACAGCCACCCACTTCCAAATATTGTTCAGTCCATTTAGGAAGAGGAGTCTCTCTGCTTGGGATGTGAGTCCCTTCCCCCGACTTGCAGCTTTTCCCACAACTGCTTTCGAGGGTCCACTCTTGAAAGTTTTTGGGGTACAATTTTAAGGTTGAGCTGTTCAGAAACAAAGAAACAGAGGCCCTTCTCCTTCCCTGGGAGCAAAGGGTCTTCCTCATCTTCATCTTTAGGACTATCTCTGGAAGCATCTCTAGGAATTGAGGTTTTTCTCCTTTCCCATTTGGAGCAAAAGTCCTCATTTGGTTCATCTCTCCCTGTCCAAGCTTCTCATGAAATTACAGCTGCGTCAGCATCTGCCTATCTCAGCGCAGGTGCTTCTGCTTACGAGTTGAACACTCCACCCCCCAGATCTTCATGAAATTACAACGGGATACTCTGATATATCATAGCTTCAGAACAGAATTTCAGCTTTAAGCATCTCCTCTCTCTCTTCCCTCAGGTTTTCAGCTCTTCACAGCAATAAAAGGGTTAATCTCACCTCGGCCTTGCAGCTGGAATGTTGCTTATTGCTGTTGGTCACCTGACCTCTGCTGGACAGAGGTGCCGCTTTGCTGAAATCTTGTCCGCAGTGGAGAGGGGATTCCGAGCCACGGCTGGAACAGGCCCATGGCTCCTGGCCCAAGCAGGGCCTGGCCGGGCCCGCTGGCCCCCGCACGGGGCCTGCAGCCACCTGTCCCAGCACCGGAAACGAGAGAGAGCTTGGGGGGGGGGGGAGTTTGTCTATTCTTAAGTGTGTATCACAGAGGCGGTCACAACTTTAAGTGGCTTAAAGAATTGTCCATATTCAAACTGGCCAGCTGATAGGTTCTATCAGGTTCCAGAGGAAGCTGTAAGCACCCCTTGGCAAGGACATCCCTTCCGGGACTATCCTTGCTAACCTATGACACACGGCCAAGAGGGCTCACTCTAGAGATCTCCTTACTCTGTCCAGTTCCCATCCTGTTCAGAGTTCGAGTTCACTCAAATACTGTGCCACCCACTCCAGGTCACCCGTAGTGTATAAGCCACTCATTTATAAATTCTCTTATGCTTTCTGCCATGCCTGCTTCGCTGCCACTTAAAATCTTCTTCAAAAGCCTTTGCTACTTCCTCCCAATCCTTTTCTAGCACACTACTATTTTCAGAAACGTGCTGCTCTTTGCCACACAAAAGTTTTAAAACAAAATGGCCCTTGCTTTCCCAGAACTCCGGGCACAGATCTCTGTCTGCTAAATAAATAGAATCGTAATATCTCCGACTTCCACAAAATCCGCACTGAGCTAAAACCCACAGGCGGTGTGGAGCTGGAGTCTTCTTGTACCCACACACAAAGCAAGGAATCCCTTCTATCACTCGTGCAGCTAGGACAAAAGAACGGAAAGAGTCGGGGGCTATACTCCTACCATATAACTGTTGAGGGATAGAGAGGGGCAACGACCTCCCTCCCTGTTTAGCCACTGTTGTTTCTATCTCCTTCTCCTAGTTTTATCTCACTTCCACCCAAACCTTTCTTCACACTCTCTCACAGTTCTTTCCCAGTTTTCTTCCTGAACCTCCCAAACCTCAGGTACCAAATGCGACTTCCCGCACACAAACTTTAAAATCTCAGGCTCAAAATCAACTTCACTAGAGTGCCTCTGGTAACACAGAGCATAAGCTCTGACGCCTGGCAGAAGAACAGTACCATCTCTTCTTACAAATTTTACACTGTATTAGTACCTAAGCAACATGCCACCCTCTCGCTGAATGAAAAATTCTAATGCATCTACAAAACCAAGTTATTCCATGTATTCTTTCAAAACCTAAATCCTCTGCCGCTGGTTGTTCCCAATCTAAAGCTACTAATCTTCCTGCAGAGGTTCTATATATTCCCTCTAAAGGAACTCGTTCGCCTCTTCTCTCTATCCAATGTTTTATTGGATTTACAAATTCCCAAGAATGAAGACCAAACCACTGAGGGAGAGGGGTTCTTCTAACCTCTCGCCTAGCCACAATTCTAATGCTATTAGCACCAAAATCAACAGTCTAGCACAGCTCCAAACAAATGCTTCAATACAACTTACTCAGCACACGACAACATACACATAAAAGCAGTCCAACAACAACCAATATCCACACAGACATAGAAGTGACCCAACCACATTCAAACCAGCTACTAGTAGCCAAAATATTCATAACACTCACTTTTAATAACTTTAGGCTCCCGCTTATTTATTTTCCCCAATACAATCATCAACAAGTTTGGGCAGAAACCCCTCCCCCCCGGAATCACCCAATCCGCTCTCAGGATCGCTAGCAGCCACTCTATGGGTCAGTGACTCCCCCTTGCTGGCTCCTGTAGCTGGATGCTCCCTCCCGGCCTTGCCCTTCCCCGGCTGCTCTGCTTGCAAGCTCCAACTTTACCCACACAGGGACTATGCTGTGCACCAGACATCTCTGCATGTCTTACCAGCAGCCCTGGCCATGTGTACAACTTACAGGCACCCTAAATCCTAAACATACCATTTATCCACAGTCCCAGCAGGTTGCTGTCTCCCCCCACAGTGAGCGAGCTCCGGGGCGGAGTTCCTCCAGGAAAGCCCCGGAGCGGGTGTAGGACATCCGCCTCTCAGCCGATCCTACAGCCGGACAGAGTTCCTCCTGCCGGCTTGCCAAAATGAATTGCAGAAAAGACTCCACTACTGGAATAAGTAGTAAAGCAAGTATGTTTATTCCAGCGCTGAGATGCATGGGGGATAATTCCTCCAAAGTCATGTGTGCCGAGAGCTGCATTTAGCTTGAGATATATTGGGTTACAAACTCCATATTCATTAAGTTTCCCAATATGCCTATACATATTCATTACCTAGCCCCGCCTAGCCTCACCTCGTATTACAATGAGCCCAAAAGTCATTTACATCCACTTTGCGCTTGCACAGTGTTGTCTGGTGGTCATGGGCAGGGGTCTCTGGGATGAAGTAAGGGTCTTCCTCAGATGAAGTAAGGGGTCTTCCTCCTTCTGAACTTTTCACCTTGCTTCCCTGCACATGCTCTTTATGTCCCTGACCCAAGTCCAAACTTCAAGGCTGGTTTAAGTTAGTTTTAGGTTCGAAAACAGGATCTTTGGTCAAGATTCCTTCCCTTTATCAATAGTCTTATATCTTCTCATCCTGCTTTGGTAGGCACAATAAGTGCTGAGCAAGCTGTATGCATTGTTTTTAACAAACAGCTTCTTAGAAAATCATTTAACATCTGCTTCCCCCTCCTCCCCCTGATTCAAGCCAAAGGCATTAATCGTAAATGGAAATACAAGGCAATGGCTCTGAACATTGAAACAAAGTACAAGTGATAAAAGAAAGCCTGGGAAGTGTACCAGTAAAAGAAATGAAAGCCGTAACACTGATAACAAATTGCAACAATTGCTAGATTTATTCTCAGTTGTCCATTCATTTCATGAAAGTATTTAAATAGTGAGAACTCCATACCAAACATATTCTATAAAAACCTTCCTCCAACTGGAATGAAAATCCTCCTGGAAAGAAGAGACAACCCAAGTCTCCATAAATCAACGAAACCTGGTGATGCAATCAGTGCCTTAAAAACAAAATTTATCAACCTTTCAGAGGTAATTGACTTTTTTTTTGTCCACCCAGACACTGCACCGAAAACTGTAGTTGTATATATTGGTCAAGGCTGTGTGTACTTAAGAACTATCTGCACTTTTATGATGATAAATGACTGTAATATAAATGTAGCTGCCAAGAATCACTCTAGTTTTTGTATTTGTAATTTTACCATGATTGTGTGGTGAGACTTTTCGTATTTAGCACCGGTTGTATCTCATCAATTAATAAGGTCTAACTATACCATATACCATACATTGCTACCCACACCTCTTGGGATGGACCTCACATTAGTAAAGCAATTGGCGAAACATCAGGACCAAATTGAGGTTTTAGAAGAAATCCGAAAGAACGGGAAAAAGACCTTAGTCACCATCCATCGTGACACACAAGAAATAAGCAGAATCTTGCGAAGAGTAAAGCAAGATGCAAATCATAACTGATGGGACGTGCTTTTCAGGTGGTCACCAACGGCAACTGGCATTCTAAATACATTATGTCACCCCATAATTGTTTTATTTATTTTGGTGAGTGCTTGCCTTGTGTTGTCTATAATGTTGCTTGTTTGGAAGTATAGAGTGCTAAAGAAGTTATCAGTTTTAACTACTTTGTCAAATGCACATGGGAAAGCATTAAGGGATGCTTATCATAAAAGATTAGTAGAAAAAGAATTTGTGTATTAGTAAAAGAATTTACTAACTCTATAGAAAAGGGGGGACTGAATCAGGGGGAGGAGGGGGAAGCAGAGGTTAAATGATTTGCTAAGAAGCTGTTTGTTAAAAGCAATGCATACAGCTTGCTCAGCACTTATTGTTCCTACCAAAGCAGGATGAGGAGATATAAGACTATTGATAAAGGGAAGGAATCTTGACCAAAGATCCTGTTTTCGAACCTAAAACTAACTTAAACCAGTCTTGGAGTTTGGACTTGGGCCAGGGACATAAAAAGCATGCGCAGGGAAGCAAGGTGAAAAGTTCAGAAGGAGGAAGACCCTTTATTTCATCCCAGAGACCCCTGCCCACAACCACCAGACAACACTGCGCAAGCGCAAAGTGGATGTAAATGACTTTTGGGCTCATTGTAATACTAGGCTAGGCGGGGCTGGGTAATGAATATGTATAGGCGTATTGGGAAACTTAATGAATATGGAGTTTGTAACCTGCTATATACCAAGCTGAATGCAGCTGTCGGCATGCATGACTTTGGAAGAACTATCCCCCATGCGTCCCAGCGCTGGAATAAACATACTTGCTTTACTACTTATTCCAGTAGTGGAGTCTTTTCCGCATATCAGGCTGAGGCATTAGTAAACCAGATCTGTTACAGACTGAGATATCACCAATATTGGCTTTGCCTTTGGTATTTAAACATTGTCTTTGCAAGCAGGCAGAGCTTGGGGGTTGAGAGGAAACCAGTTTAGTCTCTTCCTGAAGTAGGGGGAATTTATATTGTTTATCTCTTCTTTCTTCAGCAGTGTCAATTTGCATCTCTGAAGCTGCTTTCCTGGCTGCCACACACACACACACACAGGCAATTTGCATATACACACAGTAAAAGGAAAGTTAAAGTTAAAGTATTCAATCTAACTCTGTTAGTGGCTATCACAGAAAATTCAGGAACATTTCTTTTTAGTATTGGGGAGTAAATATAACATCTACTTTTGTAATTACAGTTTGATTCGCTGGTTATTAGTTCTCAGGAGTTTCACCTTTTAGAGGGTATTTGGTATTTAGCTGAAGGCAGACATTCATATAAACTATCATTTATGTGTAAATGCTTGCAATGTAGCAGTTGAATTTTTGTGTTAGTATCAAGTTTTGATAATTAATTGTTAAATATCAGCTTCTGTTTGCCCCCCTTTTTTTCTTTTAAACAGAAGAGTTGTAATTAGAATGCGTTTTAAATACTGATATGCGGAAAAGACTCTGCAACTCGGAAGTTGTAAAGTAGGTATGTTTATTACAGCACTGGATGCATGGGGGGTAGCCCCCAAAAACCATGCGTGCTGACTGCGGTACTCAGCTTGAAATATATCTGGTTACAAACTGCATATACATTAGGCTGCACAATACACCTATACATATTCGTCTGTCTCCTCTCCGTATTATAATTAGCTCAGCATCTTATTACACCTGCGCAGTGCCGCCTGGTGGTCGTGGGTCGGGGTCTCTGGGATTAAGTAAGCAGTCTACCTCAGATTTGAACTTTTCACCTTGCTTCCTTGCTCATGCTCTTTGAGGTCCTGGTCCAAGTCCAAACCCCAAAGCTGGGTCAAGCCAGTTCCAAGGTCTGAAAGTAGGACTTCTAGTGATGGTTTCTTCATCTTATCAATGGTCTGGCATCCTATCCTTATCCTCTCATACATCCTTCCCCTTTGCCTGGCTGGTATAGTAAATGTTCAGCAAGCAGTACATTGTTTAGCAAGCAGCTGCAAAGTTTTACAGTACTAACAGTACCCACAGCAATTAACCCCTAAAATCTAAACCCTTTATATCAATATAATGCTTTTGTTTTGAAATCTTAATTACATTAAGACAGATTTTAGCAGTGTAAAAGATTACACTTTTTATTAGAGTTAGTTTAATCAATTTCAATTCCATTTTTTCTTTTAAAACTTAAATTTAGCTTTTTGCTTCTGTAGGAGTACTTAAAGAGATTTCAAGTTTCAGTGTTAACTACAAATTTTCAAAGGTTTTTCAGCTCCTACAGCTAAGAGGAGCAATAGGGGTAATCAGAAACTTTTAAAATGCAGGAATGTGTTGGAGGTAGCTGGGTCAAGGGTTGTCTAGCCCTTAGGATTTGAGGCTTTCCCCTGCTGTAAAGGAGTGTTAGGGGTTTTTTTCTGTGAGAGTGAGGGTTTCAATAGACGTTTCTCCCCCCCCCCCCCCCCCCCCCCCCCCCACTTCTCGGAAAACAGTTTTCGAGAGCTAAGGTAGTTGTGATGCCATGAAGATTTTTGCCTTTTCTTTCATACCCCTGTTATATCTTTTTACAACTTCTGTATTCCTAGTGCTTTTTGCCTACATTCTTGGACTTGTTTGTCAAGCTAAGAGACTAAACATTTTAGAAGCTTCGTAGCTAGAGATCAGTGTGCCCCAGACCGCAAGGTCCTCTCCAGAACACATTCTGTAAACCAAGATAGAACCATCCAGGGGAAGGTTCCTTGGGGAGGGGGGACTCACTTGAGCCGCTCATTGGGGAATCTTTGATAGATATGCTAATTAGTAAAACCTATAATGTTATACCCAATGTTGGGGAGGGGGGAGAGACAGAGAAAGTCTCGGCGGGGTGCATCTCGATGCATATGACCTGGACGTGTAAACCTAAGGATCCTTAAAATAAATACCAAGGTAAAATCCCTTTTCCCCTTCTAACCATGTATGACTCTTGATTTTAAGACCAGGAAAAGGCATCAGTTGTTATCCATTTTTCTACTAAACAATCTCTTAGCACAGGTGGGGCTTCTTTCAGCAATGGTTTTAATATATTAAGATCCACTTCTGCAGAGGCTGTAATACTTGCATTTGCATGTTTGTGCTGTGCTTGCAAATAGCTGGGTTTTGTAGCAGCAGCAGAGGTATTTTTAGCTGACTGCATAGGGGTGAAAGGAATGAGGGACTTGTCTTTACAAACAAGCTCTGGGACTGCTCTAAGATAAAACTAGTACTGAGAGATAAAAGAAACAATGGGAAGGATTCCACTGATTGATGAATGCAAAGAGAGATTTGTCTTTACAAATAAACTATAGGTCTGCTGATAAATGAAATTGGATATTGAAAGATGAAAGAAATAATGGGAAGAACCATAAATTCCATAAGAATTAAAATAAGGTAGGGGGTTATACATTAGAATGGAGTCTTAGGTATTAGGCATTTTGGGAAATCTGTACCTCTCAAGTACCTCAGCCAATGGGGAAAGAGAGAAGGAAATGCAGTCGGGAAATTAGGATAAAAAGGAGGCTGTGCCCTCCAAAAATTTGAGAGACCCCAGGGGAAATGCCCCAGGGCCTCTCCCTTTATTCGAATAAAGTAACAGGGCTCCTCTGTCTCCTTTTTGGACATAAACCTCTGGTGTTTGTGGATTAATTTTCCTGACAACGGCAAGGTCTTCCCCTTTTTTTATAATATTCATTCCTCCTGCCCAGTGTGTAACTAAGTCAGGAGGATCTGGTTCATGAGGTAACAGGACACTCACATCCCAGAATTCAAAACTTTGTGATAAATGAGTGAATGATAAATGTTGTCTTTCACATTTAGGATTTTAGCATTTATAATAATAATGTACTATGTACTATGTACTATGTAGAAATAGTGTTAAGGTAAAATGTAGTTACGTAGAAACGAGATTAAGGTAAATTGTAACTTCAAAATAGTTTTAATATGTTAAGAAATGCATTAATAAGCACATGGCAATAAATGTCTTTTGAGTTGAGAAACTACAGAGCCAGGAACCAAGACATTCTAGAGAAACAAAGAAGATAAACCGCATGCATCCCAAGAAGACGGTTATCTCATCAAAACTCACACCTCCCAAGGAAACTGTCAGCTACAAATAAGGCTGGAGACTGGGGAGGTATAGCAGCTGGTGTGGGGTCAGTAGCTCTGACTGAGGAAGCTGTGACCGGTCCAGAGAGATGGTCCCGAAAGAGATCGTCTTCCCGGGGCCCGGTGTCTTCCCTCAGCTGCTAGCTGGAGGGCCCGTGCAGAGGCTGTCAGCTCTTTAGTGATTGTCAGCTCGTGATTTCATCTCAGCTCTGCAAGGCAGCCTCCAAGCCAGACCAGGGAGAGAGAGACGAGAGGCCCATATAGCTGTTCCGTACGAGGTAGCTTTATTAGTCCACACTCGACGAAGGGAGGCCAGGGATGGGCATCTCTCTGCCCTCGCAGGGGCAGGGGGCTAGCTTTATAGGGATACAGGGTGTGGGTATCAGAAGGTAAGGGCCAATGGGTTACATAGGATCTGCATAGAGTCTCCCAGAGGATTCTGGGTTTGTCTTCTTCTCGCTGTAACTGAAAGGTGGCTGCCTTTCCAGGGGGAGTCCTGCTGGGAGGTTAAGCACTCTCCTTATCTCAGCAGACATCCCTCCAGAGCAGGGGCTGGGCATACCCCACAACTCCCCTTTCTGTATTTATTAAAAAGGCATTTCCGGCAGCCTTTCTGCAGCAACGTAGGAGGCATGAGAACATAAGTAAAACCATAATAATTACAATGAATACCCACAAAACTCCCTTAATCAAAGATGCAATCCATCCTGTTATTCGCCATCGTCCGAAAAGGTCACTGACCCAATCTAGGCTCTTATCTACTTTTAGGTCTTTTACTAGTCCTTGTAGTTTCTGCATGTTCGCCTGGATGGATGTTGAGTGTGAAGAAAGATTGAAGCAGCACATCCCTTCAGTCTTGGCAGCCATGTCCATGGGCAAGCAGTAGGTAGTCTATTGCTGCTCAATTCTGTAGGGTTGCGTGTCTGGTAGTCTCCTCATCTTTTAAAAGATTGCTCAAGGCTGCAGATGTCGCATTGGCCTGTTTGCTAAGCCAACACCCTACGTGATTGATATCACCAAGGGCTTTGAGTGCAGCTAACCAAGGAGTGAACACAGAAACTGCGACTTGTTCAGCCTTATTCAAATTGTAAATGAAGCTGTCACAGCTTTCGTCAAACTCAGCAAAGGATCTCTTTTGCTGTGTTGATGCCTTTGTTTGTCTCCAATTATGTAACAATGTGATATTTGGGGTGAGGGTAGAAAGCTTGCCAAGGCTACAGGGACCTCCTTGGAGACATGAGGGGATCCCGGCCCATACTCTGTCACCACAGACAAGAAACACTCCCCTGGGGTAACACTTTGGGGTGGAGAGTGGACACAGACAGTACATGACTGGTGTAATTGCACCAATCCTGACTATTATAGGCTTTGTAAATTGGTGATATGTCTTTTCTGTATGTGTTTTTTGCCTGGTCAATTCCTGGCCAACCTTGGCTTTGCTGTCTAAAATAAAATTTGACATAATATGTTGCTTTGGAGGACCCCAGCAGGTTCAATTCTTGGGGTTCATCTCGAGCATTTGGCAGAATCTTTGTCCACTCATCCCAAGTGTCTACCGGGTTGGGCCTCTTACCTGTGGTGCGGAGGAGCTCTGGGTTAGTGATGGGCCAATCATCTGCTACTAAGGGAATTCCTACCAGATACGTGGAGAGTAGGTTGTCTACGCTGCCCATGGACAGGCATAGATTGTCTTGTTTGAGTGTCTTTGCTAGGGTCACCCAAACATTATGGCTAGGCTGTGGGACAAGCCAGCTGAAGGCATGTAGTACGGCGAAGAGCATCCAGGCAGCGATGAGGACAGCGTCAACGTAGATAAATTTCATCTTTGGACAGGGATGGGGCTTCTGAGAAGGAATATAAACGAGATTTGTTAGCTTTATGGTGAGAAGGGAAGTTTATGGAGATTTGACAAGGGTTGAGGGATATTTTGGGCTAAAAAGGGGGTGGTAACATATAAACTAAGGATTAATTTTTTTTCAGGCTGTGTCTGGCTTACGGGTTGACTTTTCCCATAGCATCATGTTCAGCTTTCTGTTTTGTCTGCTGCCGTGTGGTGGGACGATCTTTTCTCTGGTTGGTGGGCATTCGGCGACGTCTTCGTCTCCATGCAGAGCTGGTCGGGTTTTGGGGAGGTCTTGTATTTGACTCAGGAGAGTTCTTGTTGGTGTTTGTGGGAGCAGTGTTTGTAGGGCCTAAGTACGATTTTATATTTTTTCCTGGGAACCACTTCGGGCCAGATGGTAGCTGGACACAGGCATAGCCTCTCCCCCAGGTAATCAATTGGAAAAGCCCAGAGACCTGGACTGATTCTGGGTCCTTCACCAGCACTGGTGGTTTCTCTGTGAGCTTAGCTTGAGTTGAATTTGAGAAGTGGCAGAGTATTGGGAGGTCAGGCTCTGATGAGGTACCATTTAGGAAGTTAATGACATAGAGAGCCTTACAGAGTCTTTTAACAGGAGACAAAATTTCTGTTTCTCTCTGTTGCTGATTGAGGACTCTTTTGAGGGTTTGGTGGGTCCTTTCTACGGTAGATTGACCTGTGGGATTGCTAGGTATGCCTGTCTTGTTTTTTATTCCCCATTGGTTGAAGAAATCTTTTAATTTACGAGAGGTGTAGGCAGGCCCATTATCTGTTTTGATTTCTTCAGGGACTCCCAGGGTGGCAAAGGGAAGGAGAAAATGCTTGATGATGTGGACGGCGTCTTCCCCTGCATGGGCTGACGCAAACACTGCCCCAGAAAACGTGTCGACTGATACGTAAACATATTTGGATCTCCCAAAGGATGGGAAGTGGGTTACATCAGTTTGCCACAATTGGCGGCTGTTCATACTGCGGGGGTTGACTCCAGTACCCATAGATGGTATTTGGTAGTTCTGGCAGTTCGAGCACGTTGCAATGATAGCTTTTGCTTGATCTTTTGAAAGCTTGAACATTCTGACGAGGGCAGGAATGTTTTGGTGAAAAAATGCATGTGACAACTTTGCCTGGGCAAAGATGTTGGGGACGTTTGCCGTCTCTGCTGGCATGGCCAGTATATCCGCTCTCCTGTTCCCTTTGTCAATGGGACCAGGGAGGTCGGTGTGTGACCTCAGATGCATAATGTAGTAAGGCTGTTTTCTGTGGGAGATTAAATGAATTAATTTAGAAGCCAATTGCTATAATTTTTGATTTGAGACTTCTTTGAGAAAAGCATGTTCAGCCCTCATAGCTATGCCAGCAACATAAGCTGAATCTGTGACCAGATTAAAGGGTTCATTTTTGAATTTCTCAAAGGCTCTGACAATGGCTGCTAACTCGGCAATCTGTGGTGATCCGTCTACTATTTGAATGTCAGAATCCCATTTTTGAGTATTGGGTTGCCTCCAAGTCATGAGTGACCGATGGGACGAAGCAGACCCATCGGTAAAGATGGTCAGAGCTTTAAATGGTTTCCTACTTTTGATTAATTTTGGAATCAATTTAAAGGCCGCATCATGATAGAAAAGTCTATGTTTTGGCATGTGGATGGAAATTTGGCCTGTGTAGCTATCTAGGGCTAACTGGAGGCTCTCATTGTTCTGGAGCAAATGCTTCAGATCTCCAGTGGTCAATGGCAAGTATATGCATGTGAACTCACACCCTGCAAGAGAGCGGAGACGAGTTCTGGCCTTTTTTATTAAATGTGCCATTACTTCTTGGAAGGTGGTTATTGTTTTTGTAGGTTGATTGCTTGTGAAGACCCATTCAAGTATCAGCAAAGGGTCTCTGAGTTGAGGGTTCCATTGGAAGATCAGCCCATGGAAGCAGGGAGCCTTACCCAGAACTGCAAACTGGAGAGGTAGGCTGGGTTCAATGCAATGGGCTTGGCGTGAAGACAGGGCTTCCTGGACTTTGGTGATGGTATCTCTGGCTTCAGGCGTGTGGGTGCGTGGAGAGTCCAAGTCTCTGCTGCTGCGGAGGAGGTTCAAGAGGGGGGACGAGGTCCTCTGTTGTGACTCCCTGTAAGGGGCGTATCCAATTTATGGACACGCACATGCTGTGCAAGTCTCTTGGGGTCTTTGGATCATCTCTGATGGTGAGTTGCTGCGGTACGATGGTTCTCTCACAGATCTGGAGGCCAAGGTAAGTCCATGGGCTGGAGTGTTGCACTTTGTCCTCACAAATCTCGAACCCTGTTTCTTCTATGGCTTCAATTGTCTTTTTAAGAGTTCTGTTCAAATAAGGTTTTTCTGATGCACAGATTAGGATGTCATCCATATAATGGTCGATGATTCCTTCTGGGAACAGGCTTCTGATGGGGGACAGAATGTGGGCGACGTACCCCTGGCAGATGGTCGGGCCGTTCTTTAAGCCTTGTGGGAGGACGAACCAGTGGTATCTTCTGAGTGGGGCTTGTTCGTTAAGAGAGGGGACAGAGAAGGCAAGCTGTGGTGTGTCTTGGGGATGGTGCGGGATATTAAAGAAACAGTCTTTTATGTCGATGATGGCAAGCATCCAGTCACGAGGCAGCATTGATGGTGATGGCAGGCCGGGTTGGAGGGGGCCCATGTCTTCAATGACCTCATTGATCTTCCATAGGTCATGGAGTAGTCTCCATTTGTCTTTGCCAGGCTTTTTCAGCACGAAGACAGGGGAATTCCAGGGGCTCGTCATCTCAGTGATATGACCTTTGGCGAGTTGCTCTTCCACCAGGGTTTCCAACGCGCGGATTTTTTTCTTCTTCAAGGGGCCACTGTCTTGTCCATTTTGGGTTGTCACTCTTCCAGGTGAGTGGGGGAGTAGATGGTAATGTGCGTTTCTCAGTGGCCCCAGTCAGAAATCCTGGCTGGGAATGGTGAGGGTGGCACCCAACTGGGATAGAAGGTCTCTGCCCCATAGGGTGATGGGGGCTCTTACCACGAATGGTCGGGTGGTCACTATCTTGCCCTCAGGTCCTTTTATGACAGCATTTCATTTGCTCCACATGGATACTGCAACTCCACCAATCCCGGAGATCATACCTGCCACTGGCTGCAGTTCCCAATTCCCTGGCCACTCAGAGGGGGCGATGATGGTCACATCTTCTCCGGTTTCCAGCACCCCTGGACGGTAGATTCTGTCTCCTTTGCAGAACAAGCTGCACTTGATGGTTGGTTTGTTTGAGCCTACAATCTCTATCCACATTGCTGTAGGATTGAGAGGGAGCTGTTCTGGGCGGTTCTGTGGAAGTAAAAAGGCTTGTGCAACTGGTGCTCCCTGTGGGAGAAAGAAAGGTGTGTCCGTGCAGCAAAGCTGGACAAGAATCTCTTGTCCAGGGTGCACTGTTTGTATCTCAGGTAATACAAAGAGTTGTTCTGGACCGTGGATGGTATCGCTTAGGATAAGAATGTCCCATGGGCTGTTCCGCGGTCTGTACTTTCCTGTGAGGATATGATAAAAATGATTGTCTATAAGGTTAAATGACAGTGACATTACCAGCTGGTGCCTGGTTCCCATCGGTAGCACTCGATGTGTTGAATCCTTCTCATGTGTTCTGGGATAGCCTGGGATTATGGTGCCGTGTGAGGTCCAGTTGTCTGCTCTCAGTGGTCCGATGTGGAGTTCGCAGCTGGGGCGGGGTAGTATGGCCTTTGATTTGTTGTCTGAGCGCCGGGCCTCCGATAGAAGTTTTTTGAACGCTGTTGGTGCTGTTGCTGTCTCTGGTTTCTTTGGTAGGTGACATGACAGTCCTGGATGGGTGATCTTTGTGGGCAGTCCTTTATAAAGTGTCCAAGTTCACCACAGTAGAAGCAGCGGACATTCTCCTTGGAGACTGCTGCAGCAAATGCACTGGAAACTCCCTCTGTGATGCCTTTTACAACTGCTTGGATCATTGTGTTTTCTGTGGATGTGTGTCTGGTACAGCTCTCTTTCATTTGTAGAGGGATTCCTTGTGGAACAGGGGCATATGATACCCCTGGAAAAATTGGACAACCCAGGGTTGCTGGGGAAAACCCCCTGAACTGGCCCCTGGCTGCAGGCAGCCCTGAAAGGCCTTTGCAAAGTTATACACTAGTCGTCTCCCCCACTGGTTAGAGGCTGTCTAGAGGGACTGGGAATGAATCTTTGCAAAAAGTAGATATAAGCTTGCATAGTTAAACAGTAAAGGGAGAACGATGCTCAAATCGTATCGGTGTACACGTCGTTACTCTGGCTAGCTCTCCAGCCTCGGTCCCTAACAATCATTTATTCTATTGTGGGTTCTGTGTCCATGGGTAGGGCCCTCAAGATATTCTTTCATTGTTCATTAGCATTTGCCATGGCAAGTTTACCCAAAAGTTCTTTTTGTCCATCCGAACTGTCTATCTGTTTCTCTAAGCTAGTTTTTAAACGATCAATGAACTTAATGAAGCTTTCAGTTACTGACTGTTTGATGTTAGAGAAATATTGTGTAGGAACAGAATCATTGGGAGTAAATAGCAGTGATGTCTTTGCTGCACTAGCTATGTCTTGTATTGCTACTTCAGATAAGGTTGTAGCTTGATCTGAGGGTTTCTGGAGGTCACCTTCTCCAGCCAGTTATTCTATTGTCCAATCTGTCTGATTTGCATCTTTAGCATAAGTATCAGACAGTGTTTTTAAATGTCTCATACAATGCCTTTCCCATAACATATATTCGGCAGGGGAAAGGATGCAGTTAATAATGTTTTTAATATCATGTGGTACTAATGTATAGGCAGAGAAGGTGGCTTCCAATAAGTTTCTAAAGAAATGTGTCCCTCTCCCATGTTCTTTTGCTGCCTTGCAAAGCTCTTTGACTTCTTTGTATGGGATAGGTTCCCATGTTTTTGTAGTTGATGGTCCACCCCTCCTCCCTTTCCCTATAACAACTCTGAAGGCTGAGATTTTCTGGGCTAGCTCCCAATCTCCCTCGCGGTTAGCCTCCCTGCTTGTGTACACCCAGCGGTCCTCAGATTCAGAATCAGATCTGCTGCTACTGTCGTCTGAAAATGAGGAGTCGGCTGTTGCAGGGCAGGGCTGAGCTACAGGGGGCGTAGTGCAGCATTTTTGAAATGCCAGCTTTAGTTTAGCCAGGGCGGGAGTGGCGGGGGGTCGGGGGTGTTTTGAGGGATGGGAAGGGGGTATATTGTGGCCGCATGGGGGTGGAGAGGCTGTGCAGCAGCAGGTCGTTTTGGGGGGGGGTCGGATTGCAGGTGGTGCCGGTATCACAATTCTGTGTGGAGTTGGCATAGGCTGTAAGAGGGTGTGGGGGGGTGGTGGGCTTTCGGGCAGGAGCGGAGGAAGTAGGGATTGCGCAAGAGCCCGTGGTAGGGGGAGGCGGTTTGTGGGGTGGGGAGGATTGGTAGTGGGGATAACGCAAAATGCATCTGGTGGGGGAGGGAGGGGGTCTTCTGGCATTTGCCAGGTTGGCGGGGCCATTGGCAGTGGGGGGAGGGAGATTCTGCTCCATGCGCGGCAGCCTGGGGCAGCGGCACGGATACTTTTTTGCAGAATAGCTGCGTCCCACCAGCGGCGAGAGGGGCAGACGCTGTCGGGAGGCATGGCATTTGCTCTGTGCCCCACAGTGCGAGCGTGGGATCGTGCGGGGCTGGTGGCGTGTTGTACCATGCCTGCTCCGTGGGTGCAGGGAGGGGCCGAACCGGCAGAGCGGCTTGCTGAGACGGGGCCGCAGCGGGGAGCAGGGACGTGGCAGGGGCGGGGAGCAGGGACGCAGCGGCGGCGGGGAGCAGGGATGCAGTGGGGGCGGGGGGGGGAGGATCAGAGGCACTGCGAGTCGGTGCGAGAGGAGGGGGGATGGTGTTGCGCGCGGGAGATTGCGAAATACCAGGGGCACAGGGAGACTGGGCTGGGGGGTCTCAGAGCCGTCCATCCCAGGGAGGGGGGATGGGTTTGGGGTGGGTCTTGTGCACGCTGCCTGGGGGGTGGCAGTGGGACCGAGGGGGCTAGTGGGGGGGCTTGGGTATGGGAGAACTGCTGGAAATAGGGGATCAGGGTAAGGTAGTGGGGTGGCCGGCGCCCCAGCCTGGCCAGGGCTGGGGGGGCAGGTGGGCTCCGCACTCTGACTGGTCGTTGCCAGAGGCGAAGAGGGAGAATGGGAGGGGGGAAGGGCAGAGGACGGGTTTGGCTGAGGGGTTTTCGCTGCGTGAAACGTATTAAACATTAAATGAAATAAAGGAATGAATTTGGAAACAGAGAGGTTTCCCGTTGCCTGAAAAGAATAGAGTTTCTTCCCCACTTTGTCCCAGAATGGATCTGAGAGGACAGAGTCTGTGGTGGCATCAGGAAAATTTTGAGATATCCAATAAACGAAAGATTTAAAGTTTTTCTAAGAAAGAACACTGTTAGAGAATTTAAAGTCGGATTTTAAAAGAAAGGTTAGAAGAAAGGGGTATAGGTCTCTCTCAGATTGGAAAAGGCTGGGTTTAGCTTGCCTATTTCCCGTTTGAGTTAAGTTCCTCCCTGTTCCGGTTTGGCCAAATTTAGAAATATATCCTCTGAGAGAAGGCAAGTCACCACTCCTCCCCCACCAGGTTCGGGAAAAAATAAATTTTCCTCAAAGGAAAGTAAAGGGGATAAAACTATTTTTTTAACAAACACACGGGAAAAGGAAAATAAGGCTAAATAATAAAATGTTTTGCTGTGGAGGAAAAACCTGGGAAAGTGTTAAGAGTCCTCCCTTTGATCTCCTCGGACCTGGGGCTTGGCCCAGGGCCAGGCCCTCTGTGCTAGGTGGAAAGTCTTCCTGATGTGCTCTGATGTTGAAGCAGTCCAGTAGAAAAGGGAGAAAATCCGAAATTCCAGGGAAGGAGAAACAAAGTTCAACTCTCAGTCTCTCTCCGGAGAAAAAGAAACTGAACAACTGGCCAAAAACTGACCCGGGAGCAGCAAGCTGGGTGCTTCCTCGCTCCCCTGCCACAGCAGAAAAAAAAGTCTCTATCTCTATGTGACCTTGAACAAGCTGCAAACTGCTTTGAAAAAGTTTTGCTCAGTTTTTCCTTCCCCCTCTCAGGCTCTGTTTAAAGGCATAGAAAGGCACATGAATTAATTTCTGGGCATAGGGCAGCGATATGGGATACACATCATAAAGTCACCCCAAGACACTTCCTCAGAAGAAAAAAGAGAAAAAAAACCCAAAAAGGACTTTAAAAGTGTTGCACGTGAGAAAGAGAGGTGAGCCCTGATTTTAAACTTACAAATCCCGTCTTCTGGTGAGGCTGGTTCCTGTTGAAGTCCAAAAACAAAAACGTCTGCTGGGGGCTGGGGGGTCTGGCAGTTCGATCCTCAGGGGTTTCTCTCCCAGATGAGAGAGGAGGGTCTCGAACTGTCCCCTTCCAAAAGGCCCTGCGACAACGTAGGTCCTTTCTTCAGAGAATCAGCACACAAACAGCTGGTTCTGTCTTGGCGTGGTCAAGACGCAGCTCAGGCCAGGAGTCCGTTGGAAGTCCGGGGTCCAATGGCTGTTCGGGCACCAGTTTTGGCAGCTGGTGTGGAGTCGGTAGCTCTGACTGAGGAAGCTGTGACCGATCCAGAGAGATGGTCCCGAAAGAGATCGTCTTCCCGGGGCCCGGTGTCTTCCCTCAGCTGCTAGCTGGAGAGCCCGTGCAGAGGCTGTCAGCTCTTTAGTGATTGTCAGCTCGTGATTTCAGCTCAGCTCTGCAGGGAAGTGTTGGGAAATAGAATTATTGGGATCAATAAAAGAACTGTAGCAATAGGCCTGTAAGCAAAAGGCCTGTGTGTGAGAAAAACTTTCCATGAGAAAATCTCTGTGTGAAAGAAGAAAAAACAGGGCTGAGAACAAAGAGGGAGTTTGAAGACTTGCAGCTGTTCAGATAAGACCCGGAGAGGGGGAGGTAAACTTTGAATTCTTTTAATCATAACATAACTAGTAGAAATTTGCCAATGTAAGTCCAATTAGGTAGAAGTAGAAATGCGCTTTGATAAGTTTTAAGCCACTTAGGATTTAACAAGCTGGTATACTATATAAGTGCCTCTGGATTGCTAATAAACAGAGTTTTGCTCTTATAAACCAAATTGGTTTTGGACTGCTTTTCTCCCCCCGCCGGAGCCGGGCCTCTCTTCTTTTTACAATTCCAACAGGGAAGCATCCAAGCCAGACCAGGGAGAGAGAGACGAGAGGCCCATATAGCTGTTCCATACGAGGGAGGCCAGGGACAGGCATCTCTCTGCCCTCGCAGGGGCAGGGGGCTAGCTCTTATAGGGATACAGGGTGTGGGTGTCAGAGGGTAAGGGCCAATGGGTTACAAAGGATCTGCATAGGGTCTCCCAGAGGATTCTGGGTTTGTCTTCTCGCCGTAAATGAAAGGTGGCTGCCTTTCCAGAGGGAGTCCTGCTGGGAGGTTAAGCACTCTACTTATCTCAGCAGACGTCCCTTCCGGGCAGGGGCTGGGTATACCCCACAGGGAGGCACCGGAGAGAGGGTGCCTGTCTTCAATTCAGAAGCTATCCAGAGCACTGAAGCGGCGTCATGCTGGTGGAAGGGGGCAGAGACCAGAGAGGGGGGAAAGTTGAGTGAAGTGTAAATTACTTTCTGGGCTTAATGAATATGTAACAGTTTAAGAGAGTACTCAAGCCCACAGTAAAATGTATGTAGTGAGCCTCTGGCAATATTGCCTGTGGAAGGTATTTTTTCAGCTTTATACCGGCTAGCGCTTGTATTTCAATGCCTTAGAAAGCCTCGAGCAGCCCAGAGAGGCAGCATGGGCGATCTAGCACTTTAGTAGCTCTAAATCGGTACCTGTATCAGCTGCAGAGCAAATACCATCAGCAGAAGCAAAGAGGGAGAAATATAGCTCCCTGCCTGCTCAATTTCCTGCAGTTAGAAGCTTTAAAAAAGGAGAGAGACAACCACCGATGTTCACAGGAAAAGCTGAGCTGAGAGAGAGGGCGGAGCCTCCCCTCGACTATCCTTTATTCGGAGAAGGGGGAAGGGGAGGACTGGGGGCGGACCCGGGGTGACCAGCCAATCAGACACTGCTAAAGAGTTTGAGTTACACTTGGTTTTGCCCGCGCTTGGAACAAAGGAGCTCAGAGCACATGGGCAGGAACAAGTGTCTTTGGGAGGGGGAGGGGAAGCTCAGAACAGGCAGCAACAATTCCCTATTTTTTTATCTTTAAAGCTGGGTTGTAACTCTTGGTAACTTAAAGTGCATAGAACAGTAACAGAACAACAGTGCAAAACATAATTGAAATCTATCGTCCCTACAACTCGATAGTACCTAGGATGCCTTTAAACTAGTTCCCCAGCAAAAACTCAGGGGGTTAGTCAGGACATCTATGGTATGGAGTATCAGGACAAAGACTTACAGAGTACAGTGCAAAACCTGAGTGCAAAACAGTGCAACTTAACTTAAGGGATTAACATCAAAATCTGCAGTAGGGGGTTTACATGAGGGTGCAAAATTTGGATCCTTTTTACGGCATCTCTTCCAGGAGGCAGTTTTAACCTCCTTAATTTTTGAGGAAGTGACATAAGGTTTTACCCATTTCCCTGGGATCCATCTCAGTCCTTGAGGGGTAGATACACTGGCATACCCACGTCCCCAAGTTACAAGTTTGTATGGTCCTTGGATTTTTTGAGTCTCTGGGTCTCGGATCAGGACTTCTGGATTCTCCTTCAGTTTCTGTCTCCTGGTGTTCTGGAAATGACGATAGATGGGAGGGTTCGGATCCTCAAAGGTGCCATTCAGGAAGTTTATGGTAAACAGTGCTTTGCTGAGTATGAGGACAGGTGAGTTGAGTTTGGTGGTCCCTGATTGTTGTAGCAGCATTCGCTTGAGGGTTTGATGGGCACGTTCAACAATGCCTTGTGCAGTTGGGGAGTGAGGAATACCTGTAACATGTCGAAATTCCCACTGCTGACGGAAGTTTCTAAACTCCTGAGAGGTGTAGCTAGGTCCATTATCAGTTTTTATCCCCTCAGGTATACCGAGCACAGCAAAAGCTTGGACAAGATGTTTTTCAACGTCCTTAGCTTTCTCACCTGCATGTGCAGAGGCATACAGAGCACCAGAGAAGGTATCAGTAGAAACATGAACGTATTTTAATCTCCCAAATTCAGGGAAATGTGTGACGTCCATCTGCCACACTTCACCGCTATTAATGCCTCTGGGATTGACTCCCATGCCCAGTGATGGAAGCTGTAGCTTCTGGCAATTGGGACATGTTGCCACTATTGCTTTTGCCTATGTCCGCGACAGGTGGAACATGCGGATGAGAGCAGGAATATTTTGATGGTACATGGCATGGCTCAATTTTGCTTGTTCAAAAACTTGGGGGTGCTTTGGTAAGTCGGCTGATAGAACTATGTCTGCTGGCATAGCCAGAGCATCAGCTCTACAATTACCTTCTGCAATAAATCCTGGCAGGTTTGTATGTGACCTCACATGCATGACAAAATAGGGATGCTCTCTGTGGGAAACCAGATAAATTAATTTTGAGAGCAAATCATAAATTTTTTTGTTTGAGATTTCTTTTAGGAGAGCATGCTCAGCTCTAACAGTTACTCCAGCTACATATGCTGAGTCTGTCACCAAATTAAAGGGTTCTTTGAACCTCTCAAATGCTCTAACGACAGCTGCTAGTTCAGCTACTTGTGGTGATCCTTGGATTACCTTGATGTCAGATTCCCACTTTTGCATCTTTGATTTTTCCATGTGACCACGGACTTCTTACTTTTCCCTGAGGCATCAGTAAAAACGGTAATCGCATCGAGGGGTTTTCTGCTTTGAATCTCTCGAGGGATGAAAGAGAATGCCAGATTAAACATGTTATGTTTTGGGTAATGATTTGAGATTTGGCCTGAGTAACTATCTAATGCAAATTGTAAATTTATATTATTTTGGAGTAGGTGATCTAATGCGTCTGTTGTTACAGGTAAGTAGATGCATGCAAAGTCACATCCTGCCAGGGTGCGGAGCCTTGCTCTACCCTTCATGATAATTTTTGCTATTAATTCTTGTGGCTGTGTGATGGTTTTAGGAGTTTGGAGTGGAAGGAAAACCCATTCAATTATGATGAGGGGTTCCTTCTGCTCCTTGTCCCACTGAAATATGAGGCTGTGAAAACGTGGTACCTTCCCTAGAATGACAAGCTTAAAGGGTAGGGAGGGCTGATACCTGTGTGCTTGTCTGGTGGAAATGAGCTCTTGTATCTTTCTGAGAGACTGCCTTGCCTCTTCTGTCAGGGATCTGGGGGATGCTGGACCGCCTTCCCCTTTTACCAGGTTTGCAATAGGAGCTACATCCTCTGTGGTGAGTCCTAACCAGCGCCTTAGATAGGTCAGTGTCCCACAGATCTGTTGCACTTCTTCTAATGTTTTCAGGTTATTATTAATGGTGACGGGTGTTGGGGTGATAGAGGTTTCTGTGATTTTGAGTCCGAGGTATTTCCAAGGGCTTGTTCTCTGCATTTTTTCAGGTTGTAATTCAAAGCCCTTGGCCTCTAGGGCCTCAATCACCATGTTAAGTGTCTGCTCAAGATACTGATTATTGGGAGCACACACCAGCACATCATCCATGTAATGTAGGATGATGGCTTTCTCTGCTTTGGCACGGATGGGAGATAGAATTTTAGCAATATACTCTTGGCAGAGAGTTGGGGCATTTTTCATACCTTGGGGAAGCATAAGCCAATGGTAACGTTCCATGGGGGTTTCATGATTAAGAGAGGGTACAGAAAATGCAAATCAAGGGGCATCTGCAGGGTGGAGTGGAATATGAAAGAAGCAATCTTTAATGTCAAGAACAGCTAAATGCCAATGTTGTGGGAGCATTGAAGGTGATGGCATACCTGGTTGAAGGGGTCCCATGTCTTCAATAACCTTATTAACTTCTCTAAGATCTTGGAGGAGCCTATATTTGTTCTTTCCCGGTTTTTGTATTACAAACACGGGTGTGTTCCATGGGCTGTTAGTTGGAACTATATTTCCTTTAGGCAATTGTTCAGCTACTAATGTTTTGAGTGCCTCTAAGTTTTCTTTTTTTAGCGACCACTGGTTAACCCACACTGTTTCATCTGTTTTCCAAGTTAATTTTCCTGGATGGCACTCTGCTCCAGCGGCCACAAGAGAAAATTTTGATATCTAGGGGTGATATCAATTTTTGTTCCCCACTGAGACATGGCATCCCTTCCCCACAGGGTGAATTTGGTGTCTAGGATATATGGACGAAGTGTTGCTATTTGTCCTTCAGGACCTTCAATTTGGATGGTGTGTTTGGATTGCTTCGCAATTTGGGTACCTCCAATCCCATGTATGATGCCCTGAGATTGTAACTCCCATTGCTCAGGCCACTTATCAAATGGAATGACAGACACATCAGCACCTGTGTCTATCATTCCCGTAATTCTGATTTTATGTGATTTGTGACGGAGCTTACATTCTATTATAGGTTTGTCGTTTCCCAAAACCTCAGTCCAACAGATGGCTGGGATATGACCATCTGTGGGCAGGTATTTGGGTAGTGGAAAGGCCTGTGCAATGACTTGACCCTTTTGCATAAAGTATGGCGGATATATACAGTGTACAATTAGGTTAGAACACCCATTCTGATCCACTTTCATGAGTGTGGGTGTAACCTCTATCCCAGCAGGTGTTTCCCGAGTGTCTCCAATAACAAAAAGGTATGTAAAGTCTTGCATGTGGTCCACATTCTGGAATGAGATGGGTATTACAGTCTGTTTGTTGTTGTTGAAATGGTGTGTTTCAGCACAGGTTACCTTAAACCTGAGTCCAGAAATCCAAGTTGCTTTGTTTGCAGCTCTATTTATGTCTGAACGTGGAGCTGTTAGGACGGGTTGAGTTGCTAGTTTCCCTGCTGTTGACCTGGGGAAACAGTCTTTGAAGAGTTTTTATCAGCAATTACAATTGTTCTGCAATTGCGAGCTACATGTCCCTTTTTCTGAGAACGATAGCATATAAGGTTACCACGCAATTGAGTTTCCCTTGTACCCATAACATTCTCTACAACTTCCCCAACCATCCCCACTTTTTTCAAAAAGGGAGCAGCTGTGTTCAGCTGCACCTTCTTTGTACAGACTTCGAGGATGGATTCAACAGTAGGAGGAGGATGAAGAGGGAGAGTGAGGATGATCTGTTTGCAAGCATCATTCGTATTCACTTGGAGAAGTTCGAGTAGGAACGCTTGTCGGAGGTCAGGATTAGGGACCTGGGAAGAGACAGCTTCACACAAACGGTTACAAAAGTGAATAATATTTTCATTTGGCAATTGCTTGATGGTGGTATAATGAGAGTTAGGAGTTTGAGATGGTAATAATGTTAAGGCCTTTTCAGCAGCACATGTGATTTGAGTAAGAACTGGACAAGGGGTAAGCATTGCTTGTTTTTGAGGGTTTGCCATATTATTGTCACCAGATAAAAGGTCTAATGTGATATGATTATTCTCAAGGTCCAGGTAATTATCTGGAGTTTGCCACAAAATTTTTAATAAATCAGATAAAATTATTTTCCATTGCTTTTTCTACATCATAAAATCACCAGGTGTGAGAAGAGTTTGCATCAGTGTAACTAAATCATGAGGTACAAGGAAGTGAGTTGCAAAAGTAGCACTTAAAAGGCTCTTAAAATAATTACTATGCATCCCAAACTCCTTAATGGCCTTGCACAAATCCTTAATATTAGAATAAGGTAAGGGTTTCCAGTTAGGGTTTGCTCCATTGCTAGTAGGAGAGAGTGTAGTAGAAGCAGTTGGAGTTACTTCCTGGTAGCCATAGGTTCCCGGATTTAGAGAAGTATTCACAGGATTGTGGGAACCGGGGGCGGGACAATGGGAAGCAGGGGCGGGGAGTGGAGGGGCAGGGGCGGGGAGTGGAGGCGGGGACACAGCCGGAGGAGGGGAGGGGTTGGGGGCGGGGTTGTGTTGAGACAGGGGCAGTACTTGAGCCATGGGCGGGAACAGAGGGAGGGGTGAAACACGACGCTGTGGGGGCGGGGTTAGGGGCGGGGTCAGGTTGTGACGCGGGAGTGGGAGGGGATGGGGACAAGAAGGGATTTGTGGGGTGGGGGAGAAAGGGATTGTGGGAGGTGTAGTTTGGAGAGGAAGGAACATCGCGTCCGCCATTATTGGAGACAAACAAACTCGGAGAAAATGGGTTGGGGGGAGGGGTTTTTCCCCGGACTGCGAGCATATGGCAATGGCTGTCCCTGGGAACAAAGAGATCAGGGGAGAAGGGGTTTTTATGGGCGCTTGAAACATGAGGACTAGAAACTGGGGACAAGGGAGTGGAGAAAAGGGGTTGGGAAGGTCCTGGGACGGGCTCCGGATTCCCGTCCGAGGCAGGGTGCTGAGGAAACACGGGTGAGCCAGGAGGACGATAGCTCTCCTGTACTAAAAAGCAGTCTGCTCTAGCTGTGTTTTCTAGCGTAGGGGAAGAGGGGTCCGGGACACAGGGGTTGGAAGAGGGTATAAGGAAATTAACAGGGTTTTTTTTGCAGAGGCTTTTCATGTTCTGCCTTTTTCTCCGGCAAAGTATAACTTAGTAACAGGAGAGGAAAGAATTTTGAAACTGTTTAATCTCCTGCACGCCTAAGAGAGGAAAGTTTTCTCCCCACCTTATCCCAAAATTCAGCAGATCTTATGTCTTCGGAGGTAAGATTAGGAAAGTACTGAAAAAGCCATTGTACGAAAGATTGAACTAGATTTTTAGGGTATTTATGCCCAGTTAAGGAAAGGTAGCTTTGAACTTGGTGGTATATTTCTCTATGGTGTGCAGAAACTTCAGATTCCATTATGAATGCAACACCACAAACCTCAACCCAACTCGCCTAAAAGGAGGAAAAAAGAGAAAGTTTGAACCAGCACCAGCTTGAGACAGGAGCCCCTAAACCAGCAGGGATACTCACCAGAATTCTGGATTTTACCACAGGAAAGCAGGTCCGGAGAAAAAAAACATGTGAGAAGGGTCTTCTGCTTTCCAGCCGTTCCCTCACCACGTGGTGTGGGGGAGGGTACAGGCTGACGCTCTGCGCTCACTGTTACGCAAAAAGTAACAGCTCACTACACAGAGCTGGCACAGCATGACGTGCAGAGCTAACTCCAGTAGACACGCAGCTGCTGGGACACCCTGAAAGTCTCTCAGAACTGGAGTTCAGAGATAGCACGTTGAGCGCCAAATGTGGATGGTATCTTTTCAGATTTATACCGGCTAGCACTTGTATTTCAATGCCTTAGAAAGCCTCGAGCAGCCCAGAGAGGCAGCACGGGCGATCTAGCACTTTAGTAGCTCTAAATCGGTACCTGTATCAGCTGCAAAGCAAATACCATCAGCAGAAGCAAAGAGGGAGAAATATAGCTCCCTGCCCGCTCAATTTCCTGCAGTTAGAAGCTTTAAAAAAGGAGAGAGACAACCACCGATGTTCACAGGAAAAGCTGAGCTGAGAGAGAGGGCGGAGCCTCCCCTCGACTATCCTTTATTCGGAGAAGGGGGAAGGGGAGGACTGGGGGCGGACCCGGGGTGACCAGCCAATCAGACACTGCTAAAGAGTTTGAGTTACACTTGGTTTTGCCCGCGCTTGGAACAAAGGAGCTCAGAGCACATGGGCAGGAACAAGTGTCTTTGGGAGGGGGAGGGGAAGCTCAGAACAGGCAGCAACAATTGCCAAGCACCCCCGCACTGTGATATGCCTTTGTTCTACTAATAAATGTTCAATATTATGTTGCTAAAAATTTAGCTCTTGAATTCATTTTTTTCAATGGTGGCCCTGTGTGATAATCTCCACTAAGACCTGCTTTCTTGCTGGGAAAGAGGGACGTCTCTAACAGCATTCTGTAGCCCAGGAGGACAGCAGACACTAGCAGGCAGTAATTGGAAACATGTCCTAAATTGTGAAACAAGGAAAAAAATTTTTTTTTCTCAGTTTTTTCTTTTTTTTTCTTGTTTGAGCTCAGCTCCCTTGAGGAGAACTGCTGTATAGTGCCCATAATTCTTGTACGTACGAAGACTCAAACAAGAGAGGAGGACTCTGGTAAGTCTTTTGCAGGGGGCATGAAGGATTGAATGGTGTGTGCATGAGACGAGGGCTGGACAGTTGTTGGGGTTTTAGGAGTTCTCCTGGGTTTTTTTTTTCTGTTAAAGGAATTTTCCCCATACGCTTTGCTAGGGGGACAAATTGCTGGGTACTTAAGAAAAACAAAATACCTAGCCACTGCAATGGGGTGTATCTTGCTACTCTTTTGTTTCACCTGGGTGTGTGGACAGTCAGTTCCCGGCGTTTGGACGGAGAGAGAGGCTGCTTCTTTGGCTGCTTTCCTCCTACCAGAGAAACTCCAGGATCCCAAGCCCGCCTTCCCTGCCCCACTGGGAGAAGGGCTGCGGCCGCCCTGCCCCCACCATTACTTCGAGCCTTCGCTACTCTGTAGCCCCACCTGCTGAGATCTCCGGAGGGTTCCCACCGCAGCTCCTGAGTTTGGATACATCTCGTCTGCCACCCAGGATTTGTGCTCATCCCTGCCGTTCCAGCCTGCTGTTCCAGCCTGCTGTTCCCAAGGGTCTGGCCGGGCACCAGGGTCAGCTGCCCAGGGGTTTGTGAAGCTTTTGTTCCATCCCTCCCCGGGATCCCAGGCCACCAGTGCTGCGTGCTCCCCGAGCTCGCTCCGGAGCACCCTCTGCAGCAGCAGGGAAACCATCGCACCCGCCCTGCTCACCAGGAGCCGCCAGCGCCCCTGCTGGCTGGGAGCAGAACTGCACCCGAGGGGAAAGGGCCTGATAGCCGAGAAGGCTGGGACTGGGTTTGTGATTGTTTGCTGTTACTGCCATAGTTATCGTTGTTTGTTTGACTTGTTATACACATATAGATATATAATAGTAAAGAACTGTTATTCCTATTTCCCACATCTTTGCCTAAAAGCCCCTTGATTTCAAAATTATACTAACTTGGAGGCCATTCCAAGGGAGGCTTCTGCCTTCCTTAGCAGACACCCGTCTTTCAAACCAAGACAACAGTCCAGATCCTCAAAGTGAGTGTGGAGCTCTTTTAACCGTGTTTTCATTGTCTCACGAGAGAAATGACCGGTGGCTGAGCGATGCAAAAGAAACATGCTGAATGATCCCCCGAAATGATTCCTTAGGAGTTAAACACCTTGGTAGAATCCTCAAACAGGAATTCTTAGGAGTTGAACGCCTTGGTAGGAAGTCTAGGAGTTAAAACCCATAGGGGTGGGGACTCCTTGGAAAGGGAGCGATTTCCTGGACCGTCCACTGGGAAATCTGATTAAAAAAAAAAAAAATACCTTAAACAGAGGGATTTTGGCTTTGTAGTGAAGATTTATTGGGAGTTTGGTTTTTGAAGTTTAGTTCCATTCGTTTGCCCGGGTGGTATAAGATTTATTGGTGGTTTTATTATTAAGAGACCACTGTTATTGGTGTGGGTGGTTCGATTCTGTTTGTTTGGGGTTGTTTTTGTTTTTTGGTTGTTTTTTTGTTTGGTTGTTTTTTGATTTTTTTAAAATTTTTGTTTGGTTTTTGTTGTTGTTGTCGTTGGTTTTTTTTGTAGTTCAGTCCTCTTATCCGAGGGACAAAAAACTGTTTAGAAAGGTAAACACAAGATTAATAAAGGTGTATTAGAAATAGAGTAACAGGTGGGAAGTTAAACAACATGGGACAAAAAGCAAGTAAGACAAATCCCAAGAAAAACAAAAAGGTGTTGGATGATATACCACCCGATAGCCCACTGGGGGTTATGATAAAGTACTGGGATGAATCTAGTATTACTAAGGGAAAATATAAAGTTAAAATGATAAACTTCTGTATGATGGCATGGGCAGAAAGAAAAATTAGATCTGATAATCTACGTTGGCTGAAATATGGTTCATATGAGGGTTGGATGTGCCAAGCATTAAATGTATATGTTCACGGAAAGAAGCCTTATAATCTGGAAGAATGTGAATATGCGGCATGTTGGAGGGGATCAGAGGTAAAACCCACAACAATTCTAAAAGTAGAGGAGGATAAAACAAAGCTTGGGGGACGTAATTGGAATCCTTTAGAACATCTCCCTCCGCCTCATAATCCCCCTCCTGGAGAAGCTCCACCACAAGAGGGACCTCTGCCACAGGGAGAGGAAGCCCCACATAGGGTAGAAAACCCCCAGCCACGCCACCGAGTTACACGCTCAAGAATAATAGAAGAAAAGGAGAGGAAAAGTTATTTCCTTTAAGACAGGTCCCTCTGGGGTGGGCACAGGGAGGAATTGGGTTTTTAAATGTTCCCTTAAACTCTACAGAGGTAAGAAGTTTTAAAAAAGAGATGAAAGCATTGTTAGAAGACCCCTTGGGTTTGGCGGAACAGTTGGACCAATTTCTAGGGCCAAGCATATATGCATGGGGAGAGATGCAATCCATTATATTATTCACCCCAGAGGAACGACAAATGATTAGAATAGCGGGAATGAGAATATGGGAAAGGGAAAATCAACAAGGAGTCCCCGCTGATCAGAAAATGCCCCTTCAGAGTCCCCAATGGGACCAGAATCAACCTCAAGGTAGACAAAACATGGTTGATTTTCGAAACCTAATCTTAAGAGGAATAAAAGAGGCACCCCCAAGAGGACAAAATGCAGCTCGGTCATTCGATAGCCAGCAAGGAAAAGATGAAACACCCACGGAATGGTTGGAGAGACATAGAAAAACAATGCAGCAATTTTCTGGCGTTGACCCCTCTGGCCCAGTGGGACAGGCGGTACTTAAAGTAAATTTTGTTACTCATTCCTGGCCAGATATTCAAAAGAAGTTAGAAAAATTAGAAGATTGGAAAGACAGGGGTTTGGAGAAATTATTAAAGGAAGCTCAGAAGGTGTATGTCCGGAGAGATGAAGAAAAAGCAAAAGCCAAAGTGAGAATCATGATTGCTGCTATGAAGGAGGCAGAATCCACAAACAAAGGGGGGAACCCAGAAAGGAAAGAGGTCAGGACAGTGTTTGGAAAAGCGATCAGGAACCCCTAGGGAAACAACAATAGGGAAATCAGAAAGACGCCTGGGAAAGTTTAGTTTAGCTGTCATTACAGTGATGCTCCTGGGAACTTAAGGAGGAATTGCCCGAAGTGTGCCAAATGCGTGAATGCCTTTGAAGGGGAATTGGCATAGGGGTGTCAAGGGCTTTTTATACTGGGGATGGAACACCAAACTGAGCCCTTGATAAAATTAAAAATAGGACCCCAGGAAGAAGAAATGGAATTTTTAGTAGATAACGGAGCCGATAGAACATGTATATTAAAGGTTCCTGAGGGGTGTTGTATAAGTAAAAAGGTTATTAGTGTGATAGGAGCAAAAGGGGAAGGGTTTAAGGTACCCTTAATGGAAAATGTACATGTAGAAGGCCCTAATCGATTAGCAACTGGAGACTTATTGTTAGTCCCGGGTGCCGGACGGAATTTGTTGGGGCGGGACTTGCAATTATTATTAGGTATAGGTGTAGTCCCAGAGGAAGGACAAATGAGAGCAAAGATTTTAACTTTAACTAATGAAGACAAGAATAAAATTGAACCTGAAGTGTGGGCATCCAAAAATAATCGAGGAAAGATAGACATGAAGAAATAAGTATAGAAAATCCATCACACCCCATAAGGGTCAGGCAATATGCAATACCTAAAGATGGAAGGATGGGATTAAAACCGGTAGTTGACAAATTGCTTCGAGAAGGAACTTTAGAAACCTGCAGGTCACCTCTCAATACCCCAATATTGCTGGTAAAAAAGGCTGATGGAACATATAGGCTAGTCCAGGATCTAAGAGAGGTTAACAAAAGGACACATACACGGTTTCCTGTAGTTTCCAACCCTTATACCCTCCTGACCCATATCCCTCCCTGTCACACATGGTACAGTGTGATAGATTTAAAGAATGCATTTTGGGCTTGCCCGTTAACAGGAAGTAGCAGGGACTTCTTTGCATTTGAATGGGAAGATCCTGAGACAAGAAGAAAACAACAATTACGGTGGACTAGATTGCCCCAGGGATTTACAGAATCTCCGAATCTGTTCCAGCAAGCTTTAGAGGCTCTTATGTCTTTTGAATGAAGTGAAGAGGTACTTATCTTACAATACGTAGATGATTTATTAATACCAGGGTCAGACAAGGAAACAGTTTGGAACACCACTATTATTCTGCTAAATTTTCTTGGGAATAAAGGGCTACGGGTTTCAAAGAAAAAGCTACAGTTTGTAGAACAAGAAGTAAAATATTTAGGACATTGGCTAAGCCGAGGAAGTAAAAAGTTACATCCTGAAAGGGTGCAGGGTACATTATCCCTCCCCCCACCACAAACTAAAAAGGTAGTTAGGAAGCTATTAGGATTACTGGGGTACTGTAGACAGTGGATTGATGAATATAGCAAAGTGGTAAAATTTTTGTATGAAAAGCTGATCGGTGAAGATAATATCTGTTGGACACAGGAAAATGACCAGAAGCTAGAGATAGCAAAAGGGAAGCTGATAGAAGCTCCAGTCTTAAGTTTACCAGATGTAACCAG
The DNA here is from genome assembly GCF_041296385.1 of Aphelocoma coerulescens. NCBI lineage: Eukaryota > Metazoa > Chordata > Aves > Passeriformes > Corvidae > Aphelocoma > Aphelocoma coerulescens. The sequence goes on along the minus strand of NW_027184083.1, from coordinate 734,050 downwards.
ACCCTTTCAGTTGTTTGCTGATTCAAATGAAGGGGTAGCCTATGGGGTACTCACACAGGAATGGAGGGGTCCAAGAAGCCTGTAGTGTTTCTGTCTAAATTATTAGATCCTGTGGCCAGTGGGTGGCCAGTCTGTGTACAAGCTATATCAGCTGTAGCACTGTTAGTAGAAGAAGCTCGGAAGTTCATGTTTAGCAGAACCCTAGCAGTACATACCCCACATGCCCTATGATCAGTATTAAACCAAAAAGCCAAGAAGTGGCTCACAGATTTGAGGATGCTAAAGTATGAAACTATGCTCCTGGAAACTCCAAATCTAACCATCTCCACCAGTAGCCATGTGAATTCTGCCCAGTTTTTGTATGGGGAACCAGAGGGGAATGTTATTCATGATTGCTTAGAACTAATAGATTACCAAACTAAAATATGGGAAGGCCTAATGGAATGTGAACGACCGGACAGAGAAAAGTTATTTATTGATGGGTCTTCCCGGTGCCAGCAAGGGCAGCGAATGTCTGGGTATGCATAGGTAGCTGGGAGAACTATGGGACTTAAAGAAAAGGGAAAATTGCCTAGTCACTGCTCAGCCCAGTCTTGTGAACTGTATGCCCTTAATAGAGCCTTGAAGTTATTAGAAGGAAAAGTAGGGAAAATCTTTACAGATTCAAAATACACATATGGAATAGTACACACTTTTGGGAAAATCTGGGAAGGAAGAGGGTTATTAAATTCAAGAGGAAAGGGGCTGATTCATGAAGGACTTATTTTTGAAATCTTAGAAGCATTAAGATTGCCTAAAGAAATAGCTGTGGTACATATTAAAGGACACCGAAAGGGGAGGACCCCAGAGATAAGAGGGAATAATTTAGCAGATCAAGAGGCTAGGGATGCAGCAGAAAATGGAAGTGAAAAAGTTATGTTAATCCTAGCTCCAAGCAAAGAAGAACCAGAAATCCCAAAGTTAAGTGAAGCAGAGGAAAAAGAACTTCGTAAGATTGGAGGGGAGCAAGACCAATCTGGGAGATGGAAACTCCCTGATGGGAGGCAGTTACTTAATAAGCCCCCAGCCAGAAAAATATTAGAAGATATGCATCCAAAAACTCATTGGGGAACTCAAGCTTTATGTGATCATTTTTTGAGGAATTATGGCTGTATTGGGATTTTTGGATTAGCCAAACAAGTGACTAAAAATTGTATAACATGTCAGAAGATAAATAAAGAGTATGAGAAAAACCACACCGGGAGGGCACTAGTTAGCCCTGTGACCATTTCAAAGCATCCAAGTAGACTTTACTGAACTTCCCCAAGTACAGAAATGGAAATTTCTATCAGTAATAATAGACCATTTGACTCATTGGGTAGAAGCTGTCCCACCTGTTAGGGCTACAGCCAACGTAGTATGCAAAACCCTTCTGGAACAAATTATTCCCAGGTATGGAATGGTTAACAAAATAGACTCAAATAAGAGGAACACATTTTACATCAAAGGTGTTACAACAAGCCACATGGGCTCTGGGAATGGAGTGGGACTTACATAGCCTGTGGTACCCTCAAAGTTCGGGTCGGGCAGAACTAATGAATCAAACTCTAAAAAACACCTTTGTAGATACAAAAATGCTGCTAGCAAGGATTTTCTTGCTATTTTCTAAGTCCGTGAGAGACTTTTCTCTCTCACAGAAGAGGTAGCAGAGTATGTAAACAACCAAGACACCTGCAACCTTGAAAAGTCTGGTTTATGGTCTAGTAGAAAAATATTTTGACAATGGATGTTTTAGGATTTTAGCCAATCACCCCCAAGGGGTGGCTGATCCTTTGTCCAATTAGACTATGAAGAAAAAAGTCTGTAAAAGAGTTTGTAAAATAATTAAATAAATCAATCTTGCTGCACAATTCCTGCCTGCTGGATCTTCTCTCCTCCTCCCTATGGCTGCGGGACACAGTGATATACCGTAGGGCCCAGGCCTGCGGTAATACACCTTAACCAAACTAATGATTGAAACACAGATGTCCTGGATAAGGTGTTTAATTTTAGCCCTATTAAGGGTCAGGACACAACCCAGATCAGACCTGGGAGTGTCCCCCTATGAAACGATGTTTGGGCTGCCCTTTCTGACCACTCAACATAAAACTGCTACTTATGAGGAAGGGGAAGCAAGTGTTAAAAAATATATCACCACAATTGCCCAAACACTGGAAAATTTGTGAGCGAGAGGAAGGATTCCTCAAACTGCACCTTTAGACTTTAAAATCTGTTGCAGCAGGGATTTCTGCAACATGTATAGACAGCGAGGCCCGTGGAAAGAAATAGGCACCAATTCTTGATAGAAGTTTCAGAAATCTTTATTCTCCAGCCCCATGGCTGGGAGACTGCCAAAGAACTCTTAGCAATCACAGGAGAACCAGGGTCCTCCCCACGCAGGGGAACACAAAATAACCAATGGGAATCAAGATTCACCAGGGAGTAGGGAAACCCCGTAGGCCGTGCCTCTACTCCAGGGTCCCCCTCCCCCCAGACCCCACGCCAGGGGGGAGGAACCCCAAAAATTCACCCTTTTGTTTTAACTAAAAGAGATTTAAAACTTAACATTGAAAACAACTGGACAAACATAAGATAACAAGAACAGTTTCAGAAGAAAACAAGCCACCCTCCTGAGTCTCTAAATGTCCAAACAGATTTTTTCTCTGGAACATCTTAGGGCTGGCAGAAGCGAGGCAGGACTCTCTGAGCATGCTTTGTGGGGAAACTGAGGCAGGAGAGGGTTTCTTCCATTTGTACCTGTAGGAATTCTAAACAATGACAGTTAATTTCTTCCCTCCCCCTTTTCATCCCCCCCTCGTCATTGGAGAGGAATTTTGGGGAAAGGGAATAGCATAGGGAAGCCATGGGGTGAAAAACGGATTAGGAATGAATTGGGGATGGGGTAAACTTAGGAAAGGGTTCATATTGGGTATAGGGTAAAAGGGGAAAGTAGGCTGTGGGTAGGGAGGTTGCTGGTATGGATATTGTTTACAATTTTGTGCATAACGGCTGCCCTTGACTGGAATACCCCCAGGCCCTTTCACGTGGGCTGCCTGTGGGCCTTTTCTTCCTTGGACAATATCAAATTGTGCAACTTCTCCATCTCCTACACTCTGGAGGTATTTTTCAGGGTTATTCTTCTTAATGGCAGTTCTATGGATGAATACATCTTCCCCTGTGTCATCTCGTGTTATAAAGCCATAGTTGTTTTTGACATTGTACTATTTCACAGTTCCTGTGATTTTCGTTGCTAGAACTTCTCCTATTACGTGCTTGCATCTGTGTCGTGGCTGCTGGTCCTGCGTAGCCGCTGCCTCGCCTACTCCGACGTCTCGGTCAGGCCCCTGCATTGCTGCTGCTCTGCACCCTCTGAGTAGCGCTCCTCCGGTGCGTGTCTGCTGCACGTGACCCATGGCACCCACGGCGCCTGCAGCGTCGCTCCCTCACTCGTGGTCGTGTGGCAGGGGACCCCGAGACAGGGATGGGGTCAGCGATAAGGCGCAGGCTCCCGAGGGGGCTGGGTGCATTCAGCGCAGGCACCTCCACCGGCATGGATAGGGGAGACCCTGTCGCTGCAGTCACGTGCCCCTGAGATGGCCGCTGCGTGGTCTCAGCCATGTGATGACCGTCATCTTCTGCCACAGAGGTAATGGGACCATGCACATGCTTCTCAAGAGCTTCATTAATTACAGGAAATGCACAGAGAGGTTCTATCACTAGTGCATGTTTTGATTGAGTCATTATCTAATCCATGATCTCGGACCAAAAATCACAGATACCAGTTTTAGCAGGACTAATGTCAAAAAGTAAGTCTCAAGAAACATAAGGGAAATTTTTGAAAAGCCAGTCAAAAAAATGTTCTAGATATCCCGGAGCAAGTTTCATGTTTTGCTGTGCCAGGATTTCTTTAATTTCTAGATACATTTCCTTCTGTGGCTTAGACAGCCACATTTCCCACGATTCTTCCATAGTCCAGAGAGAACAGACAAACAAAAGCAAGAAGAGAGATCTAGAGAGTTTCTTTACCCACGAATTTTTTGGGGATCTTCAAAATCTTGATTATTTCATGGTCTCTAGAGAATCATTATGATGCCCATATTCACCACCATTTGTTGCAGTGGGGTCTCCTGCAACATGCATAGACAGCGAGGCCCATGGAAAGAAATAGGGACTGATTCTTGGTAGATGTTTTCAGAGATCTTTATTTTCTAGCCACGTGGCCGGGGGACTGCCAAGGAATTGAGCAATCACAAGACCACCAGGGTCCTTCCCAGGCAGGGGAACACAAAACAATCAATGGGGAACAGGATTGACCAGGGAGTAGGGAAACCCCATAGGCCGTGCCTCTACTCCAGGGTCCCCTCCCCCTGGACGCCACACCAGGAGTGGAGGAACCCCAACAAAAATCCATAATATTCACCCGGGGGAATGGGTAATGGTTAAAATGTGGAAGGAGCTGACTCTGGCTCCACAATGGGAAGGTCCATTCCAGGTGTTGCTGACAACCAAGGCAGCGATCCGAACCAAGGAGTGAGGGTGGATCCATGCCAACAGAATTAAAGGACCCATGGAAGAACCTAAGGAGTGGACCCTAATATCTACGCCGGGTTGATGCCATGAAGATTTTTTGCCTTTTCTTTTATATCCCTGTTATACCTTTTTTACAACTTCTGTATTCTTAGTGCTTTTTGCCTACATTCTTGGACTTGTTTGTCAAGCTAAGAGACTAAACACTTTAGGAGCTTCGTAACTAGGGATCAGTGTGCCCCAGACCCCAAGGTCCTCTCCAGAACACATTCTGTAAACCAAGATAGAACCATCCAGGGGAAGGCTCCTTGGGGAGGGGGACTCACTTGAGCTTCTCATTGGGGAATCTTTGATAGATATGCTAATTAATAAAACCTATAATGTTATACTAGATCTTTTGGGGAGGGCATATTTGGTGGGTTGCATTTCGATGCATATGACCTGGACGTGTGCACCTAAGGATCCTTAAAATAAATACCAAGGTAAAATTCCTTTTCCCCTTCTAACCGTGTATGACTCTTGATTTTAAGATCAGGAAAAGGCATCAGTTGCTGGCGACCACAAAGGGACCCTAAAGACCTTGAAACTCGCAGTCTTGGGTTGGAACACATCTTGCTTTGCCCCTCTCTTTGCCAGCAAATAACAGAGGGGCCAGAGCCACAGTCTGTGACCAGGACTTTAGGACCCAGCACGGAAAGGCAGAAGCATGGAAAGGAAGGTGAGTTAAAAGGGGATCGATATTACCGAGATTGTGCTAGCACTAGGGAAGGAGATCTCCAAGGGGGTTGGAAAGGTTGGGGGCAGAGAAGCCCACAAAAGGGGAAAGCTTAAACTTTTCCCCTGCAAACTGTGGAAAGGAGGGGACGCCCTCTGTTGAGTCCACAGGAGCCCAGAGGCTACACCCTACGCAGCCGCAGGAGTGGCTCAGAGGTTGGTTGGTTGGTTGGGATGTCAGGAAGTTGACGGTTCGAATCCTGTTGAGACCAGATTTTTGCGTGCTAAATTTACCAGATTTACTCTTTGCTAAAATTAGTTGCTTTTAGTATTTTAAAGTGCTGTTTTGAAGTGTTTGTGTAGTAACCTAGATAAACTATTCGGGAAGTCGGAATTCCGAGGCTGGATTGCAGGCTGAATTCCGGAGTTAAAAGCTTCCCTCTGGCAGAGTTTTTCTGTCTGTGAGCAAACATGGGTGGTGTTTTTTCAGATGAAAATGAAAAAAATCCCTCCTAACAGCCCATTAGAGCTGATAATAAAACACTGGAAATGGCTGACAGGGCGAAAAACTACTTTGGACACCCGAGAATTGATCAGACTGTCCACACGGGTTTGGCCGACTTTAAAATTAAGTCAAGGAAATTGGCCTCGCTATGGGAGTTTGGAAAATAACATCATTAATGACCTGATGGTAAAATTGAGATCATTACGTAGGTTTGATGAACTAAGATATGCAGAACTTTTTACTATGTATCTGAACAGGGAAGAAGCATATGTAGTAGACAAAAGTAATATGGAAATGACTTTGAGGAGGAGAAAGAGAGAAAAAGCTGCAGCAAGCTAGCTCGTATACTAATACAGACAGAGAAATCGATATGACAGATCTAGATATGATGGGCCTAGCTTTGCGCAACGGGAGGGGGGTCTCCCCACCCTGTTCAACCACTAGGGCAGCCCGCACAGGTGGGGGTGGGGGTGGGAGGTGAAGGGGCAATGGCTCTGCCGTCTCTGCCTCTGCCACTGCTGCCTCTGCCACCTCCGCCGCCTCCGCCGCTGTCCAAGCGGGGGCGAGGGAAGGAGCGAGAGGCCAGCTCCAAGCCAGAAGAGCGGCGCAAAGCCTCCCCCCCCGCAGCCTCGTCAGGGGCGGAGGGCGGGCATGGAGGTGGGAGAGATGCGGGTATGCCACCACCCCCAGACCGCCCCAGAGGCGGAGAAGGGGCAGGTATGCCACCGCCCCCTGACTTTTCCAGAGGCAGAGAAGGGGTGGACTGGCCACCGCCCCCTGACCGCCCCCGAGGCGGAGAAAGTGCAGACTGGCAGCCGCCCCCTGACTTTTCCAGAGGCAGAGACGGGGAAGGGGGAGGGGAAGGGGCAGGCAGGCCACCTTTCCCCGAGTACCCCAAACACGGAAGTGAAGGCAGGAATGGACACAGGCAATTGCTGTGGCATTCCCCGGTACGGACAACCGCAAGTTTCCAAGCCAGAGACAGGAGGAGCCGCTCATTCTCCCCACCCTGCGGCCCGGCCAATGTTAAAGCTGAGGGCAGACGGGATGGCTCCGACCCAGGTGGCTCTTACAGAGCTAGGGACTGGAGAACCTGCTTGCAGCCCCTGCCTCCCTACCCCTCCACTGCCGCAAAGAGCAAGACAGTTCCTGATCAACATTTGCCTGGAACAAGTTTTAAAACCAATGAACCAATTTCAATTAAAAGCAAATGGGATGATTCCAATACAGATGGTTCTCACAGGGAGGGTGGTAGAAGAAGGGGCAAGATAGCCTGAGAAGCTATGAAAGCAGTCAGCCCCGTCGCTAAACACACAAGGTCCAAAACAGATAAAGGGGGGGAGGAAGAACTTACATTAGAAGCACCTCTGAGACAGGCTGTGGGAAGTCAAGGAGTCATTTATATAAAGACACCATTTTCCCTCAGAGAATTACAGCAGTGGAAAAACTCAATTGGGAAGTACAGGGACAACCCAGAGAGAGTAGCTATGCGTGTAGAAATGGCCATAAAATCCCAAAACGCAGATTGGGGTGATCTAAATTTTATGCTAGATGAATTATTGAATAAAACAGAGAGAGAAATGGTTAACAAAGCTGCTATATCTGCTATAGAAACTCAAATTGCAACTGGGAGTCTCCAAGGGTCAGTTAATGATATCTATCCCCTAGCAAACCCTGGCTGGGATCCCAATGTCCCAGAACAGATGGAAAAGCTGAAGCGATACCAGAAATGGGTCGTTGTTGAGTTAATAACATATTCCGTGTTAAATACTTTAAAAGGTAAACTGAGTCAAGACACTGTGGATGTGATCAGAGCTACAGGGGTAAGTTAAACAAAACCTCTTTTCCGACCTTTAAAATTTAAATTGGGAAAACACTAGGTCACTCACCAGTTCCTGTATATGCCAAATTCCCCAATGCCATTATTGGGCAGAGATTTATTGGAAAAATTAGAAGCAGAAATTAAGTTTTCCAAGGAGGGGGGAATGAAAGTTATAATCCCAGAATCTAAAATTATCGAAGCAGCTGCTATACTTGTACAGGAATGCCATGGAAAAATTCCCAAAGAAGTTGAAAAGGCTGTCATTCAAATAGTGTGGGCCAATGATTCTCCTGGCAGATCCAAAAAAGCTGAACCTGTGAGTATCACACTCAAAGCAGGGCTACACCAGTAAGGCAAAGACAATATCCTCTGAAATTAGAAGCTCGCAAGGGATTAATACCTGTTACAGCGGGGATTACTGTAACACGCATATATCAAACCAGGAGTCCCGTGGAAAAGAAATATATATGGACAGATTCTTGATAGATGTTTCAGAGATGTTTATTTCTCCAGCCGCATGGCCGGGGCTCTGCTCAGGAACTCCTCAATCACGGGACCCGACGGTCCCTGCCCGCGCAGGGGAACACAAACCAACCAATGGGGAACGAGGCTGACCAGGGGCAGGGAAACCCCGTGCCTCCCCTCAGGGCTCCATGGCAGGGGAGGGACCCCAACAAATACCTGTGACTGAAAAGTTTCTCAAATTTGGGTTGTTAGTGGAATGTGAATCCAGGTACAACACACCAATCTTGCCAGTAAAGAAAGCTGATGGTAAAAGCTACAGGTTGGTGCAGGATTTGAGGGAAATTAATAAGGTAACAGAAGACATACACCCAGTGGTAGCGAATCCTTACACACTTTTGACAACACTAACAAATGAATTAGGGTGGTTCACTGTTTTAGATCTCAAGGATGCCTTTTTCTGCATTCCTGTGCATAAGAATAGCCAAGAACTCTTTGCTTTTGAGTGGGAGAATCCTGAAACAGGGAGGAAAACCCAGCTCACCTGGACAGTTTTACCACAAGTATTCAAAAACAGCCCGACCATATTCGGAAACCAGCTGGCAAAGGAGCTTGAGAACTGGAGGAAACAAGAACCAGGAGGAGCGGTTCTCCAGTAGGTTAATGACATCTTGATAGTGGCCAAGAAACAAGATGACTGCATAAAGCTCACTGTAAGTCTGTTGAACTTTTTAGGCCAAAGTGGGTATTGGGTCTCGAAAGAGAAGGCACAGGTTTCCAGGGAAACAGTAGTATACCTGGGCCTGGAAATTTTCCATGGACATTGACAACTCAGCAGAGAATGGAAGGAAGCCATCTGTCGACTTCCAGAGCCCCATACGGTAAGGGAGATACAGGCCTTCCTGGGGATGGTAGGTTGGTGTCGCCTATGGATATCAAACTATGGTATTGTACTAGTTTGAAAACAAACCAGTGAGAGGCACCAAGTCAGAATAACAATTTAATGGAAATTAAAGAAAAGGAAAAGAAAGTAAAAGAAAACACTGACAGAGGCAAGATACAACCTGAGTCCCTATTAGGCAGGGTAGTGGTAGCAGTCTGGTGGAATGGTGGCTGCAGTCCTCTGAAGTGGTGATCCTGTAGTAGAAGGGGTCTGCTCTTCCTCAGAAAGTCCAGCGGTGGCTGTGTAGCTCCTATCCTCGGGAAATCCAGTGGAGCCAGTGTCTTTGGTGCTCAGAGTCCCAGATTATATCCACGATGGGATGCTTGGTTCCTCCCTCTGGGTGGAGCATCTCACAATGGAGTAATGAGTCATGAGGCCAAGTGTTGATTAGGCTCGTTAACAGAAGATAGTCTGAAGGGAGTTATCTCTGAGTCATGCAGCAGGACAATGATGGGCCATTAACAGCAAGATAGTCTGGGGGGAGGAGGTAAGGAAACACTGCCCCACCTGATTTCAACAGCTCATGAGGATGGTAATAGAATACACCTCAACCCAGGACAGGTATACTGGTTAGACCTTTATATGAGATCCTTAAAGCAGCTAAAAAAGGGACAATCATGTGGACAGAGAATGCCAGGGCTGCATTTAAACAGCTGAAACATTCCTTGAAGTCAGCCCCAGCTCTGGGGCTGCCGGACTTGACTAAACCTTTTGAACTCTTTACACATGAGCAACTAAATGTTGCTCTGGGGGTACTGGCACAGCCCCTTGGAGACCAGTGAAGAGCTGTGGCCTATTTTTCAAAACAACTAGACAATGTAGCCCAGGGTTGGCCAAGATGCTTGAAAGCTGTGGCAGCAACAGTCCTTCTGATACAGGAGGCCCGTAAATTCACCCTTGGGCAGCACATTGTCATGTATGTACCCCATGCAGTGATAAATGTGCTGGAGCAAAAAAGGAGACACTGGCTCTCCCCTAGCAGAATGCTCAAATACCAATCTATGTTGTTAGAACAAAATGATGTTACCCTAAAGACAACTTCTGTGATAAACCCTTGCGATGTTTTTATCATCCACGTTACTTGACAGTGTGCCTGAGCATGATTGCAGACAATAGAGGAGACTTATTCCAGCAGACCAGACCTGAAAGATGTTCCTTCGAAAGATCCAGACTGGGAATTGTACACTGATGGGAGCAGCTTCATGAGAAACGGTAGGAGGATGACCGGTTACGCCGTAACCACCTCAGATAAAATCATTGAGGCAAAAGCCTTGCCTCCAGATGTATCATCACAGAAAGCTGAACTCATTGCACTAACGAGAGCTCTAGAACTGAGCGAGGGGAAGAAGGTGAACATATGTGCTGCCCACCGACCACAAACACAAACCAACAGAGAGTCAGTTTATGCGGTGCTTTATTCAGGGCCCGGGGACCTGGGGACTGGTGTCCCAAATCAGGCTTCCCAAAGACCTATCGTTTCACTCAGCTCTTTATACAGTTTCAAACATTGGCACACATACAAAACATTAACAATTGATAATCATACCCCAAGCCGTATATCTTCATGGTTGTCTAGTCTTAGATAATGCTCAATCGAACTCCCACCACTGAAATCCCCCTTGCATGCAACATATATCGACCCAGAACTATTTACTTTTAGACATGTTCTCCATGCCCAGCTAATTCACTACTCCTAACTTCCCCACCCAGCACATTCCATTCCTGTTTCCCAAGAGAACTATTTCTACACCTGAGGCCTTACAGCCTAGCAGAGCCTTAGCCTTACTACTTCTAAAATCCAATATCCTATCCTTTTTGTAACATATGGACTAATTCCAAAAATGCCTTCAGTGTTGTTCATGCCCATGGAGTTATTTAGAAGGAACATGGCCTGTTGAGTGCTCAAAGTAATGAAATTAAGCATGCTAAACAAATTCTTGCACATTTACAGAGTATTTGGTAGCCTACAAAAGTGGCTATCATGCATTGCAAGGGTCATCAAAAAGGGAAAACAGCCCCTGAACTGGGAAATCGTTTTGCTGATGAAACAGCAAGGGGATTGCAGAAAAAGGCATTTTTGCAGTGGTACCACAGAAAGAGATAGATTTGTCATCATTTACCCCAAAATATGATCAGAGGGATCACAAATTAATTAAGTTCCTTAAGGCTGAAATCAAAGAAGGTGGGTGGGCTGTTACCCCAGTAGGACAAGTCGTAGTTCCACCCCTGATCCTTCGGGAAATAGCCCAGCGAGAGCATGAAAGTACCCACTGGGGAACAGAAAATCTTTTAAAACATTTAAGGAAAGTAGTGATAGGGAGAGGAATGACTGATATTGTACAATCTGTAACAAGCAAGTGTGAAACCTGCTGTAAAAACAACCCTGACACAAGCAAGAGAGTTGTGTTAGGAGTGACAAAGACAGGAGATCTCCCAGGAGATTATTGGGAAATAGATTTTGCTGAGATGCCACGCAAAGAGGGATGCAGGTATATACTGGTACTGGTTGACACATTCAGTGGATGGCCTGAGGCTTTCCCCTGTCCCACCAACACAGCAAAAGAAGTAGTGAAATCTTTGCTCAATCATATAATACCAAGATTTGGGGTTCCTTTGGGAATGTCATCAGATAGGGGACCACATTTTGTTGCAACAGTGGTTGGGGAAGTTAGCAGGATTTTGAGACTTACCTGGGACCTGCACACACCATACAGGCCCCAGGCAAGTGGCAAAGTTGAACGCATGAATGGGACCCTCAAAACCCAGATTTGCAAAATTTGTCAAGAGACATCCATGACGCGGGTTCAAGCCCTGCCTATAGCCTTGCTGAGAGTCCGCATACAGCCAAGGCAAAGGGACAACATCAGTCCCTATGAAATATTATATGGCAGGCCATACCAGGTTCCACATATCCCGGGGGAAATTCATATGAGAGGTAAAAATGATTTGCAAAAGTATTTAATGGCTCTGAGTTCCACTTTGCAGAAGCTCCAGAGATTCGTCGTGTTATCCAAACCAATAGGATTGGACAAACCTGCTCATCCATTCCAGCCTGGAGACTGGGTCTACATCAAGTGGTGGGACAGCGACCCCTTGCAAGCCAAGTGGAAGGGACCATTCCAAGTTTTGCTGACCACTTTTACTGCGGTCAAGGTTGCTGGCAAGGGACCGTGGATTCACTACTCCAGGGTGAAGAAAGCTTCTGCTCCCAAAATCACCAAGAAGACAGAGACTGATACAAATCAGAAAGATGCAGTTTAAACTGTTTTTTACATGTTTGCGCTTTGCCCAACTGGTAACCATGGTTCAGGGTTCACTCCATGATTTGCATAAGACTGTGATCTAAAATGTGTCCAAAATTCTTAATAAGAGCGATTGCTGGATCTGTACTCAGTAACCACCCCTAGATGGGAGGGATCACAGGCCATTGATTGGCATTTTAATGGAAGAATTAAGAAAGATTTAGATGAAATTCGGAAAAGAACTCAAATTCTGCATGAAGTAGCTTCTAAAAATAACATCTAAAATTTTGATCATATTTTTGATGCCCTCATCTCATGGTTACCAAACTGGGCCTGAATAAAAGAAATATTCATAGTAGCTGTAATTGTAGTTATTATCTCTGTAATTGCCTGTAGAGCAGCCGGTTGTATAAACCGGTTCTGCGGATAAAGAATAGAATAAAGTAGAGACTAGACAAGGTAGAGTTTTGTTAGTCTGTTAAATGGGGGAAATGATGCCATGAAGATTTTTTGCCTTTTCTTTTATATCCCTGTTATACCTTTTTTACAACTTCTGTATTCTTAGTGCTTTTTGCCTACATTCTTGGACTTGTTTGTCAAGCTAAGAGACTAAACATTTTAGGAGCTTCGTAACTAGGGATCAATGTGCCCCAGACCCCAAGGTCCTCTCCAGAACACATTCTGTAAACCAAGATAGAACCATCCAGGGGAAGGCTCCTTGGGGAGGGGGACTCACTTGAGCCTCTCATTGGGGAATCTTTGATAGATATGCTAATTAATAAAACCTATAATGTTATACCAGATCTTTTGGGGAGGGGATTTTTGGTGGGTTGCATTTCGATGCCTATGACCTGGACGTGTGCACCTAAGGATCCTTAAAATAAATACCGAGGTAAAATTCCTTTTCCCCTTCTAACCGTGTATGACTCTTGATTTTAAGATCAGGAAAAGGCATACAAAATTAACTCTTAAGTGCGGATGGGGGGGTAATGAACTGGGAAAACTCGAATGATCCACAGAGAAATTTAAGGGTTGTAAATAATGAAGAAATAAAACCAAACCTGTATCAGTGGTTCCAGATACCATCAGGGCAAGTCCTAAGACCCCTGTGTTATCCCCCTTGGGGAGGAACAATTCCACCCCAAACCGGAGGATCAGGACTGTATCAGACAGAGGGTCCTAATGTGTTTGCATTAGCTTGTGATTTGTACAAAGAAAAAAATCACATTATATCCTGATCTGAAAGCATTATTACAACCCCCACCAGTGCCATTCCAAATACCTTGCTTAATTCATCCTAATAGTACGTACCGTGGCTGAGTCGAATGTAAGTGTGAACGCTGTAAGCAACATAAGTATTGTATTTCCTATAAGCGGCAACCTCGATGTCCGCAGTGCCGTAGATACAACCACCTGACTGCACTCCATGACCTTCGACACCTAGCAGATGTTGTAACCCTAATTTTTGGGTGGAAACTATCACTCTCTGCTGAGTGTGAAATCAGTAAAAAGGAGTGGGAAATTATACAAGCCCGGGTAAAAGAGCATCGGCCTGACAGTCAGCAATAGAATTATTCAAATTATACAACATAAGAATAATGCAATCTCTCAAAGGACCAAAAGAAATCATTACCAACCAAAAGACCCAAAGTAGGTGGCTTTCTTGTCTAAAACATCCCCACTCAAATCATCAAGCATGGGTATTGTGCAACTGTGTTAAATGCCCAAATAAGTGGTATTGCTCTTCAACAAAGAGACATCCCCACTGTTTGAACTGCTGAAATAATAAAGAACAAAAAGGTCAGGAAAATGCTGTGGTAGAACAAATTTCGTGTGGGTGGGAGTTACTTGTACCTGAAATTTGGGCAAATTCCCAAAGAAAAGTGGGAACATGAATTACACTTATGTGCAGTACGGTTTGCATGGAAGTGGGACAAGTGGCGTAAAGAGTACAAGACCAGGTTGGCCTCTACACCTGCCTTAGGTATAGTCTGGCCACGAGCAGCAACCTCGGAGGACCTGAGACAAGGGGGTGTATGCCATACCGGACCTCTGATTACAACCGTGGCAATCATAATTATCGCATGCATCCTTGCATGGGTAACCCCAAGCAATGCAAATCCAGCAAATCCCTGCACCAAGTGTAACTCCTTTATACGATGGGGCAGTCGTGCTTCTTATCTAACCTGGCATACGAAAGTAAATAACGAATGTTATTACGAAGCATCCCTAGAGACTTGTAATTATGGGAAACACTCACTAAGGGTAGCTGTTGTGGCCCGGTTGGGGTCTGTGGCTCAGACCGAGGAAGCTGTGACCAACCTAGAGAGAGTGTCCTGCAAGGGACAGTCTTCCAGAGGTCTACGGTGTTCCCTCAGCTGCCGGGGTGCCTTCGCAGAAAGGTGCCTGTCTCAGCAGGCTGTTAGCTCTCTAGTGATTTCAGCGAGAGTGATTTCAGCTCTTGTTCTGCCAGGAAAACCCCAGACTAGACCAGGAGGAGAGAGACGAGAGGCTCTGTATTGGTTTGGTTCGAAATATCCATTACTTACTTATTTTCCTTCTGTGAAATAAGAATTAGGAGAAAGAAAACCAGGCACAAACTTTAAACAGTTGCAGTACAAAGAAAGAGTTTTATTACTAATAGAATTAAAAGTAAAGAGAAATAACAAGAAATTAAAGCAAACCCCCTCCCCCTTTCCATCACTTTCCTCCTTTTACCCAACTCACACAAAGGGTAACAGAACATGGGATTTTAGTCAGTGTTGCAGTTCTTGATAAGTCTCTTTCATATGCTTAAGGACAAAAGGGTTTTCTTCATCTGCACATGGTTCCCAAACTGCCACCAACAGTAGACCCATCCGGAAAGAAACAATCTGCTGTGGTGTAAAACATCTCTCCCATGAAAAATCTCACAGTTCCTTCACACTGCCAGACATGGGCCATCACACGGGGTTATTAATCTTTTTAAGGATGAGTTATTTTGGCCTGAACACAAAGGCTTTTTTTTCTCCACAGTCTCTAAAAAGCCTCTCAATGCTTCTATGTAGCCTGGCATAGGCACTCTTCACAATTTTCACGGGCCACACGTGAATTTTTAACCCCCTCATGTACTTATAATGGATTAAAGAGACAAACAGTTTGTGATATTACAGTTTCTTACCATGGCATGCAAGAAGTTTTTTAAGCTACACGCAAGAATTGCGGCACCGCCCTCTTTTTCTCCTGTAGCCATGTTCAGCTTTGTCTCACGTGACTCACTTTCTCTTTCTCTCTCTCTCTGACTCTGAAACCGCCATGTCGAAGAGTGTCCTTGTTCAGTCTTTACGGTGGAGAAAGCCTCGCTCCCTTTGTGCTGCTAGCTGCATGCTGTCTTCTTCACTTCAGCACAAAGTGTGCTGGCTGCAGACAGGAGGCTACACCGGCTCCCACTGGCTCCACCAGCTCTGCATGGAGAGGAGAGGATAAGTACCCGCCGGTCCCAGGAAACCACGCCAGACGGGTTTAGCTGTGTGGTAGTCCATGGCTGGTTTTAGCTGCCTGCAGCTCTGGGACAGTTACTCCCCCTAGGGGCCCCGGGGTCCGTGCCACAACACTGGGACGGGGGGGAGGGGGCAGGGGCCCTGGCCCAGCCCGGTGGAGCCTGGAGGCTTGGAGGCCCCCCCACCTTCCGGCAGGTGAGCTCGAGCGAAAGGCAATTCCCGCCTGCCTTTCCTTGCGGTTTAAATATGTAAATTGTGAGAAGGATAATTAGTCTAAAAGACTGTCCATCAACTCAGGTTGAACCCACTACAGGCTCGTTTAGCAGTTCTGCATGAGGCAGCTTTATTAGTCCTCACCCCGCAAAGGGGAGGTTAAGGACGAGCTCTCCGATCTCAAAGGGGGAGAAGGGTAGATCTTATAGGGATACAAGGGTGGGTGTGAGAGGGTAGAAGCCAATGGGTTACAAAGAATCTACATAGGGTTTCCCAGAGGATCATGGTTCTTGTTTTCTCTCACCCTCATGGAGAAGTGCTGCCTTTTCCAAGGGGATCTTGCTGGGAGGTTATGCAATCTCCTTATCTCAGCAGGCCTCCCTCCAGGGCAGGGGCTGGGCGTACCCCACAACCTAGGTTGTTGGCTTAGCAAGCAGGCCAATGTGACATCTGCCGCCTTGAGCAATCTTTTAAAAGATGAAGAGACTACCAGACACGCAACCCTACAGAATCGAGCAGCAATAGACTACCTACTGCTTGCCCATGGACATGGCTGCCACGACTTTGAAGGGATGTGCTGCTTCAATCTTTCTTCACACCCAACATCCATCCAGGCAAATATCCAGAAACTAGAAGGACTAGTAAACGACATAAAAGTAGAAAAGAGCCTAGACTGTGTCAATGAACTTTTCAGATGATGGGGATTAAGGGGGATGGATTGCATCTTTAGTTAAGGGTGTTTTGTGGATATTCATTGTAATTCTTATCATGTTACTAATGTTCTCATGCCTCCTAGGTTGCTTCAAAAGAGCTGTTGGGAATGCCTTTTTACTAAATCCAAAGGGGGGAGTTGTAGGGTATGCCCAGCCCCTGACCTGGAGAGATCTCTGCTGAGATAAGAGATTTCACAATCGCCCAGCAGGACTCCCTGGAAAGGCAACCACTTCTTTGGTCACGGCAAGAAAAGACAGACCCACAATCCTTTAGGAGACCCTATGCAGATCCTCTGTAACCCATTGGCCTTTACCGATCCCCTGTATCCCTATAAAAGCAAGCCCTCTGGACCCTGTGGGACTCAGAGAGAGTTCTCGTCCCTGGCTTTCCCCTTCGCTGGAGGGGACCAACAATAAAGCTACCTTCCATGTGGAACCAGCCACACGAGCCTCTCGTCTCTCTCTCTGGTCTGGCTTGGCCTGGAGGCTGCCCTGCAGAGCTGAGCTGAAATCACGAGCTGATAATCACTAAAGAACTGAGAGCCTCTGCAAGGGCCCTCCTGCCAGCAGCTGAGGGAAGACACCAGGCCTCGGGAAGATGATTCCTTTTGGGACCATCTCCCCGGACCGGTCACCTCTTCCTGGGTCAGAGCCACTGACCCCATCACCAGCTGTAATAACTGGTGCCCGAACAGCCTTGGATCCCGGACCCCGGACCTGGCCTGAGCTGCGTCTTGACCAAGCCAAGACAGAACCAGCCGTTTGTGTGCTGATCCTCTGAAGATAGACCTACGTTTTAGCAGGCCTTTTGGATGGGGACAGCTTGAGACCCTTGCCTCCCACCTAGGACAGAAGTCCGTGAGGATCGAACTGCCAGAGCATCCCCCCAGCAGACCTTTCTAGGAGCCAGCCTCACCAGAAAACGGGATTTGTAAGTTTAAATTTGGGGCTTCCTCCTCTTTCTTGGGTGCAACTTAAAGTAATTTTGGGTTTTTTTTCTTTTTTCTGCTGAGGAAGAAACTAAGATTGGACATAGGCAAGCTAAACCCAGCCTTCCCCAATCTGAGAGAGACCTATACCCCTTTCTTCTAACCTTTCTCTTAAAATCTGGCTTAAAATTCTCTAAAGATATTCTTTCTAAGAAAAATCTCAAGTCTTTCAGTAATTGGATATCTTGAAATTTTCCTGATGCTACCACAGACTCTGTCCTTTCTGATCCGTTCTGGGACAGAGTGGGGAACAAACTCTATTCCTCTCAAGCCACGGGAAACCTCTCTGTTTCCAAATTCATTCCTTTATTTCATTTGTTGGTTAAAATGTGTCGTGCGACAACCCCCCCCCTCAGACAAACCTGTTCTCTGCCCTTCCCCCCTCCCACTCCCCCTCTCCGCCTCCGGCAATAGCCAGCCAGAGCGCGCACCCCGCCTGCCGCCCCGGCCCTGGCCCGGCTGGGGCGCCGGCCACCCCCATACCCAACCCCCCTGCTCACCCCTTCGGTTCCACTGCCGCCCCCCAGGCAGCGTGCCCTGGATCCATCCCAGACCCATCCCCATTCCCCGGGATGGATGCCTTTGATCCACCCCCAGCCCCATCTCCCTGTGCCTCTGGTATTTCGCAACCCTTTGCGCACGACACCACCCTTCCCCCTCTCGCACCGGCTCGCGGCACGTCTGACCCCCCCCACCCCACTGCGTCCCACCCCGCCGCATCCCTGCTCCATGCGGCCCTGCCCCCCCCCCCCCACCCCAGTGCGACGGCCCCATCCCAGCAAGTCACCCTGCTGCCGCTGCCCCTCCCTGCACTTACGGAGCAGGCATGGTACTACACGGGGCCAGTCCCGCAGAGCCCCGCACACGCACTGCGGGGCACGGAACAAGCGTCACGCCCCCCGCCAGCGTCCGCCCCTCTTGCCGCTGGCAGGACCCAGCTATCCGCGGCACTGCCCTAGGCTACCGCCCGAGGAGTGGAATCTCCCTCCCCCCTTGCCCAACAGCCAATGGCCTTGGCACCCTGGCAGGCTCCGGCACACCTGCTCTCTCCCCCCCCCCCTCCAGCTGCATCTTGCGCAATCCTTGCTACTAATATCTCTCTCCCCACACCCCTCCCTCCCCCCCCCAGCTGCATCTTGCGCAATCCTTGCTACTAATATCTCTCTCCCCACACCCCTCCCTCCCCCTACCATGGGTTCTTATGCAATCCCCATCTCCTCCGCTGCTGCGCTAGAGCCCACCGCCCCCCCACACCCTCCTGCAGCCCATCCCGACTCCACACGGAATTGCGAAGCCGGCACTACCTGCAACCCAACCTCCCCCAAATGACCTGCTGCTGTACAACCTCTCCACCCCCATGCTGCCACAACAGACACCATTCCCACTCCTCAAACCACCCCCGACCCCCCCGCTACCCCTGCCCTGGCTAAAGGAAAGTTGGCTATTTCAAAAATGCCACGCTACGCCCCCTGAACCCCGGCCCCGCCCTGCCAAAGCTTATCCCTCATTTTCAGATGACAGTAGCAGCAGCTCTGCTTCTGAATCTGAGGACCGATGGGCACAGACACACAGGGAAGTGAACCAGGAGGGTGACTGGGAGTTGGCTCAGAAAATTTCAGCCTTTCCAGTCATTATAGGGAAAGGGAGGAGGGGTGGTCCAACTACAAAAACATGGGAACCTATCCCATACAAAGAAGTCAAAGAGCTTTGCAAGGCAGCAAAAGAACATGGGAGAGGGTCACATTTCTTTAGAAACTTATTGGAAGCCACCTTCTCTGCCTATACATTAGTACCACATGATATTAAAAACATTATTAACTGCATCCTTTCCCCTGCCGAATATATGCTATGGGAAAGGCATTGGAAAAGACATTTAAAAACACTGTCTGATACTTATGCTAAAGATGCAAATCAGACAGATTGGACAATAGAACAACTGGCTGGAGAAGGTGACCTCCAAAAACCCCTAGATCAAGCTACAACCTTACCTGAAGTAGCATTACAAGACATAGCTATTGCAGCTAAGACATCACTCCTCCTTACTCCTGATGATTCTGATCCAACACAATATTTCTCTAACATCAAACAGTCTGCAAATGAAAGTTTCATTCAGTTTGTTGATCGTTTAAAAGCTAGCTTAGAGAAACAGATAGAGAGTCCGGATGGACGAAAAGAACTTTTGGGTAAACTTGCCATGGTAAATGCTAACAAACAATGTAAGAATAACTTGAGGACCCCACCCATGGACACAAAACCCACAATAGAACAAATGATAGAAAGCTGTACACGACACATATCTGCAGAAAATACAATGACCCAAGCAGTTGTAAAGGGCATCACAGAGGGAGTTTCCGGTGCATTTGCTGCAGCAGTCTCTAAGGAGAATGCCCGATGTTTCTATTGTGGCGAACTTGGACAATTTATAAAGGTCTGCCCACAAAGGTCACCCACCCAGGACCATTGTGCCGCCGAACAAAAGGCACCAGAGACAGCAACAGCACCAGCAACGTCCAAAAAACTTCTATCGGAGCGCGGTATCAAGGCCCGGCTCTCAGACAACAAATCAAAGGCCATACTACCCCACCCTGGCTGCAAACTCCACATCGGACCACTGAGAGCAGACAACTGGACCTCACCCAGCACCATCATCCCAGGCGATCCCAGAACACATGAGAAGGATCCAACACACAGAGCGCTACTGATTCGAACCAGACGCCAACTGGTAACATCACTGCCAATTAACTTTGTTGGCAAGTGTTTTTATCGTATTCCCACAGGAAAGTATGGACCACAGAACGGCCCATGGGCCATTCTTATCCTAAGCGATACCATCCATGGTCCAGAACAACTCTTTGTATTACCTGAGATACAAACAGTGCACCCTGGACAAGAGATTCTTGTCCAGCTTTGCTGCATGGACACATCTTTCTTTCTCCCACAGGGAACACCGATTGCTCAAGCTTTTTTACTTCCACAGAACCTCCCAGAACAGCTTCCTCTCAATCCTACAGCAATGTGGACAGAGATTGTGGGCTCAAACAAACCAACCATCCAGTGAAGCATGTTCTGTAAAGGAGAGAGGGTCTACCTCCCAGGGATGCTGGACACTGGAGCAGACGTGACCATCATTGCCTGCTCCGAGTGGCCAGGGAATTGGGAACTGCAGCCAGTGGCAGGTATGATATCCGGGATTGGTGGAGTTGCAGTATCCATGAGAAGCAAATGAAATGTTGTCATTGAAGGACCTGAAGGCAAGTTAGCGACCACCTGACCATTCGTGGTAAGGGCCCCCATCACCTTATGGGGCAGAGACCTTCTATCCCAGTGGGGTGCCACCCTCACCATTCCCAGCCAGGATTTCTGACTGGGGCCACTGAGAAACGCGCGCTGCCATCTACTCCCCGGCTCACCTGGAAGACTGACAACCCAAAATGGGTGAGGCAGTGGCCCCTTGAAGAAGAAAAACTCAGAGCGCTGGAAGCCCTGGAGGAAGAACAACTAGCTAAAGGTCATATCACCGAGACCACCGGCCCTTGGAATTCCCCTGTCTTTGTACTGAAAAAGCCAGGTAAGACAAATGGAGACTAGTCCAGGACCTACAAAAGATCAATGTCATAGTTTAGCAAGCATAGTCCCGGAAGGGATGTCCTTGCTAAGGGGTGCTTACAGTTTCCTCTGGGACCTGATAGAACTTATTAGCTGGCCAGTTTGAATATGGACAATTCTTTAAGCCACTTAAAGTTGTGACCGCCTCTGTGATACACACTTAAGAATAGACAAACTCCCCCCCCAAGCTCTCTCTCGTTTCTGGCGCTGGGACAGGTGGCTGCGGGGCCTGAGTGGGGCCCAGTGGGCCCGGCCCAGGCCTGCTCGGGCCAGGCCGGGCCAGGCCACAGCTCCAGGATGACCCCCCCAGCAGGGCTGTGGGCAGCCAGAGCGGCTCAGAACCATCCCCCTCTCCACTGCGGCCAAGATTTCAGCAAAGCGGCACCTCTGTCCAACAGAGGTCTGGTGACCAACAGCGATAAGCCACACAGCTGCAAGGCTGAGGTGAGATTAACCCTTTTAGTGCTGTGAAGACCCGAAAACCTGAGGGAAGAGAAAGAGGAGATGCTTAAAGCTGAAATTCTGTTGTGAAGCTATGATATATCAGAGTATCCCGTTGCAATTTCATGAAGATATGGGGGGTGGAGTGTTCAACTCACAAGCAATAGGCAGATGCTGACGCAGCTGTAATTTCATGAGAAGTTTGGACAGGGAGAGATGAACCAGATGAACCAGATGAGGACTTTTGCTCCAAATGGGAAAGGAGAAAACCTCAGTTCCTAGTGATGCTCCCAGAGATAGTCCTTGCTCCCAGAGATAGTCCTAACGATGAAGATGAGGAAGACCCTTTGCTCCCAGGGAAGGAGAAGAGCCTCTGTTTTTTGTTTCTGAACGGCTCAACCTTTAAATTGTACCCCAGAAAACTTCAAGAGTGGACCCTCAAAAGCAGTTGTGGGAAAAGCTGCAAGTCGGGGAAAGGGACTCACATCGCGAGCAGAGAGACCTCTTCCTAAATGGACTGAACAATATTTGGAAGTGGGCGGCTGTCTCATGTTACTGTTTTCATAGCACAAGCAAGAAGAGACTTCTCTTTCTAAATGGACTGAACAAGGTTATCATGGAAGTGGTAAACAGACTGAACATCTTAAGGGTTGTCTTTTTCCATTGTCAGTGGGAGAAGGGAGGCAGGTGGGGGGAGGAGGAGAGTTCTGAAGGTGGTATAATTTTTTTTTTTCCTTCTTTTAGGTCTGTAAATAAACTTCTTTATATTCTTTCAAGTTTGGTGCCTGCTTTGCGTTTCTCCTAATTCTTATCTCACAGAAGATAAACAGTAATGAGTATTTTAGACCAAACCACTACACAGCCTCTGCAAGGGCCCTCCTGCCAGCAGCTGAGGGAAGACACCGGGCCTCGGGAAGGCGATTCCTTTCGGGACCATCTCCCCGGACCGGTCACCCCTTCCTGGGTCAGAGCCACCTACCCCATCACCAGCTGTAATACTGGGCGATTGATATCCCCAAGGGCTTTAAGCGCAGCTAACCAGGGAGTGAACACAGAATCTGTGACTCGCTCTCCCTTATTTAAATTGCAAATGTGGCTGTCGCAACTTTTGTCAAATTCAGAAAAGGATCTCTTTTGGCATGTTGATACGTTTGTTTGTCTCCAATTATGTAACAATGTGATATTTGGGGTGAGGGTAGAAAGCTTGCCAAGGCTACAGGGACCTCCTTGGAGACATGAGGGGATCCCGGCCCATACTCTGTCACCACAGACAGGAAACACTCCCCTGGGGTAACACTTTGGGGTGGAGAGTGGACACAGACAGTACATGACTGGTGTAATTGCACCAATCCTGACTATTATAGGCTTTGTAAATTGGTGATATGTCTTTTCTGTATGTGTTTTTTGCCTGGTCAATTCCTGGCCAACCTTGGCTTTGCTGTCTAAAATAAAATTTGACATAATATGTTGCTTTGGAGGACCCCAGCAGGTTCAATTCTTGGGGTTCATCTCGAGCATTTGGCAGAATCTTTGTCCACTCATCCCAAGTGTCTACCGGGTTGGGCCTCTTACCTGTGGAGCGGAGGAGCTCTGGGTTAGTGATGGGCCAATCATCTGCTACTAAGGGAATTCCTACCAGATACGTGGAGAGTGGGTTGTCTACGCTGCCCATGGACAGGCATAGATTGTCTTGTTTGAGTGTCTTTGCTAGGGTCACCCAAACATTATGGCTAGGCTGTGGGACAAGCCAGCTGAAGGCATGTAGTACGGCGAAGAGCATCCAGGCAGCGATGAGGACAGCGTCAACGTAGATAAATTTCATCTTTGGACAGGGATGGGGCTTCTGAGAAGGAATATAAACGAGATTTGTTAGCTTTATGGTGAGAAGGGAAGTTTATGGAGATTTGACAAGGGTTGAGGGATATTTTGGGCTAAAAAGGGGGTGGTAACATATAAACTAAGGATTAATTTTTTTTCAGGCTGTGTCTGGCTTACGGGTTGACTTTTCCCATAGCATCTTGTTCAGCTTTCTGTTTTGTCTGCTGCCGTGTGGTGGGACGATCTTTTCTCTGGTTGGTGGGCATTTGGTGGCGTCTCCATCTCCATGCAGAACTGGTCAGGTTTTGGGGAGGTCTTGTATTTGACTCAGGAGAGTTAATGTTGGTGTTTGTGGGAGCAGTGTTTGTAGGGCCTAAGTACGATTTTATATTTTTTCCTGGGAACCACTTCGGGCCAGATGGTAGCTGGACACCAGCATAGCCTCTCCCCCAGGTAATCAATTGGAAAAGCCCAGAGACCTGGAGTGATTCTGGGTCCTTTACCAGCACTGGTGGTTTCTCTGTGAGCTTAGCTTGGGTTGAATTTGAGAAGTGGCAGAGTATTGGGTGGTCAGGCTCTGATGAGGTACCATTTTAGGAAGTTAATGACATAGAGAGCCTTACAGAGTCTTTTAACAGGAGACAGAATTTCTGCTTTTCTCCACTGCTGAATGAGGACTCTTATGAGGGCTTGGTGGGTCATTTCCATGATGGATTGACCTGTGGGATTGCTGGGTATGCCTTTTTTATGTTTTATCCCCCTGTTCCAGTTTGGCCAAATTTAGAAATATATCCTCTGAGAGAAGGCACAACCACCCCTCCCCCACCAGGTTCGGGAAAAAATAAATTTTCCTCGAAGGAAAGTGAAGGAGATAAAACTATTTATTTACCAAAACTCACGGGAAAAGGATAATAATGTTAAATAATAGATCTCTCGCTGTGGAGAAAAAACCTGGGAAAGTGTTAGAGTCCTCCCTTTGGTTTCCTTGGAGCTGGGGTTTGGGCCGGGGCCAGGCCCTCTGTGCTCAGTGAAAAGTCCTCCCGATGTGCTCTGATATTGAAGCAGTCCAGCAGAAAAAGGAGAAAAATCCGAAATTCCAGGGAGGGGAAAAAAAGTTCAACTCTCAGTCTCTCTCCAGGGAAAAAGAAGCTGAAAAACTGGCCAAAAGCTGCCTGGAAAAACGCAAGCCGGGTGCTTCCTCGCTCTCCTGCCGCAGTTGAAATAAAAGTCTCTATCTCTGTGTGGCCTTGAACAAGCTGCAAACTGCTTCGAAGTTTTGCTCAAGTTTTCCTCCCCCTCTCAGGCTCACTTTAAAGGCATATAAAGGCACAAAATTAATTCCTGGGCATAGGGCAGAAATATGGGATACACATCATAAAGTCACCCCAAGACATTCCACCCCTTATCCCATATTGTTGGCTCAATGCCCAAACTAAGATATTCTAATTCTACACACACACATCAATACATACATATATATATATACAGCTATGTACAAACAGTGACAGTGACACTCAGCAAGCAGAGGTATACAGGCATTCCACAGTACAGATGGTTTTCACCCAACAATCAGATCTCCCTGCGGGACACAACGTGTTGCTCCATCTTTCTGCATTACCCACCATGTGCAACCAAGTCCCTGAGCAAAAACAACCCCATGGATGGGTTTGTCTGTACTCGAGGCAGAATTCATCCAAACAGGTTTACCTAACAGACCTCTGACATGCACTACTGGGACCTTCTCTCCATCTACTGTATGCAGGGATTCAGATTGGGCTGCACCAGCTCTATTGGTGGAACCTCGGGTGTTAACTAACCAGGTGGCCTTTGCCAGATGCTGTTCCCAATTTTTGAAAGTTCCCCCACCTAGTGCCTTCAGGTTGATTTTCAACAATCCATTGCACCATTCCACTTTGCCTGCAGCTGGTGCATGGCAAGGGATGTGGTACATCCACTCAATGCCATGTTCTCTCGCCCGGGTGTTAATTAGGCGACAGGGTCTCCTCCCCCCGCCATGTAGCCCTGGGAGAGGGGCCCTGAGGGGACAGACACGGGGTTTCCCTGCCCCTGGTCAGCCTCGTTCCCCATTGGTTGGTTTGTGTTTCCTGCGCGGGCAAGGCCCTCGGGTCCCGTGACTGGAACAGTTCCTCGGCAGCGCCCCGGCCATGCGACTGGAGAAATAAATATCTCTCTGAAACATCTATCAAGAATCCGTCCATATATATTTCTTTTCCACGGGACTCCTGGTTTGATGTAGGCTTGTTACAGTATCCCCACTGTAACAATTAGGCTATTCTTAAAATGAGTCCCATTGTCAGATTCGATTCTCTCAGGGGGACCATGCCTCCAAAGGACTTGCTTCTCAAGGCCCAGGATGGTGTTCCGGGCTGTAGCATGAGGCACAGGGTAGGTCTCCAGCCATCCTGTGGTGGCTTCTACCATTGTGAGCACATAGCGCTTGCCTTGGCAGGTTTGAGGCAGTGTGATGTAATCAATCTGCCAGGCCTCCCCATACTTGTATTTGGACCACCGCCCACCGTACCACAGGGGCTTCACCTGCTTGGCCTGCTTGATCGCAGCACATGTGTCACAGTCATGGATCACCTGGGAGATACTGTCCATGGTTAGATCCACCCCTCGATCTCGTGCCCACCTATAGGTGGCATCTCTGCCTTGATGACCTGAGGCATCATGGGCCCATCGAGCTAGGACCAACTCTCCCTTGTGTTTCCAGTCCAAGTCTATCTGTGACACTTCTATCTTTGCAGCCTGATCTACCTGCTTGTTGTTTTGGTGTTCTTCATTAGCCCTACTCTTGGGGACATGGGCATCTGCATGGCAGACTTTCATAGTTAGCTTTCTTACTCGGGAAGCGATGTCTTTCTACTCTTCAGCAGCCCAGATTAATTTTCCCCTATGCTGCCAATTAGCTTTTTCCCACTTTTCTAGCCATCCCCGCAGAGCTTTGGCTACCATCCATGAATCAGTGTAGCGGTAGAGCTTTGGCCACTTGTCTCTTTCAGCTAGTTGAACAGCTTTGAGTTCAGCGAGTTGGCTTGGTCCCCCTTCTCTATCAGTAGCTTCTGCAACCTGCCATGTGGGACTCCATGCGGCTGCTTTCCACTTTCATTTCATCCCTACGATGCGACAAGAACCGTTGGTGAAAAGAGCGTAGCATGTGTCTTCTGATGGCAGTCGGTTGTATGGTGGAGCTTCTTCAGCACGTGTCACTGGTTCTTATTCATCAGTGAGACCAGTTTTCACCTTCAGGCGAATTTGTGATTATTTCCAAAATCCCTGGGCGATTCAGTTTCCCGATACAGGCGGGCTGTTTGATGAGAGCAATCCATTTGCTCCATGTGGCATTGGTGGCATGGTGTGTAGAGGGAACCTTTGCTTTGAATATCCACCCCAGCACTGGTAGTCGGTGTGCCAGGAGGAGTTGTGCTTTGGTGCCGACTACCTCTGAGGCGGCTTGGATTCTTTCATAGGTGTAGAGGTTTGGTCCAAAATACTCATTACTGTTTACCTTCTGTGAGATAAGAATTAGGAGAAAAGCAGAGCAGGCACAAAACTTGAAAGAATATAAAGAAGTTTATTAATAGACCTAAAAGAAGGGAAAAAAAATAAAATCATACCACACCTTCAGAACTCTCCTCCTCCCTCCACCTTCCTCCCTTTTTCCACTGACAGTGTAAAAGACAACCCTTGAGATGTTCAGTCTTTTTATCACCTCCATAATAACCTTGTTCAGTTCATTTAGGAAGAGGAGTCTCTCTTGCTCATGCTATGGAGACCATCTCCACAAGAAATTCTCTCATGTCTTCAAGTATCACAACAAGACAGCTGCCCGGGTTGGTTCTCTGCTCGCTTCAGTATCACGAGACAGCCGCCTGGGTTGGTTCTCTGCTCGCATCGTGTAAGAGTCCCTTCCCCCGACTTGCAGCTTTTCCTACAACTGCTTTTGAGGGTCCAATCTTGAGCTAGTGGGGTACCATTTTAAGGTTGAGCTGTTTAGAAACAAAAGTTCTCTTCACCCATCTCTGGGAGCATTTCATCTCTAAGAATAGAGGCCCTTCTCTTTCCCTGGGAGAAAAGGGTCCTCCTCATCTCTAGGACTATCTCTGGGAGTATCTCTAGGAACAGAGGTCTTCTCCTTCCAATTGGAGCAAAAGTCCTCATAACGTCCATCTCTCCCTGTTCAAACTTCTCATCAAATTGCAGCTATTTCAGCATTTGCTTATTCCAGCACAGGTGCTTTTGCTCAGAAGTAAAGTTTGAACGCTCCACTCCCCATGTGTTCATGAAATTACAACAGATTCTCTGATATATAATAGTCTATCACCACCATAGCTTTACAACAGAATTTCAGCTTTAAGCATCTCCTCTTTCTCCTCCCTCAGGTTTTCAGCTCTTCAGCACTAAAAGGGTTAATCTCACCTAGGCCTTGCAGCTGGAATTTCGCTTATCACTGTTGGTCACATGATCTTTGCCCGGCAGCAGAGAAGCTTCAGCTGAATCTTCGGCCGCACTGGAGGGGGGGCTGAGCCGTCTGCACGCAGCAGGTCTGGGGGGGGGGAAGCAGGTGGAAAAGGGCTGCATGGCACCAGGATGGCTGTGGTCCAGCCCAGCCTGGCCTGAGCAGGGCATGGGCCGGGCCTGCCATGCACCGTATGGGCCCTGCAGTTACCTGTCTCAGCGCTGGAAGTGAGACAGACTTCCCCCAGGCTGTGTCTATTCTTAAGTGTGGACCACAGAGGCGGTCAAAATTTTAGGTGGCTTAAAAAATTGTCCATATTCAAACTAGCCAGCTGATAGGTTCTGTCAGATCACAGAGGAAGCTGTAAGCACCTCTTTGCAAGAAAATCACTTCCAGGACTATGCTTGCGAAGCCATGACAATAGGCTGCCAAGATTTCCTTCTCTGTTGGGGTGTAGTTGGCTTCAGACCCTCTGTAGCTTCAACTCCAAAATCCTAGTGGTCAACCTCGAGTCTCACCAGACACATTCTGCCAAAGGCTCCAGGACAGACCATGGCTCCCGGCTGGAGAGTAGAGCACATTCTTCAGTTCGGGTCCTGTCCTGACTGGGCCAAGGGCTATGGCATGAGCGATTTCCTGCTTGATTTGGGCAAAAGCTTGTTGCTGTTCAGGGCCCCAGTGGAAATTGTTCTTCTTGTGGGTAACCAGGTAAAGAGGACTCACAATCTGGCTGTACTCAGGAATATGCATCCTCCAAAAACCTATGGCACCTAGGAAAGCTTGTGTTTCCTTCTTGTTGGTCGGTGGAGACATTGCTGTGATCTTATTGACGAGCTCGGTCCGAATCTGACATCATCTGTCTTGCCATTTCACTCCCAGGAACTGGATCTCTTCAGCAGGTCCCTTGACTTTGCTCTTCTTGATGGCAAAACCAGCTTCCAGGAGAATCTGGATAATTTTCTCTCCTTTCTCAAATACCTTCAATGCTGTGTTTCCCCACACAATGATGTCATCAATGTACTGCAAATGTTCTGGGACCTCACCCTTTTCTAGTGCAGCCTGGATCAGTCCATGGCAGATGGTGGGACTGTGCTTCCACCCCTGGGGCAATCGATTCCAGGTATACTGCAGGCCCCTCCAGGTGAAGGAAAACTGAGGCCTGCACTCTGCTGCCAGAGGAACAGAGAAAAATGCATTAGCAATGTCAATAGTGGCATACCACTTCACTGCTGCTTTGGACTCCAGCTCGTACTGGAGCTCCAACATGCCTGGCACAGCAGCCCTCAGTGGTGGAGTCACTTCATTCAAGGCATGATAGTCCACTGTCAATCTCCATTCTCCTTCCGATTTGTGCACAGGCCAAATGGGACTATTGAAGGGTGAGTGGGTCTTGCTGACCACCCCTTGGCTCTCCAGCTCATGGATCATCTTGTGGATGGGAACCACAGCATCTCGATTTGTCCGGTACTTTCAGCAATGCACTGTCCAGGTAGCAATTGGTACACTTTGCTCTTCCCCTTTCAGAAGGCTGACTGCAGATGGGTTCTCTGATAGTCCAGGTCAGGTGTTCAATTGCTTAATGCCCGCTGTCTCCACAGGAGCTATTCCAAAAGCCCACTTGAGTCCCTTTGTGACTCTAAAATACCCATTCCAGAGGAAGTCTATGCCCAAAATGCACGGGGCCTCTGGGCCAGTCACAATGAGATGTTTCTTCCACTCAGTTCCAGTCAGGCTCACCTCAGCTTCCACCAAGGTCAAATCTTGTGATCCACCTGTTACACCAGCAATAGAAACAGATTCTATCCCCACATGTGGGTATGATGTGATTATTGTGCACTGCGCACCAGTGTCAACCAAGGCATCATATCTTTGTGGTTCTGATGTACCAGGCCAACAAATCCACACAGTCCAAAAAACACAGTTCTCCCTGACCTCTCCCTGGCTAGAGGCAGGGCCCCTCTATGCCTGGTTATCCTTCTTTCCCTGGGCCTGTATCTTAGAGATTCCTTCATGGGAATCAGACATGCCATCATCTTTTCCATCATTTCCAGCAGTTTGGCTACAGGCAACTGGAGCTACTTCCTTTTTGGTAGAACTTCCTTTCTGAAACTTGCACTCCTTCAATTCACACACTCGTGCTGCCAGAGCAGGAGTGGGTTTTCCACTCCACCTCTTCACGTCACCCAGAAATTTCCACAGCTCACTTCGTGGGATGTTCCTTCTCTCTGGGGAACGTCTGCATTTGGTATCATAATCTCTAATCTGTACTGCTGAGATTTGAAGAAGGCACTCTTTAATCTCCTGGAGACTCTTCTCCATCTTATCTTCCATTTTCTGCATATGTTTTTCTACAGCTGCAGTTCTTGCATGTGTTGGGCCATGCACAGAGTCTGCATATGCTCGGAGCTTCACTGCCATATCCCGCACGGTCTCATTCGCACCGTAGTCCGGTTTCATTATTGCTAAAGCAGAAGCGTATTCTTGTGGCCCAAGTGGTATGAGTTTTCACCACATGAATGGATTAACTCTGGCCCGGTCTGGGCTCCTCAATGCTGGGTCATCTGTGAAGACAACCTCTACCACCCCTAGTTCTCTCAGGCGCTGGATCCCTTGTTCAATGGTCTTCCACTGGGTTTGCTGCATGTCGAGATCATTTCCACACATATATCTTTCAATCACGCCTGTCAAAACCCGTCTCCAGACACTGTCAGAGTCAGCCCCCCTTATCATCGCTTGGTCGATCACTGGATCACATGACAGGGATTCCAAATGCCTCGCTTCAGCACCGTCCAGCATCACATCATCACCTGCAGCATCCCAAATACAGTTCATCCAACTGATTATGGATTCATCAGACCGTCGGGTGTAATCCTTTCTTAGGCTGTGAAAGTCCTTTATGGACAGGGACTCAGTAATGGTTTCTGTGCCTGAGTCAGTTGATGGTTTTGAGGTTCCTTCCCCTGCATCATCATCATCTTTCACTGGGCGATCAGTTTTGGTTGTGTGTTTTTTCCTCGTGACAGGAGCCACCGTAAATGGCCTAGACTCTCCATCTGGTTTGGGCTTGCGATCAGGTTTGGCTGCAGTCTGAGTGACTGCATGGGTGTCTGCAGGCTTTGCTGATTTATCTTCCTGCCCCTCTACCATTACCTGCTGCAGTGTGCAATAAGCATATGCCAAAGCCCAACATATTGCAAGGAGCTTGTTCTCATTAGAATTGTCATTGTATTTCTCTTTCAGATTTTTCCCCACCTCAGCTGGTTTCTGAATTTGTTCAGGGGGAAAATTGCAAACCATTGGGTCAGAGAATTTCTTCAGGGTTTGGCCCATATCTTCCCATTCCCCACACCACTCAGGATGTTCCACCTCTGGGTCAGGTGTCTCAGCAGTCACCCTGGAAATCTGAGCTCTTATTCTAGACAAGCTGCGAACCACATGGAGGTTGATTACCAGATTAAATACCAGGAGGATGGTGTCGTTAACATCCAGGGGAAACTGAACACTCTCAAAAGATGACCTATCAAATTTAAAGGGAAGGGAAACCCTGTCTCCTCCTCTTCTAACAATCTGGGTGCAATTACTAATAAATTCCCAAAACAGGCTACTGAAGGTAGGACTGGGGTTAGGACGGAGAAACCACTTATCATACACGCCGCGAACAGCTGCCTGTACCTCTGTCAACTTCTTATAAATCATTATCACCGAGCACAGCAAGATAGAAATCCTGATTAGTCTCCCTGCTCTGTAAAATTTACATATCAGGGACAAGATTGGAGCAAGTTGTGGATAGGCAAACAACCCTAGGGACCAAAAAAACACCAGTACCTCAATGAAGCCTAAGGACCAGAAAGACATGAGTACATCGAGCCAGAGAGACATTATGAACTCAACTAGCATGGTGACTACTTTACCCCAACACAGAATAAGTAAATTCAACCCAAAATGTAATTACTACAGGTTTTTTCACTTTCCTTCGAGCCACACAGTTGGGTGACACTAAATTTGTTCTGGTTTGGCCAAATTTAGAAATATATCCTCTGAGAGAAGGCACAACCACCCCTCCCCCACCAGGTTCGGGAAAAAATAAATTTTCCTTGAAGGAAAGTGAAGGAGATAAAAGCTATTTATTTACCAAAACTCACGGGAAAAGGATAATAATGTTAAATAATAGATCTCTCGCTGTGGAGAAAAAACCTGGGAAAGTGTTAGAGTCCTCCCTTTGGTTTCCTTGGAGCTGGGGTTTGGGCCGGGGCCAGGCCCTCTGTGCTCAGTGAAAAGCCCTCCCGATGTGCTCTGATATTGAAGCAGTCCAGCAGAAAAAGGAGAAAAATCCGAAATTCCAGGGAGGGGAAAAAAAGTTCAACTCTCAGTCTCTCTCCAGGGAAAAAGAAGCTGAAAAACTGGCCAAAAGCTGCCTGGAAAAACGCAAGCCGGGTGCTTCCTCGCTCTCCTGCCGCAGTTGAAATAAAAGTCTCTATCTCTGTGTGGCCTTGAACAAGCTGCAAACTGCTTCGAAGTTTTGCTCAAGTTTTCCTCCCCCTCTCAGGCTCACTTTAAAGGCATATAAAGGCACAAAATTAATTCCTGGGCATAGGGCAGAAATATGGGATATACATCATAGTCACCCCAAGACACCCCCATTGGTTGAAGAAATCTTTCAACTTACAGGAGGCATAGGGAGGCCTGTTATCTGTTTTGACTTCTTCAGGGACTCCCAGGGTAGTGAAGGCAAGGAGAAAATGCTTGATGGTGTGGATGGCATTTTCTCCTGCGTGTGCTCATGCAAACACTGTCCCAGAAAAAAGTGTCGACTGACACATGCACATATTTATTTTTCTTAAGTGATGGGAAGTGGGTTATGTCAGTTTTCCACAACTGGCATCTGCTCAGACTGCGGGAGTTAACTCTGGTACCCATAGATGGTATTTGGTAATTTAGGCAGTTCGGCCACGTTGTGACGATAGCTCTCACATGGTCTTTCTAGAGCTTAAACATTCTGACAAAGGCAGGCACATTTTGGTGATAAAATGCATGTGATAACTTCGCCTGGGCAAAGATGTTGGGGACGTTTGCCATCTCTGTTGGCATGGCCAGTGCATCTGCTTTCATGTTCCCTTCTGCAATGGTGCCTGGGAGGTCGGTGTGTGACCTCACATGCATAATGTGATAAGGTTGCTTTCTGTGGGAGACTAGATGAATTAATGTAGAAATCAATAGGTATAATTTTGGATTGGAGACCTCTTTGAGAAAAGCATGTTCAGCCCTCATAGCTATGCCAGCAACATAAGCTGAATCTGTGACCAGATTAAAGGGTTCGTCTTTGAATTTCTCAAAGGCTCTGATGGCAGCTGCTAGCTCAGCAATCTGTATTGATCCCTCCACTATTTGGATATCAGACTCCCATTTTTGAGTTTTGGGATCTTGCCAAGTGATTACTGGCTTGTGGGATGAACCAGAGGTATCTGTAAAGATGGTTAGAGCTTTGAGAGATGTCTGACTTTGGACTAATTTGGGGGTCAGATTAAAGGCTGCATCATGATAGAAAAGTCTATGTTTTGGCATGTGGATGGAAATTTGGCCTGTGTAGCTATCTAGGGCAAACTGGATGCTCTCATTGGTCTGGAGCAAATGCTCCAGATCTCCAGTGGTCAATGCATGTGAACTCACACCCTGCAAGAGAGCTGAGGCAAGTCCTGGTGTAGAGGGATTCCTTGTAGAATATAGGATACCCCAGGAGAGTTTGGGCATCCCAGGGCTGTTGCAGAAGTACCCCTGACGGGGCCTCAGGCTGAAGATAGGCTTGCAAGGCACCTGTGAGCCAGCAGCCTTGAACAGCCTTGGGAAAAGGTATACACTGGTCAGCTCCCCCGCTGCTTAGAGGCTTTCTCATGGGAAAGGGGCGTGAACTTTGGAAAAAGTATAACTTGGTGTAACCAAACAATAAAACGGGAGCACGATGCTCAAATCGTATCGGTGTTCGTATCGTGACTCTGGCTGGATTCTCCTGCTCCCGGGACTCCCCCTGCTACATCCTGGCCTTTTTTATCAAATGTGCTATTACTTCTTCAAAGGTGGTTATTGTCTTTGTGGGTTGATTGCATGTAAAGATCCACTCAAGTATCAGCAAAGGGTCTCTGAGTTGAGGGACCCGTTGGAAGATCAGCCCTTAGAAATGGAGGGCCTTACCCAGAACTGCAAACTGGAGAGGTAGGCTGGGTTTGACGCGATGGGCTTGGCGTGAAGGCAGGGCTCCTTGGACTTTGGTGATGGTACCTTGGGCTTCTGGCGTGAGGGTGCTTGGAGAGTCCAAGTCTCTGCTGCCATGGAGGAGGTTGAAGAGGGGGACGAGGTCTTCTGTTGTGACCCCTAGTAGGGGGCATACCCAATTTATGGATCTGCACAAAGCTGTGCAAGTCTCTTAGGGTCTTTGGATCGTCTCTGATGGTGAGTTGCTGCGGTACGATGGTTCTCTCACAGATCTGGAGGCCAAGGTAAGTCCATGGGCTGGAGTGTTGCACTTTGTCCTCACGAATCTCAAACCCTGTTTCTTCTATGGCTTAAATTGTCTTTTTAACAGTTCTGTCCAGGTAATTTTTTTCTGGTGCACAGACCAGAATGTCATCCATATAATGGTGGATGATTGCTTCCAGGAACAAGCTCCTGATAGGGGACAGAATGTGAGTGACGTACCCCTGGCAGATGGTCGGGCTGTTCTTCATGTCATGTGGGAGGATGAGCCAGTGGTATCTTCTGAGTGGGGCTTGTTCATTAAGTGATGGGATGGAGAAGGCAAACTGTGGGGCATCCTGGGGATGGAGCAGAATGTTGAAGAAACAGTCTTTTATGTCAATGATGGCAAGCATCCAGTCTTGGGGCAGCATCGATGGTGATGGTAGACCGGGTTGGAGGGGACCCACATCTTCAATGACTTCATTGATTTTGTGGAGATCATGAAGTAGTCGCCATCTGTCTTTGCCAGGTTTTTTCAGCACAAAGACAGGAGTTCCATGGGCTGGTGGTCTCGGTGATGTGACCTTTGTCAAGTTGCTCTTCCACCAGGGCTTCCAATGCGGGCAGTTTTACTTCTGAGAGGGGCCACTGTTTTATCCAAGTTGGGCTGTCACTCTTCTAGGTGAGCAGGGGAGTAGATGGTAGTGCATGTTTCAGTGGCCCTGATCAGAAATCCTAGCTGGGAATGTTGAGGGAAGCCCCCCACTGGGATAGAAGGTCTCTGCCCCATAGGGTGATTGGGGCCCTAACCACAAATGGCCGGGTGGTCGCCATCTTGCCCTCAGGTCCTTTGATGAAAACATTTCGTTTGCTCCTCATGGATACTGCGACTCCACCAATCCCGGAGATCATACCTGCCACTGGCTGCAGTTCCCAATTCCCTGGCCACTCAGAGCAGGCGATGATGGCCACGTCTGCTCCGGTGTCCAGCATCCCTGGATGGTAGATCCTCTCTCCTTTACAGAACAAGCTGCACTCAATGTTCAGCTTGTTTGAGCCTACAATCTCTGTCCACATTGCTGTTGGATTGAATGGAATCTGTTCTAGGCAGTTCTGTGGAAGCAAAAAGGCTTGTGCAATCGGTGCTCCTTGTGAGAGAAAAAAAGGTGTGTCCGTGCAGCAAAGCTGGACAAGAATCTCTTGTCCAGAGTGAAATGTTTGTATTTCTGGTAAAACAAAAATTTGTTCCGGACCATGGAAGGTGTCACCTAGGATGAGAATGTCCCATGGGCCGTCCTGTGGGGATATGATAAAAGCACTTGTCAACAAGGTTAAGTGACAGTGACATTACCAGCTGGGACCTGGTTCCGATCAGTAGCGCTCTGTGTGTTGGATCCTTCTCATGTCTTCTGGGATCGCCTGGGATTATGGTGCCTTGTGAGGTCCACCTGTCTGCTCCCGGCACTTGGCAGTGGATTTCACATACTTGTCGAGGTGATACGGCTTTTGATTTGTTGTCAAAGCGCGATTTTCCTGAGTGCTGATGGTGCTGCTGCTGTCTCTGGTGCTTTTGGTAGGTGACGCTACATTCCTGGGTCGGTGACTTTTCTGGGCAGTCTTTCATTGTGTCCAAGTTCACCGCAGTAGAAACAGCAGGCATTCTCCTTAGAGACTGCCTCTGCAAATGCACCGGAAACTCCATCTCTAATGCCCTTAACAACTTCTTGGGTCACTGTGTTTTCGGTGGATGTATAGCATGTGCAGCTTTCTACCATCTGCTGTATGGTGGGTTCTGTGTCTATGGGTAGAGCTCTTAAGATATTCTTACATTGTTCATTAGCATTTGCCATGGCAAGTTTACTCAAAAGTTCCTTTCATCCATCCAGACTCTATCTGTTTCTCTAAGCTCGTTTTCAAACAATCAACGAACTTAATGAAGCTTTCGTTTACTGACTGTTCGATGTTAGAGAAATGTTGTGTAGGAACAGTCATCAACAGTAAGGAGCAGCAATGTTTTTGCTGCAATAGGTATGTCTTGTAATGCTACTTCAGGTAAGATGGTAGCTTGGTCTGAGGGTTTTTGAAGGTCACCTTCTCCAGCTAATTGTTCGATTCTCTAATCTGTCTGATTTGTGTCTTTAGCATAGGTGTCAGACAACGTTTTTAAATATCTCTTCCAATGCCTTTCCCATAACATATATTTGGCAGGGGAAAGGAGGCAAGTAACAATGTTTTTAATATCATGTGGTACAAGTGTATAGGCCGAGAAGGTGGCTTCCAATAAGTTTCTAAAACAATGTGATCCTCTCCCATGGTCTTTTGCTGCTTTGCAAAGCTGTTTGATTTCTTTGTATGGGATAGGTTCCCATATTTTTGTAGTTGATGGTCCACCCCTCCTCCCTTTCCCCGTAACGACTGGGAAGGCTGAGATCGTTTTGGCTAGCTCCCAGTCTCCTTCTCGGGTGGCTTCCCTACGTGTCTGTGCCCAGCGATCTTCAGTATCTGCGTCAGAATCCGAGCTGCTGCTATTGTCCTCTGAAAATGAGGAGCTAGCCGTGGCAGGATGGGGCTGGGCTGCAGGGGGTGTAGCGAGGCCTTTTTTAGATGCTGGCTTTGCCTTAGCCAGGGCGGGCGTGGCGGGGGGTCGAGGGTATTGTGAGGGATGGGAGGAGGGCGCGTCCTGGCCGCAGGGAGGCGGCGGGGAAGCTGTGCAGCAGCTGAACGTTTTTTGGGGGGGTCTGGTTGCTGCTGTTGCCGCTTTTGCAATTCTGTGTGAAGTCGGCATAGGCTGCAGGAGGTTGCAGGGGGAGGGTAGGAGCGGTGGGATTCATGGCAGTAGCGAATGAAGTGGGAATTGTGCAAGAAACCGGGGGGAGGGGGGAGGGGGGTTTGCCATCGCTTGCCTATCTGGCAGTGCTGCTGGTAGCGGGGGGGGAGGGGGCTTCTGCTCCGCGGGCCGCACTCTAGCTGGCTTCTGCCTGCAGCGGTGGGGGCAGGCCCTGGCCGCGCCGGCTGCAGTGTGAGACATGGCATCTGCTCTGTGCCCCATTGTGCCTGCGTGGAGTCGGGCGGGGCTGGTGCCGGGCTCCACAGTGCGTGCTCTGTGGGTGCGGGAAGGGGAAGAGGCAACAGGGCGGCTTGGTGGAAGGGGGTGGCCACCGTGGTGTTGGGGGGGGGGGAGGTGCAGCAGCGGCGGGCTGGAGCAGCGGTGGCGGGCTGGGGCGTTTGCTACACCATGCTCGAGCCGTTGGAGGCTGGCGGTGCCTGAGCCGGCGGCCATGCCACCGCGGCGGGGTAGTGGGGGAGCGGGGAGATTTCGGTAGGGATGGGGGCGGCAGGGTCAGATACACCACGAGCTGGCGCGAGAGGGTTGGTGTCGCCTGCGAAGGATTGCGAAATAGCAGGGGCACCAGCGGGTTGGGCGGGAGGGGGCTCAGAGCTGTCCGTCCCGGGGGCAAGGAGTGGGGGTGGGGCGGATCCCGTGCGTGCTGCCTGGGGGGGGGCAGCGGGACCGGAGGGGCGAGTGGAGGGGGCTGGGGATGGGAGATCTGCTGGGAATGGGGGGTCAGGATTGGGTGTAGGGGTAGCTGTCGGGGTCTCCTCCCCCTGCCATGTAGCCCTGGGAGAGGGGCCCTGAGGGGACAGACATGGGGTTTCCCTGGCCCCTGGTCAGCCTCGTTCCCCATTGGTTGGTTTGTGTTTCCCTGTGTGGGCAAGGACCCCGAGTCCAGACTGGGAGGGTTCCTCGGCAGAGCCCCGGCCATGCGGCTGGGGAAATAAACATCTCTGAAACATCCAGCAAGAATCCATCCATATATATTTCTTTTCCACGGGCCTCCTGGTTTGATATATGCATGTTACAGTAATCCCCACTGTAACAAATGGTAGTTAATGCGGGCAGAACGATCCCCGATCCCTAAGCGACTGATATGTGTGAGTAAACCCTAGAAACTTTGGATTCCTCTTCTTGTTTTTGTTTTGCTATTCCATATCTAAACTATGGAGGAACCGTGGGAAGACTCTTGGCTTTCAGAGCCGCATATGGACATCTATCTTAAAATGATTCTTGAGCAACGATTTGTAAATTTTAGCTTGATTCAAGCTCAAAAAGAACTGAAACACTTCCTGGCATGGTTGTTTAAGAACTTTTTCTATGTTTCTTGGGATTTAATACTTACCAAAGACTTTTGGAACACCGTTTGGACACAGTTAATTTTTGAGTCAAAATCCATGCCGATGGAAAAATATGTTCGTGAATATTATTTAATTACCGAGACTGTTGAGCAATGTCAGCTGTGTCCTGGCGAAGGGAAGCCTGGCTCAGGGACCGTGAGACCCAGGCCACATGGACTGAGAGCTCTGCGAGCAGCAGCGAGGCAGTTCCCGTGCGCAGGCGGAGCCACGCGAGCCGCAGTGTAGGTGGAGGAGTGAGGCACGGCGGGAGCAGCGTGACCTGGCGGTGCCCGCCCGGCCCAGCGCAGCACGTGGTGGAGCGAGCCCCGTAAACGCCCGGCTGAGAGGGGCGGTGTGTGGGCGGCGGCTGGCGGCAGTGGAGCAGAGCCGAGCCTAGCCGAAACGCGCGCTGGAGCAGAGCGCAGGGGGGTCGTCGCTTGGGGGTCTGGAGCAGATGCAGGGCCTGGCAGCGGCAGAGAAGCTGCAACCAGAGGAGGCGACGCACAGAGAACTGAGCGTCGCGGCCCGGCCTGGCCAGCACGACCCCGAACATGACCCCGGGAAGAGCGCGCAGGCATGAGCAGCTCCAGCAATTCCAACATGGGAACGACCGAAAGAGAGGGCAAAGACACAGCGAGACAGAAAACAGCAGCCACTCGGATAAAGGAAAATACCATTGCAGCTAAGATTTTAGGAATAGTAAAATGGTATAATGTTAAACAAAATGATGGTTTTATAACAAGATGTGACAACCAGCAAGACATATTCGAACATAGAACTGCTATTAAAAAGAATAACCCTGAAAAATGCATCCCAAGCTTGGGAGATGGAGAGGTGGTGGAATTCAAAATCATACAAGGTAGAAAAGGGTTACAAGCATCTCAGGTCACTGGGCCTGATGGTGTTCCTGTAAAAGGCAGTATATATGCAAAAAATCGTAGTAATGTTAGACAATATCTCCATTGTAAACCCCCCCTACAGTCTCCCTTGCCTAATCCCACCTTTCCCTTTTACCCTATGTCCTATTACCCCCAGTGTATTCCCAATCTGTTTTTTCATCCATGGTTTCCCTCACAAAACCATACCTTTGCCAATTGTTTCCCCAAAAATCCCTTTCCAATGCCGAGTGGGGGATGAAAAGGGGGAGGGAAGAAATTAAACCCTCTCCTGCCTCAGTTTCTCCACAAAGCATGCTCAGAGAGTTCTGTCTCCCTTCTTTCAGCCCTAAGATGTTCCCCAGAATCTGTTTGGACATTTAAAGACTCAGGAGGGTGGCTTGTTTTGTTTTGAAACTGTCCTTGTTGTTTTCAATGTTAAGTTTTACATCTCTTGTGTTAAAAATAAACGGGTGAAATGTTGGGGTCTCCTCCCCTGCCATGTAGCCCTGGGAGAGGGGCCCTGAGGGGACAGACATGGGGTTTCCCCAGGCCCTGGTCAGCCTCGTTCCCCATTGGTTGGTTTGTGTTTCCCTGTGCGGGCAAGGACCCCGAGTCCAGACTGGGAGGGTTCCTCGGCAGAGCCCCGGCCATGCGGCTGGGGAAATAAACATCTCTGAAACATCTATCAAGAATCCGTCCATATATATTTCTTTTCCATGGGCCTCCTGGTTTGATATATGCGTGTTACAGTAATACCTGCTGTAACAGGTAGCTTCTGAAACAGCTTGGCCAGACCTGGGGGGGCTGGCGTGCTCTGCATATAGGCAGACATCTGTCTCAAGTGGAGAGGTGGGATGGGGGAGAGCAGGGGGAGGGGGTTGGTTTGGCTGAGGGTTACTTGCTACATGACACTTACTTTGTATTGACTTCACTATTATATGAAACAAGGGGATAAACTGAGAGACAGAGAGGTCTCCTGATGCTTGAAAAGAATAAATTTTCTTTCCTATGTTGTCCCAGAACAGATTAGAAAACATAGAATCTCTGCTCACATCAGGAAAATTTTGAGATACCCAATAAGTGAAAGATTTGAAATTTTTCTTAGAGAGAGCACACTTAGACAATTTAAACTCGGTATCAAGGAGGGGATTTAATATAAAGGAGTATAAGTCTCTCTCTGGTTGGGAGAGGTGGGGTTTACCCAGCCTGCTTCCCATCTTTGAGTTCCTGTGCCTCACTCAGAAGAAAAAGAGAAAAAAAAAACTGAAAAAGGACTCAGAAATAGAAAATGTGCACGAAAGAGCCTGGATTTTAACTTAAAAATCACGTCTTCAGGTGGGGCTGGATCCAGTGATGTCCAAAAAAAATCCGCTGCATGGGTGGTCAGCCTGTGGTTCGACCCTCAGGACTTTCATCGTAGATGGGAGGCGCGGGTCTCGAACCGTCCTTTTCAGAAAGCCTCTGCTATAACGCAGGGGCTGTCTTCAGAGGAGCAACACTCGAACAGCTATTTCTGTCCTGAAGCTGTTCAGGAAGCAGCTCAAGCCGTAGCCAGTCCGGGGTCAGGGGTCCAATGGCTGTTCAGGCACTAGATATTGCAGCCGGGTCGGGGTCTGTGGCTCAGACCGAGGAAGCTGTGACCAACCTAGAGAGAGTGTCCTGCAAGGGACAGTCTTCCAGAGGTCTACGGCGTCCCCTCAGCTGCTGGGGTGCCTTCGCAGAAAGGTGCCTGTCTCAGCAGGCTGTTAGCTCTCTAGTGATTTCAGCGAGAGTGATTTCACCTCTTGTTCTGCCAGGCAAACCCCAGACTAGACCAGGAAGAGAGAGATGAGAGGCTCGTTTAGCTGTTACGCATGAGGCAGCTTTATTAGTCCTCACCCCGCAAAGGGGAGGTTAGGGACGAGCTCTCCGATCTCAAAGGGGGAGAAGGGTAGATCTTATAGGGATACAAGGGTGGGTGTGAGAGGGTAGAAGCCAATGGGTTACAAAGAATCTACATAGGGTTTCCCAGAGGATCATGGTTCTTGTTTTCTCTCACCCTCATGGAGAAGTGCTGCCTTTTCCAAGGGGATCTTGCTGGGAGGTTATGTGTTGGGGTCCCTCCCCCGCGCCATGTAGCCTTGAGGGAGGCACGGGGCTTCCCTGCCCCTGCTCAGCCTCGTTCCCCATTGGTTGGTTTGTGTTCCCCTGCGCGGGCAAAGCAGCTCGGGCCCCGACTGTAAGAGTCTCTCGGCAGAGCCCGGCCATGCGGCTGGGGAAATAAACATCTCTGAAACATCTAGCAAGAATCCGTCCGTATATATTTGTTTCTTTTCCACGGGACTCCTGGTTTGATATAGGCGTGTTGCAGTATCCCCACTGCAACATAATGGTAGTTAATGCGGGCAGAACGATCCCCGATCGCTAAGCGACTTTGTGTGAGTAAACCCTGGAAACCTTGGATTCTTCTTCTTGGTTTTGTTTTGCTATTCCATATCTAAACTATGGAGGAACCGTGGGAAGACTCTTGGCTTTCAGAGCCGCATATGGACATTTATCTTAAACTTAAAATGATTCTTGAACAACGATTTGTAAATTTTAGCTTGATTCAAGCTCAGAAAGAACTGAAACACTTCCTGGCATGGTTGTTTAAGAACTTTTTCTATGTTTCTTGGGATCTAATTCTTACCAAGAGCTTTTGGAAGACCGTTTGGACCCAGTTAATATTTGAGTCAAAATATATGCCGATGGAAGAATATTTTCGTGAATATTATTTAATAACCGAGACTGTTGAGCAATGTCAGCTGTGTCCTGGCGAAGAGAAGCCTGGCTCA
Organism: Aphelocoma coerulescens; assembly: GCF_041296385.1. Lineage (NCBI taxonomy): Eukaryota > Metazoa > Chordata > Aves > Passeriformes > Corvidae > Aphelocoma > Aphelocoma coerulescens. Next base: position 691,764 of record NW_027184083.1, on the reverse strand, counting down.
GGGACCGTGCGGCCTCGGCCACGTGCACCGAGCGCTCTGCGAGCCGCAGCGAGACGGTTCCCGTGCGCGGGCGGAGCCACGCGGGCCGCAGTGTCGGTGGCGGAGCGAGGCGCGGCAGGAGCGGCTCGGCCCAGCAGTGCCCGCCCGGCCCCGCGCAGCGCGTGGTGGAGTGAGCCCCGTGAGCGCCCGAACGAGAGGGGCGGCGCACGGGCGGCGGCTGGCAGCAGCAGAGTGGAGCTGTGCCCAGCCGGAACGCACGCTGGAGCGGGGCACGGGGGGGTCATCGCTTGGGGGCCTGGCCGAGATGCAGCGCCTGGCAGTGGCAACGCAGCTGAGAGCAGAGGAGGCGACGCACGGAGAACGGAGCGGCACGGCCCGGCCCGGCCCACGCGGCCCCAAACGCGACCCCGGGAAAAGGGCGCCGATAATTCCAACACGGGAGCGACCGAAAGAGAGAGCAAAGACACAGCGAGACAGAAAACAGCATCCACTCGGAAAAAGGAAAAGACCATGGTAGCTAAGATCTTAGGGACAGTGAAATGGTATAATGTTAAACAAAATTATGGTTTTATAACAAGATGTGATAACCAGCAAGACATATTCGTGCATAGAACTGCTATTAAAAAGAATAACCCTGAAAAATGCATCCCAAGCTTGGGAGATGGGGAGGTGGTGGAATTCAAAATCATACAAGGTAGAAAAGGGTTACAAGCGTCGCAGGTCACTGGGCCTGATGGTGTTCCTGTAAAAGGCAGTATATATGCAAAAAATCGTAGTCATGTTAGACAATATCTCCATTGTAAACCCCCCCTACAGTCTCCCTTTCCTAATCCCACCTTTCCCTTTTACCCTATGTCCTATTACCCCCAGTGTATTCCCAATCTGTTTTTTCATCCATGGTTTCCCTCACAAACCCCTGCCTTTGCCAATTGTTTCCCCAAAAATCCCTTTCCGATGCCGAGGGGGGGATGAAAAGGGGGAGGAAAGAAATTAAACCCTCTCCTGCCTCAGTTTCCCCACAGGCATGTCCAGAGAGTTCTGTCTCCCTTCTGTCAGCCCTGAGATGTTCCACAGAATTTGTTTGGACATTTAAAGACTCAGGAGGGTGGCTTGTTTTGTTTTGAAACTGTTCTTGTTATGTTTATCCAATTGTCTTCATTCTCCTTTTATTAAAATAAAACGGGTGAGATGTTGGGGTCCCTCCCCCGCGCCATGTAGCCTTGAGGGAGGCACGGGGCTTCCCTGCCCCTGCTCAGCCTCGTTCCCCATTGGTTGGTTTGTGTTCCCCTGCGCGGGCAAAGCAGCTCGGGCCCCGACTGTAAGAGTCTCTCGGCAGAGCCCGGCCATGCGGCTGGGGAAATAAACATCTCTGAAACATCTAGCAAGAATCCGTCCGTATATATTTGTTTCTTTTCCACGGGACTCCTGGTTTGATATAGGTGTGTTGCAGTATCCCCACTGCAACAGTTATGCAATCTCCTTATCTCAGCAGGCCTCCCTCCAGGGCAGAGGCTGCGCATACCCCACAGGTAGCCAAGTTAAAATCCTCAGGGGGACACCAGCCTGGACCACCGTGTCCAAAGGGACAGTATGTTTGTTTTGTCAATGCAGGAATGTGGGGCATTTCAGACGGTGGGGGTGCACAAGACAAAATGAAAAAGGAACTAATAAAGCAGCGAATGCAGACTCTCAAAAGCTCCTTGAAACAGACTCAGTCACCCCCAACTCTTTCAGACTCCCTCTATGTGGGAAACAGAGGAGTAGAAATGTCCACAGGCACTAATGAGTTTAATTTAGAGCCCTGGAAAGAGCTTGGGTTGATGTAATGAAAAAGGCATACAGACCTTAAGCAGAAGAATTATAAAACTATGTTTCTATAATTATAAGAAAGAATATGTATTGGGTGATATGGTGAAGGGTTTTTAGGTATAGCAATATGATTTTATAGTTTAAGAATTTAGATGTTATAATAGAAGTGTATGTGTGTACGTGAGCTAGCAAGTTATTGGTTGAGAAACAGAAGGAATGCAGTAAAAAATACCAAAGGTGATAGGTTATAAAGTCAAAACAAAGCTTTGTGTTAATTGCTTATTGGACCAAAAAGTTATAAATTGCCATGTAACTTTGAAACTCATGACTGTCTTCAGTTATGGCGGCTTGTTACTAAATCTACGGCCTCTGAGACTGATGCCTTGTTTGATTTTTCAAGTAATAAATCGTGAATAGCCGTGATGGTCCCATCTCTTTGCATCAGGCTCTGAAAATTGCTGCCTCTGTGAGGCGAATCTATGGAAGAAAGGTTTGAAGTCTCCTCGGTTGACGTGAGAAAAGTATTATTCGTACCCTGAAATGAAGGGTGATCCAGGACCTAATTAAAGCTGGAAGGAAGCTTAACTGATATCGCTGGTTTGACATCTCACAGAGGACTGGTAGAAGACATCACCTTGCGAAGAGAGGCAGGTGAGTACCGAGGGAACGCGAGATGGGTCAAAATATCTCAAAAGAACAAAGAGATGTTTATACTAAGCTAAAGACTTTAATAAGGTTACATTCCAGGTCAGTTCCGAAGCACGGACTAAAAGATTTATTACTTTGGGTGCTTAAAAACTTTCCGGAAGCTGACCTGATAGCTCCTCTTTGTAAATTGTTGGGGGACTCTGTTGGAATTCGGCTTTTTGACCTTGCTACTAAAAGAGATAAAATTGCAGCTTCTTTGCTCCCTACATGTCGAGTGCTAATAGAGATATTTAACGATCCTTCTACTAATGCCTTTATCTCTGGAATTTTAAATGTGCAACAGGCACAGTCATCTTTTACCACTTATGAGCATGCCATTCAGATGCCACCTTCAGCTGCTTGTAATATTGCACCCAAGGGGGGGGGGGGGAAGTCTGCCCACAAGCAGGAGGGGGGGAGACCCCAGAAATGACAGAAAAAAAAAATGGACACTGTGGAATTAAACCCTGAAAATCTTAATCTGAGGGCAGATATGCAAATTCAAGATGAATGTTCTACATCAGAAGATGAATTTGATTTAGACCTTTGAGATATAAATCATCTTTCTTCTGCCAAAATGTGGAATTCCTTTTCTTCTCACAAAGAAAGGAATCCTAGAAAGAAGCCCTCTCTGGCAGATTGGAATGCTATACATCATAAAGTAATTAAGGAGGGTGATCTCACTTTAACTCGTAAACCGCTTTTAGCAATGCTGGTAATATATGGAAGAGCAGGAGCTAACCCCAGATGGGAGGCTATCTCACATGATGACATTAAGGACTTAAGGAAGGCAATAAAGGAGTGTGGTTTAGGTTCTCCCTATTTCAAGCAGTTGTTAAAGGGGATTTTCAACCATTTGGACTTGACACCTTTTGACTGTAAAAATATTTCTTCAATGATTCTGACTGATTCACAGTACATATTGTGGGACTTAAGATGGCGCAGACTCCTCGCAAAACTCATAGAGAGTTATGCAGGAGGTCCCAACACAGGCCTTAGGCTTGCACACCTGGCAGGGGACCCACCTCATGACAGGGCAGAAGATCAAGCAGACATGGCAAGAGCAGTCCTTGGTGATATCAAAGATGCAGCCAGAAAGGCACTTTTGCAGGTTGAACCTGTGGGTAGTCCACAAGGTGCCTATAAGTGATTGAAGATATGGGACCTCTCCAGCCTGGACTTCCTTCTCTTTCTATGATCCCAAGAGATTGGCCTTTAGTTATCATTGATTTAAAAGACTGTTTTTCCAATATTTCACTTCACCCAGATGATGCCCCATGTTTTGCATTCTCTGTCCCAAGTATTAATAGACAGGAACCACTGTTAAGGTATCATTGGGTTGTACTTCCTCAGGGAATGAAAAATTCACCTACTATATGTAAATGGTTTGTGGCAAAAACTTTATCTCCAGCTAGACAAAAATATCCTCAAGCAAAGATTCTACACTACATGGATGATCTATTGATTTCAGCACCAACACAAAAGGAGATAGAGGAAGCTTGTGGCAGTGTTGTTACAGAGATTAAAAATGCTGGACTTGAGATTTCTACATCAAAAATACAGGAAACACCACTGTGGAGATATTTGGGATGGAAAATGACAGAACAAGCAATTATGCCACAGAAAATACAGCTTCGAATTAAAATTAATACCTTGCAGGATTTGCAACAGCTTTTGGGAGAAATAAATTGGATCAGATCTACATTAGGGATCACCAATGATGAACTTGCTCCAGTTTTTGACTTGCTAAGAGGAGACAGTGACATTACGTCTCCAAGGACTCTCACACTTGAGGCTCAAAAAGCTCTTGACAGAGTGGCAGAAGCATTTCATAAAAAACAAGCACATTGTTGTATTGTTTCACAACCATTTTTTCTTGCAGTATTAGGAGAAAAAATGCAGTTGTATGGTCTTATATTTCAATGGGATGCCTCTGCAAAAGATTCTTTGCTAATAATAGAATGGGTCTTTTTACCTTACAGGTCTCCAAAAACAATCACCACGACAATGGAGATGTTAGCACAACTTATAATCAGACATAGAGCAAGGCTGTTAACTATGACAGGCAAAGATTTTGCAGTAATTTATTTACCTTTGAAGAAGCAGTATTTTGATTGGGCATTACAAAAATCAGAAGATCTGCAAATTGCATTATTGAATTATTCAGGAACCTGTTCTATTTATTCTCCTAGTCATAAGTTATTACAGGCAAAGTTAAGCTTCAGAGAAAAACCTCTGTTAAGTGAAGGGCCTTTAAATGCTCTAACGCTATTCATCGATGGGTCAGAAAAACACAAAAGTCAGTAGTAGTATGGCAAGACCCAGGATCTTGGGGTGACGTTATGATGTGTATCCCATATCACTGCCTATGCCCAGAAATTAATTTTTTTGCCTTTCTATGCCTCTAAACTGAGCCTGAGAGGGGGAAGGAAAAAAAACTGAGCAAAACTTCTTCAAAGCAGTTTGCAGCTTGTTCAAGGTCACACCGTTTTAGTTTGTTTCCCTGCTGCGGCAGGGGAGGGAGGAAGCACCCGGCTTGCTGAGCCCAGGACGGGGTTTTTTTTTGGCCAGTGGCTCAGCTGCTTTGTTCTCCGGAGAGAGACTGAGAGTTGAATTTTTCCTTCCCTGGAATTTCGGATTTTCTCCCTTTTCTACTGGACTGCTTGATTTCTTTAACATCAGAGCACATTGGGAGGACTTTCCACCGGGCACAGAGGGCCTGGCCCTGGGCTAAGCCCCAACTCCGAGGAGACCAAAGGGAGGACTCTAACACTTTCCCAGGTTTTTTTCTCCACAGCGAGAGATTTTATTATTTAGCATTATTTTCCTTTCCCGTGTGTTTGATAAATAAATAGTTTTATCTCCTTCACTTTCCTTTGAGGAAAATTTATTTTTTCCCGAACCTGGTGGGGGAGGGGTGGTTGTGCCTTCTCTCAGAGGATATATTTCTAAATTTGGCCAAACCGGAACACCCAGAAACTAAAGCATGGAAATCAGATATTTAAACAATAGAAGGCTCAACACAAGTGATTGATCTTGCAGCAGTAGTCAGAGCATTTCAGCTTTTTCATGAACCTTTTAATTTGATTACAGACTTTGCTTATGTTGCTAATATAGTTAAAAGAATAGAAGGATCAGTTTTGAAAGATGTTAGTAATGATGCTCTATGTCGTTATCTTACATGTCTTTATACAATTATGCAAAGCAGGACTAATCAATATTTTTTCTCCCATATTAGAGCTCACTCATCGCTTCCAGGATTTCTGGCACAAGGCAACTCCAGAGCTGACAAGTTAACAGTAGCTTTAGTGAACACCTTACCTAACATTTTTGAACAGGCTAAACTGAGTCATGACTTTTTTCATCAGAATGCAAGAGCACTTATGCAAATGTTTTGTCTTTCTAGAGATCAGGCTAGAGCAATCAT